>NW_026126585.1:12008750-12657500 GCF_943737965.1 Phodopus roborovskii
AAAGCTCAGTCAGGAGCCTGAAGGACATGAACATTCTCCCCGAGGCCAAGGGCAGTGGAGAGAACTTTTACTTCTTAGGGAAGGCCATAAGCATGAGGCTTCTTGGCAGCTGAGGCAGCTGGCAAGGCTGGACTGCAGAGATCTTAAACAAAAGGGCAAGGAGCAAGATGGAACCCTAAACCCCAGGGTGCAGGAAAGATAGATGCCTGTAGAGAAGGAGGAAGAGGGCGCCAGGAACAAGTCTATAGTTGGTTGTTTTTTACTCTTTACTCTTTGATCTTTTGGGGGTCCACCACCCAGATCCCAAATAAACAATATACGCAGAGGCTTCCTCTTAGTTATGAATGCCCATCGTTAGCTTGGCTTGTTTCTAGCCAGCTTTTCTTAAATTACCTCATCTATCTTTTGCCTCTGGGCTGTTATCTTTTTCTATTTCTGTACATCTTCCTTTACTCCTTACTCTGTGGCTTCCTGTGAAGCTGGGTGGCTGGCCCCTGATGCCCTCCTCCTCTCTCTCCTTGATCTCTCTCTCTCCCCAGATTTCTCCTCCTATTTATCTTCTCTGAATGCCAACCCTGCCTATCCTTTCTCCTGCCTTGCTATTGGCCATTCAGCTCTTTATTAGACCAATCAAGTGTTTTAGGAAGGCAAAATAACACAGCTTCACAAAGTTGAGCAAATGCAACCTAAAAAATGCAACACATCTTTGCATCATTAAACAAATGTTCCACAGCATAAATGAACGTAACACATCTTGAAATAATATTCCTCAAGTCCCAAACAAAATACAGTAACGGGGGGGGGGGGGGGGGGGCTGGAGATGTAGCTTCAACGGTACAGTGCTTGGCTAGTATGTGTGAAGTCCTGGATTCCATTCCCTTCACCGCAAAGACTGGAAAGTAAAAGAACAAAGGAACAAAACAAAACCAAGGCCAAGGAGGCATTTTGATTAGTGAAGTGTTTCCCTTGCAACAGTTAAGACTTGCATTCTGTTCCCAAACCACATTAAAAAGCTGGGCACTGGATTGGAGAGAGGACTTAGTGGGCAATAGCACTTGCCAGGTAAACATGATGTCCTGAGTTCAGATCCCCAGAGCCCATGCAAAAACTGGATGCAAAAGTGAACAGTTTCATCTTGGTTTGTTTTTGGTAGGGCAAGAAAGGAGACTCCACGGGCTTGAAGGCCAGCTAGCCTGGTTCACACAGCAGTTAACAAAAGAGCTATTATCTCAAACCAGGTGGAAGGTGAAGATCGACATCCAAGGTTACCCACTGACAGTCACACACAGGCTGTGTCACTGTGTAGTCTCTCACACACACACACACACACACACACACACACGGTGAGGTGGGGAATGGCACACTTATAAACCTGAGAAGCATAGACTGGCAAATCCCTGAAGCTTGATGGCCAAGCAGTCTATCCTACTTGGCTAGACTTCCAGGCCAGTGACAAAACCTGCTTCAGAATTCAAGGAGGACAGCACCTGAAGGGATAATATCCAACAACCAAAACTGCCCTCTGCCTTTCACATGCATGCACACACATGTACACAAGCACCTGCGCGCACACACACACACACACACACACACACACACACGTCTTTCTGTGCACACCACTTCCCGGCCTCCTCTTCTCGACCTTCATTTCCTCACCTTGCTGGTGTCATGACTGAAATGTAACAGGATCGTCTTCACAGTGTCCCCTGGGAGCTGAGTTGACAAAGCGACTACCAGTATGTGTGTCCTCACTGGGGTTGGTGGATTTACGTTAAAAGGTCATGGCTGAGTCAGCTCCTGGAGCCAGTGCTGTGTCGTAAACATGTTTAACCCTGAACAATGCTTGTTTTCAAACTTCTCGCTGAGTCTCCGAAACAAACTGCCACTCAAAACTCTTCCTCTATGCAGTCACCGAAGTGTCTTGCACACAGAAAGAGATGTGGCTAGAAAGAAAACAGTAGGTTATGTCCTGAGCACTAATGAGGACTTTACCTTGAGCAGTTTGATGGGAGTCGTGCTATTTTTTGCTAAAAAAGCGGCTGTTCAGCAAACGAGAAATATAAAACTGTGAGACGAATTGCTTATGAGTAAGAAGACTGTAAGCATCGTTTTCCAGAAAAGGCACTGTGAAGTCCAGAGTGGGCTCTCCAGATGTGGATGCCCCTCTCTCAGCTCCCTGCTGTCTCCATCAGCGCTCCGTCCTGTTGCTATTAAAGCATTCCTAGGAGCATTTTCTCTGCGGTCAGAAATAGCTGTGTGAGGCAGGGCATGGCGGAGCGCACCTGTAGTCCTAGCACTGAGACCAGAGGATTTCAGGGGATGGGCTATGAGGTAGAGGAGAGGGAAGGGATCACACTGTTTGACATAAGCCGTAAGTATATGTCATTTTAATAAAACATAATCCATATTTTTATGGCACAAAGTTGGAGTTTATTATGTTTTGTAAAACTAAATAAATAAATAAAAACAGGGCCTCAAGGCCAGGCTGCCCTTCAACTCATTATGTAGCTTACGATGACCTTGAACCCTTCTCTCCCTGACTCTACTGCCCAAGTGCTGGGGTACAGCCCTGTACCTCCGAGCCTGGTTTATGCGGCGCTGGGTATGAGGCCTTGTGTAGCATTCTCCCTACTGAGCCACATCCCTGACCCCAAGGATCCTCATTCTTTTTTCTTAAGATTTATCCTGGGAGGCTGGAGAGATGGTTCAGCAACTAAGAGCACTGACTGCTCTTCCAGAGGACCCACGTGGCAACTCACACAGGGACCCAACACCCTCACGCAGACATAGGTGCAGGCCAAACACCAGTGCACATAAAATAAAAATAAGTAAGGTATTGGTTTATTTTTTAAAGTTGTATCTTTTTATTTTTACTTAATTCCATGTGTGTACAAATGCACATTGTGTGAGGGTGTGTGCAGTTCATAAAAGGATGTCAAATCCCCTAGAGCTGGAGTTAGAAATGGTGTAAGCCCTACAACATGGGTTCTGGGAGCTGAACTCAGGCCCTCTTAAACACTGAGCCCCAGGAGCCCTGATTGCCAACAATATCGACCCTGATTAACAGAGAAGAGATTTACACAGAAGTTCAGAGTTCAAAGATCTGCATGCCTGAAAGACCAGGACCACAAGCTCCAAAAAAAAACCAGGACCACACGCCCAAACAGCGGGGGCTGGATATAGTTCACATAGGCCTTGTTGCTCCAATAAGGGAAGCCCCCAGGACTGCTCAGGAACAACTGACTCCTGGCTGGGGTGCTAACTGGACCACAGGAGGCAGATGCTGCTGTCACATCCAGTGTCGGAGGAACTTCATCATATATGCCTGCCCACCCGATGGCTCCAAGCCAGCCCGACGGCTCCAAGCAAGAAGCCACAACTTGAAGACAGTCTTGCTTTGGTTTGGTGCCTCAGCCACGCTGCAGACATCACAGAAATGTTCAATGCAGCCTCCCAGGCCTCACCTCCCTCCCATCAGATTGCAAGTGGCAGAAATCAGTGAGCAAATGGCAAAGAGCAAACTCAGAAATGTCTGTCCCTGTGGCTGGGGAGGGGCTGCACAGGGGAGGACCTGAGTTCGGATCCCCAGCAGCCACGTAAAAGCTGGATGGTGGGGGGGTGGGATGTGCCTGGAGAGATGGCTCAGCTGTTAAGAACACTGCCTGCCCTTCCAGATGACAAGTTCAATTCTCAGCACCTACCCATCTGTAACTCCAGTCCTGGAGGGATCTGATGCCTGGGGAGGCATCTCAATGGAGTGCTCTACTGCACAGACATGGTTCCTGACTTCGGATGCCAGCACCCCTGTAAAAAGCTGGGCTTGATGTAAGCGGAGGTTCTTTGTCCCACTCCATCCTGCAGTTGCTTCTAAATAATCACTCAGAGGCTTGATATTAATTACAGAGTGTCTGGCCTGTAGCTCAGGCTTATTACTAACTAGCACTTGCATTTAACTTAACCCATTTCTATTCATCTATGTATCGCCACATGACTTCATGTTTTCTACCAGTCTGCTGGTATCTTGTTTCTTGGGCAACTGGCTCAGATCTCTCCCAAATTCTACCCTTCTTTCTCCCTGGATCTCTGTTTGGCTTTTCTGCCTGGCTATAGGCCAAATCAGTTTTTACTATCAACCAATGAGAGCAACACGTGTTCCCAGAGTATGAAAGGATCATCCCACAGCAGCTTGGTGGCACACCTCAACAAGACAGCCCCTGTGGCTCACTGGCCAGCTTGCCTACTGGGGCACAGATGGAGCAAGGCCACGTCACACCTCCCTGTAGCCAGCCTCCTGAAGCTAGAGTCCCCTAGAGCCACGTCTTTTCGTTCTGTGAGCTCCAGGTTCAGGGAGAGACATCTGAACAAACTTATGGCCTACACATACATAATGCACAGATGTATACACACACACACACTCACACAACTCTCACACATACTCACATACACACACACTCACACACATACTCACATACACTCTCTCTCTCACACACACACACTCACACTCACACAACTCTCACACATACATACACACACTCTCTCTCACACACACACACTCACACTCACACAACTCTCACACATACTCACACTCTCTCACACACACACTCACACTCACACAACTCTCACACATACACACACACTCACACACATACTCACACACACACACACACTCACAAAATCACTTCTCCACAGCACAGCATATACAGCCCCAAAGTGAAGCTCATCCTGGCCTTCTGCTTTGTACATCCCAGGTAACCAACTGATTTATTCGGCTGAAGCTACATCAGCAATTTCTAAAATTAAAAAAGCCACTAATCAGATTCTAAAATGGATTTCTTCTTCACAGGAAAGGTCACTGAATTCTGACCTCTGCAGAACCATGAGCAAACAATGAGAACCACCACACACACACACGCACGCACGCACGCACGCACGCACACACACACACACACACACACACACACACACACCTCTCCCTCTGGCTTCCCCGACCACCTTGTCTTTCTTTAAACAGCTAGTGGCAAGGCCAACTAATCAGACCTTGAACAATCAAACCATGACTGTGCCCATCAATGTAAAGATTGATGCTGATGACATACAAACACAGACTTCCAAAATAAAGACAGCTCATTAGTTTACTGAGAAACCTTGACTGTCCCTCTACCTGCTACTGGCAAGCTGTGTGCCTGAGGCTAGCCACACAAAACAGGAAAGAACAGATTTCATTCAGAACAAAGCCCTGATCTGAAGAGGCTCACAGTGTGGCTCCTGGGATGGTGGGAGGGAGACCCTGAAAACCAGGGAGTGATGATGTTGGACGGAGGTCCGTGATATTGGACGGAGGTCCGTGATGTTGGACGGAGGTCCGTGATGTTGGACGGAGGTCCGTGATGTTGGACGGAGGTCCGTGATGTTGGACGGAGGTCCGTGATGTTGGACGGAGGTCCGTGATGTTGGACGGAGGTCCGTGATGTTGGACGGAGGTCCGTGATGTTGGACGGAGGTCCGTGATGTTGGACGGAGGTCCGTGATATTGGATGGAGGTCCGTGATGTTGGATGGAGATCTGTGCAAGAGCCCTGGGCAGAGTCAGATTTTGAAGACAGCGACAGAGAAACAAAAACATCTTGTGACAAGAAGTGGGGAAAGTGGCCTCTGTGCCATGTCTACAGCGGGCCTCCAGGAGTAAAGGTCCCCTGCAGTCAGATCCTTCCATTATGTAAGCTGAATAAAGCAAGACCAAACTCCAAGGATGTCAGTAACTCAGTTTGGTGTCTGGGACTCACTCGCAATCTTTTGGGCTCCAAAGGGCTTGGAATCTGCCAGTCACAAAACACAAAGCTTGCCTCCTTGGCTGGCTCCACCACTGCCATTGCTGTCCTGGGAAGTCATCCCATGGTCCTGGCATCTCCAAAGTCTGCGATCTGCTGCTACAGCTGTAATTTCACCAATAGCTTCTCCTGGATTATCTCAGGAACTCTGACCCTACCACCCAGTGCCAAGTCTCAGCTTCTCTCCATGATCCCTTCAATCCTGGGACTTCTGCTGTAACAGAGACCACACACTCACCAGTGGCCCTTGCTGGCTTCTCATGGTACCAGGCTTCATCTGCTCGCCATACTCCTCCGTGTCTTCAAAACCAATGCTACCTGGGAGACTCTTTTACATTACCAAGTTTGGCTGCCAGCACAAGATACAACCTTGGCTCCCTCTGCAAACTCTGAGTTCCCAGAAGATTTCCCCTCAGGGATGCTTGTCTGTCCTTACTGAAGCTGATTCTTCTGCCCCAGATAACCAGCATCAATTTTCCCAACAAAGCAAGCATTTTACTTCAGCAGTGTTTATCTCTTGTTAATCACAGCAGACTCTTCAGCTCCAGCTTACTAGATGCCACGGATTATTAATACAAAATAGCACACAAATGGCCCTGGTTGAGTCTATCTCTCTGAAACTTCACAAGCTAGGCCTCCATCATCTTCATTTCTCTCAACATCCTTATCATCTAAGTTACCACTAAGCTCTGGGCATTTGATGACTTTTCAAGACCAAGGTTCATATTCTGCCATAATTACTCCAAAAACAATGTCCCACTGGTACCAAGTTCTGTTTTAATTGAGGTTCCCATTGCCTTGATAAAACACCATTACCAAAAGAAACTTGGGGAATCGAAGGGTTTATTTCATCTTACAGCTTGGAGCCTACCATCCAAGGAAGGAACCCGAGGACAGGAACTGGATACACAGGCCAAGAATGAGTGCTGCTTATGAAGTGTCCGGCTTGGTTTGCTCTCCCTGCTTTCTTAGAGCACCCAGAACCACCAGCCCAGGGGTGGTACCACCTACACTAAAGAAGGCCCTCACACATCAATCATCAACCAAGAAAATATACCATAGGCTAGTTCACAGGTCACCTGTCACAGAATTTAGGGTTTACCTGGATAACTCAGCCAGATTGCCCTATGGAAGTCCTCATCCATAGTGAATCCTTTTTGGCTATAGCAAAAGGCCCATTTTCATGCTGAGGATGTAGCTCAGTTGGCGGAATGTCCAAACAGGAGGACTTGGGCTCCATCCTCAGAATCACTTAAATCAGAAGTGGTGGTGCATGCTTATGGTCCTACAACTTGGGAAGCAGAGGCAGGAGAGTCAGAAGATTGAGGCTACATGCACATCCTTTTTAGGGTTATCCTCTAGGCCTTCAGCTAAGGGCATCCTCAAGAACTCTCTCCTGCCTGTATTTGTTGTCCCATAAGGAAATGTCACAGATTCTAGGGATCAGTATGGATGTCTTGTGTGGGGCCCTTTCTCGGTGGGACCACTGAGCCAGCATTCCACAAGGATGTAGGGAGGCAAGCAAAGCAGTCCAAGGTGTGACAAGTGATGTCTCATGCTGCCCTGGGTCAAGGTTCTCTCCTCATCATGACAGCAATTGAAGCCAAAATGCAAAACACTCCCTCAGTCCATCTTCCCTCCTCCACTCCTGTCACACTCCAGAATCCCATTTGCACATGGCTCAAAGCCATAAACTCAACATCCACAGATGAAGTCTTCTCCTGCCCCCACCATGGCTCACCCTCGCTCAGCACTGCCATCAGGACCACTGTGTTTGCTTTCTCCAGTTCGTTACTGTTGTTAGGGCTTCTGCCCCATCCCATCCTCTAGGCTCTGGAGCTTTTACTCCCTTCTCTCCATACAGAAACCATGGACATCAATTAGCAGGAGGCACACTGAGTCCTGCCTGAAGAGTAAAACATCAGAAATAAAATGAAAAACTGAAAGCTCTGGCATTTTTAGGTAATCAAAACTAAACATGAAGCTGGGCATAGCAACTCATTCCTATAATAATTCCAGTACCGGGAGGCTGAAGCAGGAGGATTTGAGACCAGTCTGAGCTACATACTGAGTTCCAAGCCAGCCCGAGTTATAAAGTGAGATCCTGACTCTCAAATAAAGCAACCATTGACCCAGAGCCTCCAAGATGATGGAGTGAAACCAACCTTCCCAGGTATTTGTGTGAACTCATATGAATGCCACCTATGACAGCTAACATCCACTATATTCCTCAGCTGATGACATAGTTCTGGAGTCACCTCTAGCTATGACTTAAAATGGACACCAGTGGGGTCAGAGAAATTTGGCCAAGACTGTATGTTCCCAAATCCACTGCGCACAGAGATAGCTGCAGAAGCCAGGGATTATCCATCCTTAGAAGAGGCAACAAGTCAACATAGTAAACTCACACTAAAGATCTACCTTGAGGAACATGGAGCTGGAGTTCACGGTCGGGAAGACCCAGACATGGACATACTTCTTGCTAGCGATGGAATTTCATCTAAGTTCCATGCTGAGTCATTACAACCTTGATACCAAGAAGGGCTGATACACTGCCTCCAGGCACTATTGTGAGAGTGTAAAGCGCTTAACACAGGACCTAGTAGGAAGGTACTTTGATAACTGGTAGCTGAGAAAAGAATGGCAAGTACACATGCATTAGGAAAAGGCAAGCCTTAACTGGCCACTGCAACTACTTTCTAAATGTAGAACATAGGGAGGTCTGGCGACCACCGGGTCACTAAAACTGCAATTCTATGTGACTGTGTTAGTTTGCATTGCTATGACAGAATGCCTGACAGACAGCTTAAGTGGGGGAAGGTTTACCTTGGCTCACAGCTTGCTGGCAGGAGTGTGAGGCAGCATAAAGCAATAAGAAGCAAGGTAAGGCGAGACTTGGGGCGAGGCGGCGTGAACCAGTATGAGGCAATGAGAGGCGGCAGAGTGTGAGAATGCAAAGTGTGAGGCGGTGTGAGCCCGAGGTAGTGGAGATGGAGGCTGGTAAGGGATTGTTCGGTATCGGGAAGGAGGAACGTGAGGGTGATACGATTTGGAGTGAATGCAGATGGGAGGCAGTGCTGATCAACTTTGCACCAACCAGGAAACAGACAAAGGAGGCCAGAACCAGTGGCCAGGATAACCTTCAAAAGCCTACCTGCAATGACCTAACCTACTTCTGCCAACCAGCCTCCATATCCAAAGGCTCTTCGGGCTTCAAAATAGCATTGCCAGCTCAGAGCAATGTGGTCACAACTGTGTGTATGGAGGCCGTTTCAGTTATTCAAGCTCTAACAGGGACTTCAAAGACCAGAGAACCATTAGAACTGACCTTGAGAGGGAAGACACGCCAAGGCTGCCTGCAAAGAAGGCCGCTTCTCAATCTCTGAGTCATGGCCAGTGTCGCAGAATTGAAAAGGCCGTGTCGTTAGCATGAAGATCTGGTCTCATGAAAGCAATGAGACCTGCTCACAGATCAGGACATAACCTTACTTCACCAGAAACAAGACGCATCTGTCCTAGGAACGACAAACTGTATGCCATCTTTTGTCATTGAGACTCAGTCCCTAATAATGCTGTCTTTATGCAGAGTTAAGCTTCTGCTCTAGGAGGCTGGTACACGGATTAATATCTATTCAGTTCCGATACCCTTTCTCCTCTTTCAAACCAGAGAATAACCTGGGATCCGATCCAAACTCTTACAAAATGACAATATGCATATTACTCTTTCCCAGGGTGGGGGAGGGAAAAGGCAGAAAGTCTCCATTCTCGTGAAGTGAACGAAGGCTACTTTCCATCCGCAAGTGCCAGGAATTTTCATGGATAAAGGCACAAGGAAAGTGTGCCTGGCTAAGACATGCAGATTCTAAGTTTTTCTAGAAAGAGAGAAATGGCAAAAAATGGCTCAGTGGGTAGAAGCACCTGCCACCAAGTTGACAACCTGAGTTTGAACCCTAGAACCTACATGATAGAAAAAAGAGCTGATTCTCTGAAATGGTTGCCCAACTTTCACTTGCACACACACACACACACACACACACACCATAAACATACATATAAGCACACACATACATACCACAAGCACACACATACACACAAGGACCACAAGCACATGCACGCATGCATACACACACACACACACACACACACACACTGAATAAAGATATATTTAATTTTTAAAGAAATGATGTTGGGATAATGTAATTTCCCAGAACTGACAATAAATACAACATAGAATATAATAAACTAAAATGACAGGCTAGAAAAATCAAAAATCAAGCATTCATAGAAAAACTGGGCCGGGGGCATTGCCATTTAGTACATAACATCCCTGACAGCTGCAGGACCTGTAAATTTCCATCAGTGGTGAAGAAGTGGCTGGGGGTGCTGTCGAGATGGCTCAGCGGTTAAGAGCACTGGATGTTCTTCCAGGGGACCCAGGGTTCGATTCCCAGCACCCACATGGCACCTGGTAGCTGTAACTCGGGTTCCAGGGGATCTGACACCCACACCCAGACATAAATGATGGAAAAAACCCAATGCATGTGAAGAAAAAATAAACAAGTTTTAAGGATTAAAAAAGAAGAGGCCTGCAGAAGGAAGGAGATTCCCCAGATCACGGATGTAACCACTAGAGTGAGCAGCAGGTTGGTCTGAGGAGGATGCAAGACTCAGATAACCTTCACAAGCTCCACCCAGAGGCAAGAACTTGGGGACCTCACAGAGGGCAGATAATGTTTGAAGCCAACCAAGCACACTGCACAAAACGAGTCAAAGCTCCCGTCTGGGTCAGAGACCACGCTAAAGAGAAACTCCTGGAGGCTGAATCAATGTGAACAAACCAGAGACAACTGGGGAAAAGGAAATCTCTGTCCTTCTTTTTCATTAATTTTAATTATGCCTTTGAGTATGTTGGGGAGGACTGTGCATTTTAACACAGCTGCCCCAAGGGGCCAGGAGAGGGCAGCAAATCCCCTGGGACTGGAGTTACTCGGGTTTGTGAGCCTCCAGAAGTTGGTGCTGGGAGCTGAGCTCTGGTCCTCTGGGAGAGCAGCAAAGGTTTTTTAACTGCTGGGCCCCAGGAATCTCAGTCAAAGAGAACTTGGAGCAAGAGTAGGCAGGCCGTATTTTGTCATGACTTTGCTGCATGAGCAAGAGAAAGCAAGAAGTGTGATGTTCAAATCCTCTCTGGACAGCCTCTTTTTCATCAGGGGGAGGCTCGTGACGCTTACACAAGTGACAGGGGAAACACCTCAAATATGCCATTAAGTGAAACAAGTGAGAAGCCACACACCAGGAAAGCACACTTGGCAAGCACACACATAGAAGGATGAATATATTATCTTCTTCTTGTTTTCAAAGTCTCAGGTAGCCCAGGCTGGCCTGGAACTTGCTGGGTAGCCAGGAATGGCCTTGAACTTTGAATTCCATGCCTCTCCCTGGGATTACAGGTGTGAGTGAGGCGCCACATCTGGGTGGAACATAACATTTTGAAGTAAGCAAGCAGTGATTAAGGAAATCATATGTGAATAGGAAGCGTGCAAAAGTCAGAATTTAGAACTTCAGAGATACATAACTGAAGAAATGAGACAGTTTGTTTTTTTTTTTTTTTTAAATCGGGAAGTGAGACTCAAAAAGGACTTTGAAAAAAAAAGAAAAGAAAATTTTGAGCTGGAGAGAAGGCTCAGTGGTTAAGAACTCCAGCTTCTCTTTCAGAAGACAAGGATTCGAATCCCAGCATCCATGGCAGCTCACAAACCATAACTCCAGCTCCAGAGAACCCAACATCCTCTTCTTGCCTCCATGGGAACTGTGTGCATGGCAAAATATCCATACACATAAAAGAAAAACAAATAAAATTGTTAAAAATGTATATTTGATATATATTTTTTTTTTTTTGGTTTTGTTTTTCTAGACACAGTTTCTCTGTGTAGCCCCGGAACTCACTTTGTAAACCAGGCTGGCCTGGACTCAGAGATCCGCCTGCCTCTGCCTCTCCAAGTGCTGGGATTAAAGGCGTGCCCCAGCACCACCTAGCTAAATATATATATATATACATATATATATATATTTTAAAAAGAAAGAAAATGTTTACTTCAGCAATATGGGAAAGTTACAAAAGAATATGAATAAAATCAAACAGGAGCAGTACTCTTAGAGAACTGGATGAGAAATAGAGAAAATTTTATTAAATCAAACAGAAGTCTGGAGCAAAGGGACAGACATTGAGGCCAGGCAAAGAGAACCACACACATACATTAGACGTCTTTACAGAATGAGAAGGAAGCAATAGAACAGAGAGAAACAACCATAACCCAGAACCTCTACAAAACAGAAGGGCGGGGGGGGGGAGCACTCACTGCCTTATATCCGGAAAAACTGAAATTGCTATCCACAAGACACAGCTCAGCAGGCCTGAATCTTGTTTTAAGAGAGTAATTACTTGTGTAACCAAGAAAAAAACCTCAAGTCACTTTGAGAGGAAGGAAATGAAACTGAGCATCCTTGTCAGCAATGCTTTGTGCCGGGATACAATGGAGTAATAGGTTTAAGATACCTGGGAAAGAAAACAGAAGCCAAAGATTTTTATATTCAGCCTAAATGCAAGTGTAAAAGGCCTCAGTAGGGGGGTGGTGACAGGCACAGATTGTGGCAAGGGCTCAGAAAACATTGTGACAATGAACTGTCCCTGAAAAGAGGAAAGGCAGTTCTCGGGTGAAGCATCCCTGGGGAGACTGGCAGAGGCTATTTAGAACATGTTCATCTGTAGACCTAAGACTAAAGGGTGACAGCAAGGGAACGGGACGTGTGTGTCGTCTATATGATCTGACAGTGGTAGTGAAGAAGCATTGGGAACTACATGAAAAATGACAGCGTATGAAGGGATAAGAAGAATTCATCGGGAATACATGAACAGGCATTAAATCCAATGGCTTCCTTATAGGTGGGCTGTTATTTCAAACTAGGGGAGAGGAAACAAGGGGGTATTAATATGTAATAGGATAAAAACAAACATAAAAACCAATGATTTTTAAAAGCAGGCTGAAGGCGTAGCTCGTTTGGTAGAGTGTGCGGGTGGTATGCACAGAGCCTTGGGTTCAAGTCTCAGCTCTGCACAAACAGACATTAACCTGTAATCACAGCATTCAGGAGGAGACAAGGAGGCTCAGAAGTTCAAGCTCATCCTCAGTGATGTTTATAGAGAGTTCAAGGTCAGCCCAGACTAGAAACTCAGTGGGGAAAGGGGGGAGGGGAGGTTCCAGCATATCAGAAGATTGGATCACCAAAGCCACTCAGCTGGGCCTGTAGTTTGCCATTGACTCTGAGATTATTGTGTAAATTTCTTCAGCCTGAACTGAACAGAATCATAAACTGACACCAACAAATTCTCTACTCAGTTTTGACAGACCCTAACGTGTCACAGTATTTGCTGCCAAAACATTTTTTATAACAAAAATCACAGTTCTGGTTGAAGCCCCTCGAATACCCTGCATCGGTTCCTTGTCTTGGTACCCGCGAGTTATCCACTCCTCTGATGTTTGTGCGTCGTATCTTTCACGTACTTGTCTCATAGTCTACTTCAGTGTCTACAAGCACCATGCTGCATTGCTTAGGAGTGTACAGTTAGTAGAGGCTAGCAACCTTGTGTCTGTGAATACAGGCAAGACTGAAATGTGCAGCATGTCACTGGTGGTCACGTCTTTGGAGTTGGAGTCATAATATTTACTGGGCAGGATGGAACCGGGGATCTTCTTTATAAATATTTACATTTGCAAGCGTCATACACAACCAAGGCTTCCCTCTTATACTTCCTGCTCAAAATACGCTAATTTCAACAGAAAACTGAGCCTAGAACCCAACTCTACCTTATCAGTAAAGATGAATTGGTTTTGTTTTATTCTGTTGTTTTAAAGAACGCACACACACACACCTCCTATCTCCCTAGGAATTTAACAACCCTCTGAATAAAGGATGCTGGCCTGGTTTTATTTGGCCCTTTATAAGGAGGTATGAAAGCTAACCCAAAACGTTCAGTCACCAGGGCAACCCTACTCAAAGTACTGAACACTTAGGCCACAATCTGCTTGTGTAGCTATCATATTCCTGATGGTCCATGTACATTGCACACAAACATATTTCTTCACAGTATCACACAAAGGAAAATGTCCACAGTATGGTATGATTCTTCCTCTCCCTCTCTTAATTCCAAACTTACCTATGTAGCTTGGTTTTTGTTGTTGTTGTTGTTGTTATTGGTTGGGTTTTTTTTTGGGGGGGTGAGACAGGGTTTCTCTTTGTAACAGCCCTAGCTGTCCTAGAACTCACTCTGTCTATAGACTAGGCTGGCCTCGAACTCACAGAGATCTGCCTGCCTCTGCTTCCCATGTGCTGGGGTTAAAGGTATGCGTCACCACACCTGGCTTACCCTATGTAGTTTAACTCACCTACTTGAGTCAGTATCGTCACTAAGCATTTATAAGCTTAAGTACGCACCTGCTTTTCAAAAATTGCCTTTTTTCCCTCCATTATCCTTTATTTAGGAAACATTATTTTTTATCGATAGCGTGTGTAAATGGAAGCTCATTTTAAGATAGTAAGATGGGAATGCTAAAATGCTTGTTATAAAAAGGGTGTGTGGGGTCTGATAACGCCAAAAATTGAAGCTAATATAGCTGCACTGTTTGAAGGCAGGAGTGAGTGGCTCAGGGTTCCCCCCAATGCAGCTGTCTCCCTCCTGGCTTTTGCTGTTACAAACTAAAGTGTTAGGGGTAGGGGAGAGGAATGCCCTTGTTGTGCTAGTATGAGCACTTGAGGCAGGATCCCCAACACCTATATGAAGCTGGGCTGGTAGTGTGTCTTCAGGAGGCAAAGACAGCCCATCTAAACTAAACAGCAGCCTAGGTTCCAGGAGACACCCCATCACCAAAAATAATAATAATAATAATAATAATAATAATAATAATGATGAAGTGGAGAGAGTGATACAGGAAGATACTGGAACCAGCCTCTGGCTTCTTCACACGAACACGCATGCACACACATGTGCACACGTGCACACACGCCTGCACACACACACATACACACAAAAGCGCACACACGCACACACATGCAACCATAATCCTGTACATTTCCTCAGTCAGTGGATGCTTTGTAAATGTTCTGTAAATGGCATTAATTTCTGGTGCACAGATTTGTTGCTTTAGTCTGCTTATAGCCAAACTAATTGTTATAAGCATTGAGTGTGTTAAAAAGCCTTTATTCCGTGACCTGGCTGTGCGACTCCTGGTTGTCTATCCAAGTTAATGAGATACGTTCACATCCACGCCCAGCACCTGAGGAGTAAGTTGAGAAGCTGGTCTCTTCACAAGCAGCCATCGTGTGTGCTTGTCCCCCCCCACACACACACACATATAAAGAGAAGCAAACGTGGATAAAGAGACATTAAATCCAGGGAAAATAAAAACATTCTGCAAGGAAAAAGGCCGCCAGCCTCTCAATCTGAGGACCAGAGTTCAGATCCCAGCATTCATGTAACAAGACACACAGCCCGTGGGCCACATAGTCCAACACAGCTATGAATATGGCTCAACACGAAAACAAAGTTACCTAAAACGTTATGAAATAGTCTACAATTATTTCGTGACTCAATTGTGCGATTCTCAAGTGTGAACTCTGTAGACGACAACGCTGTGTCACGGGGACAAACAGCTAAACATGTCACGCATGCCTAGGATAGCAAGGCCTTTCCCTGAGCTGGGCGGGGTTCTCTTCTGCTTCCGTGCCTGTCACCATCTGCCTGCTTAGACCTGAGCTCTTCTTGGGACACACAGCTCTCCTTCTTAATGCCCTGAGTGGTGTCCTCCCCTACTTTCACTCACTAAGGTATGGCGGAGCAGAGTCACAGGCGGGAAGGAGGGACAGCCATTGGGCATGAATGGTAGTCGGGGATGGAGAGCTTGCTGACTGTCTGCGTTAGCTGTCACATGGATGGAATCTAGACTCACCTAAGATGGGCCTAGGAGCATGTCTGGAGAGGATTTCTTGGTTGTATTCACTGATGTGGGAAGACCTATATTAGTTGAAGGTGGGACCATCTCCTAGCCAGGGGATCTTGGACTGTATAAAGTGGAGAAATCGGGCTAACCACTGGCAGGCAGTCATCACTCTCTCTCTGCCTTGATTCTGGATACAATGTGACCAGCGGCTTGGCTTCAAGTTCCTGCCAGCATGACTTCCCTGCTGTGATGGGCCCCACAGGACACACCCTTAGCTGTGGCCCGAATGAACTCTGCACTCCTTACCTTGCTTTTGTCAGAGCATTTTATCACAATGACAAGCAAAGATGCTAAGACAAACATTTCCCACTTTGGTTTTTTTTTCTTTTCTTTTTCTTTTTTTAGGTTGTTTTGGCGCTTTGTGGTTTGGGGGTTTTTTGGTGTGTGTGTGTGTGTGTGTGTGTGTGTGTGTGTGTGTGTCTGTGTGTCTGTGTGTCTGTGACGTGTATGCAGGTGCTAAGGAAGCCAGAAGAAGATGTCAGATCCCCTGAAGCTGGGTTACAAGTGGTTGTGAGCCACCTGCCCTGGATGCTGGGAACTGAGCTCGGATCCACTCTTAAACACCAAGTCTCTCCAGAACCCCTTTAGTCTTTAAAAACAGAGTCTCAAAGTCATCATGTAGCTTGAGGATGTCCTTGATCTCTGACACCCCTGTTTTCCCCTTTGAAGTACTGGGATTAGTGGTGTGCACCCCACACCCGGTCCATGCGGTTTTGGGATCTGAACTTAGAGGGCTTCCTAAAGCTAGTCAAGAACTCTTCCAATTCAGTCCACATCTTCAGCCCCATATCCTCCTTTACTGGGGTGCAGAAAGAGCTCTCTCCCTCTCTGTCTACTCTCTTCATCTGCTTTTGCCGAATGTCCTTGCATCCCAGAACACAGACCAGGACCCTGTGAAATCACTTTTTGTCCAGGAGCTGCACCTGGAATTCACCTTAAAGGGGCCGCTCCCAGAGGCCCAAGTCACAGCAGGTGCAGCAGGCAGAGGAGAAAACCTTTCTCTTCCAGCTGGCTACCAAACAGGAGCTCATAGACAGGGAGGCAGCCAGACCGGCCCTCAGCCATCCCTCAGGGCAGCTCCTCCCCTCCAGACCCGAGCACGGAGTTAGTTTAGGACCGACCAACCGGCCTGGCATGGCTAAGTACAGCTGAGAGCATACCACTCAGCTCCCTTGTGTGTCTTTGGCCCGTGTGCTAATGCATGCTGGCCACACTTTAATTAAGGCTGTGTGCAGAAAGCCCTGAGAATGGAGGCAGGACAGGCAGGCAGCTGCTGAAACCCCTCCTCCACTCCTGACTGCAAACAGCAGCTCTTTGTGAGCTGGAAGTCCCGGGAAGATGCAAGGTTCTTACAGCAGTGGAGGCCAGTCTCTCTCAGTGGATGGAAGTCTGGAGCTTTAGGTCCCAGAGGAGGAAGGAAAGGGTCGGGGAGGGGGCATGGGGGGGTCGTGAAACTAGCCGCTTACTTAGTCAGCAAAGCCCACAGGGCAGCTTTGCTTTTAGCTCCCTTACACCTCACCTGAGCAAGCCACCTTTCCTTTGTCTGGAATCCACACTTAAAACACACTCTCCATCCACTGTGTCCATGGTGACCTCAGCAGGGAGATGTCAAAACCTCCAGGCCAACTGTGTTAGGGACCAGAAATAGAGAGTAGAGAAGCCAGGAAGCCAGTACTGAGGAGTGTAGATTATCACCAAAGCAATACTGCTGTGATTCAAGTGCTATGAGACACGTCTTGTCTTCGGTGTCCATAGGGGAGGGACATTTACATCACCCTGGAGGGCCTTGGAAGGCTCCCTAGAAAAAGTGGCCTTTTTATTTTTATTTTAAGGGTTAGATTAAACTTGGTAAGAAGATGGCTGTTAAAAAATACACCTGTAACCTTGCGCTGAGGCAAAGGGAGAGGATTTTGAAGCCAGCTTGAGCTACATAGCAAGAGTCTGTATGAAATAAAATAGAGATGAGGAGATGGCTCTGTCTGTCCATAAAGTGCCTGCTGGACCACCATGATGAATACCGGGTTGCATCCCCAGCATCCACGATAGATAGATAGATAGATAGATAGATAGATAGATAGATGGATAGATAGATAGATAGATGATAGAGAGGCAGACAGAGAGATAAAAAGGCATGTGTCTGTCATCCCAGTGTTGGGGAAGGATCACTGGAACACAATAAGATCCAGGTCCAGAAAAAGACTATCTCAATAATGATGACATTAATAAAAAAAAACCAGGCAGAGAATGATTGGGGAAGACCCCAGCATTGACACAGTGCACACCTTTTGCACAAGAATCCAAGCACCACACACACTAAACAAAAAGCAAATCAAACAAGAAATCATATAATGAAATAAAATGGCTAGAAGCCAGGAAGCAAGGCATCTTAAGAGAACGAGGAGCAAGCTCGTGGGTCTGGGCACCACAGAAGCACCTATGGACTGCCATCGCCATAAGCTAGGGGATGGGCAAAGACCAGTTCAAACAGGAACCAAGAGGCAGTCCTCACAGGAACATGGTCAGACTGAAAAACGCTGCTGTATGTTTCTGAGCTCCCAGGGCAGGCAGCTTGGAGGGTAGCCTGAGCATCTCTGATGTCATGACCACGAGGCTCAGAAGGAAGAGCCCAGAGGCGGGAAGCTTTCCGGGCTGAGTTCCCAAAGCCAGCTTCTGCCTGGTTCTCACTTCCGTTTCCACGTCCCTGAAGCAGCCTCTGTAGTTATCATTCACAGAACACATTGACAGGGGAAAGTTATCCCACCAACACCCCCAGGATGTGGCTCCAGACTTCCTGCCCACATCCCCCTGAATGGCCTCGTGGCCCAGGTCAGCAAGCAGGCAAACGCTCCGTTTGGAGGCTGCTCCCGTGAAGCAGCTCATACCGTTCAGAAAGACCAGCGAGAAGATAACGTACAGATCTGAAGGCATGTGGACGAAAGAGAAAGATGGACAGGAAAGATGCACTAAAGACCTCTAGGCAAGTAACCTGTGGGTCACACACACACACACACACACACACACACACACACACACCAGGGGTTGCATCAAATATCAGATATTTAAATTATGATTTATAACAGTATCAAAATTACAATTATGAAACAGCAACAAAATAATTTTGTGGTTAGGGTCATCATAACATGAGTAACTGTATTAAAGACTCACAGCATTAGGAAGGGTACCACTACACTAGGCTCATGAACGATCATCACGTGCACAGACTTCTCTTTTTAATGAAAATAAATAGACGACCACCAAATCCAGCAAAGAATTGGCCACCTGCAGAATCTGTGCTAGATGTCGAAGACTTTGTTTGGGTCAGGAAGTGTTTCAGTGGAGAAGCCGTTAGGGGCAGAGGCTTGACAAACCACACAGCATGACCTAAAAGGGGAAACCCAGCACCTAAGGAGATCTCTGTCCGCAGTGTTGTTAGGGTCAAAGCCTGGGCCTTGGTGACCTTTACAAGCCAGGTTCAGCTGCTCATCCTCAGCAGGCCAAATAACAACAATGAGAAGCAGAAAGAGGCAAATTACTCAACATAGTCATACTGGAAAAGGGAACAAAGACATCCACTGACCCCCAAGACCATCTTTGGAGTACCGACAGGGTTAGGGGTAAAGAGAAGGCAAGACACATGCACAGTTAAACAGTCCTGGTCAATGCATGGCCCTGCCCCTCCATACCGTGCAATCCTGCAACATGGCCTGATCTATCACACAGAAACGTGTGAAAGGAATCTCTTTCCGAGGGACAAGGCCCTCCGCTGACTGGCACCCAGACTCAGCTCTTTTCCTCTCTAGCAGGAGATTCCTGGGCAAATTCCAATTTCTTGGGGTGCATGATTTCAATAATCTAATAACCAAAAAGAGGGGCACAAATTCTCTTTAGGCCATCTTTGTTCCTGCCAGGACCACCCAACAGCCACTTCTAGGCAGTAAGGTCACACACAGCTGGCGAGGACTCTGAGAAGCAATGTGTCCCGGAACTCCAAGCCAGAGCAAATAACATGGCTCCAGCCCTGCTGAGGTTCAAAGGGTCAGGCCAGGTTGGACCTTTAAGATTCTAAATAGCTGGGCAGTGGTGACAAACACCTTTAATCCCAGCACTCAGGAAGCAGAGACAGGAGGGTCTCTGTGAGTTTGAGGCCAGCCTGGTCTACAAGAGCGAGTTCCAGGGCAGCCAGGGATACACAGGGAAACCCTATCTCAAAAAAAAAATTTTTTTTTTAATTAAACAATAAATAGATAAGTGGATACCACTCCAAACATGAAGATTTTACTCTTAGAACCCAGGAAGCCCCTGGGGACTCTCAAATACCTTCCTCCCTCCTTCCCTCCCACTCTCCCTTCCTTCCTCTTTTCTTTCTTTTTCTTTCTTTTCTTTTCTTTTCTTTCTTTTCTTTTTTTTTTTTTTTTTTTTTTTTTTTTTTTTTTTTGAGACAAGCTGACCTCAAGCTCTCCATCCTCCTGCTTCAGCCTCCCGGTGCTAGGAAGACAGATGTGCGTGTGTGTGCGCGCACGTGCATGTGTAGAGGCACCTATGTGCATGTGTGTGAAGAACAAAGATGTCATTCCCCAAGCACCTGTTTGTCTCTTTTTGAGACAGGGGGCTCACTATGTAGCTTCTTTGTCCGGCCTGGAGGTCGCTGTGTAAACCAGCTTGGCCTCAAACTCACAGAGATCCACTTTCCTCTGCCTCCCAAACGCCAGGCTTAAAGGGATGCATCACCATGCCCGGCTCTACTTTGTGTTTTGAGACAGGATCTTTCACTAGCCTGAAGCACACCAATTAGGCGAGGCTAGCCAGCCAAGGAGGCCCCAGGAGTCAGCCTGTCCCCAACTCCCTAGCACTGACATTACAAATATGCTCCACCACACACAACTTGTTTGTTCGTTTTTAATATAGATCCTGGGGGGCAGATTCTAAGATCTTGGTTTGGAGTACTTTTGTTTTGAGGGGCCTTGTTATTTAGTTTGAGGTTGTTGTTTTGTATTAATGGAGCTCTGTCTCTGAGATGGTTGGTGTTCATTGTAACTTGAGAAAACCTGGATTCACCTGGGGAACCAGGCTCGGGACTTGCCTGTGAGGGATTATCTTGATTGTGCTAACTGAAGTGGGAAGATATGCCCACTATATGTGTCATCGTTCCTTCAGTAGGGATGCTACCCTGCATAAACTGGAGAAAAACAGCTAAGCAGGAACCTTGGTGTGGCTTGATACCTTAAGCCTTGATACCTTACCTGGTGCGACCAGATACCTTAAGCCACTGTGACTTTTCCTCCGTGATGGACCATACCCTGGAACCAGCAGCCAAAATAACCTCTTTCTCCCTTAAGTTGCTTTGTTCAGGGTATCTGAACATCAATAAAAAGAAACTAAAACACCATCGTAGGAAAAGAATTTTTTCCCCTTGATATTGTTTCCAACATATCTTCATTTCCCACAAAAAACAGGCAGGTATCAAGTCCTTAAAATTAATGCACTCAAATCTCAAAACCCAAGTCAGAAATACATTTTCTCCAGTCATCTTAATAAAGACATCAATGTTGTCAAAACCCTGAGTTTTGAGGCTGAGCTTTTATTCTCTCTGGCCTCATTATTACAGGAGATGTGTTTTCACACTCGTTCACAAGAAGATTGCATTTTCCATGCTGTCTGCCCATTACATGCTGAATATATTTCAAAATCAAACTAGGACTTCCCTCTAA
The DNA here is from genome assembly GCF_943737965.1 of Phodopus roborovskii. Classification (NCBI taxonomy): domain Eukaryota; kingdom Metazoa; phylum Chordata; class Mammalia; order Rodentia; family Cricetidae; genus Phodopus; species Phodopus roborovskii. The sequence continues at coordinate 12,030,338 of NW_026126585.1, forward strand.
TATTCCAAGATGCATTACCATGGTTTCATATTGATGCTTCAGCACGTCCAAATCATTATCTTACCAAGTATTATCAGAACGAGTTCATAGGGGAGATGGCTGGGTCAGTACAGTGCTTGCTAGGCAAGCATGAGGATGTTAGTTTGAATCTCCAGCACCCACATAAAAAGCTAAGTGTAGCTTTGAGTGCCTGCAACCCCAGTCCAGTGGAGGACTGTAATGGGGATTTCAAGGACTTGCTGGCTGCCAGTCCAGCTCCAGGTTCAGTGAGATACCCTGTCTCAAGGGTATCACAAAGTGATGAAAGAGAGAGCAGGACACCAGACATCCCCTCTCACCTCTGCAACATGCATAGGCATGCACCTACACACACACACACACACACACACACACACACACACACACACACACATACACACATACACACACTCACACATACACACACACATACACACACTCACACATACACACACAGACCCTGCAACAACACAGACACACATGCACATAGACACACATACACATGCCTACCCTGCACCAACACACCAGATGTATACCCAGACAGATGTATACACAGGCACACACACACACACACACACACACACACACACTAAAACCACTCTAGTTTAATGGTGCAAAATATAATTTTATCTTCTATGTTTTAGGATTTAACCAAATCAAAAGTAGTTAGAAACAACTTACGAATGAAATTAAAGGCATATAGAATATAACAGGTCATGGTAAACAATACAGCAACATCCACACGTGATAGGGAAGACGTTAAGACTGGAGAGATGACCAGTGGTTAAGAACACTTGCTGCTCTTGCAAAAGAGGTGAGTTCAGCCCCCAGTATCCGTGTCCCACAGCTGGCTATAACTCCAGCTGCAGAGGGCTCCATGCCCTCTTCTGGCCTCCGGGGATGTACAGAATGCACTTGGGCAAACACATGCATACACATAAATAACCAGCAAAAATGAATCTTTAAAAGGGAAGTTAGAGGATTTAAGTTAAATAGTTCTATGATGTCTTTCAAAAGAAAAGAAAAGGAAGAAGAAGCTTCCATAAACCCGTGCCCTAGCCTCATGCAGACTTTTTTGGATATTACAAATGAAGCCAAGTTTTCCTCCTATTTTTCCCTAAAAAGTGATGATTATTCCAAATGAAAGACTCATAGCCTCAGACTCAGGCCCTCATTCAAATACTCAGAGGACCATGACCCTCAGGGCCACGCCTGAGGAGCTATTATTCTATCTGCAAATGACCCCCTTCATTCCATTTCTTCACATATGTAAATTACCATGTCTGATCTCCAGTCCACCTACCAGCCACAACAAACAAATTACCCTCAAGGGACATCCATTGCCTTGTTATTTTGGTCTCAGTATTAAAAAGGGGGGAGGAGGCAAGGAGAGAGAAGCTATTATATTCCTAAAAGTCAGAGTTCTTCCTGATTAGATTTCTGGCTCACTGATAAATGTTTATTCCCCGAAACGCATTATTTCTGTATTCTGAATATTTGGCTTTTTTTTTCTTTTAGAGCCGGGATATTGTGCATTGTTCCCAATATAAATTGTCTCTAATAATATATGCTGAGTTTTGAAGGGAGCATTTGGTCAAATTCTAATTCCTGTCCCCTTGGGATCCAGCCCAACTTCCAGCAGAACCATCAAAGGCAGCAGAAGAGAATTTTAAACAACTCACACACAGCCATGTCGCCTACTGACCACATTCCTTTTGCCTCCTCCCCTGAAGCACCTTGTAGGATGCTTAGCACATAGAGCACGGGTCTCTCTTATCATCACAACATTTATAAACGCACATTCCCTTGTTTTCCACCATTAAAAAAAAGGAGAATTAAAAAAAAAAAAGTACAATTCCTATCAAGGTTCAAGGTTGAGCATAGCTTGCTGCTTAGGCTTTTGAATCGTTGCACAATTAAAGAGAATAAATAGCACATGCGTATTTCATAAGCTGCAAGTATCCAATGGAGAAAACCCTCTGTAGAAATTCCAAATCCCCAAACAAGACCAGCTACAGACAGAAGTTGCTCCATTTTCACAGCTTCTCAAAATTGTAAGATATTATTTTAATTCAGTAAACCATACGAGAATGCCTTTCCATTTTTTCTTTCATTAAAATTGTGCAAATGATTTTACTCCTGACCTTGCACAAGCCACAATCAAGAAGGAAAGGGTAGAGCTTGCTGCAATATTGCACTCATCTAGTTGCATTAGGCTCAAAATCCAAATCTCCGGGATGTGTATTTGTCATGTCAGCCTGAGCTGAAGACATCTGCCAAGAAGAGACTATTTTCACTATCCGGCTGGTTGATGCCAGCCGGAATCCAGTTCCACAAACCTGAATACTGATGAGACTGAAGCTCTCAGTTATTTCTCTCCGTTCCTTTCTCATACCTCTTCCCTCTGCAGAGAAGTGAAGCCATTTTACTAATTCATGAGTACCCTGACTATCCAACCATCTAAATTTTTTTTTTACTCATCAATAACAGTCAACTAAAAGCAAAGCACATCCCACAGGGAGTGGTTACAGGGAAAGTCGAGCAACTGGCGAGTATTGATTAGCAAGACTCCCTGATACTCACTGAAGGCAGCCACTGCCAGGGCCAGGGTGACAATAATGGAGAACCAGGATACCCACAATGCCTTCTTCCTGTAGTTCTGGGCTTCGTGAGGTTTCAGCCGGGTGCTGCTTTCTAGTAAACCTGATAGAAACAGGGAGGAAAGTGAGAAAGGCATTTTCATACATCAGAACACACAGCTAGAGCTATGGCATCCCATTCCAAAGACTGCACACCCACAGCCTCTGGGCCAAAATGTGTTTTTGTCTGGCCCATACTTGGTTTCTACAAGGAGGAGATTGCACATTAAAAACAAAACACAACAAATTATCATGTGTTCTGGCATCCCATATAAAACTATAAGCCCCAGGCAGTATCATATCGGGTACGTGTTTCCACGGGGCACCAGAAGTTCTGTGAGTTAGAAGAACTCCACACACCTCACCCCACGCCATTCTTCATCCTCTGCACGAAGTCATTTGGCTCAGTAGAAATTTCTCATCCCAACAAAGTCCTTCCATTAGGAAAGAACTGTGGTGACTAATTAGGTGTTCGGGCTTCTCGGACGTGAGCATTGATCCACTAGTACAGTCCCAATAGCAGTGTCGGATTTATACAAACCTAGGAATCACAGACTGTACAAATGCCCTCCCTGGACCGACCCCCAGGCAACCAGTATGTTTTCTCCTGCCTTTGTACTGAAGCACACATTAAGCAAATAACTGACTCACTCACTAGTCAACCAATTAAAAATGTTAAAACTCTCTCGGGGATCTAGGAGATAGTTCATTCAATAAATTGTTTGCCATACAAACATGAAGTCCTGAGTTTGTTTCCTGTGAAGTAGATGACATAGTAACAACACATGCTTGTAATCCCAGCACTTCAGAAACCGGGACTAGAGGATCACAAATTGGTGAGTTCCAGGCCAATGAGAGACTCTGCCTCCTGGTGCGTAGCATTCCCGGGGAAAGGTTTCTGAGATTAAACTATGCCCACATATGTATGCACAAATTATCAGACTATGAAGGGACAGTGAAACTGCTAAAGCCAGAGCTAGCTTCCTAGGAAGGTTTCAAGTACAACGGGTTTTCTTTATCTCCTATGTTTGCACAGAAGGAATCCATGACAAGAACAGGAATCTGTGACAACTCATCAGCAATGCCCACTTAAACATCTCCAGGTTGATCTGTGCTTCGTTCCTATCCTCTGAGAATTAAATTGTAGGGTCTGGAGAGGTGGTTAAGAGCACATACTGCTCTTGCAGAGGACCCATGTTTGATTCCCAACACCCATTCCAGGCAGCTCCCAACTGCCTATAACTCCAGCTCCAGGGGATCTGATGTCCTTCTGTCCTGTTCATATGCAGACATATATACATACCATAATAAATAACAATATTTTTAAAAAGAATAAAATTATAACTAGGCAGTGGTGATACATGTCTTTAATCCCAGAATTTGGGATCTCTGAGTTCATTGAGGCCAGCCCGACCTACAGAGTGAGTTCCAGGACAGCCAAGGCTACACAGAGAAACCCTGTCTCAGATAAACCAAAAGGAGGAGGAAGAGGAAGGAGAAGAAAAGAAGATGATGATGATTGTATGTGCTGTTTTTAGTTACCAGAGAGCCAAAATATCAGCCTTGTATCATATACAAATAAAAGCCAATGGTGCCAGCTCTGGCTTCATAGTGTATCTTTCCGAGATTTGGCAGCCTCGTTCATCACACTGGCTATAAACAATGATGACTAGGGAGGTAAAGCTTAGGTACCATATGTAAAATGTACAGTGTGAGATGTACCACTATAGGAGAAGAAAGGACAGGAAACTACTCTTCCTCTATAATTAGGGTCATGACTGATACACGACAAATCAGGTTAACATGAGAAAAAAAATGTAAAAATTCCTAACAGATATATTTAAACCAAAATCTATGTAATGGGTTAGAGGTGCAGCTCAGTCAGTAGAGTACTTTCCTAGCATGTTTGCAGCCCTGGGTTCCATTCATAACATTGTATAACTAGTGATGAATGGCTGAAATCGCAGACTTGGATGGGAGTCATCTTCAGATACATACAGAGTTCGAATACAGCCTGAGATACATGAGACTCTGTCTCAAAAATTAGTAAGGTGAGCAATTAGTAAGGGAGGGAAAGGTAGAAGAAGAGGTGAGAGGAAAGGAGGGGAAGATGGAAAGGAAAGAGAAGGGAGAAGGAAGAAGGGGGAGGTGGGAGGAGGGAAAGGAGGGGGAGAGGGGTAGAAGGAGAGATCAATCTTATATGACATAGGCGGCTTCAGAAATGAAGACCCCCAAAGCCAAGGGGAGCTATTCTGATGCTCAGATTCAATGAAAAGTGCATATCCCTGAGGAGATGGGATTAGATACGAGATGCATGAAGGAGAGAAACTCAACAAGACCTGTCTGCTCCAAGTCTTAGTGTTGCCTCTAAGACACCAATGCCGTGGTGAGTGTGGCCCAGGGCCCCTTCCAGAATGAGGTCTTTTGATTGATTCAGTGTTAGACAAGGACAGTCAGAGAGTTTCTCTGTGTCCAGCTCTTACACTGGGGGGTAGGGGAGGTGGACAAAACAATAATTCTTGGGTTTATGGTTATTTTTGAATGAAGAAGGTTGGAGTTTCTTTCCTATTTTTTAATTCATATTCACATGTGTGTACATGTTTTTAGAGGTCAGAGGCTAACCGCAGGTGTTGTTCCTCTGATACCATCTGCCACATATTTTGTGACAGCATTCTCTCGCTCAGCTATGAGCTCACCTACTAAGTTGGCTGTCCCGTGGGCCCCAGGGATGTTCCTGTCCCCACCTCTTCAGTGCTGGAGTTACAAGCATTATGCCACCACACACAGCACTTTTTCACCCGAGTTCTGGGGGTACAACTTAGGTCCTCACGCTTGCAAAGCAAGCGCCTTAACAACCCAACCATCTCCACAGCCTGGAATTCTGGTTCCTATGGCCAGCCTTGGGGTGCAAAGGGGACAGGAAGTAAAAGGAGAGTAGGCTTTGCTTCTAAGGCTTTCTAGAAACCTTCAGATCAGAGCACCCAGCAGGCAAAAGTGCATTGGGGGGGGTCATTTTCTGAGCCCCCCCCACTGCCCAAAATTGTATCCTGTTAGTCCCAGAACTCAGGAGGCAGAGGCAAGCCAATTCTTGTGAGTTCAAGGCCAGCTTGGTCTACATAGTATGTTCCAAGACAACCAGAGCTACATAGTAGAGAGACCCTGTCTCAACACACACACACACACACACACACACACACACACACACACACACACACGAATGCTATCTTGCTTTCTTCCTGGTCCATTGGTTTCAGGAGAAGTGAAACTACACCATTTAAGCAGCAGCTTAAGTGAATGGTTCATTTGCCAGGCGTTCTGACAGCAGCCATTTCAAGTGGTTCGTCCAGCAGGGACAAAAACATGTTCCCTCTAAGAAGCTGGTTTACTTTTCCACAGAGAACAGCCATTACAGGGTACACCCCCTGCCCGTTCTGCTGTGCAGCATTTTTTTCTTCCAGAGCTGGCTGGTTTCACCAGCACACCTGGCCCTGACCACGCCTGTGCGTGGCCTCCCACCAGAACCAGCATTCCCTGTGAGAGAGTCAAGTGGAACTCATTGTGGGGGGGGGGGGGCTGCTGCTACCATGGCTTCTGGGTTTTCAGAGCCAGGACTGGAGTCCCTTCCCCAGATCTGACCTTCCTTGTGGCTCCCCTGGGAGGCTGTAATGTTGAGGGGGTGGGGAATATAAAGTCATTATAATGAAAACACTTCAAAAGAGGAAGGAATTTTCTCTTTCCACTCTGACTGAGCTTATCTCTTTATTTCCTTTCTAAAAATGCAGCTGGGGGTGCTCAGGAGTGGCTTAGTGGTAAAGTAGTTGCCAAACAAACATGAGAACCTGAGTTAGGCTCCAGAAGCTTTACAAAAATCCAGGGATGGTGGTGCATGCTGGGCTCCCTGGAAACTCACTGGCCAAATAGTGGAATGAACCAGTTCCGGATCAGTGAGAGAATCTGTTCTCAAAATAAGCTGACAGCATTTGAGGAATGACATTTGAAGTTATCTCTGCCCTCTACACATGTGCACCCACACACCAATAACATATACACGCACAGATGCCTGCATGGCTGATGCCAGGAATGGTCATTTCTTATGCCCCCAAAGGAAGTACAACATGATGACCCACAAGGGCTCAGAAATGACTGGCCTCCGCGTCAGCTTTTCTGCATCCATGCCAGATAGATGCTAGCACCCTCACAAGCTACAGGAATGTGGGAGTGATGGTTCAGACAGCAGGGTATCACAAGTAGGAGCCAGGCAGGCCAGCCCAGCAGAAACTAAGACAGACCTCAGGCCCGTGTGCCCACAGCCAGCTCCCACAGTGGATTCTAACCCAATTTAAATTCCGTAATGTGGATCCGACAATGCCAGGGGATACGTTAATGAAGGAAGGCAGAGACAAATATATGTGAAGGCGTTATTTCCTCAGTAGTCTGAAGGATCAGTCATTGATTTCTCCTATGTTTTTCTCACTCTGCACTCAAAACTGGCCCATAATTCCGTAGTAGCCCAGGCTGGCCGTGAGCTCCCAGTGATCCAATTGCTCCTATTTCCCAAGTGCTGGTGTTCTAGGCCTGAATCACCACACCAGGCCATTGAGTTTTCATTCTCTGCAGAGAGGTGTTTTTGCTTGTTTTAATGAGAAGGGCAGCTAAAGGAAGGTGATAAATAAAGTCTATAACTCTGTAAGGTGAGGCCATATCCAAAGGTTTGGGACAAAATGGCAGAAAAAAATGGATATTAAAGATGGGGAGAGGGAACCACTAAGATCAATTGGGCCTGTGTGTGTGTGTGTGTGTGTGTGTGTGTGTATGTGTGTTCCTGAAGTTCCACATAGTGCTTGCTTGCTTCCTGAACCACAGGCTCAACCAGATGTCACAGGAGTGTTGGGGCGGTTTGAGCTCCCTGGGATTCTGAGAAATAGCCCATATCACTTCTAAGAAGAAAATATCTCTTTTAAAAAATCCCAAAACAGTAGTTATTTAAAAAAAAAAAAAAAAAAAAAAAAACTCTCCAATAGGGATAAGAAGCGGCCTGCTGTAGGGTTCTACTGCTCAGAAGGAAGTCGGAAGTCCACACAAAAATATAGTATGGAAGGTACAGCAGAAGAGCCCATCCCCCACACCCTGTGAGGGACAGGGCCTAGCAGAAAGCCAAAGCACTGAGAGAGAGCTGGAGACCAGGGAGTTTTCCTCTTCCCAGGTTCCTGTCGCTGGTGGGAAGAGGGCCACAAGCCGTGAACCATTCCCAAGAAATACCAAAATAAATAAATAAATAAAATAACACAAACATATAAAATATTATAACCAAGCTCCCAGGAGGCTTCTGATTTGTTTAACTGGAGTCTTCATTTATCATTAACTCTTTGCAGCCAGGAATGGGTGAAACAAAAGAAATGTCACAGCTCAGAAACGGCATAGAACCCTGGGTTCTGTGAGGCACACAATTCGTCCTAACAGAGAGAGTGTGTGTGATATGCAAGCGTCCACACAGCAGTGGTTTATCAACAGCAAACGCTTTCAGGACACAATATAATAGAAAATGAAGTTCATTTGACCACTGACAGAAACCCCTAAAGAACGTACTCAGAAGAGGTTTTTGTTTTGTTTTTGTGTAATTTAACGCTGGAGCGTGGCCTCTAGATAATGATAAATATCAATTCATCCTAGCATGGGTTTCTCGTCTGTCCTTCTGCAGGGGTTGGGAGAGACTAGCCGTCTCTTACAGATAACCCGCAATGCTACAGAATGAAGCCCAACCCCGGGCATTGCTTTTCTTCAATGCAAAATGTTTAAATCTTGCAATAGGAGTTACCACGGGGTAAAGGTAATTCTCACACCCCAGAATTGGTAAGAGGTTCTTCTGGGTTTCTGATGATGCCGCCCAATCTCCTGTCTCCAAGGCTATCCAGTTCTGTGGGGATGGGGAATGAACCTGCAACACGGGTGCAGAACTCGTTCCAGTCTGGAGCAGCTCCAGTTTCCCGGCACAGCATCTCTGCCGCTTCTCTGGGAAATCTGTTTCCATGTCATCCTGTTTCACACGCTACAGTTCGGAATCTCTAAGGAAGAGATCCTACATCCCAACACGAAACCAGACTATAAAGATGCACAAGGTACTAAGAATAGGACAGAAACCTGCTGGAACTAAAATAATATAAGCACTCTACAGTCGACAGATGAAAGCTTCCAAGAAAAAAGAGAGAGAGAGAGAGTAGAGGTGTACAGAGCCTGCCTGGGAAGGGCCTGGCTGCAGAGACACCAAATCCGCCACCAACGGTTTTAGCGGAACCGTTGATAATTTCCGAGGGGTCCAATTCGGAAGCAGCAAGAAAGGGGAAAGGTGTAGTAGATGCAAAGAATCCAAACCGAGGGCCACGAGGGCAGGGCGAGGAAAGGGAGCCAGGCGGGATGACTGGGGGAGCCCTGGTGTTCCATGTAGGCCCCCAAAGGGGATGGTGGCGGTGGGCGGGAGGTGGGGATGCCTTAGTGGAGATGCACGGGTCTCGGGCCAGCGTCCAGGGAAGGACTCTGAGATCTGAACACACGTTCTCCAAGAAGTATCAGCTTTGGGTAGCATCTATGCTGACCAGGTTAGTGGCCAGAACCCCCAAACTCCAACCGCTATGCCAGCACACTGACACTGTAGGGCAGTGCGGCTGTGACCCAGGACCTCGGGGAGTGTCAGGCCCCGGTGAGTGCAGAGGCCACGGAGACCCTGGCTGCCACCCTATGGGGCGTCCCTCCACTAATCAATCAAGAAGTTTCCCTGGGTGACTGGCAGGGCCGGCGCGGAGGGATGCATTAGAACCCACGTCTCCCAGCACAGAGAGGAAACCCCTAGGTCCCCTATAAGCGACAGAGAACCCTGTCTGTAAACTTTTCCCGCGGACACGGAACAAGGCACCCGCCGGGATCTGGAACGGGAAAGGGGGGATCCCAGGAGGCGTAGCTGCCTGGCTCGCACGGATCTCGAGAAGTAGGACTGTCATCTCTGCTCTCCGCGCTCACTCCAGCGTACTGGGGACAGGTGGCTCCCGGGAGGTGGAGGGGAAGGGACCCGGGGCGGTGGCAGCTCACCTCGATCCTCCAGCCCGTCGCTGAACTGGCCGCTCTCACTGATCCGAGGCTGCCTCTCCTCGTCCGACTGCACTGACGAGCTCACCGGGGCCGGGCTGGGGGCGGCGGCCGAGGGCGCGTGGCCCCGCGGTGGTGGCCGCGGGACTCCGGGGCCAGGGGGACTACGGCGCTCGCTGCCCGGGGCTGGCTCCATGGCGCCGGGGCTGCAGATCCTCGCGATGGGGACACGAGTCCGAAGTGACAAGGGACCGAGGGCGTGGAGAGAGAGCTTCAAGCCGACCGCGTGAGCGGCAGGTCCGCCGCTAGCTCGGCGAGTGGCGGAGGCTGGAGCCGCGCTGTCGCCGATGCGCTCCGCCCCCGGGGGCAGGTGCGGGCGGCAGGGACCCGCCCCGAGGCGCTGAGCCCGGGCACCGGGATCGATACACGGAGGCTGGTGGAGAGGGAGGGCCCCGGACGGGCCAGGCGCGCGGAAGGACTGTTAGGGGGCGTGGGGACCAGTCTGAAGCTGGCGCAGGGCTGGGCGAGGGCGTGACGGAGGACGCGCCCCCAACTCGCGTAGCGGATTGGTGCCCAGGACGAACCCTTCCACCCTAATTGCTCTGCAGTGGTCCGAGCCGGTGGCCGCGCGTGGGCAGGAGAGGGAGCGTCGCGGCTCGTCCCTCTCTCTCCCCCGAATCCACGCAGGCTCCAGGGGCTGAGCCTGGTCCCCGCCTGCCCAGGCCGGTATCGGAATTCACCTGTCCCCAAGCCCACGGGTCCCCTGCCTTTAAAGGGCTTTCTCTCTCTTCCCAATTTCCCTCCACCCACAGAGATGGAGGTGTTGCTGGAACAGTGGCTTCCCCCCATTGCGACTCTCCCTGGACCTTTTCCATCCATCTGTCTGTCACCAGCTCATTTCCGTCTCTGAGCATCCAAGATCGGTCCCCCTTGAAGACTCCTCTGTCTGCCGGTGCATCATCTGTGTTCTCCACCTCTGACCCTGCCAACTTCATACCCTGGCGCGGTGGGGCTGGTCTCCCCGACGAAGCTGCAACCTGGTCCACAGGACCGGCCCGGGGAAGACCCGCAGGCGAACCTGCTGCCTAATGGATTGGGCACGCTTTTGATGGCGTTCACATCCGAGCTCTCCAGGGTTTAGATTTTATCAATCGGTTGATACCAGTCTCTAAATTTAATCTGAGTGCTCTAAGGAGCCAATTCCTTCATTTAAGGGAATCCACCTTGTTTTCTTTCCCGAGTAACCGGTTTCCTTTCTGGTTTCCGCTCTGCTGGTGACACGGAAGTCTGGATAGGATTTAAACGTCACTGCAGGGTTTCGGAGATGGGGAGGTCATATTTTGTTGGGATTAGATCTGAGTGATCCCAGCTCCCTTCCTTTTTATTTATAAAAAGCAATAATTTCAACTATACACTGAAATCGTCGAACTAGGTCATTTCAACAGCCCCTTCTTTTCCCAAAGGAAAAAGACTCACGCCATGCTCGCTGAGCTTTAAGGCAGGCACACACACACACACACACACACACACACACACACACACACACACACACACACACGCTCACAGTCTGTACCCTCTGCTTCTGATGCCGCCCTCGATAACAAAGCTTTAAATGTTGAGTCCCCCTGTCTTCTCATATCTTGCATGGTGGGGCGGGCTTGTTTCCTATTATTCCATTGGATGTCCTGTCGGTGGCTCTCAGAGTATCACCTGGCTACCCCAGAGCAAAAATACGCAGGCCTTGCGCACTGCTGGAGGTCGGTGTCACAGACTGCTGTGTCAGGGCAGACTTGGCTAAAACCTTAGCGCGAGTGTTCTTTTAGACTCCATTCCCTCCTTCTTGTGCTCTCTGAAAATCCTGTTTTCCTTTTCACCGTGGTGCTGGGGACAGGAGGCCGGTAGTTAGCACTGGGTTTAGCATGGAGCTTCATCCCCACCTCCAATCTGTTTTATGTGTGTGCTTATTTGTTTGGTATTTTAACAAGCATTTCTCCGTTGCTCTCTGATTCAATTCATCTTGAGAACTGGTCAAAAGTCTTAGAACGTGGGCCCCTCCCCGAACACCGCCACCCCGCCCCCGCCGCTGCACCTCCAAACACACACGCGCGCTGTACCGCAGGCTCCCTAAAAGAATCATTGTTCTGGTTCCTCACTTGGTTTTGTTTCCAGAGCATCCCGCATTTAAAGGTGAAGGTGAGCAAACTAGGGCTCGTTATGCTTCCTCGTGTTCGGTACCAGAGCAGTCAGGACTTTGAACGCGAGGAAGAGGGTTTCAGAAGCAAGAGCTGTTGTAAGCTTCTCCTGCCTTTTATACTCCAGCCCCCCCCCCCGCTCCAGGAGGGGAAAGAGCCCCTGCGGATTCACTGGGAGATTATATTAGTTGTATTCTTGGAGGGCGACGGTGAGCCCGCACCTTAATGTTTCAGAAGCATTCCCTCCCAGTTCAGAAAAACACACAATTCGCAGCAGCTCCGCCGCCTAGGGGACACTGTGGAGAAATGCAAGTGCTTTCTTTGAGGCCAGGGGAGACGTGGGTAAGCCAGCCTGGATCTTTCATTCTGAGAAAACGTGCTTCCAATCACATTAGAACTTCAACTGTGTTTTATATGTGAACATGAACTATGCTACCATCTTTTGAATGTACACAGAATTTTCTAGAACTAAAACTAACAAGTAACACTAGGAAGATGGAACTGGTGCTGGCTACCCTTGTGTCAACAAAGCTGGAGTTATCTCTGGGAGAAAGGCCCCGACAGTTTCTGGTAGGGCCATCCCTGGGCAGGTGGTCCTGTGTTCTATAAGAAAGCAGGCTGAGCAAGCCATGGGGAGCAAGTCAGTAAGCAGCACCCCTCCACAGACCTGTATCAGCTCCTGCCTCCAGGTTCCTGCCCTGCTTGAGCTCCTGTCCTGACTTCCTTTGGTGAAGAAGGGCAGTGTGGAAATGTAAGCCAAAATTAACCCTTTCCTCCCCGATTTACTTTGTGGTCATGGTGTTTCATCGCAGCAATAGAAACCCTAACTTAGGCAGAACTCTTCTAATTTTGGGAAATCAAGACATGGAAGGCAGTTCCAGTCACCACATCTGAGTCAGCACTCAGCATATCTATGTCCGTCTTATGTACAGCTGCCACAGGCCAAGAGATTCCACGTGTGCTTATGAATATATTTATTGAGACTTTATTTCAACGCCCAAAACATGGAGGAAAAAAAACAATGCCAATAATATCCTAGAGTCTTGTCATCCTCCTGCTCCCAAATCACACGCAGATAACAGACACGTGAGCACTGCTGGCTTCCAGAACAGTTCTGAGTGGTCATTTATCATGGCAAATGCACGTTAATTATGTATGGTGCTACTTCTGTTCCTCTGCTATCAGAGAGATCATTATATTGATTTTTAAATTAGATATGTATTACCCATAGACTCATTTCACAGTCACAACAGTGAGTGGTCCTAAAGAACTGTACAGAGTGGAGGAAAGAGAGAGACCAGAGGCATGCAAAGGACCAGAGTTCAATTCTTAACACCCATGTTGAACAACCCATAACCATCTGCAGCCCCAGCTCCAGGGGATCTGATGCTCCCTTCTGACCTCCAAGGACACTTACAGTTGTACACAAATCCACACACAAACACACACGGATACACATAATTAAAAATAATAAATTAAATCTTTTTAAAATGATTTTTTTTTAAAGACAGAAAATCATTCCCAGCAAGAAGCTGGGAAGGAGGCACGGCATGGTTACAATAAATGAACCAAGAAAGGCATTAAGAAAAGAACAGGGACACAGGGAAGTCCATGATAACATTTAAGTTTTGTGCAAACTAAAAACTGTTCTAAACAATGAAGGCTACTTTGTTTTATTTTGTTTGAGACAGGATATCATGTATCCGAGGCTGGCCTGGCAGTCACTATATACCCAAGGTTAACTTTGAACTTCTGATCCTCCTGCTACCTACCACCTTTCAGGTACTGGTGTTGCAGACCTATGCTACAGTGCCCAGCTTATGGAATGCTGAAGGGCGAAGGCAGGACTTCATACCCAGGGCTTTTTCCATGCTAGACAAGCACTCTGCCAACTAAGCCAGATGAGCACCCAGTCCCCGCTTTTATGTCTCCTATAAACTCAAGCAACATTGAAGAGCATGTGCCCGGGGCTGGGTGGGGCAAGGAGCTAGCTGTGCCATACTGGAATGTCTGTGCTGGGGCCAGAGTCGACCCCAGCAGCATCTACAGGGAGAACCCTAAGATAGCTTGAAGACTGGCAAGTGTGTATGTATGTGAACAGTGGTTGCACTAGGGAGTGCTACATTTATAAACTCTTTCTCATAAAAAAAAAAAAAAAAAAAAAAAACCACAAACTAGGTCATGACTACAGAACATTTAGAGAGATGACACATTTATTAGGAGCATTATTTATTTTAGAGGTTTTGCCTGCAAAACATTCTGCTGTCGGCCCTCCAGGCCAATGGGCTCTGGGGCGGTGGATTCCACTAACCACAGGCCACAGTAAAAGTTTTTAAATTGTACTTCCACTGAACCTGCGTAGGTCTCTCTTCTCTTTCCCCCTGCTTGTGTGTGTGTGTGTGTGTGTGTGTGTGTGTGTGTGTGTGTGTGTGTGTGTTGGTCAGAGGACAACCTCATATACTGTTTCTCAAACACCATCTACTTTTCATTTTTAGGACAGGGTCTTTCACTGGCCTGGAACTCACCACGTAGGCTCAATGGGATCCACCTGTCTCTCCCCCTCCAGTGTGCCGCCTCAACAGCTTTTAAAATAATAGGTTCTAGGGATTGAGTTCAGGCCCCCATGCTTACACAGCAAGCACACTGAGTTACCTCCCCTACCCAGAGAAGTTTTTTCTCATTATTCCTAAACAATACATTGTAACAACCATTTACATTAACAGTAACTTTATTATGAGTGTAGAGGTTGGTTGTCAAAGTGACACAAGCTAAAATCCCCAGAAAAGAGAGTCTTAGTAAAAAAAACACTGTCTAGATCAGTGGTTCTCAACCTGCATGTCACGAATTTATATTACAATTCATTACAGTAGCAAAATTACAGTTATGAAGTAGCAATGAAATAATTTTATGGTTTGGGGTCACAAACATGAGGAACAGTAATGAAAGGGTGTCAACATTAGGAAGGTTGAGAACCACTGTTCTAGATCATGTGGGCATGTCTGTAGAGGATTAGCATAGTTACTAAATGATGTGGGAAGACTGAGCCCATGGTAGGCGGTACCATCCCCTAGTTTGGGATCCTGGGCTAATAGTGGAGACAGTAGGCATGTCAGGATTCTTTCTCTCTCTGCTTCTCACTGTGGATGTGAGCAGCTGTTTCAAATCCCTGCTGCCTTGACTTCCCCAAAACTAGGACCTGGAACTGGGAGCTTTTAAAAGAAATTCTTCCTCCCCGAGTTGCTTTTATCAGGCTATCCGGTCACAACAGGAAATGAAACTAAGACAGTGAGTGAGCAGCCTAGCGATGATTTACGGTATACAGGAAGAAATGCATGAATACTGCATCATTTTATAAGAGGGACTTTGATGCGTGTGTAAGAGTCCTGGAACTAGTCCCCCTCGTATACCACAAGGCTCAGAGGTTAAAGGCACTTGCTACCCAGACTGACAACCTGAGTTCCATCCCCAGAGCCCATAATGTAGAAAGAGAACCAACTCCCTCATATTATCCCCTGATCTCCGCATAGACAGTATGGCACCGACTCCTACAGGAAGGCAATTGGGAAGAATCGATATCAACTATGGCTAAGTGTGTATGTCCTGTCTCTGATCCCCAGCACTTGGGAGTCTAGGGCAGGACTGTCATGACTTCGAGGGCAGCTGTCTCAAGTAAAGAAAACTAAATAATCTATACTCGCATTCATCACTAATAACCACACGTAGCCCTTTGACACATTTTCTTTCGGTCTCTTGCCATTGCCTGGAAAACATAGCTGATTCACATTTTCTAGTTTAAGCAGGATGGGAGAAGGAGGCGGCCCCTGGGAGATGGCCTGGGGATGGGAGAGAGGGGTACAGATCACTCTCCACCCCCTCCCACATTCAGTAACCCTTCTTCCCAGTGATGTTGTTCTACACAGGGACAGCCACCACTGGCCCTGAGCCTGTGACCACTTGTCTCTGCTGGATCAGCCCAGCAAACAAGGGAGCTGGGCTGGCTACACACTCTGTAAGTAGAATATAAATAGGTAACGGATGTAGCTTCGCTGATAGGGTTCTTGTTGAGCTTGTGAGAGGCCTTGAGTTTGATCCTTAGCACCAGACACAGACACGCACCCACAGTTTCACGCACACAAGGCAGACCCAAGTATACACATGCAGATGATCATATACATGCCCACACGCATACACGTACGCACATGGGTGCACATACGTGTACACACCCATATGTACATGCACACATATACTCACAGCAGACACTGAGTCCTTGGAACTAGTGTGGCTTCCTCATGCATGCGGCCTCACTTCAGGCTTCACTGTCTGTATTGGGTAAAGGCAGAATTCTTACAGTGCTAGCCAGAGCCTACCTTCTCCCGCAAGCTGTGAGGAAAGAATGCTCTGCAGGTTTTTTTTCCAGTGGAAAGATAATATCATTTCAGACAAAGAAGAGTTAAAAAAAAAAAAAAAAACCTTGGAATTTATTGTGTCATTCCAGCTCCCAGAACAGCAGTGTGTGGAGAAGAGAGCTGTCAATCTTTCTATTTCTGACCAGGTTCAAGACCGAGGACTCAGTCTGGCCGCTTTTAGCCAGAATTCTTTGTAAATGCCAGGCCCAAAGTGAGAGTCTCTGAAAAAAAGCGGCTCCCAGTTCTAAGGCCAAAGGAAGCGGAGGGTCCCCAACCCTACCGCCCATCTCTGCCACACATGTCCCATTCTGCTGCCACCAGCATATTCCCAGCTCCTCCTGTTGGGACATTGCGGCACTGTCATGGTCCCAGGACCCCAGGTTCATGGTTACTATTGATGTGCAGGTCAGCCTCTTCTAGATGGCCCGTGGACATCTAGCCTGACTCCACAAGAACGTGAAGAATGCCCTAGTAAAAGCAGATGTCCAGTGAGCACTTGAGGATTTGCCTCCCATCTAGGCCGGTCTCTCCAGTTTCCACAACCGCAAGTGGGCTACCAAGAAGCTAATGGTTAATCTTGATCGCCAAGTTAATGCGGTCCAGAATTGTCATGGAAACAAACCTCTAGGCATGTCTACTTGAGAAGTTTCTAGATTGAATTAGTTGAAGTGGGGAGATCAGCCCTTGCTGTGGGCAGCACCATCTCATGATTGGGGTCCTGACTAAGCAAAAAGGGAAGCGAGCTGAACGCAGCATCCATCTCTCTCTCGCTGACTGGGATGACACGTGAGCAGCTGCCTCACGCTCACGCCACCACACCTTTCCCATCATGACGCAGACAGCATCCCCCAAACGGAGTCAAGCCAAACCCTTCCATCCTCAAGTTGCTCCTGTGAGATATTTTGTCGCAGCAATAATGAAAATATAGACACCCTCTGCCGTCTTGCGGGGCACATGAAAGGTAACTACAGAGTCCCCAGGATGTGACATAGTGACCACAGACCTTGTGTCCTCCCCATTGTCGGGAAGACCTGCCCGGTTGGTGAAGACGTGTCCTCTTGAGGACCTCAGGAGGTCACCTGCAACACCCTCCTCTTTCGGCACCCTCTGCAGCGACTCCCAAAAAGGACACGGCGTCACAGCTGACATTCTCCGACCACGCTGAAATAGATGTGAGTGCCCACATGAGAAGCCACCATCCAGGCTCCTAAAAGAATCAAGATGAAAATTACCTGTGGTGAGAAGTCTAAATTGGGGAAATGTGAGTAACTCTCCTTGGGTAAAAAAAAAGGAAACACTTCAAGGAGCCACACTCACAGAAACCTCCAGGACTGTTGGGGGGTGGGGTGGGCAGGGTGCTTTGATAGAGGGACGGGAAGAGGAGCGCTCGCAGGAGGTCTGAAGGACCTTTGTATTGGAACCCTGCTGGAGACGGACATGGCCTCCATCTGGAAGGAATGGAGCATGTCTGTCTGTCCTGGGAACATCAGAGTCCTGAGGGTTGCATGACTGACGCGCCGTCCTGCGGTCACGGGAAAGCCAGACATCTGGAAGCTGGTCCTTAGGAAACCCACGGGACAGCAGTGATGAATAAAAAATGACTCGCAGTAAGTACAGATTCCAGGCCAAGCATGTTAACACACGTCTGTAATCCCAGTACTCACGAGGTAGAGGCAGGGGGATTGAGAGTTCAAAGCCAGCCTGGGCTGTACAGCAAGATCTTGTCTCAAAACTAAATAAATAAAAAGTCAAACTGACTACCTGAAAACGCAGCTCCCATCTCCGAAGGAGTGAGAAATGGTTTGTTCTGGGGCTGAGTATGAGTGACCATGGTCTGGGAGCCCAGAGGTAGAATACCCAAATGCGGTGCGTCACCATGAAAGCGGTCTCATGAAGTTTTCACAGAAACAGACCAGAGTCTTAAATTAAGACATTTTCTTTTCTTCTTGATTATTTTTTGTTTGTTTTTGAATTTGATTTTCAAGTCAGGGTTTCCCTATGGAACCCTAGATACCTTGAACTTGCTCTGTAATCCAGGCTCTCTCTCTCTCTCTCTCTCTCTTTTTTTTTTTTTTTTAATTTTACATACCAACTACAGTTTTCCCTCCCTCCTCTGCCTGTGCATTCTGCTAGGATTTGTCTCAGGGGTATCTACACAGGTAGTCACGGGGGTAGATATTAGTTCAGAACAGAGGGAGGCAATGAATGGCTATTAAGAGGCATTAAGATAGTTCAAAATAATTTGGTTCTGGACCTGCATCATTCCAACCCTCCATAATCACAAAAATCCTAATCAGTTAGTCTGCTTCATAGGACCTTTAAATAGGTGTGCCTTTTTTTGAATGTCAGCTCACACACATTTCAAGTTTATTTCCACAAATCAGTACTAAATGCCTGTGTGACTAGGGAGATCAAGGCCACTCCTCAACAGAGCATGTCACCCCTGAATGCTCAGAAATCCTCTTCCTTGAAAATCTGGCTCACATTCACACACCAAATAGAGATCTTACTCAGAGCCCATCCTAAGGGCTACCAATGAGTGAGTGATATGAACGTAGTCCTGTGACACAGTAAATAAACAGAAAAGGGAATGTGGTAGCAGGCGTACACAGGGAAAAAGGAACCAAAAGGCGCACTGAACAAAGTCTGGGGCCAGCAAAATGGATCAGCAGATAAGGGTGCCAGCTGCTAAGTACCTGAGTTCAATCCCTGGGACCTACATGTCCTCTGACCTACTTAACACACACACACACACATAGTCTCTCTCTCACATACACATACACACAGTGGCTCACACACACACACACACACATACACACACATGGTGGCTCACACAGTGGCTTACACACACACAGTAGCTCTCTCACACACACAGTAGCTCTCTCTCTCACACACACACACAGAAACACACACACACAGTGGCTCACACACACACACACACACACACGGTGGCTCACACACACACATAGTCTCTCTCTCACATACACATACACACAGTGGTTCACACACACACACACACACACATGGTGGCTCACACAGTGGCTTACACACACACAGTAGCTCTCTCACACACACAGTAGCTCTCTCTCTCTCACACACACACACACAGTGGCTCACACACACACGGTGGCTCACACACACACGGTGGCTCACACACACACATAGTCTCTCTCTCACATACACATACACACAGTGGCTCACACACACACACACATACACATACATGGTGGCTCACACAGTGGCTTACACACACACAGTAGCTCTCTCACACACACAGTAGCTCTCTCTCTCTCTCACACACACACACAGAAACACACACACACAGTGGCTCACACACACACACACGGTGGCTCACACACACACATAGTCTCTCACATACACATACACACAGTGGCTCACACACACACACACATACACATACATGGTGGCTCACACAGTGGCTTACACACACACAGTAGCTCTCACACACACACAGTAGCTCTCTCTCTCACACACACACACACACAGAAACTCACACACACAGTGGCTCACACACACACACACACACAGTGGCTCACACACACACATAGTCTCTCTCTCACATACACATACACACAGTGGCTCACGCACACACACACACACACATGGTGGCTCACACAGTGGCTTACACACACACAGTAGCTCTCACACACACACAGTAGCTCTCTCTCTCTCTCACACACACACACAGAAACTCACACACACAGTGGCTCACACACACACACACACACACACACACACGGTGGCTCACACACACACATAGTCTCTCTCTCACATACACATACACACAGTGGCTCACACACACACACACACACACATGGTGGCTCACACAGTGGCTTACACACACACAGTAGCTCTCACACACACACAGTAGCTCTCTCTCTCTCACACACACACACACACAGAAACACACACACAGTGGCTCACACACACACACACACACACGGTGGCTCACACACACACATAGTCTCTCTCTCACATACACATACACACAGTGGCTCACACACACACACACATACACACACATGGTGGCTCACACAGTGGCTTACACACACACAGTAGCTCTCTCTCTCTCTCACACACACACACACACAGAAACTCACACACACACAGTGGCACACACACACACACACACACACACAGTGGCACACATACGCACTCACCACACAAACAAATAAAGCAAAAATCCCTTTATAGAAAAATTCCTCCCATTCTGTTAGATGCTGTCATACCAGTACGCAAGATCCGGAGCCACTGCAGCCACTTTGTAACAAAAGGGGAGCTAAATGAATATGAGAAGTTTTTACAAATCAAAAAGGATCTGATTTTTCTGGCACTGGGGGTGTAACCCAGGGCTTCACACAAGCTCAGCTAAATGTTCTCCCTATGAACTACACCTCCCTATGAACTACACCTCCCTATGAACTACACCTCCCTATGAACTACACCTCCCTATGAACTACACCTCCCTATGAACTACACCTCCCTATGAACTACACCTCCCTATGAACTACACCTCCCACACTACACTACTTTAGTACTTCTTGCTAATTGAGACTGTACATTTTTCCTATAGTCATTGCCATTCTGGGCCTGTTGCTGTTGAAGCCATCCTTCACTATAATAACGCCTATGGACTTGATCTTTAATATTGGTTGATTGGCTCATTGGATGGATGGATGGATGGATGGATGGATGCCTGTTTGACTGCCTGGTTGGTTAGCTGGGTGGTTGGATGGATGGGTGGGTGAGTGGGTTACTTGCTTGCTTGCTTGCTTGCTTGCTTGCTTGCTTGCTTGCTTGCTTGCTTGGCTGTTTGATTAGTTGGTTGGCTGGCTGGCTGGTTGGTGGTTCTAGGGATGGAAGCTGAGTCTTCAACAGACTACACAAGTTGTCTACTCTGGTACTGCACCTTGAGTCATCCACAAGAGGTTTTATGGAGGTCTACATGTGGAAAATCTAGATCCTAGAAAAAATACATGTTCAAGAGTGGAAAGTGAGCATTCAAGCCCTAGCCATCCTCTGCTGAGTGTAGTGCCCAGCTCTGACTCACCCAATTAGCCCAATGGTGTTTTCCTAATCTGCCCAGAGATGTGGCAAAAGCTAGCAGCATTGTTGTAGGCAATGTTGTTACAATGCCAGACAACAAAATATGGCTCAGAACCTCTGTCTACAGCCCAAGACCTCTCCAGTGTGCATCCCAGAAGATGGCCTTTAGCAGCAGCTGATGTTCTCCATATCCCAGACTGGGTATGTGGCTCAGCGGGTACCACATTTGTCTAGCATGCACGAAGCTCTGAGTTCAATATCCAGCACCACCTAAACTAGGTGTATCACACTAGGAATCAGTGTCAGGAAAAGTAATTGGATTCCTAGTGTGATACACCTAACAAAAGCAACTTAAGGGTGAAAATGTTTACTCTGGCTCACAGTTTAAAAGAGCGGTCCATCATTTCAGGGATGTCCACGGTCAGGAAGCAGAGGGTGATAGATGCTGGTGTTCAGCTCACTTTTTCACTCTTACACCATCCAGAATCCCAGTGGGGATTAGGTGCACCCACTGTGGGCTTGTCTCCCCACATCAGCTGACCTAACAGGTAATCTCCCATAAGCATGTTCAGAGGCCTGTGTCTAAGTGATTCTAGATCAATTAACATTAGCCATCCCGTGGTGTATTGTGCTGACATATGTCTGTAATCCCAGCACTTGGAAGGTGGAGGTGGGAGGCTCAGAAGTTTAAGGCTAGCCTGGGCTATATGAGAGCTTGCCTCATAAAAATTAATTAGATAGATAGATAAAAATATTTTTAGATAAAAATATTTTTAAAAATGAATTTATGTCAGAAACATGTTTTTTTTTTTTTACAAAATTGCCCACTACAAGTAGAACTAAATGCTCTACAGTGTTTGCTAAGTTTACTGGCAGATGTTCTAAAAATGTGTTACCACGATGCCTGCATTTAATACATTAAGAAGGAATTGCTCCTATTTCTGAACCTGAGAAAATTACTCTGACATCTTTCTAAAACTAGAAGCGATCGCTTCCTTCTATGCCCCTTTCTCTGTTTTGGGGACCTCTTCACTTACTCTTCCTTTTTCCCACAGATGTTACCCCCAGAAACCTAAGGTCTTTTTTCTTAAAGCCTAGCTAGCATTCACACGTACCCCAAGTGTTAATGACACCAAAGGTACAACAGACATCGGAATCTCACGGAATTTAGAATTCAAAGGAGCTGTGATTCCCCACTTCGTCTTCTTCCGTTATTAAAAGCATAGAAATCACAAGGTGTGTACCTGTGAGAACTTCTCGCATTAACAAGCATCCAAAATGAAGAGCCAACCAGACTGACATTTAGGCTCCCAGGCAGAGCTAAATTCAGATTGTAAAAGGTCGGTCAGCGTGCGGTGCAGATGCTGGTTTTCACCCTTGCGCTGTGATCATCAGACTGCTGTGTTTCTTGAGGTTGTGGGGAGTGAGATTCTTCAGAAGGGCAATTCCTTGCCTCTCATAAGTGCCCACTCTCATGGTCTATACCGATGTTTTTCAAATTGGGTAACACACGGGTGCTGCATATGCAACAAATCCAGGGGTGGGCATTGAGTGTCTTCCTCCGTCACTCTATACCTTGTTTTGTTTTGATAGTTTCTCACTGAACCTGGAAGATATGTACATACATAGACAGACATACATACATACATACATACATACATGTAAAAAGCACACACATATTAGCTTAAAATTCTAAACTAATGGTCTCACTGAACTAAATTAAAGTCCAGGCAAGCATAGGTGAGCCTCAGGGAGGAATCTACTTCCTGTATTTTCTATCTGGAAGAAGCTGCTGGTGGGGTTTGGCCCGTGGTGCCATCAACGTCCCCTTCCTGTACCTTCATCTCTCTGCCCTTCTGTCCCCACACCTCCTCTAACTCCGACCCTCCTTGTTCCTTGTGGGCCAGGACTTCTGTGCTCTCACTGGACACACCTGGGCAATCCCAGTGTCTTTCCTCCTCGATATTCTTGAAGACAAGGGCACAGCCCCTCTGGTCCTGTACAGTGATGTATGCATGGCTTCTGGGATTAGGAAATAGGCATCTCTGTTGGACACACTGTTCTGTCTGTCGTGACCAGTTTTCTGGAACAGCTTGAAACTCAGGATGGGTGGTTTCATCTCTCCTGCATGACGAAGTGGCTTGAAAATTGCATTGTGAGTGAGGGCGGTCCACAGAACGTAAGCATTGAAGAATGCCCACTAGGGGGCGACATCGCTAACATCTCATCGCTTCTTCCAGGTAGAAAACGCGGGCGGTGGCTTAAACAAAGGTTAAACAAACTGTGTGTATATTGCTATGAAACACAGCATTACAAAATTGCAGGCAAGCTACAGAAACCCTCCAGGAACAATGCTAGGAGACCCGTGGTTGCTGTCAGAGCTGCTTTCTTCTCCGTCTTCCTTTCCCCTTCCCTCTCTTCCCCTCCCTCCCTCCCTCTCTCTCTCAGGTCTCCTATACCTAGCCCTATACTGGCCTCCATCTTTCTATGTAGCCAAGGAAGAGTTTGAACTTCTGATCCTCCCGCCTCCGCCACCCCTCTCAGGTGCTAGGTTGCAGGAACCATCGTGCGAACGTTGTGAGGTCTGGAGGTCAAGTCCAGGGTCCCAGGCATTCTATGCAACCGCTCGCCATAAGAGGCCCCGGCCCCACAATGAGGTTTGCTCTCTGCCCTTACATTTCTGGCTATGGTCACATGTGTGGCAAATAACCGGAGACAGGAGACTGCTGATGGACCCAAGGAATGTGGAGGTTAAGAACTTTGTCTCACTCACTTCCATTTTAAAACTACTGAACAACAGTTTTCAAGAGCTTTAAACTGAATTGCAGATCTAGACAATGAAGATTGATTTACATGATTAAAATTCAATGTCAAAAATATGAACATTTGGCTATCAGTGTTAGGTGCAGCGCATATATGCAGGAACGAACTCGACCTGGACTACAGGAGGATTTCCGCTGGTTAAATAATTCTAAGCCAGCAGTCCTCGGGAACTCGGCTTTTCTGTCTGCCAAAAGGAGTCATTCATTCCCTTTGCCTCTGGCAGAAGGGGCATGTGGCTCTCTGTTGACAAATTACCCCTTTGTTCCCTAACCTTCCCCCACCCCCTCAGAGCTCAGCTTAAATGCTCTCTCTCCTAAAGACTGGGCAGCCCTACAATCTGAGTTTGATTTCCTGCGATAGGCACTTGGTGGCAGAGGAGAAAAACACCATCATGTGGCCTTCTAAGCTGTCACTCACTCAAGGGTCCATACCCATAGGTTCGTGCACACCATCACCAACACACTGGTTTCCTTCCTTCTAAATCCACCCCAGATACTCATTTCACCCTATTCGCTAAAAACCAGTGTAATACGAAAGGTGGTTTCTTAACTTGACTTCTAACAAAAGAGGCGCTTTACCTCTGGCCAGTTCCCTCCGGAAGTCCAGAGAGCAGAAATGAACACATGACACAGTCAGCAGTGAACAGTTAGGAGTGAGGGGTGGAGGAGAGGGGTGTGACCAGCTCCACAAGGCATCCCTATACACTGGAAAGATGGCTCCTAGGTAAAGTGCTTGCCTTGTCAGGTATGACGACCTGAGTTCAAGTCCCGGGACCCATGTTTCAAAAAACTAGGAGTGGTGGTACACACTCAAAATTCCAGCTCTGAAGAGACAGCTAGCCAGGCGGACCCCTGGGTCTTAGAAGACAGTCTAGCCTACTCAGTGAGTTCCAGACCAGTGAGAGACCCTGTCTCAAAAAACAAGATGGGTAGTGTAAGACCCTCAGAATGAGGAGTCTCCCAGTTTCGGTCGGTACCCCCAAGAACTCAATGCCCAGTCCAGTTGCAGCAACAGGCAAGAGGATTTAATGTGCAAATGGGCTCCTCCAGCACGCAGGCTAGAGAGAAATCCCCCCCCCCACCCAAGTTTAGGGAGGAGGTGTGACCCTCTGTCCATTGAGTAAGTGACCCTTTGAGGCAGGGATGGTCTCGCTATTAGGGTCAACAGACCTTAGGGCTTTGGGGTGTGCTAATTAATCTTGTCTGGGCAAACCGGAGGTGCAGCTATCTCTTTGTTTCTTAAGGACCCTATTTACCACCTGCTGACTCACAAGAAAGGAGGGGCAGTGTGAATTCTTGGTATCCTGCTATCTCAGGGCCTTGTGAGGGGAAGTTAGCAAATTCCAGGAAACTGATATTGGTCTGGGTTAGCTTTCCAGGACAGACTGTCCTTAATTTCAAATGAGGTGGGGGGGGGAGGGTCCTTAACTTTACTTTTTTGTCTTTCAGTAGCAACATCTTGAGGAACAAGATCTTGACCTCCCTCTGGCCACCCCCCACACACAAACACACATGTACACACACATAAAGAAAAGAAAGCATGCTTACAGCCTGGTCATTAACTCAATTTCTTTCTTTCTTTTTTTAGATTTTTAAAAAATTATGTATATGTGGATGTGTGTAATGCAGGTACCTTTGGAGGCCAGAAGAGGCCATCGGATTACCCGAAGCTAGAGTTCCAGGCAGTTGTCAGCCAGCTGGGTTCTAGGAATCAAACTCTGGTTTTCTATAAGAGCAGCAAGCATTCTTAGTTGCTGAGTCATCTCTCCAGCCCACAATTCAATTCCATATTACCTTCCTCCATATCACCGTGCTAATCAAACTAAATAGTCAATCTCCACTGTTTACAGATTCTATATTTGTGAACTTGTCTAGTTGCTCAAATGTATTTGCAACCACCCAAATCAATACTAGTTTGCTTTGGGTCATTGGGCCATTCACAGATAATGCACAGAAGAGTACAAAACATGAGTCTTCAAAACACACACACTTCCATCTGAGGCCAAACAAACCAGCAGTTAACTACCTTGTTCAGCTTTTGTTCGTCTCTGGGTTTCCTTTCTGTAATTTACATAGTGCCGTGTTTTCTCCATATTTTTATGCTTTTTAGAAAAATAATTTTAAGATTTATTAGATTTTTAAGTGTGTGTGTGTGTGTGTGTGTGTGTGTGTGTGTAGGCATGTGACCTGGAGTAGAAATGTCCACAGAGGCCAGAGACAAAGGATCCCTTAGACCTGAAGTTAAGAAGGGTTTGAGCCACCTGACATGGATGTTGGGGACCAAACTTGGTTCCTTTACAAGAACAATGCATGCACCTTTTAAAAATGTGTATTTTTATTTTAAATCGTGTGTGTGTGTGTGTGTGTGTGTGTGTGTGTGTGTGTAAATGAGCATATGAGTGCAGGTGTTTACATAGGCCAGACATGCAGGACCCCTCAGAGCTGGAGAGACAGGTGGTTGTGAGCTGTCCAATTCGGGTGCTGGGAACCAAATTCAGGTCTTCTACAAGTGCAGGATGTGCTCTTAACCATGCTGTCATCTCTCCAGCCCAACATTTTGTGCTTTTTGATGATAGTTTTGCTATTTACAGTAGGTCCTCAACAGTGTTTGTTGGAAGCGGTCTTTGCGGGGCTGCAATTGGAGCCAGCCAAGCGGCCCCAAGTCCATACCTGAGTGGGGGAGTATGGAGGAGGGAAAGGCTAGCTATAGATAATAAAGAAAGAGAGAGAGAGACAGAATAAAGGTCAGGAGGGCAGGTAAGTCAATACTGAAATGCCACGAGTTTATTTTTCAACACTCTTATATATCATAATCAAAAACACAGTATCATGTATATGGAACAAACAGACTTTTCTTCCTCACTTATTCTAAGGGTTCAGTAACCACACCTTAGCTCTAACTTCTTGTTCCCTAGCCTTGCAGTCAGGAGTAGCCACACCTGAGATTCAGGTCTGTTGTTATTTAGACTAAGATGGCCGAAACATCCTTCTATAGCCACACCTTTGACCTTTTTAGGTCTTGTGATTTGCTGACAGCTTTGAACTCTCTCTCTCTGCCTTTATGCCAAGATGGAGTGCAGGCATCTTTATGGGCACCCACAAGTGTTAAAGCACTATCTGGTGCTCCTAATTAGTGAAGGGTTAGGTTCGTCTAACCCAAACGGCCCTCATTCCAATGTTGACATAATGCTAATAGCCTTGAGTTGAGGTATAATGAAAATGTATAAAACTGATTTTTAAAATAAGGGCACACATCAAACAAGGTTATGGTTTGATTGCCTGGGGGGAAAATGTGGGTTAGAGGTCTATAGGACCTGAGTTCAATTCCCCAAGGCCTCGTGAAAAAAGCCGGCATGGTGGCACAGACATGTAACTCCAATGCTGAGGAAACAGAAGGGAGAATCCCTGGAGCTCACTGGTCAAACAGCCTAGCTGAACAGGTGAGCTCCAAGTTCAATGAGAGACCCTGGCAAAATATAAGCTGGGCATCATCCTGAGGAACAACCACTACGGTTCACCCCAGGTTCCATACATATATGCACACACATGCATAGGTTTCCACGCACATACAATCATAGAAATGTACAATACACAAAGTCTGTCTATACACCCACACACATGTGCGAGCGTGCGTGCGTGTGTGTGCGTGTGTGTGTGTGTGTGTGTGTTTAACAGTAATGGTGAAAGTCTCCATGGATACACCACATGCTAACAAAAAAGTTACCTCTGAAATATGAGCAACCAAGAATGATTTTTGTTTTAGAAACAAAAAGGAAAGAAGGAGGGAAGGAAGGAAGGAAGGAAGGAAGTCCATCTGTGAACTTATATGTTTTTGAAAATTTTGTAGAAACAACTTAAGTGGCATTCTTGTTATCAAAAATAACTGCGGCATCTACTAAAAAACAGAAAGTAAGTGTGTTTTTAAACCTCACTATGGCCAGGTATAGTGGCACATGCTTTTAATCCCAGCACTTGGGAGGCAGAGGCAGGCAGATCTCTGTGAGTTCAAGGCCAGTCTGGTCTACATTGCATGCCAGTCAGGACTACATAGAGAGAGCCTGTCTCAAAAAAAAAAAAAAAAAAAAAAAAAAAAAGTAAAATAATTCAATGAGTGCTTCCTAGAACAATGGCTTCCTGTAGCTCATCTTGGTCCTCGGAGGTCCTTCAAGCTGTGGTTTTCAGTCTTGGCTGGGTATTAGGAAAGCCCAGCAGCTTTCAAACATGCTGAAATCCTATGATGTCAATGTATAACCAAAGTTATACACCCCTGTGCTATGGTACTTATGACCAAAAATCATAAAATCAAAGCAAGGGCCACGGTGGGAGTTTGGTCAACATTACAGAAAGTACTTCAGGATCCTCAGCCCCATGCTCTGGCCTCTTGGGCAGAGGCATTTGCAGATAAAGACTAGCAAGCTTTTTCTTGGCATGGGGCATCCTAGGCCAGTAAGCAGAGAAGTCTGCCACCAAACCTGATGATCTGAATTCAAGCCTCAGGACCCACATGATGGAGAGAGAGAATCTACCCCCTCAAATTGTCCTCTGACCCACACATATGCCATCACACACAAGTGCCCACGCACATACATGCACAATTAAGTACGTGTTAATAACAATAATAAAAGGAAATTAACATGGAAAGCATTTTCATGGAGCAGAACTTGTAAAGCGTTCCTAACTAGCCAGACTAGGGAATTAGTTCACTGAGGTGTGGGAGGTGCCTGAAATTGTATTTAATTTCTATTAATAAATCTGGGCTTCTCTGGAGGCATCCAGGTAAAAGCTTGATTAAAGTTCTCTTGCAAAGGATCCCCAAGTGATTGCTGCCTTGCCTGTAATCCAAAGTCAAGTGCAGCTCCTCGTCAAACGGTTGCCAGGAGATAGCCTTGGAGTCAACTCCCTGTCTCCTCTGCCATGGCAACGTCTGTGGTTTTTCATCATCTTCTTCCTGTGGAGTCTAGAATTCTGAGTTGTGTGCTGTCCATGATTACTTCGTTAATCTTGCATCAAGAAAACAACGCGTGTTAATTTATTTTTGCTTGTGTGTCTGTGTGAATCTCTGTGTGGGGGAAGAGAGAGGAGGGGGGAGGGGGGGTGGAGGGGAAGAAAGAAAGGAGAGTTTGTGGTAGGAGGGAGAAGATGGGGGGGAGCAGGTCATTGTGTGCACACCTGCCCATGTTGAGGTCATAAGACAACCTCTAGTGCCAGTCCTTGCCCTCCCCCATCTTGTCTGAGAAGTCACTGCTGTATCCACAAGGCCAGCTGCCCCAGAGACTCCCAGGGACTCCTGTCTCAACCTCCCAGCTCCCCACAGACCTGCACTCCTATACCTGACTTACCACAGGTTCTGCGATCCAGACCTCAGTTCCCTCATGCTTCCTCCTGATGGGAGATGTCATTCTGTAAAGATGTTTCTCTCATTGGTTAATGAATAAAGCACTGTTGGCCAATCGGAAAGCAAGATAGGCGGGACTAGGAGACAAGGAGGAGAGAGGAAGTAGTAGGGAGGAGTCAGCATGTGGAGACTGCAGAGAGCAGACGCCGGCCCCTCTCTCCGGTAAGTTGAGAACACTTAGATTGATAGAAATGGGTTAATATTTAAGACAGAGCTAGCTGATAAGAAACTAGTAACTGGCCAACAGAATTATATCAAATACAGAGTCTCTGTGTGTTAATTGGGGCCGGCGCCATGGTGGGACCAAGCCGGCAGGAGAAACCTTACTCCTTACGTATGGCGCCGCAACGTGGCTAATAAGAACTTCCACTTAAAACTAAGAAAAGCTAAAGAAATGGTTTTAGAAACAAAAGGACAAAGACAAGTAAGGTTTCTTGATAGCAGCATGTTTCTCAGTTGAACTCTGTTTTGCTAGAGACAAGCAGAGACTTGCGCGGCTCCTTTAAGGGAGATTTCCTGACTCAGCATAAGCGGCAAAAAAACCGCAAGGCTTTTAAAGAGCTCTGCTAACAACTGAATGGTGTGTACGAGAGCTGGCAATGGCAGTGACCACATCTCCAAGCCGGCAGCATGCTTGCTGGATGGCA
Source organism: Phodopus roborovskii (assembly GCF_943737965.1). NCBI lineage: Eukaryota > Metazoa > Chordata > Mammalia > Rodentia > Cricetidae > Phodopus > Phodopus roborovskii. Next base: position 12,060,601 of record NW_026126585.1, read on the forward strand.
GTGTAGACCAAGGCAGTGAGCACAGCTCTCAGTGCTGGCGGTAAAATAGCCGCAGCCATCTTGGATAGGCCGCGGCTGACACAGCTATGGCTTTCATTTTAGCAGTGTTGTTGTTTACCAGATAAAAGATTTGTGGCCAGAAAAAGATAAAGGTTTACAGTAAAGACAGGTTCAGATTAAGAAAAACCGCTAAAGGCTTACAGTGTGTTTTAAAAATATATGTAGGCTTGGGAGAGAAAAAGAATAAAATGGTTTTTAAAAGACAGAGAGGAGTTGGCTGTGGTGGCACACGCCTTTAATCCCAGCACTCGGGAGACAGAAGCAAGCAGATCTCTGTGATTTCAAAGTAAACCTGGTATGCAGAGTGAATTCCAGGACAGATAAAAGTTACACAGAGAAACCCTGTCTCAAAATATGTAAAAACAGAAGTTGAAGAAATAGAGTAATAAAAAAGCCACGTAAAGATGGAAAGCACAGAGAACCGTTGGCTATTATATGCTGTTCTGTTATCTTTAAATTGTTTGACTGCTGAGGAAATAACAACTGTTAAAACAAATGCTGCTGGATCAACCCAATTTATATACTTTAAAAATGCTTTGACTTCCAAATTTAAGTCTAAGGACAAGTTACTGGGGAAAAGGACTTCTATTTTTGTTTCCACAGACAATGAAAAGCTGTGGCTTCCTTCCAGACTAATGTGGTTTGATTAAGCCAGATCCCCTGAAACAGCGTCCCAGGTGATCCAACATGCAAAACAGTCCAGACAAGAGCAGTATCTTGCCCAAATGACTAGTCTTGCCATATTGAAAGCAAACTTCATCACATGTTTGACTTTATGTTCTATAAACTGGACATGCAGGGCCCACAGAACAATGACTGCTGAAACAAGATGGACAATACTACAGGCTTCCTGCTTCATGGAAGAGTCTGCCAGACAGTCTGCAGAACACAGAGAAAAGTGACTGACAAACTGCCAATACAGGTGGACAGTTTAAAGTTTCCTGCTTTGCTGAGGAGTCTGCCAGGCACATTATGTGCTATAGGCTGAAGATGGAACATTACAGAAGAACTTCGGGTGACTGATCAGGCGAGTTGTCTCTGTCATTTCTAGAGTTTATATATTATCCTTCTGTGGTCTTTGATGGAATTGAAGACAGATAGTTATGGTTATAGTTTTCCTCAGTTAGGATTAAAGATAAGTTACATAGACTTTAGACTCACAAAGATAGAATAGATGATGAAATATTTTCTTTAAATCTTGCTAAATGTTAATGGACTAAATATTGTTAACTGTGGTTCTTATTTGATAACTATTTTGTTATATATTTTGCTATGCTGAGGTTAAACCTCTTTTCATTTAGACAGAAAAGAGGAGATGATGGGAGATGTCATTCTGTAAATGTGTTTCTCTTATTGATTAATGAATAAAGCACTGTTGGCCATTAGGAAAGCAAAATAGGCGGGACTAGGAGACAAGGAGGAGAGAGGAAGTAGTAAGGAGGAGTCAGCATGGAGAGACTGGAGAGAGCAGAACGCTGGCCCTTCTCTCTAGTAAGATGAGACCATGTGGAAATACTAAGATTAATAGAAATGGGTTAATAATTAAGACAGAGCTAGCCGATAAGAAACTAGTAACAGGCCAACAGAATACAGTGTGTTATTTGGGGCTGGCATGGCGGTGGGACCAGACCGGCGGGGAAAACCATATTCATAACATCCTCCTAAATCGCTTTACCCGTTATCATCTCCCCAGCCCTGAGAAAAGAATCCTCTCCACACAGCTTGCCTTCATGGCCTTGAGCTGTAGCCGCCATCTTTCTTTTCCTCCCAAGGCTTCCCTCAGACAGTCCCGAAAGCAGCTCCATGGACCCTAAGAAGTACAATAAATCAAAGAGTGGCTTCTCACGGGGCAGACATGATCTTCCTATCATTTCCCTGACCTGACAACAACAGGGAGTATATTGTCCCTGGGCTCGGTGGAAAGGAGGCCTCAAAGTGCCTCAATTTCACCATCAGAAAAATAGAGAGGTTCTTGCTGGTGGATTACTTTGAGGAGTAGATGACTGAGTCCAGGGCTGGGGAGGGGGGTATAGCTCTATTAGTACAGTGTGCCTAGAATTTTATCTTTGACATTCATCACAGGGTTACAAGAACATAGGAGAGTTAAGCTAGCTAAGTAGAGTGTGGGTCTACAGGTTGAGTTTTGTCAACTTGAGGGTCCTAGATGTACCTGGGAAGAGGGACTCTTAATTGAGAAACTGCCTCCATTAGATTGGCCTGTAACATGAGTCTCTGGGGGATTGCCTTGATGAATGATTGACGTGACAGGGGAATGCTCACTGTGGGCAGGGCAATCCCTAGGCTGATGGTCCTGGGGTGTTTAAGAAAGTAGACTAAGGAAGTCACAGAGAGGAATCCAGTAAGCAGGACTCTTCCATGGCCTCTACATCAGCTAAATGACAGGCTGTGATGTGGAGTTCTGAAGCTGAACAGATGCTTTTCTCTCCAAGTTGATCTTGGTCCTGGTGTTTTCTCACAACAGTGGAAATGCTAAGACTATGAGCGTTTGTTCTTTTTCTGCTAGACTCTTCAATGGAGCATAGTTGGGATTTGGGGGGGCAGTATAAAATTGATGCTGGGCATTGTAGTGCTCATCTTTAAACCCAGCATGTCTCTGAGATTCAAAATCTTTCTTGCCTTTCCTCTGGGTCTGAGGCATTAGGGTCCTTAAGAAGCCCATGTTCATGTCAACAACATGGATTAATTCAGGACTTCAAAGACATGGTCTACTCACTCTTCTTGACAAATACACCCCCTAGGACAACATAGAAGGCCTCGTTGGAAATTGAAGCCTTAGGTCCTTCAGCTGCACCACACCTGGGTGTTTGTCCCAAAGACTTCAAGTCAACACATAAGAGTTACTTGTACATCCATTTTGATCACAGCATTATAATAGCTGAGTTATGGAAGCAATCTAAGTATCCAATTACAGAGGAATGAAGAATGTGTCACACACACACACACACACACACACACACACACACACACACACACACACACAGGAGTTTTCCAGCTATAAGGGAGAACAAAGTTATGTCATTTACAGGAAATTGGATGCAACTGGAGATAAGGATATTAAGAGAATTAAGCCAGTTTCATAAAGACGGTTGTCATGTGCTTTCTCTCATTTTAGTCCCTAGATTCCACACGGTCACATAAAATGATAAATATCTGTGTAAAATGAGGATAGACGGGGACAAAGGGCACTGATGGGGATGGGAGATGGGAGAAGGAGGGTGGAGGGGAATGGAGGCTTTCATACCCATATGAAAGCAGGGAGTGTTTATATTTTATTCACATAATGTGCTGCCTCCATGTACGTCTGTGCAGCAATGCATGCCTGGTGCCCACGGAGACCAGAAGAGGGCACTGACCCCCCTGGGACTGGAGTTACAGACTGTGAGCCACCTTGTGGGTGCTGGAAATCAAACCCCCATTTTCTGGAAGAGCAGCCGAGGCTCTTACCCAGAGACATCTCTTCAGTCCCTGAAAATGTTCTAAAGGTTATGTTATTATATTTTATGTGTACGGGTATTTTGCTTGCATGGATGTCTGAGCACTTCTTGCATGCCTACTGACCAAAGAAACAAGAAGGAGGCATCTGATCCTCTGGAACGGAGGTCACAGACAGTTATAAAGCATCATGTAGATGCTGTGAGTTGAACCCCAGTCCTCTAGAAAAGCAACAAGTATTCTTAACCGCCGAGCCATCTCTCCAGCCCCCAATGAAAACATTTTCAACTTAATATAAAAAAAAATATTTGAAGAAGTTATTGAATCCGTAGAAGTACTGAACCCAAATATAACATGCCAGAGAGTTCCGGTTCCTGGTCCCTGAGCTGTGTGCTTCTCCTCTTCTTACTCACGCCTGGGTTCCCTCTAAAACAGAATGGACCTCAAAATCCCATCACACAGCTAACATGTCCAAACTCCATTTACAGAGCCACAGACACTGTTATGGATTTACATGCGTGGCACACTCCGTCATTGAGATAATGGACCAGTACCCCACAATGACACTCAGGGACACTGGGAATTCGGAGGCTGTGGTTTATGGTTTCTGAGGAACAACACCGTAAGGTTGACCTCTGGTGTCCACATGCTCATGTGTGCACATGCCCCTACCTACTCACATATATAGAGAGAAATGTAGGTCAAAACGAACACTAATTCACCTACGGAATGTACAGTAAAGGATGACTTTACTGGCGTTTGGGTGAACCCCACTGGTCTGTCCTTAAAATGCCCACCCTTCTCTTTCCTACTTCAGCTCTTCCTCTGCCAACCTCCATCTACAGGGGACACCTTGGAAGGCCAGCACCATCTTTCATCACCTTGGTGAACATCACCAAAGAACTTAGGTAAATTCCAGGGCCTGGAGAGCTGGCTCAGCAGTTATGAGCACTTGTTACTCTTTCAAAGGACTCCAGCACCCACACGGTGGCCTATAACCATCTCTAACTCCAGTGTCGGCGACCTCTGAGGACACCACCACCAAGATGCAGTCCGAGCAATGAGCAACGAAATGCTTTAAGATAACTATGCTCTGTGCAATATTCGAGATGGCATTACGCTGAAAACTTTATCGCCACCCATCTGAAATCCAAATCTGACTGTTGCATTCTTGGGTAAGTGTGTGTGTGTGTGTGTGTGTGTGTGTGTGAGTGTGAGTGTGGGGGTGGGGGAGTGCTTTGGGGTGTGAGGGTGTGGGGCGTGGGAGGTGGGGCATGGGGGTGGTGAGGGGTGGGAGGGGTAGGAGGTGGGAGTGGTGGAGGGGTTCTACTTCCCCTTTGTTGCTGTAAGAAAACGCTCTGCCCAAAAGTAACTTGAAGGAAGGCAAGGTTTATATGGTATATACTTCCAGGCCATAACCCATCCTTGAAGGAAATCAGGGCAGGAACCCAGAGGCAGGAACAGTGCAGGAATGCTGCTTCGACAGCCCTTGCTTAGCCGGCCTTCTTTGCTAGTGTTTTATTTTATTTGTGTATGGCTGTTTTCCCTGAAAGTCTGTGTACTTGCATGCCTAGTGCCGATGAAAGCCAAAAGAGTGCTTGAGAACTGGAGTTTCAGCTGCCAGGAGGGTGCTGCTAATAAAACCTGGGCTCTCTGAAAGAGAGGTCGACATTCCTAACCGCTAAGCCATCTCTCCAGCCCTTAGCTAACTTTCTTATACTTCCTAGGACCACCTGCCAAAAAGCGGTGCCTCCCACAGTGGGCTGGGCCCTCCTGCGTCAATCAATAACTAAAACACTCCCCTGGAGACATGCCGCAGGCCAATCTGACCTAGGCAAGTCCTCAATCATCTCCTCTCTATGGCTCTAGGGTGTGTCAAGTTGACAGTTAACGGTAAATTATGGGGGATATCAGGGGAGACACTCAAGTCTTTTTTTGTCAATATTAGTCTTTTTTGGACTCCCCTGGGTGATTGACATTTAGGATTTCGTAGTAATTTTTCAAACCTAGTCTTAACCCTTTAGGATAAGAATTGTTTTCTAGGCTCGGAGTTCTTAGTATGGAACCCTTCCTTTCCACGCCAGGTGCTGGGTTCCGAAGGCATTTGCTTCCGCCTCTCCTCCTTATAACGTTGCAAAGGCGTTCAAAGATTGGCAGCTCCAGCACTGATATCCAGAGCGCCTGGCACACTATCTCCAACTCTGTGAATGCCTACTGTTCATTTCTAAATTAGTCATCAACTCCAAAAATAGTGAATGAGAAGGCTTCAACGGAGGAGCTGATCGTGCCTGATCCAAAGTCATAGTGGGGAAACCAGATGAATAAAATGCAAGTGTGCTAACTTTGGGGCTGGCACTCGTGTATTTGGTTTGAAGTGCAACAAGCATGTTTCCTCAGTCCTAGTAAGGGGTGGGTCCTGAGCCCTCCCAAGTGCGTGCACACATGCATCTGTGTTTTTACACAAGCACAGAGGGCAGATGACAATATCCAGTGTCATGTCTCAGGCATTGGACGCTTTGGAATCGCCAGGCTCCCTGTCCATCTGGCCCCGGTGCTGGGATTACAAGTATGCACCAGCTGTTTCTACTTGAACACTGGCTATCAAATTCAGGTCCTCACTCATACTTACATGGCAGCCGTTTTACTAACTGAGCCATCTCCAGCCCGGGTGCAGACTCTTATTGGGTAACTGATCTGGCAAAACTAATGAAATGGGAGGAGATCCTATAGTTTAGGAAATAACTGGAGTAGAATGCACAGGGCTGGGAGGTTACTGATGCAATTGCTAAGGCAAACAGGAGAGCTACATCCATCGTGTGCAGGTTTGAGGGTCAAATGGGAACTGTGACTACGACGCGGCTGAGTGAAATCATCTATGCGTTTAATGGCCAAGCATGACGGTGATGGTGGTGACGTCTGAAAACACTGGCAATGTGAATCAGTGAAAGTTCTTTCTGAACATATTTTATAGACAAATGCTTGAAGTACTGTCACATATTCATGAAGGGGCTAGGAAGATGGCCCAGTTAGTAAAGCGCTTGCTGTCCAGGCAGAACATGGACTTGGATGCAACGATGCACACTTGTAATCCCAGGCCAGGGAAGCGGAGACAGGAAGAAGAACTTTGGGGTTCACTGGCTAACCAGCATCATTAAATCAATAGGTTCAGTCTGATACTCTTTTTCAAAAGCAAGGTAGAGGCCAGGAGGTGGTGGTTTAATCCCAGCATTTGGGAGACAGAGGCAGGCAGATCTCTTGAGCTCGAGGCCAGCCTGCTCTACAGAGCCAGTTCCAGGATGGCCAGGACCACACAGGGAAATCCTGTATCAAGAAAACAATAACACAAACACAGGGTGGAGAGCATTTACAAGAGACACCCGAGTTGACCTCTGGCTTCCTGTGCACCTGCACACAGAAGAAGAAAAAAAAACAGAGATAAGAAGCATGGATAATAACACAGATAATAACATGGATAATAACCTCTTCAGTACAGGAGACTGCACTTCATTCTAGACTTTGGACAATTAGACATTCTTAAAGTCCAACTGCACCATTGTTGCCATTTGTCACCCAGCCACATGAAGGCCGGTCCATGACCGTAAACTTTAACTTCAATCCCAGACAATGACCTCACTTCCTACTTCACAAGGACCAGAGGTATCGGGGATGATTGCTTGCCTTCAGCCCTCCCCACTATTTTCCTCTCTTCTTTGCCTGTCAGGATGCAGGACTCTCCTTTCCAAAGCAACCCTCTACCTGCACACTAGTGTTCCTTAACTCCCTTTCCCTCAACCGAACTATCTTTGTGTGCCTATATATGTTCATGTTCATGTGTGTGCATGTACATGTTTGGACATATGTCTGCAGCCAGAGATGAATCTCAGGTGTTTTGATTTGGTTTTTTCAGGTGATGTCTGCCCTGGTCTCTCGCTGAACCTGGAGCTCACCTGGTAGGTTAGACTGAGATCTGGCCCCAGGGATCCATCTGTTTCCACCATCCTAGCCCTGGGATTACAACTGCTTGCTACTACACCTAGGTTTTCATATTGGTGCTGAAGGATCCAACTCAGGGTGCCCATGCTTGAACAGTAAGTACTTAACCCGCTGAGCTATCTCCCCGCCCTCCCCCAAGCTCACGCATTACCTGTCCCCTGGTTCCTGTCACCCCATAGCTCCTCAGGCATTTCACAATGTCCTCCAAACGTCCTAGACTTTACAATGACTGTGCTGGCTAGTGTTCTGTCAACTTGACACAAGCTAGAGACATTTGAGAAAAGAGAAATGTCAAATGAGAAAATCTGCCAACAGACTGGGCTGTGGGCAATCGTATGGGGCATCTTCTTGATTAATGATTGATATGGGTGACTTTCATCCCACTGGGAGGCGGTTGGTGTCACCCCAGCCAGGTGGTCCTGTGTTGTATAAGAAAGCAGGCTTACTAAGCCAGTAAGCAGCATTCCTTCATGGCTTCTGCCTCAGTTCCTGCTTTCAGTCCCTGCCTTGAGAGTCCACGTCCTGACTTCCTTTGATGATGGTCTGGGATGTGGAAATGTAAGCTGACTAAACACTTTTCTCCCCAGGCTTCTTCTGAGCATGATGTTTTATCATAGCAATGAAAACCTTAACTAAGACGGTGGCCCTTGGAATTCCCAAGGGCGCTTGCAGACTTTCCAGGAGTGTCTGTAGATGGATGCAAAATGCAACTTCTTCTGCTTTCCCACAATTCTTTACAGGTGTCAATAAATTATCTTACCATCAAATTGTGGAAAGTTACCACATTCAGCTACACATTTTCCTGCATATTTTAACTAAATTCCAGCAGGATGTTATAACCAACAGTAAGAAAAACAATAACTGACCCTCATGTGCAATACTTTCCACCAGCCACTAGACTTATATGCCTTCCATATGTTAACTAGTTTTAATCCTTACAACAGCCCAAGGTAGAATATACTATTAACTGTCTTATTTTACATATCAGGAGATGATAGATAGATAGACAGATGATAGATAGATAGATAGATAGATAGATAGATGATAGGTAGATAGATAATAGATAAATAATAATAGTGAAGATGTATGCCCAAAGAAACAAAATCCATGTCATTGCTATAGTTCATGCTCTGAACCATTAGCCCAGATCTCCCTATTTCCCCTTGTAGACATGATAGCTAACCTTGAAGGTAAACTTGACCGGATTAGAATCATGTCTGTGAGGGAATTTCTAGATTAGGTTAGTTAAGGTAGAAGGAACGCTATCAGGTGCCTTACACTCTGACTTCCATCACTGTACCCTCAAACTGTGAGAAAAAAATTACCATTCCTTCCTTAAGTTGCTTTTGTCAGATATTGTGCAACAAGACAAGAAACTAATGCAATAAGCAAAGGAATTGACGATGAGGCAGTGTTTAGTATCACCTGTGGTGATATTTTGTTTGTGACCTAACAAATAAAGCTTGCCTAGAGATCAGAGTGCAAAGCTAAGCCACTAGATAGTCATAGAGGCTAGGCAGTGGTGGTGCAGACCTTTAATCCCAGCACTTGGGATGCAGAAACAGGTGGATCCCTGTGAGTTCAATACCACCTTGGGCGACCTGAGAGTGATCCAGTCTAAAGGAGAAACAGAGCTCACACCTTTGATCCCAGCACTTGGGAGTCACAGGCCTTTAATCCCAGCACTATGGAGGTGGAGACAGGGGTGATATGCCTGGGTGGAGAGAGGAATATAAGGCAGGAGAAGGCAGAGCTCACTGTATTCAGCCTGAGGATTCCTAGAGAGGGGATCTCCCATTCGGTCTGAGGATTTGGCAGCTGTTAAGGACTATTGGCTGGTGGTTCTGCTTCTCTGATCCTTCAGCATTTACCCCTATATCTGACTCAGTATTTGCATTATTAACACCAACTAGAATTCGAGCTACAGGTAATCGCTGATGTTGGATTGTTCTGTGTTTCTTCTCCACCCACCAACACACACAGGGCCTGAAGGCTCATCCTTACCCCTCACCTATTTCCCCCAGGCCCCCTGATAGCTGGCTTGCTCCCACCATCCTTTTGGAATCACTCTGAAGCTCTCTCTCTCTCTCTCTCTCTCTCTCTCTCTCTCTCTCTCTCTCTCTCTCACCTTGTTGAGCTGTGGCTACCCTGTTCACCCACACAGCCTTGTAGGTGCAGGTAAAACATCCATCCTGCCTTTGGGCTCCTTCTTCCACTCTGCATGAGCATGGAGCTCTTCTCCACCCCCTAGATCTCTTAACTCAGGTGTGGACTCACAGTATCCACAAGCTACTGTCCCTTCTTTGAGCTTCTCTCCCTAGTCTGGGAGATCTCTGTTTAGTGAGACTCGGGTCAACATTTAGTCTCCACCCTAGTTCTTCCTGAGTCTATGGCTTAAAAATCTCTCCATCTACCACTGAAGCCAGTGCTTTTAAAATTCAAATCCAGTAGCTAGTTTCTGTTTCAACCATTGAACACTTAACTACACAAATATAAAAAGAGCCAGAGGAGCCCTGGGAATGGAAACAGTCTGTGATAAAGTATGTTGAAAAGAAGAAAAGCAAGGTAGAAGGAAGCATGGTGGCGCACACCTTCAGTCACAGCACTTGGGAGGCAGAGGCAGGTGGAGCTCTGTGAGTTCGAGACCCGCTTGATGTACACAGAGCTAGAGCTACAAAATGAGAACTTTTCCCAAACAAGAACAAAAAACGTTAGAGGAGGACACGTTTGTTTTAGCCCACAATCCCAGTTCTAGGTTATAGTTCAAGGTGGCAGGGACTCAGAGCAGTCAATCCAAAGTCAAGAGCAGAGGGATAGAAATGCATCATTCTTACTAATCAGTTCACCTTCTCTCCTCTTACACAGTCCTGGACCCAAACCCAGGAAATGGTGCTTTCAGCAGTAGCTCCAATATTTCTACCTCAATTAGCAATCAAGACAATCTTCCACAGACCAGCTTACAGGTCAACCTAATCTAGACAATTGATCACTGAGACTCTTTCCAGATGATTCTAGGTTGTGTCAAGTTGTCAATTAAAGCTCTCTCTCTCTCTCTCTCTCTCTCTCTCTCTCTCTCTCTCTCTGTCTCCTCCTCTCTCTCCTGTCTCCTCTCTCTCTCTCTCTCTCTCTCTCTCTCTCTCTCTCTCACACACACACACACACACACGCAAAACAATAACAGCAAAAACCATGACGCTATAGTGACAGCAACTTCATATGTTATCGGTGATAGCAAGTCTTTTGCTTTTCCTATACCATTTGGGTTTGTGTAAATACTCTGGATGGTGTTTGTACAATAACAAAGTTGCCTAACACATTTTTTGGAACATGTTTCTACCAATAAGGGACATGATAGACAGATAGATAGGGGGTAGGAGGAGGAAAAAAAATCAGTCTGTTACTATTTTTTTTTTAAACAAAGTCTCATTCCCATTGTGAATAATAGATTAGTTTACTGTAACACCACTGATTTAAGTGTTGCTTCAGCTTGAAACTACATCAGCAGAAAAGGGCAGGGTGGTGTCTGGCATAAGGTCTGAGTGTCATGACCTTCAGGAGGCAGCACATAAAATCAACAAACAGATAAGTGTGGTCCCTGCTCCTGTGGTGTTTACTCAAAACGTTATTAGTTCAGCAATTCCTGAATGTAGACAAATTTAAGAGCAGAAGACTAAATCAGGCCATCTCCAAGTAGGAAGACTTATCAACATCCTCACAGAAATGAAAATGTTCTAAGGCAGTTGTTCTCAACCTTCCTGATGCTGTGACCCTTTAATACAGTTCCTTGTGTTGTGGTGACCCCCAAACATGAAATAATTTTTGTTGGTACTTCATAACTGTAATTTCGCTACTGTTATGAATCATAAAGTAAGTATCTGATATGCAGGATATCTGATATGCAACTCCTGTGAGAGGGTACTTTGATTTCCCAAAGGGATTGTGACCCACAGGTTGACAACCATTGTTCTAAAGAGATACTTGTGCCCTTCCTTTGGTTATCAGAATATTGAAACAAGGGACCCCAAGAAATCAGAAGTTCCCCAGGAGTCTCACACTAAGGAGAAAGAAAAGGGCTGAAGTCTAGTACCTGCTAGAGAGTGAACTTACCTCCCAGGAAGAGATTCCACATAGTTCCAACTTGTCAGACCTATTGCAGAGGAGACTGGAGCCTAGATAAAGATGGGCCAGTGATAGATGAGACCACACCTTGATTAACCAGGACTTATTAATCACGCATCCATGTGGTCCTATACTTAAACCTAACCCCCTGTTAGGACCCAGAAGGTGGGCTTGGGGAGGGCCAGTGAACCTCTCTGTCCCTCCTCACACTGTGACCACAATGAGTAAAACTCCTCTCTCTGCTTTCCGTTATTACTTGTCTCTTTGACTGGGCTGAGCCCAGCTTGTTGAACTGATCGGTTCATCTTCTCTACTCTTATACAGTCTAGGACCCAAACATAGGGAATGGTGCTGCCTGCAGTGGACTGGGTTTCTCCACCTCAATCAGCAATCAAGAGAATCCCTCACAGACATGCATAAAAGTCAACCAGTCTGACTGGCATAATACTCCAACCATTGCTAAGATGGAGAAAGAGGCCAAAAAAGTCTCTCGGTGCCTAAGGGAAGCAGCAGAAAGGATTTCTGATTTCTTTGAGGATAAATTAGAACTTGTTCACAATTCTGCTGGGGTCCTTTCCACTCATGAGTCTGGGGGTAGGCAGGATGTATGGGTGGAATATGGGTGGTCCGTTTTATCAGTGGGAGATAGGAATGATCAGAGGAGATGACGTTTAAGCTAAATACTGAATCATGGGTAGAAAGGAGGACAAAGAAAGGCCGTTGTGCAGACATTAGACACCCTGGAAGCTAAAGAGAGACAGACGTGAGCCGGTAGGCATCACACAGAGACCAGAGAGGTGGAGACTTACTAGCAGCACTGTGTCCCTCACGGGCTTCTGGGTTTCTCATGGACCGAGCAGTGAAAAACCATGAACAGCATTATGCCAAAAGGCATGTGACCATGTTGTGCTTCAAAGAGATCGTGCTGGGTCCAGACAGTCTTGGGGACAAACTGCTGGAGCCAGTGACCATTAGCCGTAACTAAAGAATCTCCTGAATGTCAGAGTGGTCAAAGGGGAGCATGGTGGTGAGAGGCAATGGGGTCCAAATAACAAAAATGGAGAAAGGAGGGGCTGGGGATGAATCTTGGTGTGTAGAGAGCCTGAATTCCATCCAAACCATACAGACCGGGTCTGGTAATGCAGGCTATTAATCCCAACCCTCAAAAAGAGGAAAGAGGAGGGCATGGAGTTCAAGGACAGCCTGGAATACAACACGCTGTCTTAAAAAGCAAACAAACAAAACCCCAGAAAGCTAGGCATGGTGCTATATGCCTGTAATGTCAGCACTGGGTATGAAGGCAGGGGAAATCAAGAGTCCTAGGCAATCCTAAAGGGACTTCGAGGATACCCTAGGCAATATGAAAATGTGTCAAAGGGAAGTTAAGAGAATTGAAATTTCCCCTTGTTTCCTATCAAGCTGAACATTAATCACTAGTATGTTTTTATAATTTATCCATAATCTAGGTGAGTTATAGCCAGAAGGCTTTTTGAGTACTCAGTTTCTGTATTGAAGAGATTATGTAGAAGGAACCATCCCTAAGGCAGATGTCAGAGCCCCTAGGGTTCCTTGAACATTTCCCTTTCCAAGATGAGAAAAAGAAAATACAGAATAAGGTAGTAAAGATCTGGGTTATCCCAGACTCCCCTTGATGGCATGGCTATAAGCCCACTTCATGTCCCTGTGGACACCCTCAGTTGGAATGCTAATTCTTTGCTACCCGTACGTACAATCTATTATGACAGGAAATGCATCATCTTACCTCATGCAACCTTATATCTGTAGTACATAGTAGCTCTCCATAAGTGCTTGTTAAATGCATGAAGAAACGAGTGAATGAATGGATAGATAAATGAATAAATGGAATAAAAAGTCAATGAGGACAAAATATAGCTGAACAATAGACACTTTGTGCAAGATGGAACTTCCCCTACCGTTTTTTCAACAGAGCTCTTCATAAGTGCTTGCTAAATACATGCAAGTATGAATAAGTGAGAAGATAAATAAATGACAAAAAAAAAGTGGCCTGAACAGATGGTACAAGTAAAGATGAAACTTCCCAGGGCAGGAGAGAGGGCTTGGTGATTCAGAACACTGGCTGCTCTTTCAAAGGACCTAGGTTCAATCTCCACCATGCACCTTGTGATCCCCCAACCATCTGTAACTTTAGTTCCAGGGGGTCCAATGCCCTCGTAACCATCCATAACTCCAGTTTCATTTCCCCCTTCTGATCTCTGAGGGCATCAGATATCCACATGGTACATAGACATACATGCAGGCAAAACACACCATTAAAATAATCAAAAAAGAAGTTCCCTCTACGTTTTCAACATATTAAAATTTCATAACCAAGATGAATTTCCTTTCTTTCCTTCCTTCCTTCTTTCTTTCTTTCTTTCTTTTTTAATTGGTTTTTCAAGACAGGGTTTTTGTATAGCCTTAGCTCTCCTGGAACTCACTCTGTAGATCAGGCTGTCCTCAAACTCACAGAGCTCCTCCTGCCTCTGCTGGGATCAAAGGTATGCACCACCACTGCCTGGCTGTAACAAGCATTTCTTAAATATGATTTAAAGATATGGTAACTGGATCAAAAACAAAAATTAAAGTGAGTTGCTTCTGGATAATAAAACCAAGAATAAGAAGAGAAGGATTGGAGGATATATCTTTTTTTTTTTTTTTTTTTTTTTTTTTTTTTTGAAAACTCCTCTGAATTATTTTATGTCTAAATTCATGCTGGTTGATTTTTAGCAGGAAGTATCTTGATAAGATTTTAAATATTAAAATACAAAGTTACTAATTATTTTTCCTGGACGCAGGGTCTCATATGTCCTAGGCCAGCCTTAAACTTACTATGAGGCTAAGGGTGACCTTGAATTTCTGGCCTGCCTGCCTCCATTTCCTAGGTACCATGATTACAACTGTGAACCATCATGTCTGGTTTAAATGTTGCTGTAACTGGAACCCAGGACTTATTCATGTTAGGTGAGTTTTCTATCAAGTGAACTACATCCCCATCTCCAGATTAGTCAAGTTCAGAGCTACTGTTGAGTCAAGGTAGCATGATGTACTTTTGGCCCCTGAAGTTGAGTACATTCCTGTTTTCTTGCTGCCTTTAATTTTTAAATTTTGTGCTGAGTCCTAGTTACCAAATAGTATTGAACCAAAGCCAAGTGAATAAACAGAATCTTGAACTTTAATAGGGCAGTTGGCATGGACTGAACCTGGGCTGGCCAGGCCTTCTGCCTGGTACCTGAAGGTAGACATAAAGGGCCAGAGGAAGTCAATGAACTCTGACTTTCATGGCCATCTCTTGACATCAGAATCCCCATTTTGTGTATGCACGTGTTTCCTCTGAACCTGTGGAGATGAAGATTGACATCCACACTCACATTCTACCAAAGGAATGGCCTGATCTAGAAAAGGTAATGGTAACTAATGTGCTGGACTCTTTCTGGACCTTTCCCAGTGTCTCTCACACCTCTATTTATAGATCTCTCTCTTCTTTGGAGATGGAACTGAATGTCATCGTTCTTCGCTCTTGGGGGAATGATTTTTAAGTGACTTGGCAGCTCTAATTTCCTACTAATCAAAGGTGACTTTTACATTCATTTTGACAGAGCAATGGATCAAAGAAATAAAGGGGCTTCTTGGAGCTTTTCATTTCCCCTCACATGACACATCCTTTCAAATTTCTGGATGATTTAAGTCAAGCAGCTTTTCTGCCTTTTAAATAGTGTGTTCAGCTGCTGGAAAGACACCTGCCAACTACAGGATGGAAAGTCACGGTTGCAGCTAAAAGACTATTAAAAAAAAAAAAAAGGATGTGGTTGGTTTCCAAAATGTTTAAAATAGGTTCTGGAAGCAGCAGGAAAGCTTTGTGAAATTGTTTCAGTCTGTTTCAGAGCTCTGTCTGAAACCTTTCCTGTCTGATCTGTAAGCTGTAAATCCTTGCTAGGGAGACCGGGAAAGCAGGTATCTTAGAAATCCCCAGAGTCAATGACATGAATTTTTTGTACCATGGGTGCGTCTAAAGAGTGTTCTCTATAAAAAGAAAAAAAAAAAAAAGATGGGATGGACCTGCGGGCATGGCTCAGTAAGTGTTTGCCTCACATTGTGAGTCCTGGGCTGCATCTGAAGCTTTGAGGGGGGGGTGTATTCTCTGTGTGTCCCTAAGAATGGAAACTTCCCTTAAAGACTTACTTACTTCTAATCATGGGGGGTGGGGCAGAGACATCAGATCCATTATAGGGTGCTGGGAACAGAACTTAGGTCCTCTGGAAACGCAACACACTCTCTGGGTTATCTCTTGTAAAGTTGGTGTCAGTAGAATGAAGAAGACAATTAGTGTATTCCAGACCAGAAAGGAAGGAAGGGAGGGAAGGAGGAAGAGAAGCATGAAGGGAAGGGTACCAAAAAAGGAAGGAGGGAACACAGAGGAAACTTGTAACTCCCTAGAAGTTAATCTGGGCCAGTATCTGGATTTAGCCAGTCTTTCCTATTCTGGAGTACTTTGTGTTACCGGTAATGTTTCACCTTTACTTTATTTAAGGTGGTAAAAAATTAGTTAACACAAACTCTAATTAAAAAGTGGTCCACCGTGCAAGCAAATTTTCTTCTCACTCTTACCTCATACGAAAATGCTAACCTCGGGCTTAGGGTGTAGCTCGGGTGATGGAATTGCTCGCCTAGCATGCACTGGATTTGATCTCCAGCACTGTATTAAACTGGGTCCGTGCCTGTTGTCCCAGCATCAGGAAGTGGAGGCAGGAGGATGAGATGTTCAAGGGTATTATCTTCTATTACAAAGAGAGTTGAAGGCCATCTTGGCTTATATGAGACCCTGTCTCAAAGGGAGCGGGGATACCCTTCTGATCTCAGGCATTTCTCTGACCATTAGTAAGTGAGCTGGGAGGTAGAAATAAGGGATTGAAATGTGGGAATAGTGCTGAGCTGTCCGAAAGCCTATCCCATCGTAGCCGATGAAAACAGTGAGCCCGGCTGACCTCACACCCGCAGTGGAGCCTGTCCGCTTGGGAACTTTGTGTCCTGGCCACATCTTATAAAGGTGTAAACAACACTCGGTGATGTTAATGATTTTATGAAAGGAATGTCCTAGCCAATTCCCAGGAGCCCTGTAGAAGCTACTGGCAGTTTCTTTCTTCTACAGTACTGTTTTCAACCCCTGGCTTCTGAGGAGCCATCTGATGAACACTGCATTGAGTAAATTATGTATGAAATGTATCATACTCCCTCACCTGATAGTTTTAGGAAAACACAAAGTCACACACACAAATTCGTGACAGCCCTCGATCTAGCAGAAGCAAGGAGTATTAAAGGAAAATCACAGATTTTCTCTTGGTTTGAACCTCATAAAGCAAACAGGCAAAAAGCCACATTAAATGCCCAGGGCTCCCATGGTGGTCTCTACTCTGAGGCTGCTCAAGTGCTCTCCACTCAAGACTCCTTTCTACCGAGAAAATTTTATGTCACCCAAGATATACTAGTGTATAAGAGAGGTATGCAAATCTTACTGAAACCTACCTTAAAACAATTCTCGAGTATGTATTAAGGATAAAAAAGCAAAATTTCATTCTAGTGAGATGATCGTGTTTATTTTTACATAAAGAATGAAATCTTAGCTGAGCGTTCAATACTGCAGGACATAGGACATGTTCAATACTTTACAGAATTGATGGAATTTTGCTCCTATAACTGTCAGTGCTGAGAATGCTATATCATATAAATACATTGTATAGAAAGGCAGAAGCGTGTTTTAGGGCCATTCCACAAAATACTGGGAATTCTGTCCAAATTCCAAGCCAAAACTCTCCGAGCCGTGTTATGAATTTCAAGCCAGCAAATCAAACAGTAAGTTTTGTTTGGTTTTGTTTTGTTTGTTTTCTGAGACGGGGTCTCACATAGCCCAGGGTGGCCTCTCTGTGTACCCAGGGGTGACTTTGAACTCTTGGCCTTCCTGCTGACTGCTGGATTAGAGGCATAAACCACCTTGCCTGATTATACGATGCTGGGGACCAAACCCAGAACTTGGTACGTGCAAGGCAAACCCTCTACAAATTGGGCTACATTTCCAGCCATGGAACGGCAACATTTAAAACTAACACTCTAACAACAGTGCAGTCCAAAAACTATACTCACAGGATACTTACAAGCTGAGGAATGGCAGTGGGAAACTACTGAAAGTCTTTGTTTTCCTTAATGAGTCCACTGTGCTTCGCTAAGAGCCAGAAACTGTATGTACAGCACTCAGTGTGACTGATTGCATACAGTAGTCTCAACCCTATTTCCGGTTGTGTTCCTTGGCATAGCGCGGTGTGACAGCCAGCACGGTGCAAAGTGCACAGGTTGTGTGTTCAGGACCAAGGCTTCAGGAAAGTTGCTCAATGCAACATGGGCACAGACTGCCAGAGCCACCTCGGATTCATTTCACATTTGATGCTGAATTCAATTTTTGATCATTGAATGCTTTGCTCTTACTAAATTTTTCACAACCCCCATTTAGTGATCACCACACAGGATCCTGACTCCGTGTCTAAGGAGTGAGTTACAGAGGACCCTACCACCACCTGAACTCTCTTTGAGAGAGTGGCCAGCATGACCAACCCACCTAGAGAATGTCACGCCAGGAGGGGTCCAAACTCTGTGGTCTCTACCTCATTCTCATTGTCTAGATGGGAATCTTGAAAAGGCGCAGAAAGTTCTGTTGTCTAAATGTTATGTCCTCTCAAAATTCATATATTGAAACCCTCCCTTGCAAGCAAAAGGACACGGCTTCGGGAAGCAATTAAATCTGGGTGATTCTCATTAGACGGCCCAGAGGATGTTCTGCACTTACTTCTTGGTGTGAGGGTCGGCAGGAACCAGAACAGCCTCTTACCAGAGCGCAAGTCTGCTGTCTCTTTCATTTTAGATACCCCAGCTTTCTGAATCTATGAGAAATGAATGTGTAGAAGCGTCGGGTGGATGGTATTGTGTCCGGGTATCCCAAGGGGACTACAGCAAAATGAGCTGGGAAGGAATTTTCAGTTCCGGCCACAAATAGGTACACTGCGCGAAGACTCCAATATTACATCCATTCTTTCCCTTCCCTTCTCCTCCTCTCTCCCCTACTCTCCCTTCCCCAGATAGGGTCTCCTTATGTAGCCCTGGTTGGCTACATGATCCTCCTGCCTCAGCTTTCTGAGTGATGCATTACAAATGTGAATGACCGCCCAGCCTCTACTTGAGTTCTTACTGGGGGATCTGAACTTAAAGCCATTCTTCATAATGCGCTCTCAACAGTTTAAGCCAAAGCGCACAGTTTTTGGGTAACACCCTCTCTGGCATCCTTGGGGGGGGGTGATCATTTTCTCACTAGGTCCCAGTAAAATCCTCCATCTGAGCACAGGCGGCTGTTTGCAGCTAAGTCCTGTAAGTAAAGACCCTCCCCTTCCCCATCTGGGACAGCCTAGAACAGAGCCTGCTCTTTGCAGGGAGGAGAAAGCTTTCCATAGTAGACTGCCATGTTCTCACCTCCCTTTCCTGCCTCCTATCCACCAAGCCTATCTCTATGTGAAGCAGAGAACTGGACATCTATAGCTAACAGTTTCCAGGTGCCCCCATCATCTGGACCCTAAAGGCATTTTTTGAACTGCTTTTTAAAAAAAACTGAGAGATAGAATCTGGGGGTACATAGATGTATGTCCTGGAAACTTCTTAAGCACAAAACAGAAGTGCACATCCAAGCAGAAGTCCTGGCGGCTTTTTCTACCACCCTCCCTCTCATCTCACCAATCCCACTGAAACAGTGGGGGGTATTTAGTCCCTTGAAGTCTCCCAGGATGCGGGCAGATAGAGGCCTCTTCATAAGAATGACAGCAATATTAATTAGTCATAACTCATTGGACCTCTGGAGGTTAAAAAGGAATGCTGAGGGGTACCTGAGTTCAGTGCCCAGAGCCTGTGTAAAAAGCCAGGGATGTGACATGTTCTGCTCATCCAGCACCAAGCAGGTAGATACAGACTGACTGGGGGTGTTGACCAGTCGGCTTAGCCTAACTGGTGAACCCCAGACCAATGGGAGAACCTGCCCCGGAAAACAAAGTGGATGGAGCATTAGATGTGCACATGCCCCTGACACATGTATACTCACACATGAGCACACGCAAATACAGAAAAAGATAGATGGCTCGATTTATATAAAGCACCACAGCATGCGGAATTAGGGTCTCCATTATTAACCCAGCTTAACAGGTGAAGCACTTGATATTCAGAAATGAACCCAGAGCTTTGTGGGTCTCCCCAGGGCAATCCAACCCCACCCAGTGGAGAAATCTGGCCCCAGAGATATCACTATTGTTGTCTGTTCCTCAGTGTCCCCCTTGACACCAAGTTCCTCCTCTACTTCTCCTGCTCATATAAACCCACAGAGGGTGCTTTGTCGTGGGGTCACACACAGACATTTCCCTGGGAGTGACGGTCAGCCAGTGTTGGCATAATTAGACTCCAATGTCCCTGATTCCCTAAAGGATGGGAGTGAGGTAAAGGGAGATGTACCAGCCTATCAATCAGAGTAAAATGAGTTGGGTTTTTGTTGGTTTGGTTTTGTTTTTGTGACGGTATCACATATATCCTAGACTGCCCTTGAACGTGCTATGTAGCTGAGGATAACCTTGAACTTCTGATTCTCGTGCCTCTACCTCCAGAGTTCTGGGACCATAGGTGTATGCCTGGCTATACAGTGCTGGGGATGGAACCCAGGTCTTTGTGAATGCTGGACAAGCCCTCTACCTACTGAACCACAGCCCCAGCCCCTAGAGTGTGTGTTAAAGTGGCATTAACCGTGGCAGAATGTCATTTGACTTCAGTTGTTTCTGATTAGGGATCATATCTTAGAATGGCTCTCTTCTTCTCACAGTTTCTCCAAACTTTCCAACGGAACAATGAAAAGAATAAGCCAGTACTAGTTTGTTTGGGAATCTTAAGTGTCTTTGGAAGAAATCCTATCTCTTTCCAAACCTGCCTTTTCTTCTTTAATATTAATAGACACACACGCCCCAACCTCCTCTACCTTGTGCAACGAAGGAAGAAAAGAACAGAGTCAACACATGTGGGATGATGATTAACTAGTAGTTATAAAGAACTAGTATTTGACAGATCTTTTGTCTTAACTTGCTGACGGTGATTTCAAACAGGGGTAGGTCAAGAATTCTTTTCTTTCTTTTTTGTTTCTGGGGGGTGGGGAACGGCTCTGTGTATCCCTGGCTGCCCTGGAACTCACTCTGTAAGCCAGGTTGGGCTGGAACTCAGAGATCCACTTGCCTCCCCCTCCTGAGTGCTGGGATTAAAGGCATGTGCCAGCACCACCTCGCTATAGTCAGGATCCTTAAGAAAGAAAATTTCGGTGGTTTAAGGGATGGATGACTCAGTCAGTCAAGCACTGCCTTATAAGCAAGAAGGCCTGAATCTAAACTTCATAACCCACATTAAAAGCAATCCATTAGCCAGGCAGGTGGATCTCTGAGTTCCAGGACAGCCAGGGCTACACAGAGAAAACCTGTCTCGAAAAAAAACAAACCAAATTTAAAAAAAAAAAAAAAAAAAAAAAAGCAATCCTTTTAATCCCTGAACTTGGGAGTGAGAGACAGGTAGGTCCCTGGGGCTTATTATTTAGCAGAAATCCTGTCTCAAAAATCAAAGTGGATGGTAGCTGAGAGGCAACACCTAAGGTTTCTCCTGCCTTCCACCCAAACATGCACCTCCACACACGTGTGCACAAACACACACATGCATTTTTTTAAACAGATAATGTGAGGAGGAAAGACAATGGACTCATGGGAGCAAAATCAAGTGGTTTCTGGGGACTCGGGACTCACTTTCCACCATGGGGGAAAATGCTTTGGTTTGATCTATAAGGGGGTAACTTTAGAAACAGTCATATGGTGAAGTCCACGGTGAAAGCTGCTTCCGTCTGGTCTACTGGGATTCCAAATAGGATTCCGTGGCACCCAACTTTTTTACCTGAGTTCTCAGGCTCAAATGCGAGTCCCCTGGCTTAATTTGCAGCTGAGCCTGTCTCCTCATCCTGTAATTTGACTCCTGGACCACTCTTTTAAGAAAGTAGAACACTTGTTTTGATTCTGCAGGAGTTCTGTGAGACATGCAATGAAGGTGTGAAGTCCTCAAGAAGTTAAAATACCACCTCAGATTTGAGCAAGGTAGCACATAACTGTAACCCCAAGTACTCAGGAGACTGATAGAGGGTGATGGATTCAGCCAGGAGCTCAAGGGAAAACTCTCAAACAACAATAAAACTCGCCTCCTCCTCCTCCTCTATCTCTCTTCCAACATACTGAGACAGGGACTCATGCAGCACAAGCTGGTCTCAAACTCCCTATGTAGGCAGTTCAGGTGACCTTGAACTCTAGATTGCCCTGCCTGGACCTTCTGAGTGCTAGGGTTGGAGGCTAGAACCCAGGACTTTGTGAATGCTAGGCAAGCATCCTACCAACTGGACTGCATCCCCAGCCCAGGTACAGGAGTTTTTCTTTCTCTACAAATACGTCAGTTTAAAGGAAATCTATTTAATGAGAATATTAAATATTTTGGTGTGGAGGAGGGAAGAGACAGAAAGATGGTGTTCGATAGGATAGAGTTTGGGGTCCTGTGCCTGGAGGGTGCACCTTGACTGATTAAGTCTAACCATACTTCTCCTCACTGCAGAGGTTCGGCTATGGAGGCTGGGTGCAGCTGCAACAGCAAGGCAAGGTAAGTTTCTCCCCACACATACCCAAGGGGAGCAGGGGAGCACAGTGATGATTTGCCTCGCTTAGCTATTTGTAGGCTGGGCATCCAAGAAACTCATCTCTTCCCTGCTTGCATTAATCTCACAGTAGGCAAGGAAGTAGCCCTTCAGTTTCTCAGAAATAGTAGGAAACATAGGAGTGACTTCAAACAGACATCTATGAAATAAAAACTAGAATTGAAACGCCACTACAAAATCTCTTTTTAACATTTTTAAAAGCTTTGCTGTATTTGCCCTGGAGCCAGTTTTGGCATTTACTACTCAGCCTCAAGGAAGTGATTGCCCTCTCTACAGATTATTACAGTATATTAGGACTAAACTAAGTGGATTGGTTAGGAGAAATCAGATGATGAAGATGTTGCATCAGCCCACCCTGCACTGTTACACAGATGTACTTACTTTCATTGCCCATATATTGCTTCCCTAGAGAGCCAGACTACTGTCTATCTCAAAGGTCTTTTCCAGTACGGATATGGCATTTTCTAGGCACAGATCGCCCTCCTGGGTTTCACAGCCAATAGTTCAGATCAGCAAGATGATGGATCAGACATCCTCGGTCACACAGGTAGAAAGGGCCTGCCTGTCTCTGTGTTCAGCTGCTGACATCTACACAGCACAACCCTTCAATAGCAAACACGAAAAGCAGGCGACAGAAAAGCTGAGCCCCATTAAGCAACTGGACTTTTATCACCATGCTGATTAAGGGAAACTCCCTAAGACGATATGGAGAAGGAACGTGTTCCAAACCATTCAGGAAAAGACTAATTCTGGTTGGGGAGATGGCTCCATCAGTAAAAGTAAAGGCCTTGCACTGCAATCGTGAGGAACTGAGTTCCATTCCCAGGGACACATGTTTAAATAAATAAATAAACAGACAGACAAACCAGACATGGTGAAATGTGTTTGTAACCCCAGCACTGAGATGGCAGAGACAGGTGGGTCCTTGGGGCGCTCTGATTGGCCAGCCTTAGCCTACTTGGTGAGTTCTAGGCCAGTGGGAAACCATGTCAAAAAAAAAAAAAAAAAAAAAAAAAAAAAAAGGAAGGAAGGAAGGAAGGAAGGAAGGAAGGAAGGAAGGAAGGAAGGAAGGAAGGAAGCCAAGGCTAACCTCTACACATAGCCACATGGATGTATTTGCCACCTGAATATTGACACTCAGAAACACAGGATCCACCCAAGCGTGCTGCCTCTGCTGATGTGGTCTTTCTGGCTCAGGAAGAAGCAAAGATGATGAAAGATGGGAAGGTCTTCAGAGTGATCCAGCAGAACTGCTGGGACCCGGAAGTTCGTATCAGAGAAATGGACCGGAAAGGTACTTACGGTGCGAAATGCTCTCACCGTTCGCATCCGCTGTAAAGCAGCACCTGTCCTTAAAGTTGATGATCACTTGATATGATTTGTGGAATGGCAACTTCTGATTCCCGTTTCCCTGCCAACCGCGCTGTTACAGCCTCTTTCGAGAAAAGAGGGCCATTGCAAGCCGTGCTTTTAGCGCATGGATCTGAAAGCTTCAAATTAGTTTCGAAACAAAATGGTATAAATTGATAACAGTGCATTTTATGACTTAAAATATTTCTAGTTCGGGTCTAGAAAACAGCTCGGTGGGGAAAGTACTTGCCGCACAGCTGTGCAGGTCTCAGCCAGATCTGCAGATGCCACATAAAGCCAGATGCAGTAGTGGCGGTGGCTGTAATCCCAGCGTTCCTGTGATGAGATGGGAGGCAGAGGCAGGAAGCTCACAGGCCAGCTGGCTGGTGCACTACAATCGCTGTGCTCCTGGGGTGAGATAGTAACTGAGACAGAGTCTCCAAAACCAGGGACAATGAACAAAGGGGAAGGTGAGGGCTGATACAGAAGGTTGTCCTTTGATTTCCACGTGCATGCAGTGGCACAAATGGTGCACACACACACACACACACACACACACACACACACACACACACACATGCTCGTGCACTCTTTTATCCTTATCTGTCCACTCCCTTCCTTCCTACAAGCCCCTGCTGGCCCTTTTGTTTTGTTTGTGGTCCACTGATTTTTAACCAGGACCCTCTGTGTGACCATAGATTTAGAACTATCCCCTGGAGTCTGGTGGGCTCACTATTGGCTACCCCAACTGAAGACAATAACTATCCGTCCCCCAGAATCTATCAGTATATCCCAGTACTTCAGCAAGGTGGCTACAACCCAGTGAGTCCTGCTGCAGCAAGTCAATCTGCGACTGAAGTTGACAGCACCAGTCTTGTGCAGGACCATTGCCTACTTCAGATTTTTGAGACAGGGTCTCATGTATAGCCCAGGCTGGCCTTGAACTCACTATATGTAACCAAAGTGGCCTAGCAGTCTTACTCCTTCTGTGTCCTCTTCTTCTGGAAGTGCTGGAATAGCAGCCTTGCACCCCCATGCCCAAGAAGAATTGCATTTTACAGGCCACAAAAAAAAGGAGTCACCCTGACAGCAACAAATAAACAAGAACTGTCTGGAAATCTGGAATCTGGTGGCATGCACTTTTGTCCAGGGGCTGTCTTGATAACCACCGTTTAAGCACATACCCAAGCAACATTCAAATCCCACTTTGCAGGGAGCTGGAAGCAATTCTGTGGGACACTCTTCAGGACACCTATGGAGCCTGGTTCTCAGCAAACACAGGAGTTGGGGGGCGGGGCTTAGAGAAGAAGGTGACTCCTATACCACTGGCAAAGAACAAGCTTTCACTGTAGACGGGAAGAGATAACAAGGGCCCAGCCTCTCAGGAGGACAGTGACACTCAGACTTGGCTCCCAGGGGTCAGAAGTTGTCATTCACATCTGCCCTTCTCCTTTGGTTTTTGTTATTTCTTGTATGTTCATCTCAGTGACTGTCCTTGAGGCAACAGTCATGCTCACTTTCGGTGAGCATTGTCTTTGCCCCTACACACAGTTCTAAGCACCTGACCCAAATTAACTCTTGGCTCCTACGATGACCCGGAGGTGGGCTCTCTTCAGGACACAGATTTTCAGATTCCCGGATCCTAGACTCTGGAACCAAGCTCTGGGGAAATGAAACTTCATCCAGGCCTAATTTAGGAGCTGAATTAAGGGGACTTGAGAGATGTACTTGTCTTGTGCAACTTACAATGGAAAAGTCTGGGAGGAAAAAAAAAAAAAAGATGGAGACTAGGAAAATAGATGGGAAGAAATGACAAGAAAATAGAAGAAAAGCTATCTGGGAAGACGAAAGAAAGGGTGAAGAGGAATGGAGAGCGATAATCAGGCGACCATGATCAAAATGCATTGTGTACATGTGTGAAAGGGTCATAATGAAATGCATTACTGTGTATAATCAATGTGTGGCTTTTTTTTTTTTTTTTTTAATGGTGGGGAAATGCCTTGCCTAAACTAAGTTTTCTCACAAGAAGAAATCCTTGGCAAATGGAGTCAGGTCATTTTCCTTGCATGATTAAACGTTGTCCAACCTTCTTCTCTCTGCGGAGCTGAGGGAGGGGGAGAGAGAACATACCCAAGGGAGGGGCAGTGAGGGCCAGCAGGCTGGGGTGGCAGCCGTGGCTTCCTCGCCCTGGGAAAGGCCTTCTGCTCAGTTTGTCTTCCTTTGTGTTCTAGGAGTGACAGTACAAGCTCTTTCCACGGTGCCTATCATGTTTAGCTACTGGGTGAGTATGAAACTTCAAACCATCTCCCTGGTGGTGACAGCTCATGTCCAGCTCCCCAGAAGGTGACAGACAACTTAAACCTTGAAACTGGTCCCGTCGAGCCCCTCCCCTAACAGTCCTCCTTGTTTGTTCTTGAGACAAAAAGCCCAGGATGGCTTCAGCCTTGCTTTGCCGCTGACAATAACCTTGAACTTCTAAATCCCCTTGTCCCTGTCTCCCGAGTACTAGGATCCAGGTAGGCTCCACTATGCCCTGTTTATACCGTGCAGGACTTGGAACCCAGGGCTTCTTCCGTGCCAGGCTGGCACTCCACCCTCTAAGCTACATCCCCGCGGTCCTGTATGAGTCAGCAGCATGTTCTCCCCAGAGTGCCTTCTTAGCCTTGATCTTGCTTTAGGACAGTAGCCAGTATGTGGCTATGAGACCCACATACAGATGCACCACACAGTTCAGTTGTAGACTGAGTGCCCACCGGAGCTCCTTTCTCTAGACTAACCAACCCCTGCAATGCCTTGCCAAATCGCTGATAAGCCCGTGCACTCTGAGGTAAGAATTTTGAAATAGGATAATAATGGCCAGCTATGTTATGCTTCCTCATAAAATGTACAAAAGGGGAGTGTTCTAGATCCCTTTCCATAAGTCAACAACTCACTTTTGTTTGTTTGTTTGTTGAAGACAGGGTTTCTTTGTGTGGCTCTGGCTGTTCTGGATCAAGCTCTGTAGACCAGGCTGGCCTCAAACTTACAGAATCCTCCTGCCTCTGCCTCCCGAGTGCTGGGATTAAAGGCGTGTGCCATCACTGCCCAGCAAATCAACAGTTCTCAAGCACTAAGAGCTTTGGGATTGAATTTGAGACGGTGGAGGGAACTTATGATTACAGAACTAAGAACTCGCTAACCTGGAGGTTACTATGGTTGAAGTGTGATCTGGGAGCAATGGCAGCACCATCTTACTTTCCCACCTGTATTCACAAATCCAGCAGGCGTGACTCGGGTCTCTACATTTCTGATTGCACCACTATGCAAAATAAAATGTCTCAAAACCTCAGTGTGGGTTTGGAGGGATAAAGTGTTTGTTTTGTAAGCACCGAGGACCCAAGTTCAATCCCAGAACCCTCATAAAGAAGTGGGTATGGGAGCCGGAGAAGTGGCTGCTCAAGCATGAGGACCTGAGTTCTGATCCCAGAGCCCACTTTAAAAAGCTAAGCGTGGCCACATTTGAGCCTATAACCCCAGTACTGTCGAAGCTGGAAATAGGGAATCGCTGAGTCTAGGGAAAGGGAAAGAAAATTGGGGGAAGGGAAATCAAGCCCATGGGCTGTGTCAGAGCCCACCGGAAGGATCGGGAGGACTGATAAGGACAGGACCAGTACAGAAGCAGGCCTGGTATCCTTCAGGGAGCCAAGATGGACCAGTACGGAAGCAGGCCTGGTATCCTTCAGGGAGCCAAGACAGTTAGCTGCCTTTGATGACAGCTTCGACACTGGGAAGGTCTTCAAGGTCTTTCTGCTGCTACCTCTGTCCATACGTCTTCTTCCTACATCGTAAAATCATTTACGGATGAATATTTTCAGCTAAGAGGCAATCCTGTTCGGAGTGCATGCCTAACCAAGTCGGTTTTCACTGGCATGGGACCTTTCCTGTTTTCACCAGGCCAAACCTAAGGATACTTTGGAGCTGTGCCAGTTTTTAAACAACGACCTAGCTGCCACCGTTGCCAGATACCCTCGAAGGTTTGTGGGTTTGGGGACCTTGCCTATGCAAGCCCCGGAGCTGGCCGTCGAGGAAATGGAGCGTTGTGTGAGGGAGCTAGGATTTCCAGGAGTCCAGATTGGCTCCCACATAAACATGTGGGACCTGAATGACCCGGAACTCTTCCCTGTGTACACTGTAAGTACTGCTGCTTTTGCTCAGACAACATGGCGGCTGCAAAGCCTTGGGCCACCAACACCATGCTGGTGGGGGACCAAGAAGGGACCGACCCTCTGGGAAAAAGGAACAGGACACAAGAGGCCAGTGGCGTTAGATGTAGGTAGCAGATATAGAAACCTACCAAAAATCCTACCAAAAGAGTGAGCCATTCTACAGATAGACAAAACGGGACACTTTCCAGGCCTGCCCTGGGGTAACTCAAATGAAATCTCTCTCTTCCTGTATCACATTGGCATGCCTTATCACTGTACACGGGAGCCTAAATGCCACCCTCATGGCACTTTACATTATCACACACACACACACACTCTTTTCTTTTTGCTGTAGAAAATTAATATTTTTCAAAAATATAAAGTAATTTTTAAAGAGACTTTAGAAATATAAAAAAAAAAAGCTTAAAAAGGAAGGCAGACACACAAATCATTCCACCCAAAGACAGTAACCACTGGCATGCCTCATTTCATTTAAAAAGCTTTGCATATCTGCATTTGTAACAAAATTGAAAATTTACAAACCATATAAGCATCTGTGTGTATGTGTGTGCAAGCATGTACATGGCATGTATTCTTATGTTTGCATGTATGTGGGCATACATGTGGTAAATAACACCGGGCATCTTCCTAGACTGCTCTCCACCTTAGTCACTGAAGCAGGGGCTCTTGTTGTTTGCCTGTTTCAGCTGGTTTAGCCAGCTTACCCCAAGGATCCCTTGTCTCCACCCCTCTAACACTAGGATTGCACGCAGGCCACCTAGCTTTTATGCGGGTTCTGAAAATATAAATTCTAGTCCTCACACTTCTGTGACAAATATTTTACCCATCGCACCACCTCCCTCGCCCAGTGAAGATCATCTTAATGAATGACTTTTTTAAAACTGCAGAGTATTCCAATGCGTTGGCATGTTTTTATTTAATTTATCAATCTTCAATTAAGAACCTTAGAAAGAAGTTAGGCATGGTGGTGCATGCCTTTAATAACAGTGCTCAGGCAAAAGCAGGCGGAACTCTGAGTGTGAGGCCAGCCTGATCTTCAAACTAAGCTCCAGGACATCCAGGACTACACAGAGAAACCCTGTGCCTCCAAACACTAAAAAATCAAAATCAAACAAACAAGCAAAGAACCTTAGGAAGCCAAGGGTATATTTTGGCAGCACATAACAAGTATGAAGTCTGAGGCCGGAATATCATGAATTTGGGGCTAGCCTAGGCCACAGAGTGAGTCTCAGGCAAGCCTGAGATACAGCGAGATCCTGTCTCAAAACCCTCAAAATAAATATAGATAGATAAGAAGGATGACAGGGTTAAGAGTGAGGGGGACATATACATAGGTATATCAATAGATGGGGAGATGATACATAGATAGGTTATAAATAGGTGATAGATAAATGAGAGGTAATAGAGACATATATAGGTTTTACATATATAAATATGAATACCATGAAAATTTGAGAAATTCGGATGACAAGCATATGAGTTTTTACTGTGTTACTGTTTGTAATTTCTTTGTTTAAAATATTTCAACCTTAAAACGCGTTCTCGAAATGGCACTATCCAGTTCCGAAGTACCCAGTTCCGCATCCCAGCATCCTCTCCACCACTCTCCACCACTCTTCCTTCGGAACATCCTGTAACTGAATGAGCCTTCCCTGGTGCCAGGATTTAAGGTTCAGTTGCATTTTTTACAAGTCCCACTTTCCTCTCACAATCATAAGGTATGGGATAGTTTTCTGTTATTTCCATTATAATGCAAAAAGCCTTAATGCTGATTTAAGTAGATGTTTGCAGACTCACCAGGCATCCCACTCTCTGTCACTTATTCATTTAATATTTATGGAGCTCTAATCACATGCAAAAAAAGTTCCATGTTTGTGACTATGGCAATTGCCCACCATGTGGGGAATTGCCTGTGATGCTGCCTGTAAAGATTTAATAATCTTCTGAACACTGAACTCACTGAATGAATTAGCAACAGAGGCTCAGCTGATGCAGAGAATGTTTTCTGGAAATTTCAGTGAGCTTTGAGCAAGGATTTATTTACTCATGTATCCAAGTTGCCTCAGCACAGTGTGAGAACGTCTTCAGCTACACATCATTTTTAGTATTCATCGGAACCAGATTTATAAATTCCTGGGGGCTCAGAAAGCAATAGCAGCCACTGGTGTGCAGAGCTCAACCCATCCATCACTCCAGTGAGACTGTTTGGGGGCCTGCCAGTCTCTGGGGGACTTAGGAGTCCATCCTGACTCCAGTTGACCCACGGTGTCCCTGGTTTGACAATCTATTTGTTTGGTTAGCAAGGCTGGCCTGCTTAGCTCCTCTCTAGCTTACGTCAATAACGTGCTCAAACAAATGGGGAGAACTGACAGCCAAGTTAGTGCTGTCATTTCAAGATAGTCCCCACACTCCGCAGCATCTGAATGCCCCCCTTTTCCCATAGGCCTCTCTTCTAAGTGAATAGACCTAGTAACACACTCATACAAAATTATGTCATTGCTGGTCTGAGCAAATATCAGCACCTGACCTGGGCACCTGACTCTACCACTCATCAGATGCCCAGACCTAATTTACTTGGGTTCTCTCTTCTCTGTAAAATGAGGCAGACATGAGTACACATCTCTATACATGTGTAACACACAGAGTGCATGTCTCATAAACAATTAACCCAGTTAGCACTTGTAAAAGATTCCTCTGTGTGTGTGTGCGCTCACGTGTGCGTGCACCAAATGTTGACATCCAATGTCTTCCTCGGTTGCTCTTCACCTTATTTTTAAACTTTATTTTATGTATATGGGTGTTTTGCCTGCCTATATGTCTGTGCACCACAAGTGTGCAGTGTCCTCAACGGCCAGAAGGGGGCTTCAGATCTCCTGGGACTGGAGCTGCAGACTACTGTGAGCCATCCTTTAGGTTCGAGGAACCAAATAACCCCTTTCTCATTGCTCTGTTGAAGGCGGCTGAGAGGCTGAACTGTTCTCTGTTCGTGCATCCCTGGGATATGCAGATGGATGGACGAATGGCCAAGTACTGGCTGCCTTGGCTTATAGGTTTGTGCTGGACTGGGGTTGGGAACATAGCATCAACTCTTGGGTTTTTCCAGTTATCCATGGGACTCTGTTTTGCCAGAGGAAGGAAGTGGGATTAGATTGAGAGTAATAGCAATGACCATTGATAAATGACCTGTGTGAGACCATAAACCACACAAGAAATCACATATTGAACTGACAATGTTGTGATGACAATTTCATATATGGAAAAGCTGAGTCTTGAAGTGGTTGGTCGTTAGCTAGGATGCACAGTTAACACGAGAAAATGGCATTTAACATCTACCAGACTGCAAAGGCGCTTTATTATACAGGCCTCCGAACAGACTCCCCAGGCGAACACCATGCCAGGTGGTATCGTTGATGATGTTGTTGCTTAGGCATTGATAATGATGTAAGCTGTTGTATCAATAGAAGGTCAGTTCCCACTGTCCAAGGTTGGGAAACCTTGGATTTTGGGAGACCTGGGCTTTCAACATAACTGTCATTTATTCCTCTCTTTTGCACTTTGCCTCCCACACTGGGAAAGGGAAACAGGGAAAAGCTCCATTAGCCCTGCCCATCTCTCATTATCAGCCCTAGTAAGAAAAGATGAGGGACAGATGTAAAACTTGGGGACTACAAGTGAAAAGTTTGCAATCCATAGCAAACCTCTTCACCTGACTGAGCTTCAGTTTCTTATCTATAAGAAAGCCGGTCTGTGTTAATCCCACAGATTCAAGGAGAAAGACCACCGACCAAAATCATCATGGCCAAATTAATTAAAGCAAGCAATTAATTAAAGCAAGCTTTAAAAAAAAAATCATGTGCATGGGCTGTCCCTAAACTGAGGTTTAAGAGATCAGCATTGGATGTGAGTGTTTGGAATAATGGATAATGGGTTGGGACAGCAGCCACGAGGATCGGATGGAGGTCCCGGGGTAGGTGATGGGTGGTGGGCAGATGGGGAAACAGAGACCTGTAGACGTGACTCATACTGAAAGCGTTATTGAGGGGAAGGTAAGAAAAGAGGTAAAGAGACATAGAGACACAGAGACAGAGAGTACAGAAGAGGGAGACCGGAAAAGTCCCGTCTGCCCTAGGGGAACAGGGAAAGAGAGAAGGAAAAGAAAGCATAAGTGGGCGGGGTCTGTCTCTTAAAGGATCCTTTGCACTAGTAGTCATGGAACCCTGGGCTGACCAGGGCACTGCCTGAGTGCATTCTGCCAGGTGACAGGGGCTGGCCGGCGTAATGCCTGTGAGGACAACAAGGTTTTATAGTTCCGAGGTAAGGGGCTTCCAAATAGAGGATTCGATGGGCAAAAATAAGCAGGGTAATGGGCAGAAGATGTACAATAAGTTAGTCATGACAGCCTCCTGAAACAAAGACATGAATGCAAGGAGGCCACACACGGCAGTCATAATAACAGACAGTAGGATTATAAGGTGGTTATAATAACGCTTGAAACAAAGACATGTTTGCCGTTTCCTGGAGCAGGCTGTACAGAGCCATTTGTAATTAAGGTTACAGGTGGGGCATAGCCAGTCCTTGAGAAACAGAGGTTTAATCATAAACAAGGAAGGAGCCTAGTTTGTCTTTACTGTAAGATGACATGTAAGCTTAAGATGGAGGCAGTCTGATCATCAGTCTGTATTTCCTCCAAGGTTTGATTTTGCTCTGACATATGTCCCTGTGATGGTTCTAGAGTACTTATCGAGGCCACTTCCTACCCACCCCCATCAAGTAACGAATTGTTACTTAATATCTTGGTGCTCAGTTGGGGAGCTGGCTCAGTACTTGCCACACAGCAGCAGAAGGAAGTTCAAATCTCCAGGGCCCACACAAAGCTGGGCATGCTTGTTTGTTCGCTGTCATCCCTGCGCACCTAAGGCAACGTGGGAGACAGAGACAGAGGATTTCCCAGAAGCTTTCAGGTCAGCTAGTCTGTGCAGTGGAAAAACAAAGACCTTGCTTCAGACGACGTCTGAATCACACCTAAGGTTGATACCATACATGTGTCATGGTACACTCCTATAATCACACACACACAACGCTCACAAGCCCATGAGCATGCACATTACAAATAAAAAGTCTAATTTCATTTTTTTTAAAAAAAGAACTAGTTTCTGTCCAGCTTTTCATAACTTTTACAACTCCCATAAGCTTATTTTATGTTGTAACCTTCCACATGGAGAAACAGCATTTGCATAGTCATTTCATCGCTCACTCATGTAGGGTGTGGGCTTTGATTTCCCTCCAGCACACCAGACACTGTACTGAGCATTTAGGACACAGACAGAACTGCCTACCCTCATGCATCTTGTACTTTGACTACAGAAAAAGAGACGATGATCGCTCAGGGACTTTAGTGGGCCGATTTCAGAATGGTTATGGCTGCAAAGGAAGTCTTAAGAGAGAAGAATTACTGGCAACCCATTTTGTAGATATAACTTGGGCACTGAATGTCAGGGCACATTCCTGTAATCCCCACATTTGGGGGGCTAAGGCAGGAGGATCAGGAGTTGTATGAAACTATGCCCGGGAAGATGTAAACAAGTGTCTACAGCCCTCAGATAGGGAACTGATTACACACCGAAGTATGGATCCCACCCAAGTCCAACGTGGGGAACTAGTGAGCTTATTGGGGTTACCTACAGGAGTATGGGTGAGGGGTTACTTACAAGAGCAGAAATGACTCAAATATTACCAAAGCCCACCCCACCCAGGATGGGTAACAACTCACAAAAGCTGGGAACCTGGAGTTTGCTGCACAGCCTGCAGGTAGCTGGGCAGGTTGAGTTGTCTCTTTCAGGCCTCTTCTAGGCAACTGTCTGAGAGTATCTCTCCGTAGGCTTTATTGCTTACATATGTTTAGGGAAGGGGCCTAATATATGCAGTCAGTTTCAGGGACTTCCAGAAGTTGCTTACCAGCTTAGCCAGCTTGCCTGTAGAATGAAGTGTGTTTTTACCCCCTTCCCTTGGAATAGCTTGTCTTTTTGTTGCTGTTTGTTTGTTTTTGTTTTTGAGACAGGGTTTCTCTGTGGCTTTGGAGCCTGTCCTGGAACTAGCTCTGTAGACCAGGCTGGCCTCAAACTCACAAAGATCCACCTGCCTCTGCCTCCCGAGTGCTGGGACTAAAGGTGTGTGCCACCACCACCCAGCCATTTGAATCATTTCTGAGGCAGCGTGGCCCCATGTTTCAACTCACTGACAATCCCCCAATGTAGCTGTTGCTCGGCAGCCGCTGTCAGGAAGATTCTTTCTGAAGTTTACAAGCCCTGAATCACGCAACTTTATCCTCTTCCAGGAATGCCTTCAGAGACCACCATGGCCATTTGCTCCATGATCATGGGTGGGGTGTTCGAGAAGTTCCCCAAACTCAAAGTGTGCTTTGCACATGGAGGTGAGACCCTATTTGTATCAGCTCAGATTGGCCTAAGGAAAGCCACAGACAGGGTGACTTAAAGCAATGGTTCTTGCCGCTCTAGGGGCTAGAAATCTAAGACTAAGGTGCTGGCAGGGTTGGTCTCTGGTGAGGGCTCTCCCCCTAGCACATAGAGGGTCACCTTCTCCCTGTGCTCTGCTGTGACCCTTTGTGCACTCATGGGTGAGAAGAGGACAAAGGACAGTACTTGAAGGGGAGAGATGGCTCTGGCCTGTTTTGTGTGCATATTTAGCCATGTCTATCTGTGGTGTGCGTGGGGTGGGGGAGGGCGCATGTGGAGGACAAGGACAACGGGGACAAGGGGGCCGATGTAGGGTATTGTTCCTCAGGGGCCACCCACCTTGTTTGTTTGGTTTTTTTCTAAGACAGGGTTTCTGGATAAACGGGGAGCTCCCCAATCTGGCTAGACTGGGATCCTTCCCTCTCCACTTCCCCAGGGCTGGGGTTACAGCTTGAGTACCTGATTTTTCTTCACATACGTTTGGCATTCAAAGACAGGCCCTCATACTGTCACGGCACAAGGATTCACTTTACCAGATAAACCATCTCCCCATCCGCTTTCCATTTGTGTATTTGTTTTTGTGTGAGTGAGTATTGAATCTAGAGCCTCGCCCAGCACATGCTAGGTAGGTGCTCTATGCCAAGCTACCTTCAAGCTTTTTTGAATTTTTAAGAAGTATTGTTGTTGTTAATATATCTACACGTACGTGTGTGTGTATGTGTGTGTGTGTGTGTGTGTGCGCGCGTGCACGCATGTATGCCATGTGTGCAGGTGCTAGAGGAGGGTGTCCCAACCACTGGAGCTAGTTACAGGTAGTTGTGAGCCACCCTTCATGGGTGCTGGTACCATGTTCTGTAAGAACAAGAACCCGCTGGCCTGCTTCTCCAGCTCCTTGAGTTTATTTTGAGACAATCGCTCACTAAGGTTTCCCAGGCTGGCCTTAAACTCAGTCTTTGTGATCCTCCTGCCTCTGCCTCCTTGCAGGTGGTGCCTTCCCCTTCACAGTGGGAAGAATTGCCCATGGATTCAACATGCGCCCAGACCTCTGTGCCCAGGACAATTCATCTGACCCCAGGAAATACCTTGGTTCCTTCTACACTGACTCCCTGGTTCATGATCCTCGCTCTCTTAAGCTGTTGATAGATGTCATAGGAAAGGTAAGTCGGGAGTCCCATTTGAATGGTTTGTGAAGAGCAGAAGGCTGAACCAGCAGCTTGCTACTTGACATGTTAGCCACTTTTGAGGAAAAAGGAAAGTTTGAGTTAGTAAAGCATCTCAAATATGTACTGTTATTTCTTGGTATCCAGAGGGAATTGATTCCAGGACCCCGAAAGATACCAAAACCCTCATATGCCTAATTGTTTCATATTAAGCGGTATAGTTTTTGGGTATAATTTACACACACCCTCCTATATGCTCCAGATTGTTTATAATACACGATGCAAAAGTAGGTGGGGTCTCCTTGGTGTTTATTATGTTGCTTAGGAGATAATTAAAGGGTTAAAGCTCCTATATGTTAAGAACAAATGCCATTTTCCAAAGTACTTTCTTCTTATTGAGGTATTATGACATAATCATACATGTATATGATGTACTTGGATCATATTTACTCCCATCATCCTCTCTCTCCTGTTTTAGCTTTTAGCTTGCTTTCTGTCGCTATGATTAACACCACTACCAAAGGCAACTTGGTGAGGGAAAAGGTTTATTTGGCTTACAGGCTGTAGTTCAGTATGAACTGGGGCAGAAGCTCAGTGCAGGGGCCTGGAGGCAGGGACTGAAGTCGAAACCAAATAGGACACTACTTACTGGTTTGCCCTCCCCGGCACCAGCTTGCTCACTGCCTTCCTTATAGACACAAACCCACCTGCCCAGGGATGGCACCGCCCACAGCGGCTGGGCCCCCTTTCACTGATTAACAATTAAGAAAATGCCTACAGGCCAGTCTGAGGCAGGCAATTCCTCAATCGAGACTTCCCAGGCATGTCAAGGTCCGCGTCAGGTTGGCAAAGGTCCAACAAGCACACTCCCTAAGTCCCACTTACTTCCCCTTTTTGATGACCCAATACACTTTGTTAGGGCTATTAGGGATGAGAGACCGTTTCATGTCTTTTCAATGCACAGTTGGTCGAATGTAAGCAGGTGCTGGGGAATGGTCCTCTGGGTGAGCAGTCACTGTTCTTAACCACTGAGCCATCTTTCCGGCCCCATAGAATTTTCTAAAAGTATCTGGAAATAGTGGAAACGGGAGCAAGTATGTAAGCAGGAAAGCACAAAGGAGAGAAGCCAAACGCAACTGCAAATCTTGAACTTTCAGCAAGGACAGAGGGGAGCTGGGCAAAGGGCCACCCTGAACAGTGTCCCGTGAACAGTGTGCGCTCTAGTGTTCTTGGAAATGGAAACATGAGACAAACACCACCCACAATGGGGAAGTTAGTCCCACCTTGAAATGGTACCCAAGGCAACACACACTGGCTAAAGACATCCAGTGAGTTCAGCAGGTAGTGAGCACGTGTGTGTGCATCCTGAGTGTGTCTCTCGGGAAAGGTAATGGTTCTAGTATCGTGTCTTCAAACTTGAATGACTATAATTTAGGCCTGAAAACCTAAAGTTTTACATGCCCTCGCAGGCTGGTAGACCCAGGACTTAGAAACTATATTCATTATTCTCTTTAAAATGTTAATGCTCCCCCAATTCTAGCTTCAGTCACACAGAAAATTCTCTTTTAAAAACAATCCCCAAGGCCAGGCAGTGGTGGTGCACGCCTTTAATCCTAGCACTTTCTAAGCAGAGGCAGGCAGATCTCTGTGAGTTTGAGGCCAGCCCGGTCTACAAAGCTACTCAGAGAAACCCTGTCTCGAAAAACAAAAAACAAAAAAAAAAAAAAAAAAAAAAAAAATCCCCAAATCAGAATGATCCTTTGAACTTTTGTTTATTTTCTAGGAGTGTTCATCAACTACTTTGTCAATAGTTGGCCTTTAGAGTTTTATTCATAATTTCTCATGAATTACCATTATTTTCTGGCCTTAAATAGTTTTAAATAACCTATATTTGTTGGGTAGGTATAACACAGTTTTTTATTTTATTTAAAAATATCTCTATGCAATATATTTTGGTCATACTCCTAGTAGATTCCCCGGGAAATAGACCCTTCAGCATTCAATTTTGGGGCAGCCTGGAGCAGATGCGATGAGCACTTGACATACCATTACCTGACCATTAGCAGTCTTGTGTATCCCAGGGAGCTCAGGTCAATAGACAGCAGAGCAACTCTCCATGCAAGGCCATACTTAGGCTTCCTCAGCCTCAGATTCCTCTTATGATTCACTCAACACAAGGAAAATTGCAGCTATAAGATAATATGTGAATTAAGTACTTTTCTTCTTGTTAGAAAATGTCTGACAAAAGCAACTCAAGGGAGAAAGGGTTTCTTTCGGCTCACGGTTCAGTCTGTCGTAACAGGGAAGACATTGTTGCAGGAGCAGAAGGCAGCCAATCAGGTCGCATCTACAGTGAGAAAGCAGAAAGAGATGCACGCTGGTGTTCCGCCTGCGTTTTCCATTTTATTCAGCTCATGGAATAGTGCTTTCCACAGTTAGAGTGAGTCTTCTCACGTCTATTAACCCAATCTAGAAACTCCCTGACACACATACCTGGGTACCTGAGTTTGAATCCCCAGGAGCCATATAAAAGCTAGATACATAGCATGAGCACATCTTTAATCCAGTGCTCAAGGGCCAGCTAGCCTGGTATATGCAACAGAAAACCAACAGAAAGACTCTGTCTGAAACAAGATGGAAGGTAAGGACTGACACCTGACATTAGTCTCTGGTTGTGTGTGTGTGTGCTCGCACACACACACACACACACACACACACACACACACACATACACACGAGAGAGAGAGAGAGAGAGAGAGAGAGAGAGAGAGAGAGAAACCAAATATTATAATCAGAAGGGATGAATTGCAGAACACTAGGAGATTGCTTTTCACATCTACTTTAGACTTTGGCTTTCTGCACATTAAAACAGGACAGGCTGCTTCCTAGAGCATATTTATATCTGAGAATGTCATCATGCTGGGAAGAGCAGAATCCCTAATTAGAAAATTAATGCCTGGATTTCATCTTCATGGTAATGTAGCTGCCGGGTGTAGTATAAGCGTGAGACTCTAAAATGATGTTGTATTTTGGAAATGTAAACAGCTTTAGTAAGCAGAGGAGATGAACCCCTGGCGAATGCCCAGCAGAGAGTTAGAGCAAGATCAGCTGCTGGCACAGATGTGAGGAGACCTAACTTTGTGTCTTTAGGGCTTCTACAGCAGGTGTGTTTGCTTGGCTTCATATATAAATGAATACATAAATCTAAAAATAGAGTTGGTAGTCTGTCATGGACTTTGAAACTGGGGTGTGTGTGTGTGTGTGTGTGTGTGTGTGTGTGTGTTGGACATCATGTGTTCTGTTGGATCACTCTAATTTGTTCTCTTAAGACAAGGTCTCTCACTCAGTCTGGAGCCAGGCTGGCAGCCAGCAAGCCCCAACCCTCCTCCTGTCTCTCCCTCCCACAGCGCTAGGATTGTAGGCAAATGCACAAACATGTTCCGGGGATTTGAACTCAGTTCCTCATGACTGGGCAACAAGGACTCTCTGAACTCTCTCTCTAGTCATCAACTACACATACATACATGTGCGTATGCATAACACAAGGTCTGACTCTGTAGACCAGACTGGCCTATAACTCACAAAGATCCATCTGCCTCTGCCTCCCTAGTGCTGACATAAAAGACATGTGCCACCAACACCCAAGTCAAATTTCTAGTTTTTAAATGACCATTTACTCCATTGTATACCACAAACTGAAGTATTTTTTAATTTGAAGTTATTTTGAATAATATATGTGTATATATTACACATATATATGGTATCATGGAATTTTGATATATGTGTAAATGGCATAATGTTACTACCAGGTTAAATATGTCTACTCGAGCATATCTCTATGGTGAAACATTACAAGTCATTTCTCCTAGCTTTTTGAAATATATAGTACATTATTATTATGTATAGTCATCCTGCTATGTAGCAGGCCAGATCTCCTGGGGTTCTTTAGTTGGTGGGTTGGTTGTTGCTTCTGGAGACAGGGTTTCACTTTGCAGCCCAGGTTAACTGGAACTTACTATATGATCCAGGCTGGCTTTGAACCTCGATCTACCTGCCTCTTAAGGCAGGCATTACAGGCACGCACTACCCCAGCTGGCATACACCAGAACTTCTCATCTCTACCCTGTTAATCAACTTCTCTGCCTCTCTCTCTCGTTCTTTTCTTACAATCTCTGGTGACTAACACTCTACTCTCAAATTCTATGAGCTCAACCATTTTATGGACAATATATGAGTGCTGGTACTTACCTCTCTGTGATGAGCCTGTTTCATCTAACATGATGACTTCTGGTTCCATAACATTGTGAAAATGAAAACATTTCATTCATCTTTGAAATGAAAATATATGTTCACACAAAAAAAAAATCATAAAGGATGGTCCTTTCTTCAGCATGAAAACACTGTCAGATTTTAAGCTCAATGACTACAGTTTGCTTCTAGTATTTCTAGTCTGTTCTTTTGCCTGAGTACTTGTCTGAATGCTAGTAGCCTGTTGTTTGGGTGACTGTGGCTTTGAAGTATATTTTAAAATCAACGTGGTCACTTGTGTTTTATCTTTTTGGTTCAAGACTACTATGCCTATTTAGGATCTTTTGTGGGTCCATAGAAATTATAAGATTGCTTTTTTATTTCCATAAAAATTGCTATTACTGCCCACTGTGGTGGCACACACCTTTAATCCCAGCACTCTGGAGGCAGAGGCAAGTGGATCTCTGTGAGTTCAAGGCCAGCCTGCTCTACAAAGAATTCCAGGATGGCCAGGGCTATTACATGGAGAAACTCTGTCTCAAAAACAAACAAAAATGTCATTGCCATTTTGAGAGGGATTGGATTGAATCTGAATGCTCTGGGTAGTGTGGCCATTTGACAACATATTAACATACTGATCCTTCTAACCCATTAATGCAGGCCATCTTTCCATTTATTGTGCCTTAGATTTCTTCAAATAGTTTTCATTGGTGATCTCTCGCCTCCATGTTTAAAGTCATTCCCAGGTATTTTAGTATTTTGCTGTAACCAGTTGTAACTGGGTTTCCTACCTCTGTTTTGCTGATGTTATGCAGACATACCTCTGATGCCTTCAAACTGACACTGTATCCTGAAACTTTACCGAATTCTTTAATTCTAAAGAGTTGTGGAACTTACAGGGCTTCCTATCCACATGATCATATCATCTGTAAAGAGAGATAGTCTCACTTCCTCCTGTCTGGTCTGAATTACCCCTTCCTGCTTCTTCCTGCCTAGGTGCTGTGGGTAGAAAGTCCAGGACTCTGTTGATTATAAGTGGTGGTCAAAGTGCACGATTTTTGTCTTGTTCTGTATCTTTCTTGTTTTGTTTTGTTTTTTGAGACAGAATTTCTCTGTGTAGCTCTGGCTGTCCTGGAACTTGCTCTGTAGACCAGACTGGCCTCGAACTAAAGGCGTGAACCACCTGGCTTGTTCCATATCTTAAAGAAAAAACTTTTTATTTTTTTCCCATTCAATTCAATTCAAGCTGTGGTTTGCCATATATGGCCTTCACTGTATTGAAGGATCTTCATTTGGAGTATAAAACATGGATAGTGGAGGAGATGGTTCAGCAGTAAGGGCACTTCCTGTGCAAGCAGGAAGACGTGATTTCAAATCCTAAGCACCCATGTAAAGAGCGGGGGCTGAGTATAACCCCAGCCCTGTAAGACACAGACACAGGAAGATCCCTGAAGCTTGCTTCATATCAGCCTAGCTCCAGGCTTGGTGAGAAACCCTGTGTCATGGAAATAAGGTAGAGAATGCCATAACAGGACACCTGGCCTCTACATGTGTGCATAGACCCCCACACACATCAATATGCACATAGCACACGCATACATATATATGAACACACCTAAAGAACATTGATGAAATGAAGCAGGCTCCAAA
Organism: Phodopus roborovskii; assembly: GCF_943737965.1. Taxonomy (NCBI): domain Eukaryota; kingdom Metazoa; phylum Chordata; class Mammalia; order Rodentia; family Cricetidae; genus Phodopus; species Phodopus roborovskii. The sequence continues at coordinate 12,102,131 of NW_026126585.1, forward strand.
AGATAAATACTACATGATTGAACATATGTGGGATCCACAGAAGTCAGCATTGTAGAAACAACGCAGAACAATGTTTACCGAAAGCTGAGAGGGGTGAGCAATAGAGAAGATGTTGGCACAAAGTGACAGTTAAAAAGGTCTGGCGTTCTCCTGAACCATAAGGTGTTTCTAGCCAGAAACGCCTTGTATGTTTCAAAATAGCTGTGAGAGAATTGTCTCACCCCAACAAAGCAATAAATGATAATTGTTACACAGTGTAGGCCTGTATCAAACACTACATAGTACCAATGAACTTATAAAAGTATTATTATCAAAGTACAAATACCATGGTAAATGCATAAGCTGGGTGTAGTGGTCCATGCCTTTAATGCCAGCATGGGTGGATCTCTGTGAGTTTGAGACCAGCCCGGTTTACATAGTGAGTTCCAGGACAGCCAGAACTATGTAGGAAGCCCATAGATAGATAGATAGATAGATAGATAGATAGATAGATAGATAGATAGATAGAAAATAGATAGATATTGAACACTATTAGTACAACTGAAAAACAGTACAGTTATGATAACAAAACAATGTATTGAGTAGGAGAGATGACTCAATAGGTGGAGTATCTCCCACAAAAACAGACATGAGTTACATTTCCTGAAGAGAGAAACTCATTCCCCATAATACGTGGATAGACCTCCACACGTGCACTGCAGCACATGTCTTCCCCCTTCTTCCATAGGGCATTTCCTGATTTTGGAAAGTTCATTGTAGTTCTGTGAGAAGTGTCTTCTTAGCCAGGCCTGTTGGCACATGTCTTTAGGCAAAGTTGGATCTCTCTGACTTTCTAGCTAGCCCTGGTCTACACCACAAGCTATTTGCCAACCAAAGCTACCTGGTGAGGCCCTTTAGGCAAGGCCGAGGAGAAAAAGGAGGGGAGAAAGGAAGAAGAGGAGGAAGAGGAAGTCAAGATGGCTCCACGGGTAAAGGAACTTGCTTTCAAGCCTGTACTCTCTCTCTCTCTCACACACACACACACACACACACACACACACACACACACACACACACTCCAAAAAAAAGTTATAAAAGAAGAAAAAGTTCTGTTTTTAGGAAATAAATGATTATTTAGGAATAAAGGGCCATGATCATCATGCTTTCCTTCATATATACATATACGTGTATACATATATATATTTGTGTGTGTGTGTGTGTATCTTTAATGCCAACACTCAGAAGGCAGGGGCAGGTGGATCTCTGTGAATTAGTAAAAACAGAGTTCAGCAGAGCTGGAGAGATGTCTCAGTGATTAAGAGCACTTGCTGCTCTCTCAGAAGACCCAAGTTCAGTTCCCAGCACCCACATCAGGCAGGTAGGTTATAACCACTTACAACTCCAACAGCAGTGGCTCTGACACTATCTTCTGGTCTCTCCACCAACACTTTCACACATGTGGTGCTACACACACAACACACACACACACACACACCAGAGTTCAAGATGAACGGAACATTTCAACCACAGGCGTCAACCCATTAAAGTCAGTGAACTATGAAAAGCTTTCTGTGCCTGGACTCATTTAGAGAACCCCAGCAGAACGGAGTTCACTTGGGAAAGCTCGAGAGAATTAACAAAGGAAATAGTCACAAAGCTATGAGGAGTTAGACTATGATCTAGCCCAAAACTTTTCTTTCCAACTCTTTTTCTTGCAGGGTCAGTTGTGACATAGCACTCTAAGAAAGGCAGAATGCTTCATTTCATCTGAATATATCCATATGTTTTATCAAGTAAATACCAATTCCTTAGACATCAGTGTTCTGTATTTCGACTATTAAGAAAATAAATGGGCTGAGGTGTAGAATAGCTCATGAAAACAAGTGCTCATCATACAAACATACTCCCTTGGGTCGGATTCCAAGAACCCATGCTGAAAAGATCCAGGCTTGATGGTACACACCTGTAACCCAGTCACTAGGAAGGTGGAGACAGGTGGACTTGGGGATCACAAGCCAGCCAGATGAGCACATTTAAGGAATTCCAGGCCAGTGAGAGACCCTGTTTCAAAAAACCAAGGTGGACAGCACCTGAGGAATGAGATACCAAAGATTGTATTCTGGCCTCCACACTTTACACACTGAGTATACTCAGAAGCAAGATTGGAAGTAGATTTGCAATTCTTAGAAGACCTAATACTGACACCTGCTGAAACAAAAAAAAATAGCAAAATGAAAGCCGAATCTTTGAATCTTTAAATTTTTAGAGCGGTTCATATATGATAAGCAAATTAAGTGAGCAGAAGGCTCTTTAACTTCTCATATTTGCAAATAAAATTGTATTTTCTCCTTTTAGGATAAAGTCATTCTGGGAACTGATTACCCCTTTCCACTAGGGGAGCAGGAGCCTGGGAAGTTGATAGAGTCCATGGAAGAATTAGACCAAGAAACAAAGGTATGTGTGTTATGTTTTATTTGCTTACAACTCTATCTTCTGAAATAGCCAGTCTATTAAAAACAACAGTCTTAATATCTTAAAATAAGCCCAGTATAACTAAATGCATAAATCCTCTGCCATCACGCAGATATACACACACGTATATAAAAAGTTTCTTAAAAAGTAATCAATGACTCTATCTATTAAGTGCTTTATCAAGCCAATCATGCTTTAAAATAAAACTCCTCTCTCTCTTTTTTATTCAGGATAAACTCACAGCTGACAATGCCTTGGCTTTTTTGGGTCTTGAGAGAAAACTATTTCAATGTCAAAATTAACCACAAAATAAATAAACTTCCAAGAAGCTACATTACTTCAGTCTTTGAACATGAGTTGCACACACATTGATAAAATTGTTTTGAATTATGTCACCTAAAAAAGGGAACATCCCCCTCAGGACAATGCAGGAGGATCAGGAATTCAAATTCCAGGCCAGTCTGGGCTACTTGAGACTGTCTTTAAAAGGGAGTGTTAATATTCCCAAATACTCTAACTTATTAATAACAAGATGTTATTCTGAAATATACTGAAAAGCAGTACCTATTGCTACCTATGCAAATCCAAACTATTTAATTTGGGGATTAAATCATTGTAAAATTAATGATCTGCATAGAGAAAATCCAACACCAGCCTTATTCTAGAAGGCTTGGGTGGGTTCTCTATTTTGATCAAGGAAATGGGAATCATGCCCAAATAATCTATGTTTTCCAGCTGTGACCATCTCCAAAAGTCTGGTCATTCACTGGAACACTTTTGTCTTTGAAAACAACACACAGGATATGCACAAACTCAACTATTCCAACAGCTAGTTAAGGAAGTAAGGCAAATGCTCATGGAATAATTGCTGAGTGATCCAATGCAAAGCTCAAAAAGACTTCACTAAAATTTATTGCAGTCTCCCAGAGTCTGGCAGATCTTAGAACTTGGGCTGAGTCTGGGAGGATGGATGGACATTTCTTTCAAAAGTAAAAAGATGGTGGGCTGGTCATGGTGGCATATGCCTCTAATGCCAGCACTCAGAAGACACAGGCAGGCAATGGATCTCTGCTTGAGGCCAGCCTGGTCTGCACAGCAAGCTCTAGGCCCACAACCAAGGAAGCACAGTGAGACTCTGTCTCAAAAAAATAAGTAAGTAAATACATAAACAAACAGAAGAGGGAAGATAGATCCAAAGAAAAAAGCTATGGGGACAGAGGTGTGACTTCAGAGTGGATGAAACTTGTCCTAAATAGAATTGTATAAACTATGATAAGTGAATGCACTTGGAAGCAAGGGCATGGAGGGAATACTCTGGCAAGTCCACATTCTCTCTGTGGGAAAGTCAAAGGTCCGGGAAGAATACTCTTGACTCTTTGCACGTGACCAAAGATGATAAGACGTAATTCCAGGTGTATTCCTTTGCCATACTTGCTTACGCTAACTGTAAGCATCACCTCATGTTTTACTTGCTTTCATAATAAAAAAAAATGTTTGTTTTGCTTGCTTTAATAATAAAAAGGTTTGTTTGCTCAAGCACTAAGAGTCCTCTGGCTATCCCCACATATCCAATCTTTGGAATATCCTTCTGTCCTAGGACTTAGCCTTGGTGGCCACGGGGTGAGCTGATATCTATGATTCTGTAACTCATTTTGTTTGCCTGCAAAACTAGCATCATTCAGACAACAGCAATGTCTGCTTCCAGCCTGAGCAGAGGCTGAGCCCCTTGCACCACGGGTGGAGGGGCCTCCTGTGGAACATCCTAGAAAGCCCTGTGTTAGTTCTCTTCTCAAGGGAAAGTCTTTCCGATTAGTTTGCATCTTTGGTAGCTGTGATAAGTGGGGTCTCACTGATTCCAAAGCCTCAGGGTATCTTTTCTACTGCCCTGGTGCAAGATACTTGGCTTTTTTTTTTTTTTTTTTTTTTTTTTTTTAAGGCAAGTATCTTAGTCTGACCTTGAGTTTAACTCATGATGTAGCCAAGTATGTCCTTGAACTTCCTGTCCAGCTCACCGTGCTGGAGTTTACACTTTGTCTTTATACAGTCCTGGGATAGAAGCACAGCTTCATGCATCCTCAATACTGCCTCCCAACAGAGCACCCACACCCTCCTGGGTTCTTTTTAAGAGCCTGACCTCTTCAAACACCATGCTTTCTTAAGCCTTAACTTTGAACACCATCCTTTTCTGACCAAAGCACTTTTCAAATCTTCTCTGCTCTTTTGTTCCTTGTTCTCACTGTAAACCTAGTTAAAAAGCATCCAGGAGCCCATGCCAAAGCCGGAATAAGGGGCCGTGTTGAAATTTCCGGATCCAGATTAACTAGTCTATTACCAGTACATCCAGCTTCCCGTAGTTTTAGGGCATAGAAAGAATGTAGGCAGCAGAACACAAACGGCCTCTAGTCTCCAATTCTTCACAGAGTCCTTGCTCCCAACTACAGGCTCACCCATTTTCACTGGCTCTCTGTCAGAAAATGTCTGCATAATCCCAAGGATTCTAGAGCTGGTTTCTCTCCATCTTCCTTCAAATCCTTAACCACAGTCAGTTAAAAAGTCAGCAACAACTCCTCTTCCCTGGCACCAACTTTCTCTACGAGTTAACTCTTTCCTTGCTCACCACTGTAATCAAATTCAATAGAAACAAAAGTTTCTCTTTTGAGCCAAAAGTTCTCTTCCGGCTTAGTTCCAGAGATTTCAGTGCAGCATCACAGGTATAAAGGGAACACAGTAGTTCGTGCCATGGCGACCAGAAAGCAGAGAGGGTACCTGTGGTAAGGAGGTTTTCTTATTCCCTTTATTCTATGGGGTGGTCCCACTTGCATTCAGAAGGGGTCTTTCCCCAGGAAATTCCTCTCTGGAAAGGCCCTCACAGACACACTTAGAATACCAAGACACCTGAGACGAGACAGCAGTTTCCCAGGTATCATGTAACACTGCAGTGTAGCACCCAAAAACATCCAGTGACCTAGTAAATGCTCATATTCATCTTCACAAGAGCATTTTTCTATGTGCCAGGGATGCAGGAATATTCGAGACGGGATTGGGGGCGGGGCAGGTGTAAACAAAAAGGATAGAATTTCTTTCCAGAAATTGGAAAGTGAGAAACATTAAGGAGGGAGGAAAGAGAATAGAGGATAAGACAAAGACCAGGAGGGCAGAAGGAAATTTCTCTTTATCAGTAAATACCTTAAAAACTTTAAGGTAAATGTGACAGTGATTAGGAGACAGCTGGGAAATAAAATATTCAGTTGTGGAGCCAAAGAAAGCCACTCTAAAGAGGACTTTGACACTTAAATGGCATGCAAAGCCTTCCAAGCCAAGGTGCTTGGACCAGGAAGTGATTGTGGCCCAGAGAGTGTGGGCAAGTGAAGGCAGAAGCAGACGAAGCCAGAAATGTAGCCAGGTCAGTAGATCACAGTGGAAGCATTTAGATTTTTACACTGAACCACACAAGAAAGCCGTCCAAAAGAAAGTTTAACAGAACGGTATAAATTTAAGCCTTGTGGCAGGAAAGGACAGGGCAAGGAAGATTACTGGGGATGGAAGTGAAAAGGGGTTAGATTCTTAGTGCAAAGTAGCAAGAGCTTGTGAGGCCAATTATAAAAGTGGTACAGAAAGCCAAGGTCAGTTACAGTTCCGTGTATCAAAAGGAATGAAAAGGCTAGGGCTGGAGAGATGGCTCAGCAGTCACAAGCACATCCCGCTCTTGTGGAGGACCTGAGGATCAGACCCCAGCAGCCATTATCGGGCTCACAACTCCAGTTCCAGGAACTCTGACACTGTCTTCTAGCCATTATGGGCACCATGCATGTGTGCTGTGCACATTCACACTGGCAGGCACTCAAACATACACTTAAAATAAAATTTAAGAAGAATGAATGAGGTTTGATGGATTAATAAGATAGTTCAGTGGATAAAGGTAACTGATGGCCTGAGTTCAATCCCCACAATCCATGTGGTAGACAAGAAGAGAGTCCTTCAAGGTGTACACGCATGCGTCTGTGCCAGCAGCAATACAGACAATTGGTTTTTGTTTTTTTGTTTTAACCAAGTTTTAATTCTGTCATTTATGGGCAGCCAGATCTAATTCTTCCTTCCCATCAAGTTTGTTTCTCTTTTCTATTGTATCACTTAAGACACTTAATACAATTGGAAGGAGCAGACAGAGAGGGCACAGCCTTGCTTTGTCCTGCATCTCAGCATCTTAGCATCATGCTGGCTCTGGTCTTCTGAAGATGCACTCTGTTGAGTTGAAGGAGCTCTCCTCCATTTTGACTTATTTTTTTTTTTTTTCTTGTTAGGGAGGAAGGCACTTGTTAGGGAGGAAGGACTGTTACTTTTAATCAATCTAAGAAACAGTATGTGGTACCTTGTTGTAACATCTGTAATAAGATAGTATTTAGGTAGCTGTTCACAATAACCACCTGCAAAAATCAAAACATACGGTGAAACATGCAGTAGGCTGAGGGCAGAAACTCCAAAATACTGACAAACAAAAGCCTCGAATTGTAGTTACAAACACACTCGCTCTTTTATTTATTTTCTTAGGGATTTCTTAGAGAGTGTCATTTTTTTTCCTTTATGTTTATTATGCGTGTGTGCCATTGACATCAGGTGAAGGACAGAGGGCAACTTGAAGGACTTGGTTCTTTCCTTCTACCATTCATTCGGACAGTGGCGTCTGAACAAAGGTTGTCAGGCTTGGCAGCAAGTGCCCTTAGCTGCTAAACGGTCTCACCAGCCCTCATTTGCTTTTTGAGAAGTCAGTATGTACTACACTACTGCAGTCTTCAGCAAATAGTTAAAAACTTAAATGTAAATCGGTCGTATTCAATAGGCATTCACTCGGAGGCAGATAACATGTAAACACATGAGTGGTATTCTCTTGCAAAAAGATGGAATCATCTTACTTTATAAAAGGCTAAAGACACTTTTTTTTTCAGGCACCAGCCTATAATCCCTGCACTCCAGAGGTAGGAGTAGGGGTATCTAGCGTTCAAAGTCATTCTCCAGCCTCTGTCAATTCCTGGCCAACCTGGGTTGTGACGTTTTGCTTCTCCCCAACCCTTCCCAAACCCCAAGCCGCAGAAACCTCACACAGGTTTAAAAACCTTACACCTAATCTGGATGGGAGGCCTGGAGAGTCATGTCCTCCAAGTAGTCACTGCATAATGTTTGACAAGTAAAAACGAAAGCTATCTGCAGGGTGGGACGTGTAATCTCAGCACGTCGGAGGTGGAGGCAAAGAGGATCGGAAGTTCAAGGTCATCCTTATCTTTGGCTACACAGTGGACTCAAGGCCAGTCTGGGACACGTGCATTGTGTTAAAATAGTGACACAAACCCACCCCTTGAGTTTATCTAAGGTTTACTTAAAGTAACGTTTTAAGGTCGTATATCTCCAACATCTATTAGCGATTCTTTAAAAAAAAACACAGGAGACACCTAGGTGACGACCATTGTTAGGAAAAGCGTTATTTTCTTCCCCCAGTATCTTCTAGCTATCTTCTCCCCAGGTCAACCTCGGGACCGTAGCCATTCGAGGGAATACACCCAGAAACTCGTAAGGAAAATAGAGGCTGCGGCTTGAAGCCCTTCTAGAAAAGGCTTCCCGGTCTCTAATGCGCGCCCGCCAACTCACACACACCAAGAAATAAAACGCCCAGTAGAGAGCATACGCCCAAACCCTACTGCGCAGCCGCGTGACCCCGCCCCCTCCGCCCCGCCCCTTCGCCTTACTCCCTTCCCAGACCCAGCATGCACCGCGTCGATCTTTTCCTTTTTCGAGTGACCCCTGCTCTCGGCGCTTTCCCAATGACAAGAGGCGCGGAGCATTGTGGTCCAGAGAGGGGAGGGGCGGGAGACCGGAAGGAGGAAGCAAGAGACCAGTGCGAGCCGCCAGGGAGGACCGCCGGCGCGTGCGCGGGAGGAGGGGGGGGTCCGCGGCAGGACCGGAAAGGGCGTGGCACACGCTACGGCGAGCGCATTGGGGCGGGGCCTCGAGGCCTTGGCGCGGAGTCCCCGAGGCGGGCGGGAAGGGGGCGGGCTGAGGGTGCGGGCGGAGGAGGAAGTGTCATGGCGTCGGGCCGCGGAGCTTCTTCTCGCTGGTTCTTTACTCGAGAACAGCTGGAGAACACGCCGAGCCGCCGCTGCGGAGTGGAAGCGGATGAAGAGCTGTCGCATCGCCAGCAGGCGGCCAACCTCATCCAAGACATGGGGCAACGTCTCAATGTGTATCCTTTGCCTAGTTGCGGCCCTCACGCCCCGGTCGCGCTCGCCGGGGGACCGGGCCTAAGTGTCCCGCGAACATGGCGCCGCTGCCTCTGCCTTCTTGCGGCGTCGGGAAAGCGAGAGACACACACACACGCGCGCGCGCGGGGAGCTTAGGCCCGGGCCGCCGTGGCGAGCCCGAGGGAGAGGCAGTGAGCCGGGGCAGGCCGGCCTCGGCCGGCCGGGAGCCCGCGTTGTGTAACCTGTGCCTGGAAGCGCGCGATGCGGTGGGGAATGGCATCGCTGCCTTGGCGACAGGGGAACCCGGGATGAGCCAAGAAGCCAAGGCGCGGCCCGTTGCCCTGCTGCGGGAGGCAGAAGCGGCTCTGAGACGCGGGACGGGCCGCACAGGTCCCGCCGAAAGCGCTTTCCAAGGCTTCCTCGCCGGCTCCCGGGCGCTGTGGGAACGCATGGAGGTCTTTTAATGTTCCTTTGGGTGCGCGGCGCGCGCCTTTCCACTACTTTATTTCTGCGGCACTGAGCTGCAGCCCTTGCAGTTCATTCCCGGGCGCTCTTTACACGGCGCATTAAGAGTAATTCGGCATCGAGCCTGGTCTCTCTCTTATCCTCCCCCCCCCCGCAGACTTTTAATGTACTCTTAATGGTTGGGGGGTTTGGATTTAGAGCAAATGGAAAAGAGCTATAAATCGAGGGTCCCCCCCCATGCAAGTTGGTTTCGTTTTTAGAAATATTTTTTTTCTCTGATTGTGTCCTAAACGTTGCCCCCCAGCTCTCAGCTTACAATAAACACTGCGATTGTCTATATGCACAGGTTTTATATGCACCATTCTTTCACCAAATTCAACAGAAATGTAAGTACTTTTTATTGTCTTAGCCTCCCAATGTTAGAGTGGCTAGATAATGCGGAAGAAAATCGGTTGAGCATTGGTTTTGCTATTGGATTTAGTGTTCTGTCTTTACCGTAAATGTGAGTTAGGTAATGATGTTTTACCTCAAATGCAGAGTGAGTGAGTGAGTGAGTGTGTGTGTGTCAGTTAAACTGTAAGGCTAGGTGTTAGCCTCTGCCAGGCCTTCTGAGACAAAAACACCTTGTTTTATTGGTTTAATGTTTTTTGGTGTTTTTTTTTTGGTTTGTGTTTGTGGTTTTGAGATAGGGTCTCACTGTGTAACTCTGGCTGGCCTGGAGTTCACTCTGTAGACCAGGCTGGCCTTGAACTCAAAGAGACCCCTGCCTCTGCCTCCTCAGTGTTTGGGATGAAGGCGTGGGGCGCGCGCGCGCGCGTACACACACACACACACACACACACACACACACACACACGTAAACATTTAACTCAAAAAGTCAGTAGTGTTTCATTCATTTAAACTTCTCAGGTGGAGTGATATATATTAAGAGTAATTTCAGTAATCATGTACAGTTTTAGTTCTTGGAGAAGCTGCATCTTTAACTGTATGAAGCCCGTTGTTTCAAATGTTAGGAATTGAGACTTGTGTAAACATTGCTTTGAAGTGATACTTTGGAAGGGCAGGCTGCCCATCTCGCCCATCAAAAATGCTGTTAATTTGTTTGTTTACTTTAAGACCCGAGATCCAAGCTGACCTCAAACTCCATATCCTCCTGCTTCAGCCCCCTGAGAAATTGTAGGCCTTTGAAACTGCAGTCTTGAAATTTTAAAGCTAACAAAGTTATGAATTGATGTTTGTTCTTTTCAGAGAACATGCATTTTCTTAGTCCTTATTGTCATGTATATTAGAAATGTTTAGCCCCCACTTTAATTTCTCACTGCTCTATTAATTTGCCATTTATTATAGTTTTGATGATGCTATTCTGAAAGGTACATGTAAGCAAATGGGCACCAGACCTCATTATAGATGGCTGTGAGCTATCATGTAGTTGCAGGGAATTGAACTCAGGTCCTCTGAAGAGCAGTCAGTTCTCTTAACTTCTGAGCCATCTCTGCAGCCCTGCATTGTTCATTTTGAAGTGGCAGAAATTTCGAGGTGTCAATTAATAATATTCCTGTTTTAAGTTCATTTATCTTAAATCTAACTTGGTTTATCAAATTTACAATTTATTTTAGATAATAACATATTTTTGGTAGATTTGTCTCCATTGTAGTCCCTCTCCTGTGCTCTTTTAATCTGCTTGAGTCTTGCTCTTTGCGAATTCTTTTGTGTCACTCTTAGTTTGATAATGGTGTTGTAGAAGAGAAAATTAGCAGTGAATTAGTAATGAGCACTAAATAAATTTGGCTTTTTAAAAATAACCCTGGATAATGTTGGTAGAAACTACAAGTCAAAATTGTGGAAATTCTTTTTTTGTGACTGGGTTTACTTTTCTATTTTCAGTAGAGGCCTCACCACAAGGCTCTGCTTTTTGAGCCCTTCCTCTGTTGCTGTGTGTGCTTTAAGCAAACATCTATCTTAAAGGTAGAACTGTGTCTTCAAATTGACGTAGTGAAGTCCAAGTCATTTGCATTCTTGCTTTCACTATTTTTACTGACAAAGCCATTCAACATTTTTATTACCCTACTTAACCTCTTACACGTATGAAGGAATACTTGAGTTCTTTATATTGAGTTTTTCTTAGCAGGATAATTGAAATTTTGTTTGGGGAAGCAGCATTGGCTCATATCAGCCTTCTTTCTTGCCTGTTTCTATCGTGTGCTTGCATCACTTGCCTGTAGCCCTCCCCACACACCAGATCCTTTAGTGATGATTTCAGATTAAGCTCTGAAACTGTCAGTTGTCCATGATGAAAGGTGTCTTTCAATGTTGCGTGCTTCATTTTAGTGTCCCAGATTGGCCGATTTAGAAGTAAAGAAGCATTTGCTTGCCGTTTGTTTAAGAATGGAATCAAATTTAGCTTGTGTTCCTCACTCACAAACTGTCACTGCATGCATGGTCAGTTTTCTTGGAGAGTCAAATCATTCTAAGGAATAAGTGACTGTAAGAATATAGGCCTTTAGGGCTGGTGAATAAAAAGTATCTTCCTTGGCTCGAGCTCAAGAGAAATCTAGTGGTCTGGTGAGATGACTGATGACTGAACAGGTATAAAGGTGCGTGCTGCCAAGCCTGATGCCTTGATTTGATCAATGGGGACCACATAGTGATAGAAGGATCTCTGTCTTCTCTCCCTCTTTCTCTCTTCCTTCCCCTATCCTCCCTCCACACACACAAATAAATATAAAAGAAGCATGCCAATCCCAGTTCCCTCTCCCTTCTGTTCTCGCATGCTTCCCACCAACCCCTCCATCCACTGCCCAGGGAGGGTGAGGCCTCCCATGTGGGATTATCAAAGTCTGGCACGTTATTGGGGGCAGGACCTAGGGCCTCCCTCCGCTAAAATTTTATTTGTACTTGTTTACAATAGTTGTGCTTCCAAGTGACTTTATTTTTAGTTAGTGTTACTCGAAGCATGAAGGTAGTCTTTGCCATATTTCCTTACCTCCTCATTGAAGGCTGTTCTTTATCAAGGGGACACTACTTATCTTCTGTCCCTCTGTAGACATGCCTGTTAGGCCGAAGGGTGGGTGGGGTGTTTTATGTGGGGGCCTTACTCACTGTTTATCACTGGTGCCTAGAGACGCCCTCACAGAAGAGGTTCTCAGAATCAGCCTGTCAGGGGCTTGAGCACTAGAGATTTGCAGGCTGAAATTTACTTTGTCTTGGGGGTGCTGGTGGTTTTTGTTTTGAGACAGGGTCTCACTAATCTCCTGACTAGCCTGGAATTTACTATGTAGACCCTACTGGCCTTAAATTCAGAGAGATCTGCCTGCCTCTGTTTCCATCTTTGGGGTGTGTGTGGGGGGCTCATAGGTCTAGTGAATGTGTCACCTACATTTTCTTGATAACAAATGCACTCCACTAGATACATTTAAACATTGGTTCTCAGCTTTCCTTGTAATTCGTGCCCTTAAATGCAGTTCCTCATGTTGTGGTGACCCCAACCACTACCACCATAAAGTTATTTCCTTTGCTACTGTTAAAAATTGAAATGTAAATACCTGTGTTTTCCAGTGGTCTTAGGCAGCCCCTGTGAAAGAGCCCTTCCACACCATTCTCTCAAAGTGGTCTGGACCTACAGGTTGAGAGCTGCTGATTTAAAGTATTTCATAATTGAAAATTATTATAGGAGTGTGGTAAATGAAGCAGTAGAACAGGGCTTAGGATGAATCTCACTGTGCTTTATAGTATTGGCTGCTAACCTTTTGGAGTCTCCTTTCTGAAATATTTTTTGTGTGTGTGCATGTGTTACATTACAGAAGTTTCTCTTTTCCCCATAGTTCTTAGATCTATAGACAGCATTAACTTGAGAGCACACAGACTTGGGTTTTGATTCCTAGATGGGATGTGGTATAGTTACTCTTTGCTATAGTAAGGATCCAACCCAGGGCCTCATATATAATAGAAGGGTGCTCCCTGACTGCCGCTGCCTCCCAAGCCAGAAGGCAGTAATTTGTAAGAGGGCATCAGAAGGCATGATGTATCAGTTTTGTCGTCCAGGAGATGTTTGCTCTGATGGGATGCGTGGGTATGAGCTTATAACTGGTGCCAAGTGCACAGAAGCAGGGAGTGCTTTGCAACGGTTTGTAAGGGCTTCACTAGTCCCAAGATTGAGGGATTCTGGATTAACCTAAAAAATGGAGTGGAGAAGGTCAGAGTGGATGCTCATTAAAGCTGTTAACTCCACTAACTTAATTGCAGATTCAGCTCATTTCTTATAATAAATCATCACATGCCCTGTTCTCCAAGGACCTTAATAAAATTTATGTGCATGATTTCTGTTTTTAAATTAAGGGCACTAGGGACAGTTTGTAATTTCTAAAATTTTAAGTTTAGTATAAGGATAAACATTGCCTTCCCGTGAACGACTGTGATACTAAGCTTGTTCCACATTTCTTATTAATGAGGTATTTTTACTTTGTCTTTTAATTTTGTTTATTGTAAATGTGTTAATCAAATATATCAATGTAATTTTGCTTTTATATTCTTCTGCTTAGGTTTATTTAATGGTTTCATGAAAGAGGAGGTGTTGTTGTTGAGACAGGCTTTCTTTTGAGGGCCCTGGTTGTCCTGGAACCCAGACCAGGCTGGTCTCAGAGGTGTCTGCCACACTGTCTTGAAGAGGGACTTCTCTTCATCCAAACACTTAATGAAGATGATGTCCTCTCTCCCCTCCCTCCTCCCCCCCCCCTTCTGTCTTTACAAATAAGGAAGATAGGAGGAATCATGAAGGTTAAATTCCGTGTCTGAAGTCACACAACTACAATGACAAGTCTCGGGTGTGAATTCATGTTTCTGTACCTACCTTGGGTATCTTCTTATCCCTGAAATTTCTCACTGAAAGCAGCGTGGAAGGCAGTGTGTAGGAAGTGATTCATTGGTTACCTCTACCAATATCGGTTGCTGGCTTTTTTGATAAAAATGAAGCTTCACTGAGCTGTACCCTAACTTACATAATAAGAGTTTGTGGGAAGACTGGATCTGCCACCTTAGCAAAGCCTCCCCTTGTGGTAACAGGCTTGCTGAAGTTGAGGGTTTTCTTTTATAGCTATAGCTCATTGTTAAATAAATATGAAGTGAGTACAGAGTATACAGTCATAATAAAGGTGGAAAGCTGGTCGCTTGTGCTTGCTAACAGTGAATTTGCTTACATAAAGCAGGATTGAGTTCATAGAAATGTGACAAGCAAAAATGGGATTTGCACTTTTCTTCAAAAACACAGATGACATAAACAGTGCTGTCCCTTAAGGAAGTATCATAGTAGGAGAGAAGAAAATTACCAAGAGGTTAGCAGGAGTCTGATATGAAGTAGCTAGGAACAAGCAGTTTGAGCTGATTTATAGTGGCAAATGTATTGAAACTGGGAGATCATGATAGGCATTAACCAAAAGTGGCTATTGTAACACATGAAATGTGGTGATTGCACTAGGAAACTGATTTGTAATGACTTAATTATAGAACTCAAGCAGTATGAATAATTCCTGCTAAGCACCACTACACGTTTTAACAGGACTGTATTTTATTTATCTTGTTGAAATAGTAGTCACTGAATTGAGATACTGTGTCACCGTAAAATGCCACATTTTAGAGGCCTAATATTGGCATAAATATGAACTGTCATATTTAACATATTGATTTTAGGTTATCGAGATAAAATATATCTGAATTAATTTTACTTTAAAGTGGTTTCCAAGTTTCTTGTTATTTGTGGCTGAGTTTTTCTGTTTAACAAGTCTGCTTTAGGCTATAGATATTGGTGTGTCAATCACAACTGTTGGGGCTCAGCTGTAGCAATGTACTTTATATGTGTATCTGCATTAAAACTAATTTTTAAAATTTTTTACATGGGAAAGATGTTTTCTGCTTAAATCTGAAGATAATAACTGATAGTAAGTTGTGCTTAAAAAAGAAAAACAACTTGGAGGACAGAAAGAAAAAAATCTTTAGAAGAATTTCTAAAGATTTGAGCCAGTCTTTAAATGTTTAAGAAGTCAGAAAGGCTTGGTTTTTCTGAAACTCTCCAAAATGGGCCTTAATAGTTGTTTTGTGTTACTCCAGCTGTTGAAGAGATCTGATGTTTAGTATTAGTTGATCGTTTGTTTGTTTGTTTGTTTTTAATGGCAGAGTCTTACTAAGTATCTCTGGCTGGCCTGGAACTCACTGTGTAAACCAGGCTGGCCTTGAATGTCACAGATCCGCCTGCTTCTGTGTGTTTTCAGTGCTGGTTATTAAAGGCATGAGCCACCATGCTTGCCTAACATTGGCTTCCTTTAAAAGTGTCTTGGTTAACCATAGACTTCATTCACTTGGAGTCCGTAATATTTTCTTCCCACTCAAAAGAAAGTGTCCCTTTCCCTCTTTGAAGATTTAGTGCATGCTAAAATTAATTTGTCTCTGTAAGTTTGCATATAGTCTATATTATGTGCAATTATGAATAATAAGATCTTGAATGTGGTGTATTTTTTTTAAAAGCTCTAGCCGTATTGTGGCCCTGTTGGAATTCCATTTCTTGTCGATGCTGAATATTTCATCTGTTGTGTGCTTGCATCATCACCCATTTATCATTTACTGAACATGTGGATTGTTTCTGCTTGTCAGCTTTATGAGCAATACTGCACTCCAGTGCAGTTTGTTAGAGGAAGTTCTGGATTGTGTGTTAAGTCTAGACTTCAGTGTCTTAGATAGCTTTGTGAGGTGCATCTCAAGGACTTGCCTGCCAAACTGTTTTCTGAACTATCACACCATTTTACCTTCCCAGAAATTCTGTTTGAGGGTTCCAGTAGCTCCATATTATGTTATTTTTGTAAATATTCTGTATGTATTGTGCTTTTCACTTTCTTGACAATATTATTTGTAACATAAACTAAATACATTGTGGCAAA
This sequence comes from Phodopus roborovskii, assembly GCF_943737965.1. Classification (NCBI taxonomy): domain Eukaryota; kingdom Metazoa; phylum Chordata; class Mammalia; order Rodentia; family Cricetidae; genus Phodopus; species Phodopus roborovskii. The sequence goes on from NW_026126585.1 coordinate 12,118,200, forward strand.
CTTGATGTGGATACCAGCCTGGAATCTCAGCGCTTGGGAGGTTGAAATTCTTGGTCTAGAAATTGGAGGCCAGCTCCAGCTACAGTGAAACCCTCTTTTTAAAAAAAAAGCAAACAAAAAAGTAAAAAGAGGGCTGAGTGATAAGAACAGGGGGCCTTAGGTTTTATTCTCAGTATGGAAAATAAATAATGTAAAAACAAACAAGGATTATTTTACTGAATAAAACTATTTATTTGCTGTAGAGTCTCATGTGTCTTAGGCTCACTTTGAATTCACTATATAGCGAAGGATAACCTTGAACCCTTGGTCTTCCTGCTTTCACCTCCCAGATGCTTAAAGTACAGACATGTACTGCACTACATATCTGGCTTTTATATCTGCTATAGATTCGACTCTTGGACTTAGGCCTTTGACACATTTTCAGTTCGTTATTGTGTATGATGTAAAGAAGACCCTTTCTTTCTTACATGAGAATATGCAGACAGTTGTCCCAGTGCAATGTGTCATGTCTGTCTTTATTATTTCATAGGCTTTCAGATATTCTACACAAGCCTGGTGAGGTTTCCTCCCTAGTGAGACCCTATCAAAATTTCAGCTCCCACCCCACCCCCAGCCACACAGCCTTAGAGTAGGTTTGGAATTCATTGGGTTTGTGTTTGCTTCTTGATCTTTTGTTTCCATATGACCTTTAAGATCAGTTTGTCAGTTTGGAGAGTTCTTATTATTGTCTTCACAGTACACAGCTGCAAGTTCATCCTTAGTAAGGTGTGTAGGGATATTTGAAAGCCTGTGCATTAATGTTCTTATGCATACAGTGGTATGTGACTCTAGGATTTATTTATTGTTATATATATATATATATATATATATGAGTGTTCTTATCTGCACATATTATATATGTACTCTTCTACCTGTGTGCCTGGAGGCCAGAAGAGGACATCAGGAGCCTCAGAACTAAAGCTGTGAGGTGCTGTGTGAGTGATGGGAATCAAATCTATGTCCCCTACAAAAGTATCCGGTGTTCTTAGACTGTTGAGCCATCTCTCCAGTCCTGTATGGTTTTGCCTATAACTGTGGGCTGGTGGGATCTAATACAGGAAACAACTATGAAATGCCACCTAGCCTTCAAAGCATAAGTTAACGTTTTTCATTTTTCTTAGAAACAGATTCGTAGTGTTGAAATAATCCCCATAGACAACTTTTCAGATGGCAGATTGTGTAACATCAAATATATTGTTTATAGTACTCAGTCTATATACATTAGACCTTATTTTCTCTTTTTTCCTCCCAAAGGTAGGTGTCACATGCCCGACCCCCCCCCTTTTTTTCCCTGCATATGTGTCTGTATGACGGCATCAGATCCCCTGAAAATGCATGTGGGTGCTGGGAATTGAACCCAGGTCTTCTGGAAGAGCAGCAGTGCTCTTAACTACTGAGCCATCTCTCCAGCCCACGCTGAAGACTTACTGTGTGTGATCATATGGATGAGAAAACAAAGATTCTGTCTGACCCTGTGCTGCTGAGACCCTTTTACAGTAGAAGTGAGGTCATGAGTGCTCTGTAGCATGCTACATAGAGTGTTGGTTCAGCTTAGAAATCTTCCCTGTGGTTACTTCTCTTTGTGGGTATTCCCTTGCCTTTCCTGGTATTTGGGGGTTCTATTTCTATCCTTAGTCTGAGTTTCTTGAACACAAGCATTGTATGTGCCTTTCTCCAATGAGTGGTTTCTGTTTGGTCACAGAAATCAAACTGTCGGTACTTCTCTAATAATGCTGTAAATTCTTTGGCTTTAAACCATGTTAACATATGCCAGAAAATGTTGGCAGATTTCAAAAGCAGGCTCAGCCTTGAATACTACAGAGCTGTTAGTATTACTTCTGTTGCCTAAAACCTCAGGAATTCTTCTAAGCTGCCCAGAAGCAGTATTATCTGGTATAATCACCTCCCTTAAAATTAAAGCCTTGGATGGCTTTTTCCAGGTATCTGTCTAAAAAGGTGTGTGGGTTTGTTTTCCAGCCCTAATGAGGTAAGATGTTTGCGAGCAATAGAAGTGTGGGTTGGAGTTAGTAGGCTTCCCAGTAACTGGGAGGAATGTTGGGTTTAATATACTGCAGAAGACAAGACTTAAGCTGTATGGGGACCAAAAAGAAAGTATGGGTGCCCAAACCAGGAGTCTGCCCTAAAAATTTCTGCCTAATCCCCTGTATGCTTCATGTTTTAAAAGTGGTGTGACCCTTGGGAATCCATTTCAGGTCATCTTACCTTCTAAGGAGAAAAGTTACAAAGCTTGAAAGTTGTATGGGTTTTATTACTTATTTATTTTACTTTTTCAAAACAGGTCTTCTCAGTGTAGTCCAACGAGCTGTCCTGGCACTCACTCCATAGACCAGGGTGGCCTCCTGAGTGCTGGGATTAAAGGTGTAAGCCAACACCATCCAGCTATGTTTTTTATTTTTTATATTGTGACTTGCTAGTGTAAGGAGGATGGGGAGGTATGGTTGGGAATTGTGTGCGTTAGCTGAGAAATGTTTGGCAGAGACTTTAATACGTGCTATTTGGGCAAATAGGAGAGCTTATGTAGTTGGGAAGGAAATTTAAATCTGCCTCTTTTTTTTTTTTTTTAATCTATTGCTTTCCTCTTGTTAGTGTTAGCATTTGAAGACTAGATTAGCTAGCTCTTCCCCTCCTACTAGGTTATGTGCAAGATTGTGGGGAAGTGCTTACCTTTGTTTTATAGAGGACTTCTTGAATTTCTTCCATAGTTGTTGGCTCATGGATTTTCAGAGTGGCATCTGGAGTGCTTGGAATTTGATATTGTGCCTTTGGTATCATTAGCCACATCATACACTCAGCAAACACTGAGCATCAGCTACTTAGTGATAGGGAAGAGAAATTCAGATGAAAGAGTCAGTCTGTGTTTTAGCTGATTGCATTCTCATTTACTTGATAATTTGAAATTCCTGAGCGTTGGCATCATAACATTTCTGCCTGCTAATAAATATTAATCAGCTTTCTGTTACTGTAAAAAAAAAAAAAAACAATAACAACCACTAAGATTTATGTTTCTGGTGCCATTGCTTTAAGATTCTGGCAAACTACTCATCTCATTGGTCAGGAGGAAAAGGTCACAGTTCCTTGGGGACTTGCCTCTAGTGACCTAAAAATCTGTTGTGCTAACCTAGGCCTTGAATACATGGAACTTGGAGGGTTATTGAAAATACAACTAATAGAAACCAGAGTTCAATGTGGTGGCACGCCCCTTTAATCCCTTCACTCAGAAGGCAGAGGCAAAGTTAGAGGCCTACGAAGATTCATTGTGAGACTGTCTCAAAAGTTCTACAGAAAGAGTTTCTCAAAATCACTTCTGTTCTACTTACTTTCAGTGCAGTTTAACCGGAAAAGTCCCCTTGAGATCCTCAGTCCATTGTGGATTTTCTATCTGTCGCAAACATTTTCAAGAAAGGATGTTCCTTCTCGATCAGATACCTCTCTCTGTGTCTGTCTGTCTGTCTGTCTGTTTCTGTCTCTGCCTCTTTCCCCACCTATCATTTCTGTGTCGTGAATGATCGAACCCTCATAACAGACAGATGTTATTTTGCCTTTTGAACAATAGGTACCTGCATCTTAGCATTTAGAAATTACCATTCTGTGGGAAATTTATGTATAATTTTTAAATTTCTAAGATTGTTTTTTATTTGTGTGAATGTTTTGCCTTTGGGGTATAAAGGGCATTGGAACTGTAGTTACAGTTGGTTGTGAGCCACAGTGTAGGTGCTGGGAATCGGACCTAAGTGTCTCCAGCTCCTTCGTGTAGAATCTTAAAGACATTTGAATTAATAGACTGTTTCGTTTCTGAGGCGATAATTGCTTGGTTTATTGCTAACTCCAGGAGTAGGTAGTTGTTGAAATTTGTGTGTGTCTATCATAGCCAGTGCCTGTGTGTTAATGCTATTTGTACTTATACTCAAGAACTTACTATACTTTGGGGGACTTTTCAGGTCTCTTCTTAGCTAAGGTCCTATTCTCTTGGTCTTTATTATGTTTCTCCTCTTTTATTTAGTTTTTAGCTGCTTTCACTACTGTAGTGAAGTAATGAAGGTTCTATGTAGCCCACTCGTTTTCAGAATTCTCTTTGTGTTGCGCACCATGAGAATGAACCTAATGAGAATGAATTAGGTTGGTGCTGGAAATGCACAGCTCAGTGGCAAAACATGCATTTAGACATGTGCAAATCTCTGGCTCCATCCCCAGAGCCAAATCCCAGTGAGTGTATACTTCATGCTATAATAATATATCCCTTCCTTTGCCTGCCCAACCCCAGAAAGTAGAGACTATTCCCAAAATGAATTTGACTTAAATGACCTGTTCATAAAAATCTCTTCTACAGATAATATCACCTACTGCATTGTTTTTGGCTGCAAAAGTGGAAGAACAGGCTCGAAAGCTTGAACATGTTATCAAAGTAGCACACGCTTGTCTGCATCCGCTAGAGCCACTGCTGGATACGAAATGTGATGTATGTAAAAATGGAGAGGGGGCTGTTTTCTTTTTTATCAATTTGAAACCAGGAACTATCTTGGCAGGAATGCTTTTTGTATGCTTCATGAATTTGTATGTCATTCTGAATTTTATAAGGTTTTGAATCATGCTGCTTGGTTCACAGTTACTTTGAAGTGTTTGTGAATTCAATGACTGTCTTATAAAGGAAAACATTTCATTGGGGCTGGCTTACAGTTTCAGAGGTTCAGTCCATTATTATCATAGCAGAGCAAACACTGTGCTGGAGAAGGAGCTAAGAGTCCTACATCCACAGCAGCAGAAATAAAAACTGTGTACTTGGGCATATTTGAGTCCTCAAACCCTACCCCCACAGTGTCACACTTCCTCCAAAAAGACCACAGTTCCTAATAGTGCCATTCCTCTATGGGCCAAGCATTCAAACCCATGAGTGTCTGGGGCCATTCCTAAGTGACTTACAACACAGAGGAATGGGTAGGTCCTATGTGACCTGTTGGTAGATGTGCCTCTAAGAACAGAAGTTGAGTAACTCTCCAGTGAAACTTAGCAGAGGAAAAAATAGGAAGACTCAGTTTACTCTAGATTAGTTGTTAAGAATTCTTGAGAGTTCTGTTACATCCTAAAATGAGAGGTGCAAGTGTGGACCTTTGCGGTTATTTTCTAGCATTATTGGTAAGTCATTCCATTGGGAATGTTCATCCACTTAGTGACTACCAAGTTATGTTAGTTCCATTTGACTTAGGTCATGTTTAAGGTCCTAAGTTTAGACTCTGATAGAAGATTGATACATTGATGGTGGTTTTTAAATGAACAAATACCATTGTGTACATTGAATAATAAGAAATTTTTAATTGTTTAACATTCTCATAGTTGCTGTTGATAGAATAAACTCACTTATTCTAGTATGTACCTACTGATGTTTTAAAAATCAGCTCAGTGCCTTAAAGGTGATCTCACTCTCTAGGTTTAGTGTGTTCTCAGAAAAATGAGCATGCACGTGTGTGTACATGTACTTAGAACAGATATATCAGGGTCTAGCTCTGTGTGTAGTCTAGGCTAGCCTCAAATTAAGTTATTCTGCCTCCCAAAGTTGTAGCCACCAGGCCCATCTTAAATGTGATGTATTGCTTCCTTCTCACCTGGGTGGGGTGTTAGGGTCCCAAGACTTGGGCGGCAGGAAATTTCTGTTTTTCCTTCCAAGAACTTTGTGAAAAGGAGATTGGCTCTTGAATTTAAGGAAAAGAATCTGTGATAATTTGTCTCTCTATGGTGAATGAATGGCATTGATCTAAAGACTTAAGATTTGCCTTTTCTAGGGAACTCAATTCTAAAAGTCATTCACAGGCATGAACTGGTGAGTGTTCTGCTAATAGGCAGGTTTGAGTTCAGTGCTCTTCCTTGGCTCAGTGCCCTGTACTCCGTGACTAGAAACAGCAGTGCCTGGGAACTTGACTGTGTGGACTGTGGGTCTTCGGTCAGTTGACCACCGTGCTTGAGGGCACTCTTATTTGTTTACTCTATAGTAAAAGTACTTCCCAAAAGTCAGGATGCCCCATTTATTGCCTCAGTGTCTTTGCCCCGTGTTTGTACAACTGCTGTACTATAATCCTCATGACGTCTAACAGTCCAGGACTCTAGTGGTGCTGTGCTCATTCTAAACCCCTAATGTCATTTTTGTCTGACAGGCTTATCTTCAGCAGACTCAAGAACTGGTTTTACTTGAAACCATAATGCTACAAACACTGGGTATGTGCTCATATCATTTTGTGTCCAATAATGCAGTATTCTAAACAAAAATTTCTAGAATAGCTTCTTATTGAAGAAAGGTGTTTCAAACTAGTTTTGGGCTAGGTGGTAGTAGCCCAGCACTCAGAGGCAGAGGCATTTCTCTGTGAGTTCAAGACCAGCCTGGTCCACAGAGCTAGTTCCAGGACAGCCAGGACTACAGAAAGAAATCCTATCTCAAAAAGCTATAAAGAAAAGAAAGGAAAAAGAATGTTAGGCTTATCTAAAGTTAAGTGGTTCTTAGAGAGGAAACCGGCTGGCTGAGGTCAGATAAATACGAGCTCTGGAGAGGTCAGAGTTTTAATATATAGGCTTCTTCTGACTGCCATTGTAAACTGGGCCGTTTTCTTACCTTCTACATTTCTATCCCACACATATGGAATAAAAACTGTTATAGCGCATTCTTTGTTTTTATTTCACTGTTCTTCCATTTCCAAATGTCACACAGAGATACAAGTACACTCAGGAGTAGAAGTGGTGGCCCGTGGCTTTTACCCCACCACTCGGGAGGCGGAGACGAGTGGCGCTCTGTGAGTGACCATCTCAAACAAAGGCAAAAAGAAGTAGAAATACAGCTCAGGTGCTGGCAGATTCTTATTATAAAAGTAGTTTATTTAAAGCACATGAGCTACGTTTTATTAAAAGATACAAAAGTGAAAGTGGGATTTTGCCCCTGAATCCACATATTTGACATATTGTCTTGATTACAAAATGTATGAGCTACAAACATTTATTTGGTATTAATTACAAAATATATGAGCTACAAACATTTATTTGATATTAATTACAAAATATATCAGCTACAAACATTTATTTGATATTAATATGTTACATTAGAAAACATAAACTTCTTTTTATAGTATAAAGGCATTCATTACGTAGGAGCTAAAGGTAGGAGGAGTCAGGTAGAACTCAACTTTTGTGTTCCAGCCCCAGTGCCACTAACAATAACAGTCACTGCATGATATGTGTATCTTGTGGCACATTGTTAAACACAGAAAATAATGCATACTGTTTAACTGTGCATTAGAAACACATCTTTTTATTTGAAATATTATTTTGCTAGTTAATTACAGGAGAGATATAAAATACACCTTTATAAACCCTGACTACTCATTTGTTAGACTTTAGACTCTGTTCTAAAGATACTAAATAATAAAAGCAAAAATCCTGCCACACGGAAGAGCTGATTAGCTAGTCATTGAAAGCTTTCCAACATTTTTCCTTGAATTTCTGAAGCTATTTTACGAAACAGTCTGCCTGTAGCTCAATGTCTGAATGCTTCTTGTTAGGGGATGTAGCTGGGCCCCTTCCGTTTAACAGTAAAATGAGGAGAACTGCTGTATGTAAAGTTCTTTGATGCTGCTGTTGGTAGCAGGTATGTTTATGAGAAATGTTTTTTCCACATCTTCTCCAACTAAGATTTTTAATGTTAGAGAGAAAATATGAGCTACAGCCATGGTAATAGTTATTTGATGATTTGAACATAAGGTTGGATGGATTAAAATTCTAAATTTTAGATCAAGTTGGCCTTGATGTTTAAATAATTATCTTTTCCTATTGGGACATAAGAAACTAGTTATTTATTCTGGAGGGTAATGGACATGTCTGCAATGAGAAGCTTTGGATTTCTCTTTACTACTCAAGAGTGTATTAAACATGATCTTATGGTGAGCTCCATTGCTCAGGCAAGTATTGTAGTGGTAAGTAGTTGGGAAAAAAAGTGCTTTTCATTTCAGGTTTTGAGATCACCATTGAACACCCACACACAGATGTAGTGAAATGCACCCAGTTAGTAAGAGGTGAGTGGTCCCTCAACCATCTGGGATGAATGTTTTCTTTCCTCTAGGATTGGTATGAATACCTTTTATCTTTTAGCCTTTTTTGTTGGGTTTTATTAAATGTAAGCCAGGCAGGGGTGGCACTTGCCTTTAGTCGCAGCACTTGGGAGGCAGGGACAGGCAGATCTCGAGGCAGTCAGTTTCAAGGCTATCCTGGTCTACAAAGTGAGTTCCAGGATCTACACAGGGAAACCCAGTCTCAGTGCAGGGGAGGGTAATAAGGGTAGAGCAAATGTCATCTTGAAATAGTATTCATCTACCTTTGATCTGCGTTTCTCCAAGTGCATTTGGTTGCTTCTGTGTGCTGATAGAAGAAATTAGCAAAGCCTATTATACACCACTGTTGTTCCTATTAAAACCATATGTGAGCAGGAGCCCTTTGTGTTTATTGTGGCACTAGAACTCTTCCCCCTGGGTTGCTAGGGTTGCTTCTCTAGTTCCCATTTGGAATATTTATAGGTGCATCACAGCCTCTGGGGGCTGCCCAATCCTGTGCATATATATATATATATATATTCCTGTTATTTCAGTCTCTTTATTGCAAGATTTTGAAGGTTTTTGTTTGTTTGTTTGTTTTTGTTTTTCAAGACAGGGTTTCTCTGTGTAGCTTTGGAGCCTGTCCTGGAACTAGCTCTGTGCATCAGGCTGGCTTCAAACTCACAGAGATCTGCCTGCCTCTGCCTCCCAAGTGATGGGATTAAAGATGTGCACCACCAACGCTAACAAAATGGATAAGACTTTTGAAGACCTTGAGATTTTTTTGTTGTTTGAGAGAGAGAGAGAGAGAGAGAGAGAGAGAGTATGTGTTAATAGTCTTATTCATTCCAAATTGAATCCATTTTATATCTAGTTAGCATTTTATTTTGCTAATGGCAGTATTGGAAAACAAGTTCTGAGACTCATTTTAATCCTAGGATCATACTTTATCAGTGAACCACTTTATAAACCACACTATTTTAATTATGGTTCCTGTTCTTCTCAATCATACAAATATATTTTGTAGCACATTTTCTACCCTGATTACAGTAAAGTACAGATTAAATAGCTAACTTAACTAGTTGTAGATATTAAGTTAAGGTTGATCTCCCTGAAAACTTGAAAGAATAAACTACAAGGTAGTAATCTGCTCTAAGAGCCTAATGAAGAAACACATTAGTGCACATCAGTAACATTAGTGCCACTTTAGCAAAGGCATGTGTATTATTGCCTTAGGAAATAAAGCTGAATTTTAAATTAACACTGAAAAAACTACAGATTTGATACACCATCTACCAGAAAGGGTTTTGTTGTTACGGTTTAATTATTGGATGTTGTTCTGCTAAAGTCTGATTTCTAGCCCGTACGTTGAATACAGAGAGGGAGAGAGAGAGTTCATGCGTGTGTGTGTGTGTGTGTGTGTGTGTGTGTGTGTGTGTGTGTGTGTGTGTGTGTGTGTGTGTGTGCGCGCGCGCGTGTAGGGGTGGGGACTGCCTGTCTGACTTAGCTTTGAAGTAGCTGCGCTTGCTCTCTTTAAAGATGTTCTTTTCATCTTTAGTGTCTGTTAAGTTTATGTTTGCTCTGTATGACTTTGAACTAAAAAGAACACTTTCCCTTCATTCCCGTTTATTGAATTTAGATACAGTCCTTAGGAAATGTGATGCCATAGTTGAATGCTTTTATTATTTTATGGTTGGTTGGTTGGTTGGTTGGTTGGTTGGTTGGTTTGGTGGGTAGATGTGATTCATGTAAAGCCCTTACCTCCTGCTCCAGATGAGACACTTGCTACTTTGCTGGAGAGTTGGCTGTTGTCATTTTACAGGGATCTTTCACTCTGATCTCTCCTTGCCTCCCCACCAGGAAAGAATACCATACTTAAGTCACCCTGCCTCCAAGACCTCTGGTGCTCTGACAGTCTTCCTTAGCACAGCTCTGCCAGACCCAACCCTTTTTGTTACCCTTCCCTTGATGATCACATGGGGCAGCAGGGATTACAGGTGCCATGAGTGACAACTAGGAGGGGAAGGAGTCTGGGGACTAGGGAGGGTGGGGTTCGTGGCTGCCAAGCTAGGTGAACAGTGACTTTAAACGTGGGGGTGGGGTGGGGCTGGTGGGGTCACTCCTGTTGGGAAGAATATGGGGTAGGAGAAGGGGAAGGAAAACTGTCGTGTCTTAAGAAACTAGTTTTTTTTAAAAAATGCTTTCCTGTTGGACCAGTGTTGGAAGCATCCTTATTTCCCCCTAGAATACTCCTCTTTCTAGGTATTAGCTCTAATTGGAGCCTAAGTTTAAAAAAAAAGAGTGTAGTGGGGCTTCCTATATTCTGTTACTGAGTAATAACGTGGTAAAGAACTACGGTTGTGCTCTGAGTTTGGGGTGGGGGTTGTTTTGTTTAATTTTGAAGGAAAATTAAGCCAGCCTAAATATGATGTCAGCATTAAGTTTGGCAGGCAACTCTTTGTATTTTGTATTAGACTTCAAAAATCTTTTCTTCTTCTTCTTCTTTTTGTTTATTTTTTTTTTAAATCCAGGAGAATGCTTTATTTCAACTTTTAGCTGACTAGATGCTTAACTTAGTAACGAGTTTAGCCTAGCTAAAAGCAAATCGGCTTGTTTCTCAGATCTATGGGGGATAGCAAGAAACATTTGAGTGAATGTTGTTGAAGATTTTCAGTAGTATAGAAAATGATGGCGCTCTTGTGATATTTGTAAGTAGTAAGTAAAATTTACTTTTTGTGTACACATTTTTGATGTTTTGTTGTATTAAGAGTTGTGTGGTGTTTCCATATTGGAGCTGATGATATTGTCTTCGTTCTTCTTTCTTTTCTTACAGCAAGCAAGGATTTGGCACAGACATCCTATTTCATGGCTACCAACAGGTTGTTATCCTGACCCTCTTTGTTGCACTGTTGTAGCACACTATAGCTTCCTTTAATGCAGGGCCCCCTCAATGTGTCTCTTGCCCTTGTTGCAACAGGAGACTGGACCATCTACTGTGGTGGTACCTTCCTGGTTGCTTTGCGGTGTATTGTACAAGGGACTTTGGGCACAGAGGGGTTAAATGCACACTGTGAAGTGTAGTGGTGCTTTCTGGTGGCATATTCTCGATTTGTGAGTGCATAAGTCTAAACTTGGTAGCCTGAATAGCAGCTAAAGATTACACAGAGCTAAACTTAACCTAGAAACTTGGTAAGTATAAAGCTATTTCTAGTTTACAATTATAGTTAAATGACATTTCTTTTTTTAATTTTCACATTGATCCAGTCTTTTAAAATAATTGTTAAAGTTTTTTAAGTAAAATTTATGTGATTTGGGACTTGTTCCAGATAATATTCCAAATAATAGTAAATTAGAAGTAGTCACGTATTATCAGTGCCTAGGTTTGCAGAGATACAATCTTTATTTTAAAAGTCCCATTTTTCTATTTAGACAAAGTAAAAATATAGTATGTGTTCGTGGCTCTTCAGTAATTGTTTCATCTGTTCTAAACTAGAAAAGTAGTTTGAAGGAGGCTCTAAAATTGAATGTGTGGTTCTGTTCTAGATTGATGTTAAAAGTTGAAAGTTTATTAAGTGGGCACTGTGGAAATGGAAACCAAACTAAACTACCTTTTTGGTTTACTAAAACTTAGACTGCTGGGTGTGGTGGCATGCCCATGTCATCCCAGCCCTGGAAGATGGAGACAGGAATGTCAGGATTTCGGGATAAGCCTTGACTATATAGAAAGTTTGAGGCCAGTCTGTGTTACATAAGACCCTGTCTCAAAAAAACTTTGTTTAAAAAGCTATCCCTGTGAAATGTCCTGTGCCCAATTTTTGGTGCATAATGACAAGATAGTATTTATTAGTATTGGTTAATTTCTTTTGAGTCCTGAAACTTTTTTTGACAAAAGGTAAGTTATTTTTGTGGCTTTGCTTTAGGGTTACAGAAATGTACATGAACAAGGACTAAACACTCTGATTGACTAAGATTTTTGCTGTTAAGCCACATCAAATGGTCTGATCTTTGATTGTGCCATTAAAATTGCTTTGTTTTATAATGTCTTTACATTTTTGCCATGACGTTAAAAAAAGAACCAAGACTACCACAAAAAAGGTTTAAAAGGTTATATTTTGTATATGATACTTATTGTAAATATACTTTTTCCTTTATATAATTCTATATTAAAGTTTAAAACAAAAGTTTATTAGTATTAATTACATACATAAAATATAAGTATTCTATTGGGAGTGAGAATGGGGAAAGTCGAGATCTATATAAAGGCTTTGTATTATAATTTTCAGTTGTGTTAGCACTTAATTTAGTAGAATATCATTATGTAAAGAGAAACACTTGTGATTTGTTTGCTTTTGTCTTACTGGCAAATGTTTTTCTTTGTTTTACATATTTTGAATTTTTGTGGCCCTCCATTTCTAAATCTGCTCTACACCAGTTTGCATCTTACGACCTTCTGTCTTCAGTACAAACCCACGGTGATAGCATGTGTGTGCATTCATTTGGCTTGCAAATGGTCCAATTGGGAGATCCCTGTGTCAACTGATGGAAAGCACTGGTGGGAATATGTGGACCCTACGGTTACCCTAGAGCTGCTAGATGGTAAGCAAAGGGAAGGGAAGAGATCCCTTCTTATGTATAGACTGTACTATAAGCTTCTTCTGTGTATGCCTGGAGCAGTTGCCAGTGCTGGTCAGTTCACACTCTACCACAGTGGCTCCAGTGTTAATCCCAGGTGTCCTTTAATCTATTTCAGAATTTAGTTCCATTAAGGAACCTGTGAACCACATCAACCATCAGATACTTACTAACCACCAGTTCACACAGAAAGCCCTTTTAGGGTTCTTCAATAAATAGAATTTTAAAATTTTATTATTTTAACAAATAATAAATGAGTTTTGTTGTGGCATTTTCATATATAGGAGTCAGTATGTTTTGTTCTAATCTGTCCCCTTGCACCATTAATTACTGTAGGTTGATGGGACGTGAATAATAAGCTGGACTGGGTGTGGTGGCACATACTGTAAATCCCAGTAATTTCGAGACAGAGGCAGATAGATGGAGGGTTCAAGGCCATCCAGGATATACAGTGAGACCCTGTCTCAGGGAAGTAAAAAAAAACAGTAAGTTGGAAATCCAACATACCAGTTCAGTTTTGTCTATTGGATAAGAGATGTTGAAGTATTCTAACCTTGTTGAGTTTAAAGCATGTAAACTAGGATCAGGGTGTAACTAGGTATAATGTATACTCAGGATATATAAAATCCTAAACTCAATCCCAAGCTCAAAGTTGGGTATTACCTCCTGTATAAACAGTGAAACATTAGGCCAAGGGGTTTCTTCCTTCTGATGGCCTCTTATGTTATTAATTAGGAATTAATAAGGGGAAATTAAGTTCAAGTCCTACCAGTTATGAACCTGAGGGTCTCTGATAAGAGACTAAGCCAGATTGTTGAGATGAGTGATAAGCACTCTCAAGCAGGTACAAGATTTTAGAAAGAAAACAGACAGCAAACTGATTTTCCGCTCACCCCCTTGTAGACTTCCAATCTCTGTTAACAAGAAGGCTGATGGGAAGACAGACTTCACCTCAGTACTGTTCAATTGTAACTTTATTGTAGAGTGCAGAGTCCTGAGTTGTAGAGTTGATGAGGCAGTGGAATGTCTGTTGTAAATACAGTTCCCCATCAGCCACAAAGGAGCCACAAGCAGTTTATAAGCCAGTAGTGGGGCTACAGGTCAATTTGCCTGACTGCCTATAGTTGGCCTGCCCCACTTAAGAAACAGGTTTTGTTTTGTTTTCTTTTAATCTTTATTTCTTCCCCCTTAGAAGGGGGAAATATATATTTTATGTTACTGTCACCTGTCATGCTGTTTTTATCAACATTATGCTCTAACCATCTGAGCTAACTGGGCAGCTGAAGATGATGATTTTAAATGGTTAGTTTTTTGGGTTTTTTTTTTTTTTTGTTTTGTTTTGTTTTGTTTTTTGTTTTGTTTCGTTTTGTTTGCTTTTCCAATTTATTTGGAGGAAAGCAAATCTAAAAACTAGTAAAGGCCTTTTCATTGACTTCCCTTTGTCCTGTACCTTGAAAAAAAAATCAGTTTATTACATCACTAACTTTAGCAATCAGTAGATTATAAGTAATCTGCCTTTTTTTCTTGATTGATGTAAGAGCCACCTGTATTTTCCTTTACTCCAGTTTAGGCTCCAGTTCATTATTGACTTGGAAGTTAAAACTCAGTATGTTAAAATAGTAGCACAATTTCTGTTTTGATTGAATTGTCTGTATTATACCTACTGTTATTATTTCCTGAAGCTACTCATTTAGTAACTGCCTCCAAACAGCATTGGCTTAGATTTGTCCTAATTGTAAGGGTCTCTGCATGTGAGTGTGGGGGTGTGTATACACATGTAGAATGGTTTATGTCTCATTCTGTCTGTAGATTAGCTCCAAGGAAGAAAGACCCCAGTAAAGAAGTCCTAGGAGTTGGAGCCAGGAGTCGATTTGAAGCCATACTCCCAGGCCAGCCTAGGCTGCATGAGTCTCTGTCTGTTGATGGGTGGGTGGACGGATGACTGCCAAGTATAGGAGAAAGGCCTCTATTTTAGACCTCATACTCTCTGTAGTATATGTAAATTATTTATTTACATTAATGATTAGTACAAAATTTAACAGAATAAGACTTGAGGAAAAGCAAAGCTTACATTTTTGTCTGCTATGTGTAGGAAATTTGAGGCAGAACATCCTCATTCACACTGGACCTGAGTGTTTGCTGCATTTGTTGGCATCAGGTGAAAAATGATCTTTTCAAAGGAGGAAATGGAGTTCTCAGCATTGGGTATTTTATTTTATCCAGACTTGCTCAAAAGCTCCTGAGGCTAAACAGGAAACAGTCTGGAAGTACTGAGGAAGCTCCATCTAAAAGCATGGTTGACTTAGACTTTAGTTGATGAGTGCTTTTCACACAGTTTTTATAGACTGACCTTAGTGATGGTGTGATGCAGTCGTTACTGTCTGGGGTGCTGGGCATTGAACCTAGAATCTTAGTGCCAGGCAGCATCCCATCCCCTCACAGGCTGCATTTGACTAGTTGTCATGCTGTGACAACCTTTAGATAGCTGTTTGTGTCGTGATACTGGGTTACTTTCAGTGTGTTGTCTTAACTGTTGCTCAGTCTTAACCTTTGCCTAGGCTGGATGCCAGGAGAACTTGCCGTTTTCCCTGAATCAGTGAATGAATGTGCAGCCTCTGTGTCAGATTGACTTGACATGGTTAATACGTATGATAATAAGCCTCACTTGACATATGTTTGCCATTGACTGTTAATAATGGGTTTTTATAATTTAACACAGCTATGGTATTTTGGAGCAGTAGTCACCTCATTGTAACCCTAAACTTAAGGTAATGGGTAAATTAAGATAATGGATAAAATTCTGACCAGAATAATTTGCCAGTATAGCGTTAAAATTGCTGGGAAGTGTGAATGTGGGTAGAATTTTCTTCTTTTAGACATTTAACCTTGAAATAATTTTAAGCTTAAAGAAAGTGTAAAAGTACTTGAGAAATCCTTTTGAAATCTTGAACCCTAGTTTCTGTTGCTGACATCTTATATAGTATTTGATTGTTAAGACTAGGAGATGAACACTGGTATAGTATTGCTTATTAAACCTGGTTCTGTTCAGATCTCCCCGTTTTCTCTGGTGTAGATAGTCTTATGCCCGATTGAAATACCCAGATAGTCACCTCGTGACTGCCAGGACTCTCTCTTTCTAATTGCTTCTGATTGGAGGACTAATAAGTGACTTGCAGAGTGATTTCCAGATTCTCTTATGTTTTTCATCATTGAGATTGAGTGTTCTTGGCAAGAATACTACAGAAGTAGGTATCTTGCTTGCCTCTCAAAGCATGGGATGGTGTTCACTAGTGTGCCTTACCACTATATGCTGGTCACATGATAATTAATGGTGGTGCTGTTGAGTTCTTCGTTGTAAAACTGTTCTTTCTCGTTATAATTAAGCCTGTTGGGGAAAATGCATTTAGGGCTATATACATGAATACCTTTCCCTGAGATTTGTGCCTGCTAATTTTAAAGAACCCATTGGTGGCTCTCTTCCTCATGAAATATTGCCGTAGTGTTTGCCTGACAGAGATTCCCACCATCCCCACCCTCTAGGAGTCTACTTTCTAAGTAAGCAAGTGAAATGTGGGGAAGGAGGGATCTTCCTTGAGTGACTTCAGCTTTGAAATAAAATAGTTCAGAATTGTATCTACCTCTGTGTATGCCAAAGACTGAATAGCAGGTTAAGAATTAAAGGGATGAGCGCTTAGGACCCCTTTTAAATATTGCTCACTTGAGAGAAGTTCAGATCCTAAAGGCACCATCTAAGCTTTAAATTTAAATTTTATTTTTAGAGCTAACACATGAGTTTCTACAAATATTGGAGAAAACGCCTAGTAGGTTGAAGAGGATTCGAAACTGGAGGGTAAGAGAATTGGCAGGATTTAACAAAGTATATCAATTTGTCACTACTCTGGCAATTGCCTAGCAAACGGTTTGAAATTGAATGACGAAATACTGTGCTTTATACAGTGTACCACACTCGGACTGTAGGTGCTTCTAGTTGCTCAGCTCCTGTGTCCAGCGGACTGCCTATGTCATATCTTTTTTTTTTTTTTTTTTTTTTTTTTTTTAATTGTTATTAGTCTTAGTCATGGGGAAATTCCCTTAGCTTTACAAGTGAGGCTAAAGCCTACACAAGTTACTATAAAAAAAGTTACTATCTCAAGTCCTGGGTTAGGGTGTAATTGTTTCAAATTTTCAAAACTTAAGAGTCTTCTGTTACATTTATTGCCTTTGAGTCCAGGTGGTTTTATTTCTGTGTACATCCTGTAGAGTTTTACAAGCAAAGAATTTTATATTAAAACCCCTTGCTGTCATTGTCTCTTCTATTTGTCATTTAACTAGGCTATGGCTAAGAAACCAAAAGTAGATGGACAAGTATCAGAGACACCACTGCTTGGTTCATCTTTGGTCCAGAATTCGCTTTTAGTAGATAGTGTCACTGGTGTGCCTGCCAACCCAAGTTTCCAGAAACCTTCAACATCAACGTTCCCTGCTCCAATACCTCTAAATTCAGGAAATACTTCTGTTCAAGACAGCCGTGCATCTGATAATTTGTCAGTGCTAGCAGCAGGAATGCCCAGTACCTCGTACAGTTTGTCATCACACCAAGAATGGCCTCAGCATCCAGATTCAGCCAGGACAGACCCAGTATACCCACAGAAACAGGAGGCCACACTCTCTGGGGGCCAGTACATCAGCTTCCAGCAGGGACCTTCAGTGACACTGCATTCGGGATTGCATCACAGGCCAGACAAAGTTGCTGATCATTCATCAGCTAAGCAGGAATACGCTCACAAATCTGGGAGCAGTAAGCACCATGGGCCCATTCCTGCTGCTCCTGGAGTGGTTCCTCAGAAAATGTCTTTAGATAAGTACAGAGAAAAACGGAAGCTGGAAACCCTTGACCTGGACACAAGGGATCACTATATAGCTGCCCATTCAGAGCAGCAGCACAAACATGGGCCAGCCCAGGCAGTGGCGGCTAGTTCTGTCACTTCTCCTATTAAAATGAAACTTCCCATCACCAATGCCGACAGATCTGAGAAACACAAGGAAAAGAGTGGATCGCTGAAGTTACGGATTCCTATCCCGCCCCCTGATAAAGTTCCCAGTAAAGAAGAGCTGAAGATGAAGATCAAAGTGTCATCCTCAGAAAGACACAGCTCTTCTGATGAAGGCAGTGGGAAGAGCAAGCACTCGAGCCCACACATCAGCAGAGACCACAAGGAGAAGCACAAGGAGCACCCTGCCAACCGCCACCACAGCAGCCACAAGCATTTGCACATGCTCGGCGGAGGAGGCAGCAAGCATGTTGCCGATGGGATGCCGCCCGCTGTGCTGAGGAGTCCCGTGGGCCTGGGCCCCGACGGCATCTCCTCCAGCTCCAGTGCAAGGAAGAAACTGCATAGCAACGATGCCTCCCACAACCACCACTCCAAAATGAGCAAAAGTTCCAAAAGTGCAGGTAGTTCATCTAGTTCTTCCTCTGTTAAGCAGTATCTATCCTCTCACAGCTCTGTTTTTAACCATCCCTTACCCCCTCCTCCCCCTGTCACATACCAGGTGGGCTACGGACATCTCAGCACCCTCGTGAAACTGGACAAGAAGCCAGTGGAGCCCCACGGTCCTGAGGCCAATCACGAGTACAGTACAGGCAGCCAGCATTTGGACTACAAAGACACATTCGACATGCTGGACTCGCTGCTAAGTGCCCAAGGAATGAATATGTAATCATTTGTTTAGGTCAACTTTTCCTTTCCTTTTTAATTTAAAAATGGTTGGAACGGAAAACTTCCTTCTGACCCAGCAGTGGTGCACTGCTTCCGTATTTGTAAGTGCTGCTTTATTCTTCATTCTGAAAAGAAGAGATGGTAGTAAACAAGTCTTTCTCCACGTGATAGTGTTACCAGTACTGTAAACGCATGGAAGATGCAGCTAAGAACATTAGGATGAATGGCTGGCTGCTGCTAGGAATCTAAGCTGCCTCAAGCTTTCCTTATTTATGATTTGAATACTGTAGCTGGTTTTTTTGTTGTTGCTTGGCTTTGAATGAGTGTCAATTGTTTTCTTTTGTGTATTTATACTTGTATGTATGGTTTGCATGTTTCAGTGATAAAGGGATAAAACAGTATACTGACAACTGTTTACAAGAAAGTGGAGAAAAATGTACATACATTTTTGTATGTTTAGATATTACCATAAATACTCAGGATCGGAGCTGCTTGTAAGTATAACAATATACAGAATAACTTTATTTTCTCTCGTCAGAGTCCATCACTAATCTAAAACACAAGTGGCACTTTTTTATGTTAACCTTAAACTCTAGGCCTTACTGGAAAAGCCGCTGAGGGGACACTTCACTACTAAACGGGGATGCGGTGCCACGGGTGGTCCTTAACACTGGGAAGCACTCAGTTTGCCTTCAGAGGTTCTGACCAGATTGGCTGCAGAATCAGCCCTGACTTCTGAAGGCTTGAAGAGGAAAAATAAAAAAATAAAAATAAAGTTTACATACACTTGATGTGAAGTGCATTTAAATGTTTGTTGGCTTGTTGCAGTGCTGTAGAAGAACAGCTAATAGTGGGTATGAGGACTACTGTGACTTAGCTCACAGGAACTCCCAGTGACGAAGTTGTCCATTTCTTCAAGAACTTTGACACTACAGATTTTAACAGTAAACAGGGATCACTTATCCTTTAGCATTTGCAGTGACACCATAGTCTTTAATATCCTCTTCCCATGGAGAGAGAGTTGAGTGAGTGAGTATGCATTAGTGAGAGAGAGAGAGAGAGATACCATATTTCTTTTTCAGGTAAATGCAGTCTTCCTTATAAAAATGAAATTAAACCTATGCTCTCTTGATTCTTTTATATTCTGACAATAAAAAAAAAACATTGCTGACTGTGAATTGTACCTGTATTTATATATAGCTTATGGTCGTTATCAGGAAAATGTAAGGAAAAAGGCCAGCCTCAGGCAACCCACTGCTGGAGGTTTGACATTCGTTTGCACGTCTTAGTAGGTTCTCATTGAGGTGACGCTTGGACTGTCACCTGACGCCTGGTCAGGGGATAGACTGACTTATCTAAATTTTGGTGTAAGCACCAATAGTATGGCTCTTGTCTGTTGCCTAATCTTGAATTTATTTCTGTGGTAAGTCTTAGCTGTTGAGTCTCTTAAGGTGGGTCGGATTCAACTTGTATTGAATCACAATTTTCCTCTGTATATGAACTGTTATAAAGCCACTGATCTGTGCACAATTGTAATTTTATTCAAGTATGTTGTGGTTGTAAATATTAAGAGTTGAGCCTTGTACTCTACTTTTATTTAGCAATTACCTAATTTGCCAGTAGCTGTTTGTTTGTTTGTTTGTTTGTTTAAGAAAACCGTTACTATTTTGTCAATGTTATTTGAACTTGGGATGTCAGGAGCCTCTTTGTGGGAACTCTGCCTAGCGGGCTCATCCTCGCTCTGTTCTTGTCTTGCATCAGTAATCTGTTCCTGTGTGATTTTTGTTGCTGTGTGGTATACTATTGTATCATAAACACGGTGATTCTGGTGCAGTTACAGTTTACTGTGGTACATATTCAAGGACTAGCACAGAATTAAACAGTGCAAGGCGAGGGAGGGAAGGGTTTTGTTCTTGGTGATTTGGATGTGAAACCTCGACGGAGCATCATGTGAACTGACATGGGTGGTCATGCTACTGTATCATTGGGAGTGATGCCAGGAATTTTAATCAGCTTTTGTAAAGAGTATTCAGAGAAGTAGTGGACTTACTTTGAGTATGACATAGACTACAATGTGAATATTAAGGTCTGGGACTATAGTTAAACTTCACTAAGGATTTTCAGAAATGTGTTGTAGTTTTTTGTTTTTTGTTTTTTTGTTTTGTTTTTGTTTTTAGATATGGGAATAAGGTGATTTTGTTGAATCTTACTGGTGCTAATGACGGACAGTTAAACAGATAGTGTATATGCTGTGGATCAGTACACTTAGTACTTCCAGAATTGACTTTGAAATGCTATGTATTCACTTCACTCTGTAAATGTAATTCTTTACAATGACTATTTATTAAAAGGCAGTCAGTCGTGATTTTTACAGGATTGTGTGAACTATTCAAACTCTTCAACCTCTGAACAAGATGCTAAAACCACAATTGGGGGGGGGGGGATGTGTGAATCCTTTTAGGCTTCCTTTCCACTAAAGAAAACCCTCAGTTCATTTCACCATGAATTTGCTTGTACCATCTTGTTTGCATAAATAGTTCATCTGCATGGTCCCATTAGACTCTACCAAAGAAAAAGACTCAATGAATGGACATTCTGTTTCGAGTCTTGTAAGTAGCCATAAATAACCAAAATAGTATCAAACATAGGTGTGAAATTTCACATGTGCAAAGTACTGTTAAGGTGATACATTTTTGATAAGTTTTTTAATACTTGAAGATATTAAAAAGCATTACCTTTAAAATGTCCTATAAAAGAGTGATTCATTCTTAAGTTGTATTTCCCTAGGTTTGTGACCTTTTTGCAAAAGCACATTGTAACCAGAGGCTTCCTGTCTACCTCTCTCAGCTAATTTTCCAAAATCAAGATGTGCTTCCTAAATATTTGCCTTAGCTACTAATGTGCAGTTTTCAGGAGTGTTTGTTTGCAGAAGTCTTCTTGGAGGCCTGTATTACGAACTCAGTGCCGGTGCCCAGTGGTGGAGAAGGCCTTGCACGTCTCCTGGTAGCAGATAGTAGCAATGGAAGGTGGTGGTGCTGGTCCCAGGCCCCCTTTAGAACAGTGAATGTGCATCTCAATCTTCTCTGTTACTCAGAATATTCAGCCTTCTCGGGTGTCTTCCATGGTACCGGGTATCTTCTTTCTTCAGCAATGTCATGAGTGCATACTTTGTGCCAACAGGTAGTAGTGATATAGGACTCCCAAACTTTTGGACCTAGTTAAAAGCCCCTTGCCTTAAGAGGCTTCAAAAAATGTATTTTCTTATCTGCGAGTTTTAAATTCTGATTTTACTTCTCCAGCCTGAGGAATAAGCCACTGCCTGCCTGTGTACTCACAGATGGAGCATGATTTGCTGATTACTCAGGCTCCTGCATTATGGAGATGTTATTAGATAACATCCATGAAAGAGGAAAGTTTCTGGTTTGGGTTTTTTTGAGACACAGTCTTAACTCTGTAACAAAGATACAGGCTGGCTTTAAATTAATCTGCCTCCACCCATGCCTGGGTCAGCGGTTAAGTTATTCCCAATCTCATCTAAGCAAAAAAAGAACTTCAAATGTAGACTTAATTTGCCAGAAGATTCTGAGGATTTCTTTTGCTGAGAAAAATCTGGAAACTTGGCCTTTGATTGAGCAGTTCCCCCCCTCAGGAGCCTCTCTTGGGCAGTGCTAGGATCCACTTACCACATTTACACAGGGGAATAGTAGGGAAAGCCCACGCTAAGGGAACGTGAGTGGACTGAGTGTAACTGTCCTGTACCTGTTGGTTTAAGAGAGGCAGGCTGAAACATGAGTGCATTCCTGGTTTGCCTCAGTACTCCATGTTGGTACTATTGATACTAGGGTGTGTGTTTAGGATGCAGGCACTTACGTAGTACAAGTCAGCAGTTGGAAACCAGATCAGATGCTTGTTGCAAACACCTGTCCGTCTTAGTCTCGGTGGTACTGACATGTTCCAAGTTGTTCTTTGTTATTCCAGTTTTGAACTGTGCCCAGCCAGCTCTGTGCTGAGTCCCCTTTTCTGGTCTGTAATTCCCATCTTTCCTGCCTGGTGTGTTCTTGAGGTACGCTGACATGCCCAAGACTGCATGGGTAGGGGAAGTTCTGTTCTCTTAAAGCTGACTTCGTCCATTCACTGCAACTCAATCTCAAGTCAGTCCTGGGAACTGTAGCTTCACTTTGTTTCCAGGTTTTGAGAGGAAGTCTCACTTAAAATCCTCCAACCAACAAGTCTTTTAGTAGTTTGTGTAACTTGATTGGCCCAGTCGTGAGTAGCCTCTCTTGATTAGGAAAACGTCCCTGGAGTACCAGTTTTGTTATGGACAGTGGAATTTGAACGTTCAAAACCCTTGTGGATAATTGAATGAGCAGAGAAAATGTGTATACTGGCATGAATTAGCCTTTGAATTTCAGCTTCTCGTTACATAAGGAATTACTAATAAAGTTTGTTTATTGACAACCAAATACAAGGCTGTAACATGTCTTAAGTTAATGGGAATCTAAAATATCAATTCCTGGGGGAAAGGGCAAGTTTGCTGCCATGTAATTGACTCTCGTGTATCCAAGTACCTTAGAAGTGTCACCCAGGAAGGAGTTTGACTGGAAAGGCGATCTTTAGAGCGTCACCCTCAAACTTGACGGTGGTTGCCGTGGGTAACTGTGTTCTCTTCCAAGTAAGGGTGCATGTAGCCCAGGCTGGCTGGCCTCGAACTCACTACGAAGCTGAAACTGGCTTGAGCCGCCCTGGGCAGCATTTCCTAAGTGCTGGGACTACAAATAAGCACACTCTGCCAGATTTATTCTGCGTTTTAAACACTCCATAGATGCTCCCAACTTCACCAGTTTCCCAGGGCTTTCTACTTGAAGGAAAATGACAGCTCATCGTAATTTTTAAAAAGCAGAAGCCTGTAAAATGTTTTGTGGGGGGCTGTGGCAGCAGGCGCTACAATACTCTTGCGGAGGTCAGAGAACTAACTGCCTTTGGGAGGCTGTCCACCTGAGCCATCTTGCTGGCCTTCACAGGTGAATTTAACTACTCATTATTTGGAGACGTGCTCACTACAGCAAAGAACCCTCACTAAGGTGCTGCTGTCCCTGTGACCTCCCAGGAGAGGGGAAAGGTCTGTGTAGAGACCAGCACCTTAACATTCTAAGCTCCAGAACCCCTCTTCATGACAGCCTGGTTTAGCTGCTGAGAAACAGTACAGGAACATAAGTTGTAATTGATAACAGTGGCCTTCTTAGAACTTGAGGCCAGAAAGAGCCCTGGGAAATACTCAGGAGGACTTGAGTTAGTTTGACTCCCAAACCCACATTTGTTTTGGTGTTTCGAGACCTGGTTTATCTGTGTCGCCTTGGCTGTCCTGGAACTCGCTCTATAGACCAGGTTATCAAAAACTGTCTCTGCCTTCCAGAGTGCTGGGATTAAAGGTGTTTGCCACTTAAAAAAAAAAAAAATTTACGTGGAGCTCCTGGGCCAGCAGCCCCAGAATTTACAGAGCCCAAACAAAGTGACTCCGAGAAATTGGAACTTTGACCTCCACGTACACCTCTGTTCATGCTCACACACATGAACATACAGTGATAAGATTGGAAGACTGCACTGACCCGTGATCCGTGTTAGTAAGGTCAGGGTTGGTAGGGTAGACCAGGCATCTCTGGTGCTCACTGACCAGCTAGTCCAGAGTCGAGGGTTCTACATCAATAGGTCTGTAACAGTGAAAGTATGCCTTGTTACCCACACATTCCCCAGAGGTTCTAACAGGCTTCAGCAGAAGTAGTTGTTGCAAAGCTCAAAATACTAAATTTAAATGGCTGGACGGTGGTAATGCACACCTTCAGGCAGACAGATGGCCAGGGCTACACGGAGAAACCCTGCCTCAAACAACAAACCTCCCAAGTGCTGGATTACAGAGCTGCCCCACCACAGCCTGGCTGAGAGTAGCCTTTAAACAATAGCTGTCCAGTTCTGTAGATGAACACCAGATACAGCCTACCAGTATAAAAGCGTTAGTATAAAAGGTGTTTAGAGATGAGAATAACTGAGTAACTACAGTGGAGATGACCTCAAGCCAAATAACCAGAATTCTCTTAAGAAGGTCACATGCTGATTCTCCGAGCAGGTCTAGTTTTTGTAGTTTTTGTTCCCCTAGCTGTTTTAGGTTAGAATATAACCTGACCAAAGTAAGAGCAACTGTCAAAGCAGCCTGGGGCTCTGTGACCACACCTTAACTTACATGGACTTTTTATTTTAAACAGCCTAGGACTATTAAAAGTTTGAAAAAAGCCAGGTGGTGGTGGCGCACACCATTAATCCCAGCAACTCAGGAGGCAGAGGCAGGTGGATCTCTGTGAGCTCGAGGCCAGCCCAGTCTACAGATGGAGTTCCTGGGCAGGCTCCAAAGCCACACAGAGAAACCTTGTCTTACAAAAAAAAAAAAAAAAAAACAACAGGGCAGCAATCAGTAAATGTGTACAGCGCTGGGAGGGGGGAGCTAGTAAGGGAAAGCCATGCCTTTAAAGCTGGGCGTGGAGGTGGGCAAGCAGCTGTAGACGTGGGGGGATGCTGTCATAGTTTTTACTGCTGTGATAAAACACCATGACCAAAAAGCAACTGGAGAGGAAAGGGTTTATTTCACCTCGTACTCCTGTATCACAGTCCTTCGCTGAGGAAAGTCGGGCAAGGAAAAATGGCAGGAGCTGATGCAGAGGCCATACAGGAACTGTTTCCTGGCTTGCTCACCAAGGCCTCCTCCGCCCGCTTTCTCACAGCACCTTGGACCACCAGGGGTCTCCATCCACAATGAGTAGGACTTCCCCAACGCCAACCACTAAGAAAATGCACCACATGCAGACTTGCATATAGACCAGTCGCATGAAGGCATTTTCTCTGTTGAGGTTCCCTCCTCTCAAGTGACTCTAGCTTGTGTCACATTGACATAAAACTAGCCAGTACGGGGGTCTTGGAGACACAGCGAGAAAGCATCAAGAAAAGAATATTAACAAAAGAAGAAGAAGAAACAAAAAGAAAATAGTGTTTTGTTTTTTTAATACTGATTTTTACCTGTATGTGTGTAAGTATATGCCACGTGTTTGCAGAGGCCAGAAGAAGGTGACAGGCCCTCTGAAGCTGGAGTGTCAGGTGGTAATGAACCACCTGACCTGGATATTGGGAACCAAAGAGCAGCATCTTCCCAGCCCAAAAGTTAGACTTTTTCAAACGAGAACTCAAAAAAGCAGGCAGACTTAGCAATGGAGATCTGCAAGCAGCTGCCCAGCTTCTTCTGAGTTCAGAGACAGAATACAAGGCCCTCAGCTCCTGTGACACACCCTGATGTTTCTAGGCTAGGTTATCGAGAGATTCCTGGGGAGATTCCAAGCTGTAGTAGCTAAAGTATGGCCCTGTGTGTGTGTGTGTGTGTGTGTGTGTGTGTGTGTCTGTCTGTCTGTCTGTGTATGTGTGTATTTCTGCCAAGTTGTTTCACTATCACAGTCAGCAATCCTTAGGAGATCTCACCCTACTTTCCCTGCTTTCTTCAGACTTCTTTTGCAAGAATTAAGCCATGGGTGGCTGAGGCGGTAACTCAGTGGTTAAAGTGCTGGTTGTGCAAGCTTGAGTGCCTGAATGCAATCCCCCACTCACACGTTGAAAAAAAAAAGAAACCATAGAAGAGGACCTGGAGAGTACCCACAGCAGAGTTGATAGGATATGTTACTCTTGCAAAGGATGTGGGTGCGGTTCCTAGTACCCATATCAGGTGGCTCACAACTACCTATAACTCCAGTGTTAGGGCATCTGAAGTCATTCTGCTGGCCTCCATGGACACCTGTACTCACCCAGTGTGCATACATACACTTGGGCACACATAAAATAAATCTTTTGACAGGAGGATTCCTGGAGCTGGTGAGCCGGCTAGCCTAGCCAATGGGTGAACTCCAGGTCCACAGAGAACCCCTACCTCAAACAATAAAGTAGACAGCAACAGAAGAAGACACCAAATTTCAACCTCTGACTTACACATGTACACACAGATAAGCACATACACACAAATAAATAAGCACATTATCGGGCAAAATGTGTGTGATTTAAACTTAAAATTGAAAGAAGTAAGCCAGATGTGGTGGCACACACCTTTAATCCCAGCACCCCAAGGTAGAGGCAGGCAGATCTCTGTGTTTGATGTCAACCTGCTCCACATAGTGAGTTCCAGGGCAGTCAGGGCTATGTAGTGAGACCCTGTGCAAAAAAAAATTAAAAGAAGCATATAAGGCAATGGAGATAGTTCTTGAGCAATCAAAATTGTAAACACTGGAATGGGGTTTTGGTGGGGTTTTAAAATTTATTATTATGAAAGTTTCTTCTCATGCAAATAGACAGTCATGCCTGAAGTTTAAGGTCAGTATGGAACTAAAACTTCCCAATAATGCTGCAGGATCTGGTTAAATTGGACTAGGTTGGATTTATATTAGGAAAATAAGCCCTTTAACCATCATTCCCCACAGCAGAGCCAGGAGTCGGGGTGGGGAGACTAGAGTGGGAGCTGGTGCAAGCTCACTGGCTTCTCTTCAGAAAGGAGTGCTTCAAGAGTTGGAGAGCAGAAGGTCTCTCATGCTGATCCCTAAGAGGGAGAAAGCACATTAGAAGTAACACATAGTAACGTGACCACTACCAGATCTTCTTGAATCTGATGCAAACTATTAAGATGGAGGAGGCCCTGGGGCTGGAGAGATGGTTCAGTTTTGTTGCTCTTGAAAAGGACTATGTATAGTTAGTTCCTGGTACCCATGTTGAGTGGCTCACAATTACCCGAACTCCAACACCAGGAGCTCTGCTATCCTCTTCCAGTCTCCTCAGGAATCCACACATGGTGCATACACACACAATTAATTAGTTAATTAATTAATCAAATTAAAAGGATGGAGGCACAACTAACTGCTGCTCGTCCTGTGGACTGGCTTGAACTACAACCCCAGTTTTTAACTGTAACCTCAAGCAAGTGATGCACACTTTGCTGCCCTGTAAAGTGAGGGTTAACAATACCTACAGACGGGGGCTATGGTTTAATGGCTGAAGTGCTTGTCTAGCACAAACAACGTCCTAGTACTGCACAAATTGGGCTAGGAGGTGCTCACCTATAATCCAGTATTTAGGTGGAAGCAAAAAAAAAAAAAAAAAAAAAATCAGAAATCCAAGGCTATCCTTGGATTTGTAGAGCTTGAGACCATCCTGGGCTACATGACACCTTGTCTCACTTAAAAAAAAAAAAATTAAATCTAACTCACTGGAAGAATTAAATAAATATCTAATTTTGAGGGTTTTTTGTTTGTTTGTTGGTTGGTTGGTTGGTTTTTTAGCACAAACCCCTAGCCAGGTGGTGGTGGTGGCACATGCCTTTAATCCCAGCACTCGGGAGGCAGAGTTAGAGGCAGACAGATCTCTGTGAGTTCAAGGTCAGCCTGGTCTACAGAGTGAATTCCAGTTGTTCATACTGTTTGGGTCTGTTTGTTGAGACAGGCTTTCATGTATCCCATGCTGCGTTTGAACTTCTGACCCTTCTACCTCCACCTCCTGAGTGCTGAGGCTACAGGCATCCAGCATGCCCAGCTAGGTAAGCTCTCTGCCAACTGAGATACAACCCAGCCCCTGAAACGGAACTTTAAATGGGCTGTACGTTGTGAACGAAAGAGCTGCTTCCGGTCTCTAGGTATCTCCTCCCTTCTTTGATTTTTCTCACCTGGTCAGGCACAAGCGCACGAAGTCTGCAGCAGGTTCTGAGAATCGGTCGGGTAGAGGAGGCATCAGGCCTCTGTGGGCTCCAATGTAAAACATGGCTGCCATCCTATCCATGGAAGCCAGAGGAGGCTTCCCGGTAGCCATCTCAAACACGGTGCAGCCGATGCTCCAGATATCCGATTTCCTTCCATAGCCAGACTCATTGATGACCTCAGGGGCCATCCAGTATGGAGTCCCGCGCACGGACTTCAGCATGTCACTGTGAGTACCGTTTAAGCCTGCCCAGGCCAAACGCTTGGCGCAGCCGAAGTCAATGAGCTTTATCGTTCCAGTTGGCATGAGCATGACGTTGTTCCCCTTGATGTCTCGATGGACCACACAGTTCTCGTGGAGATAAGCAACACCTTGCAGGATCTGTCGTGTGTATTTGCAGAACACCGTCTCGGGCAGGGGCCCGAAGCGGTTGATAACACTAGAGATAGAGCCGCCAGGGACAAATTCCATGAAGATGCTCACCGTGTTCTCCTCTAAGCACGTCCCTAGATAAGCCACTATGTTGACATGCTTCAGTGCCTTCAGCAAATCCACTTCCTCCTGCAGTTTCCGGTATTCTTTCGCAGTAGCCAGTTTATCCGAAGTATCCAAGGCCACCTGCTTCACAGCTATTAGCTGTCCTAGGCTAGTCAGCCCACAGTAAACCTACAAACAAGTCAGTACGTACTACTGAATTTATGACAGAGCAATGTGTTCAAAAGTGCCTTTCCCTTCGCTTCCCAGACACTTTCTGTCCTCTAAGTCAATCCATCCCCAGCTAAATGAGACATGATTAATCAAACTCTGCATTTAAGATGGCAGTGAGCAAACATGATGGACAGGTGGCAAATTGATTCATAGTCACATGATTAGATCAATGCAAACTGATTCACAATACTATATACCCCCAGGTATCTATTTTTGGATAAGTTTGTATTGGATTTTTTCTTTTTGCTTGCTTGTCTTAGTTTTGTAAAAAACTGACATCTTGGCACATGCTTTTATCTCGGCACATGGGAGCCAGAAGCAGGGAGATCTCAGTCAGTTCAAGGGCAACCTGCCCTACACAGTTCCAAGTCAGCCTGGTCTACACAGTTCCAGGTCAGCCTGGTCTACACAGTTCCAGGTCAGCCAGGGCTACATAGTGAGACCCAGTCTGAAAAAAAAAATTGTCTTT
Organism: Phodopus roborovskii; assembly: GCF_943737965.1. Taxonomy (NCBI): domain Eukaryota; kingdom Metazoa; phylum Chordata; class Mammalia; order Rodentia; family Cricetidae; genus Phodopus; species Phodopus roborovskii. The sequence continues at coordinate 12,147,614 of NW_026126585.1, forward strand.
TTATTTTTATTTATGTAATTATTTGTATATCTTATATATACATATATGTGTGTGTGTGTGTGTGTCTATGTGTGTGTGTGTGTGTGTGTGTGTGTGTGTACAAAAGAGGGTGCTGGGTCACTTAGAATTGGGGTTATAGGTGGTTATGAGCTGCCCCATGTGGATGGACACAAGTCCTTTGGAAGACCAGGAAATGTTTTTAACTGATGAGCCGTCTCTCCAGCCCTTGTCTGTTTTTTGAAGACCGTGTCTTATGTAGTTCAGGATGCCTCAGACTCACTTTGTAGCTGAAGATTACCTTAAATTCCTGATCCTTCTGCCTTCTCCCAAGTGCTGGGACTACAGTGTGTCTCACTACACGCAGCAGTAGTCAGATGTATTTGTGGAGTTGTGTGTGTCCAACGGTTGACACTGGGTATCCAATTGGGTTAGCCATTGAGCCCTAGGACCCCTTCCGTCTCTCCCTCCCCTGTGCCGAGATTGTAGTGTGGTACAGCACCAGTTCCCATGGAAGCACCAGGGATCAAACTCGGGTCCTTATGCTTGCACAGCAAGCACTTTACAAACTGAGCAGCCCCTCCGGCCTCCCATGTATGCTCTTGTATTAGTTTTCTTATCTATAAAACTGATATGACATTTGTCTCACATATTTCCCTGGTGAGAGTATCAGATGCTGGTCTGCGAAAGCCCCTCACCAAAAGAACACAGGGGCTAAGTCAGAATACAGCTCTCCAGAAAGAGAAGGGAGCAGGTCCTGCCAGTTACCCCATAATGTGGATTCCTGAAGGATCCTCAGCTAGAGACTCCATAGACCTGTCTACTCAATATTCTTTAGACCGCTAAAACTTGGGGGGGGGGTCATTTGTGCAACTCCCAAAACACAAAGAAAAGCATTTGAGTTTGCCCCCCCCCATGGTAAGTCTCCCAGTCTCCAGTGCTATATTGAGCCACTGGAGGGAGAGATTTCTTTCCCAATGGGCTCATTGAGGGTTAGTATTGACAGTCAACTTGACAGAATCTAGACTCACCTAGGTGACACACATCTGGACATGTCTGTGAGGGAATTTCTAAGTTAGCTTAACTAAGGTAGAAAGACCCACCGTGAATGTGGCCGGAACCATCCCCTGGGCTGTGGGCCTGGGCTGAATAAAAGGGGAAGGTGATCTGAGCACCAACATCCATCTCTCTCCGGGTGTCATGTGACCAACTGCCTCCGGCTTCTGCTGCCATGACTTCCTCATCATGGCAAACTATACCCTCACACTTCCAGCCAAAATGGGTCACTGTGTCCTTAAGTTACTTTTGTCAAGTGTCGGGGGGGGGGGGGAGGGTGGATAGTGCTGGGCTTGAACTTGGAATGAAGAGAGGTTAGAAGTGCAATGGGAAGTCACTGCCTGAGAGCGAGCGAGAGCCTGTGAGACTGCTGGTCTAGAGGAAATGGTTAAGTCTCTAAAAACGCCTTTGCCAACATCAAATCCACTCCACACCTCTCACATGCACAAAGAGAGAGACATATTCCCCTTGAAGCAAGTTTGTTTCTGTGCTTCTGTGGCTCCCAGCTGAAAATACCCTAAGTATAGGCATTGTTGGTGGAGTCAGGGTTGGTGGAAAGTTCTAGCATCGGGGCTCGAGGTGGACTTACGGTGCCATATGCTCCTCTCCCAAGGATCTCACCCTTGGTCCAGAATATAGCCTCTCCATGTTGTAAACTCTTGTCAGAAAGTGTCTTCTTTTCGTAAGCCTTAAGAAAGTTTTCTTCCTTGTCATATATCCTGAATCCGTTCATACACCTCTGGGAAAGCGGCAACAGGGTATCATTAAGCTCTGGTTCCTTGTGGGGGAGTTAAGAACACAAGCCATCTGCCTCCTCTTCCTTTCTTGAGACAAGGTATCAGGGAGCCCCAGCCAGCCGGCCTGCCATTCACTATGTAACCAAGGATCACCTCTAACTTCTGGCGCTACTGCCTTTATGCCCCGAGTGCTGTGATTACAAACAACGTGCCACCAACAGCCCAGGACACCTTCGAGCAGCCCACCACACCTGTGTGCAGCCTAGGGTAGCTGTGAGTCTATGTGGTCCAACACAAAATCATAAACTTACTTTTTAAAGGAATCGTGAGGCTCTATAGCCTGCAACTGTCTGGTGATCACTGGAAGTTATCTGCCTTCGACTGAAAATGTCATCATTGAACAAAATACTGACCTACTTTAAATAAATAGTTTTGCTGTGTTAAATTACCTCAGGTGATCTCAAGGCAGAGAGTCCAAGTAGCTAAATTCCAGAAATAAGCCCACACCGAGAACTCAGGGTGTGCTGAGTTGGTAGAGTGACAACTCAGCATCACATGAACCAGGCAGAAGCAGGAAGATTAGAAGCTCAAGGTCTGGAAGCCTACAGGGGACCAACCTAAGCCCTCTATACATGTAACAGTATTGTGGCTTGGGACTTGTGTGACTCCTAACAGTGGGAACAAGGGCTGTCCCCAATGCTTTGGCTGCCTCTTGGGAACCTATTCCTCACACTGGATTGCCTTGCCAAGCACCAGGGGAGGTGTTTAGTCTTATGGCAATTTGATATGCCATGCTTTGCTGATATTCATGTAAGGCCTGTCCCTTTCTGAACAGACACAGATGAGGAGTGGATTGGGGCGGGGGTGGAGATGGCATGGGAGGAGAGGAGAGAGGGGAAACTGTGGTTGAGATGTAAAATAAATTAATAAAAATTTAAAAAGAACTTGAAGGTCATCCTCAGCTACATAATGAGTTCAAGGGCAGCCTGGGCTACAAAAGACCTTGTCTCAAAGAAGAAAAAAGACACCGAGAATTGTAGCCTAAATCTGCCAGTGGTGGCACACGCCTTTAATGCCAGCACTCAGGAGGCAGGGGCAGGTGGATCTCTGTGAATTCGAGGCCAGCCTGGTCTACAAAAGTGAGTTCCAGGACAGCATGGCCACACACACACACACACACACACACACACACACACACACACACACACACAAATATGTGTAATTAAAAATAAGAGTTTTGAACTGGATTGTCTCTAAGGTCCTTCCCACCCCAATGCATTCTGATTCTAATCAGACCAACCTGTAGTTTGACATTTGTTGTCTCTCTGTCCAGTTCTTCGATAGTGTTAGCTCTCCTGCTGAAAACAAGGTTCAGGTTTCCGGCCTCTGCCTCATTTGTCATTATTTGGCAAGAGCTGCTATCTGTCTCATCAAGTGCTAATAGTTCTTCAACCAGACACCCTAGCAACTCATCAGTCAATTCTTCATTCTTTACTGGGTCTAAGATTTCTCTCGTAATCTTCCCAAATGTTTGATATGTGACAGAGTTATTTTCTAAGCTGTCCTGATCCAAAGAATGCGTCCAGTGTTGTTCTGTGGGGGAAGGTGCACTTTCTGTGTTCTCATGGAAAGAGAAACTCGGAAAGCTCATGGGTGTTTTAGACTTATCTGAAAGGCTATCGATTTCTAGGTAATCCATGAACATCAGGCCAGCATTGACTTTGTCAAGAGGCTCTACATCCTGCTTTTCTGGTGACACATGCCTGCCTGAACTCTTGCCTCTGAGTGCCACAGCCCAGCTGTTTTCTGAGGGGACAAGCAGGGTCTGCTGGTGCAGCTCTCCAAGCCCTTTTAGATCTCCAAGGCTTTGAGTAAGTATGTCACTGGTGCAAATGCCTCCTTCATCAGCATCCTCCTCCGTGATGATTTCCTCAACAATGGATAGATCTGAGACGGGAGGGGTCTCTTTCTGTTCAGGGGATTGCTCAGGGATCGGTATCAACATTGTGAGCTGAACTTCTTCTTTAGCAGACTGAGAGCCATTTCCTGAAGATTTAATCGGCCAGTCTGGTTCTGAAACACCCCCCTCCCTGTGGCTACCCGTAGCCTTGCAACCCCTTTCTTTAGAAATCAACCCTTTGTGGTTTTGCTTGAGACCAAGCGAAGGCTTCGGGGCTTTAATGTGGGGCCTCTTCTGAAGAAGTTTGGCTCTGCTCTTGCCGTTCCTGTCACTTTGGGAAGAGTGACATTTACTGGGGACACATCGGCCCAGTGGAGCCATGCATATTTCACGGTAATACCTGTGTTGGTGCCTTTCTGCCTCTCGAATGTGACTGTAAATGGGAGTCCCAAACATCTCGTAGATTCCTGGTCCGTTGGAGGTCGAATTGATTTCTTTGAACATGTCACTATACTTCAAGTCCTGGAAGTGCGGTCTTGGATCTGTTGTTTCAGCCAAGAGGGGAACACACGGCTTCTTTACACCTGAGTTTTTACAGATTCGAGGAAACGCTTGCTTTTTAGGGCTCTGGGTCTGGTGCGTTGCTTTCTTCTTTTCTGTTGGAGGTGCTCTCCTTTGAATCTTAGGTGACAGATGGGGTCTGGGGTCCGTGACTTCCAAAGCAGGGAAAACTTGAGTTTTTATGCTGTTCTTATGTCTGTTGGGGTTAATGGAAGCTTGGCTGGAAACTGTGAGATTGGGAGGCGGTCTGTTTCTGGTCTTGGTCCTTGAATCCAACGAGGCTCTGTGAGTATTTGTCTGGCGTTTGTCCTGTTCTTGTTGAGCAAGTGTGTAGAGGCTACTGCTGTTCTGCACAGTGTGCTTTCTCTTTTGGAGGTTTGCTTTGGCTGTAGCTGACTCCCTGTGTGTTCCTTCTCCAGGGAATATGATGTGGACAAGAGGCACCATCCCATTCGTTTCTGGTTTGGTTGATTCCTCTACCGATACTTTGTTGCTCTCTTCTGTGTCTTTATGGCCTTCTAGGAGCTCTTCGAGAGAGCCGTGGGAGTCCGTACTGGATACATTCTTTAGAACTCTAAACTCTTCTGTGGCAGCTGGCGGTTCCTTTGCTCCAGCTTTGTGTAAAGGGTTGCTTTCCGAATCAGGAACTTCCTGGTTTCTGATCTCTTTTTCCTCTGCATTCGAGGCTTCCTGAAGCTTGCTGTGAGTGGTGCACACAGCTTCGGAGTCGTGTTCAAACGCTGTGGCTGTTGAGCTTTCTTCTTTTCTTGATGAAGGATACTGGGAGTTTTCACCCCCTTCTCTCACTTGGCTATCATGGCACTCACTACCCCTTTCCCTCTCTGTGAGAACATTGCCTTCCTTGACCTCCTCACAGGAAACCAATGCTGGCCCTTCCTCAAAGCAAGAGGTTTCGGTTTTGTCCCATCCTCCGATGATTTCCGGGGATCGCCAACTCTCTGCCTGGTTTCTGGGACGGTTCACCTTCTGGAAAGAGCACATGTTTCTAGACCAAATGGCACTGTCAGACGCCCTGAGGCTCTGTTCCCCTGCTCCCTTCCACGTGACTTCTTGATGGCTCTTTGACGAGCTAAAATCAACTGATTGGCTAAGAGGCTCCAAGAGCTTAGGCACAGAGTGGGTGAAGCTTGGGACTTTTCTCTCATTGTTTCTTGGAAACTTGTGACTTTTTTCCATATCGAGGACACAAGATCTCATGGGCAAGAGTGATAGTGGAGGCAGAGGAAACTAAAAGAGAGAGAAAGAGAGAGAAACCCAAAAAACCAATGAGTGCAGAAAAGTACATGAGTACCATATTCACTGATTTAAAGTCAGGAAGTTCGTTTGTTTGTTTGTTTGTTTGTTTGTTTTGTGATGGTTTTTCTGTGGCCTTGGCTACCCTGAAACTCACTCTGTAGACAGGCTGGCCTCAAACTCAGAAACCTGCCTGCCTTTGCCTCCTGAGTGCTAGGATTAAAGGCGTGTGCCAGCACCTGGCTTAAATCAAAAAGTTGGAATACCCGCTTAGGGAAAGCCTTTGAAGTATAATGCCATCCTGAGAGCCACATGTTTTGTTCGGAGCTTGTGCATCCTGGGTAAATGCTCTTCCACTTAGCTGCATCAATATGTCAGCAAGCCAGAAAGATCACAATTTCTAAAACCAAAATCTGGGGTTGGGGATGGAGCTCAGTTAGAGGCGTGCTCGCCTGGTATGCGTGAGGCCCGGCTTTGATCCCCGGCATCGCGTAAACAGGGCACCGTGTGTACACCTATAACCCCATGCTGCAGAGGTGGAGGCAAGAGGGTCAGAGAAGGGTAAGGTCACACGCTGTATACAGCCTGGGCTAGAGTACTTGCCAATAAATAAGCACTTGCACAAAGAAAATGAAACCCAAATCAGGACCAGACAAGATGGCTCTTTGGGTAAAGGCGCCTACCAGCAAGCCCGATACCTAAGTTTGATTCCTGGGACCCACAAGGTGGAAGGAGAGGGCTGATGCCCCCAAGATGTCTTCTGATGTCTACATGCACATAGTCTCTCTCTCTCTCTCTCTCTCTCTCTCTCTCACACACACACACACACACACACACACACACACACACACAAAGTAAAAATAAATACCTTAGCCAGGCTATGGTGACAAGTGCTCTTAAGCACTAAGCCATCTCTCCAGACTCCTCAATAGCTCTTCCTTCTCCTTTGCCCTCCAAACTATTCCAAACTATTTCAAACTCAGCTAGTTTTAATTAGGTCTGACCGCTAGGTGGCAGTGTAATACAAAGTATCGCATTCAGCCTGTTTAGCTATAAAGTTCCCGAGTGGGAGTTTCTTTTCTTTGTGGTGTTTTCTCATGTACACAAACTCCATAACCAAATTATATCAGATTACTTGTGGACATGAATTGTTCATAGTGATTGAGAGCTACAGCTTGAATTTTCAGTTGCCAGCTAGGGGTAAGCAGGTAGGGGAGGACCCAGCTATTAGAAACTCGGGCGTCATGTGATATGTATCTCCCTCAAATTTATTGCCTGAATTTTCCCCCATTTTCAAAAATAAGGAAATAAGGAATGAGGAAATGATTCAGTCAGTAAAGTGCTTGCCTTGCAAGGACAAACACATGCTACCATGGTGGAACACGCTTGGAATCCCAGTGTTGGGGTGGGGGTGTAAAACAGATCCCTGGAGTTTGCTGGCTGATGAACCTAGTGTAATTCCATAGTGAAAGACCCTGTCTCAAAAAGCAAGGTGGACAGTGCCTGGGAAACAACACCTGAGCCTGATCTCTGGCCACATGCACGCACGCACGCGCACACACACAGACAGAGACAGAGAGAGAGGCATGTTCCAGTGTTAGGAAGTCCCTTTCAAAAGCTTTCTCACATGCTAATACTGTCGCACAGGTGTCTCTCACGTGCTGATTAGCAGGTGTGCAGAGCCATCACTCATGAGCTGATGCACAGGTGTGCACAGGCGTTTCCATGTCTCCCAGGACCCTGAGGGCCAGGAGAGCTGGGAAAACGGAAAAGCGACCAGGATCTTCCCAGAAGCTTTCCTTTTTAAATTGCAGATGCAGGAAAAACTCCACGGTGGGGGTGGGAGGTTACCTGGGATTTGGACAAATGTAAGGTTGAGTGGCGTGGTGACCCACAGCTTCAATTCAGCACTCGGGAGGCAAGGGCAGGAGGAACTGGATCCCTGTGAGTTTGAGACCAGACAGGGCTACATAGTGATACCCTGTCTCAAAAAGTTAAATACATAAATAAACAAACAAACAAACAAACAAAAGAGTTGAGTGAAAGAAAACTAAGAGGCACAGCATTGGAGGAACCAGGACTGTCAATCATGCGGGCCTGTTTTCTTCCATGGAAGAAAACGGATGACGCCCAGTCACCTGGAATGCCAGAGTGAGAAGTAGCCCATCAACCTGGTGGCCTTTTGCTATTCTATGAGCCAGCCTTCCTGAATCCGCCAGTATCCTGAGCATTGTTTAGGCCTTAATCCCGAGCTTTGTCTCTCAATCGAATAGAGCACATCCCTATGAAACTGGTCCCTGTGAACTTTGCATCCTCCATCAATAGAATCCATCCTTACGCTGATCACAGAGCCTTCTCTAGGCCTGAGCTCTACTTAGCAGTCAATAGAATTTATTCTTGTTATAAAGGTCGCTGGCCACAAGTCCTACTATATTTAAATGTGTAAGGAAAATAGAGTACAGGGGCAGTCCCTGGAGGTCTTTACCCAGTGCCCTAGAAATGGCACTGTCCCCAGCTTTCATTTGCAATACCTGCAGTAACCCCTTAACACTAAGAGATGCTTTCACCTCATAAGCCGGGGACAGGAAATTGCCCAGAGAAGCAACTCATAGAGCAAGGGATAATATTCCCACGAATAACTGACTTCTCCATAAAATAGCCATCGTTTTTAAGATTTCCTCCACGCTATCATTGCTAAGGATTTGACAATGAGTAGTTTGGTGGAGCTTGTGGTTGTTTTAACTAAGTAAAAAATGCTGGAACCAATCTTACCTCAACTCTTCGGCTACTGTGACTCACGTCAGAAGTAGGAAACTCTATAAGAAAGAAACAAACAAGAATTGCGTGTTCTTAGTAGTAGGGTGAAAAGCCTACTACTAATGGAGCAATGCAGAGGCTAAGGTATGTGGGGAAGTGTTTCAAAATATGCTTTCTTCCTGTGCAGTGTACACAGTGGTATGGGATGTTTCCAGAAAACCTCAGGTCAAAGCCACCAGGAGGGATTGTTGCTGTGGGTTAGTTTGTTTGTTCGTTTGTTTTTGAGACCCGCTCTCAGGTAGGCTGGCCTGGAACTCCCTAGGTAGCCGAGGATGACCTCGAGTGTTAGGATTACAGGTATGTGTTATGCCCAGTTCAGTCCTGGGAACCAAACCCAGGGTTTCATGCCTGCTAAGCAAGCACTCTCCCAGCTGAGCCTGTCCTACACTAGTTTGTTTTTTCTCCCCCATGAAATACTCTTCCCTGAAACATAGAATGTTCCATGTGCCGTCACTATTGTCATATATGTGTGGGTGTGTGATGTGCTTTGCTTGTAGAGCTCAGAGGACACACACAAACATTTAGGTGCCACTAACCTTGGTTTCTTGAAACAAGACCTCTCACTGGCCTGGAACTTACCAAGTTGGCTAGGCTGGATGGCCAGGGAGTCCCAGAGATATTCCTGAATCAACCACCCCTGGGCTGTGATGACAAGCGCGTGTGATCATACCTGGCTTTTTTTTTTTTTTTTTTAATATGGGTTCTGGGGAATTGAACTCAGATCCTTGTGCTTGCAAGCAAGCACTTTAGTGACTGAGTTATCTCTCCAGCGCCACTATAGAATTAAATGCTCGACTTAATATGTTTCATCTTACTTGTGGTTTCTGGATTTTTTTTTTAACAGAGATACATAAAGTTGCATTTGTATATATGGGATGAACAGAGAAGTACAATTGTTTAGGGTACCAAGGGGACTAATAGGAAGGAGCAGGGGTGAGAGAAGGGAGTAGAGGGGGAGGGGGGAGGGCGGATGTGCTTGCCATACAATATATTCTCGCATGGAAACCTTAACAGTGAGTAATAAGCACGTGCTTGACTCACCTTCAGGTTTTCTTTGCTGCACTTTCAGAACGTGGGGGGCCTCCTCCCCGGCTGCAGACATAGCCGTACTTGGGTCCAAGCAAGGTCTCGGTGGTAGGAGGGCTACGTCCGTACCATGGAGCTCGTCAGAACTTCCTTCCCTCTGCAGACATGGAGGTCTTGCTGTGGGTCCCACCATCTCTACTGCGTTTGGTGGAGAGACGGGGTGCTCGTGTCCCCGCTCCGGAGGCACTGAGCTCACTTGCCTGAGAGGGGAGACATGGGGTAGTGTGGATCTTGGGTGGTCCCTCTGTGTTAAAAGTTTGGCCCCTACCATATGGTGGCATTGGAGGTGCCTAACGGGAAGAAGTTCATTCACTGGGCGTACTCCCCACCACTGCCCTGCTGTGTCTGTGGCCACCATAAAGGAAGCAGCCTTCTCCCCGCAAGCTGTCTTCCATGATGTCTGTTCATTATCTGGCCCCTCTTCATAGTATTTGTTGCTACACAGCCGCCATATTTTTCTCCTTAAATTACAATTCAGGACCGGAGACATATTCCTTACTTGTTTTCTTTCCGATCTTCTTGGCTTGTTTCTTGGGGAGGATACGGTGGAAACATCACGATGATCTCGACACCTGCAGAAAGTCATGGCAGGAGTAGAAGAAGTAAGAAAGCAATGAACTCCCTGAGACGAGGGAGAAACACTTAGTCTATTTAGATTAAGTCTATTCGTTTGTGTGTGGGGGTGCAGTGTGTGGAAGAGTGTGGTTTTGAATCGGTTTCTTTGTGTAAACAGGTCTGGCTGTCCTGGGACTCTCTTTGCCAACAGGCTAGCCTTGAACTCACAGAGATCCTCTGCCCCAAGTGCTGGGATTAAAGTCATGGACCACCACCACCTGGCGATAAATTTATTCTTAATGGTTATAGAATAAATGTTAGCTAGGAGATTGAGTTTGGCCATTTTCTACAGCATATAACATGTGGTATCAGGTATGTCCCAGCTCCAACCCATGGCCCTATGTAGCTATGGATAGCAATGAATCTTGCCCAACAGAAAAGTATATACTTGATTAAAATATCACGAAAGTGTGTGTGTGTGTGTGTGTGTGTGTGTGTGTGTGTACAAGTGTGCCATTGTTGAGTGTGAACTTTGGGGAGTGACAATGTCATGTCACACTATAAAAAGGTTGGTTTTATGATAATTTCCAGATTCAGGGCAGGATGGCTTAGAGGGAAGGAATCTGATACCACGCTCAATGGGTTCAAATCCTAGCACCCACATGGCAGCTCACAACTGTCTGTAATTCCAGTTCTGGGGGATCTGACACCCTCACACCAATGGACATAAAATAATAATTAAAATTTTTAAAAAAGAAAGTCAAAGGCATTTGACCACAGGACTCCTCTAAAGGGGGCCAGGGTTTATTTATTTTAATCAGTTTTTTCGAGGTTTGATGATGATCATATTACTTAATGGTTACTGAATCATAATCAGCCTGGAGAGAGGTGGTAAGCAAGGCTAAGAAAGTCAGCACAGGGCAGCAGGGCACAGAGGGCTGAGGGAAGTGTATTTGGATCTGGGATGAACAGACTCCTGGAGCTGATGGAAGCTTCTGAAGGGAAAGAGATGGTCGCAGGTGACATTGGACAATAACGAAAGGGACTGTGGATGCTGGCTGAGCAGGAGAGGGATCAAGTACAGAGGATCCAGGAGTAAGTGGCCGCTATGGCGAGGGGCAAGTTGCCAAGGCTCTGATTCAGAAAAAGGATACAGCAGAATGATGGGTGGTTTTTATTCTCTCTCTTCCCTCTCCTTCTTGCTCTAAATGTATGTGTTCGTGGATGTAAACGTACATAAGAAAGCCAGAATCTCATTCCCCAGGCACTGTCCATCTGGATATTATTATTATTATCATTATCATCATCATCATTTGTGTACTTTCTTTTTGTTTTTTGGGTATTCCACTCTCCTGAAACTCTCAGCTAGCAGGCTAGGGCCCCCGGGATTACCAGCACACACGCAGGGACTTACATTTGCAAAGCAAGCACTTTACTGAATGAGCTCTCTCCAGTCCCAGGTTTTATTTCCTTCATTTGTTTGTGAGTTTTTTGTTTGTTTGTTTGGGACAGGGTTTCTCTGTGTAGCTTTGGAGGCTTTCCTGGAACTCACTCTGTAGACCAGACTGGCCTCAAGATCCCAGAAATCCACCTGCCTCTGCCTCCCAAGTGCTGGGATTAAAAGCGTGCGCCACCACCCAGGTGTCTGGGATTTCGAAGTTGCACCACACACTTCTGAAATTCTGAGAGAACCCCAGGCATCAATGCTATCTTTGGGGACAAGTCATGGAAGGAAGTGGATACCTTCTGTCCTGCATGGCCAGTCTTCACCCTGGGCAGCTTCTCCTTCCCCAGCCAGTGTGGACAGGCAGCAGTGTTCCTCAAGGCTGAAGTCCTGTCAGATCACACAATGAAAGTTCAGTGAGGCTATGGGCAGATGCTCAGCAAACAATCACGGCATAGGTATGTGAGGACCTGAGTTCAGTGCCCAGAATCCACATTAAAGAGCCTGGTGTTAGCTGGGCAGTAGTGACGCAGGTTTTAATCCCAGCTCGGGCAGGTAGATCTCTGTGTGTTCTAGGGCAGCTGGGTCTACAGTGCAAGTTCCAGGACAGCAAGGAGTATATTGATGAACTTTGACTCAAAAAACAACAACAACAAACAAACAACGGGATGGAGAGATGGCTCAGCCATTAAAGGCTAGGCTCACATCCAAAACAAAACAAAACAAACAAACAAACAAACAAAATGGCAGGGCAGGGCACTGTCTCAGAAAAAACCATGATGGATAGAATGGATAGGAGCCTGAGGAACCACAATCAAGCCTGACCTCTGACCTCCACATGCACACACACACACACACACACACACACACACACACACACACACACACACTGTTTTGTTTGTTTGTTTTTAATGTAAGCATTAGTATAGTCAATCATACTATTTTTTTGGGCAGGTGACACCTAAGATTCCCTCTTAAATGGATGAAATGTTTAGGACTACAACAATAAGGAAGGTTCAGCCCTTGGAGCCCATGTGATTAGTTGCATAATGGAAACTGAAGATCAAAGCTGAGACACAAGCACAGAGCCCCTCAGTGCTTCCTACTTCATGGTTTTAGCATCTGGGCTGCTAAGCTGCCCCGAATCCCATCTGCAAGGGTAAGTGGAAAGAATTCTTCAGCCACAGTCACAGGGAAGCAGCCCCAGAGGAACAATGTGGTTTCCACAGCTCTTCCCTGGGGCATTACAGAAGAAATCCCCACCCCCGTGGAAGCTGCAGAACCCGGGACAGAAGCAAGCAGCAAAGCGGATTACGGTTTTCACCAGGGCCGCTTTCTGAACGTAGAGTGCAACTTCTCAAACTTCTTTTGGCTTTCTAGAAAATAATCCTTATGTTTGAAAGCCAACTTGATTGATGAGAAGTACTTAGCGCTCTTTAAAGGGAAGCGTTTTCTTAGTATGGTAGTGGCCATTGTGTTTTAAAATGTATTTTTTTTATTTAACTTCTTTGTGTGTGTATACACGTGAGTCCACAGGCTTGTGGTGCAGTGAATGTGTGGGTACCAGAAGACAGACCGTAGGATGCCATTGTCTATTTGCATCACCTGGGTCCTAGGGACTAAACTCATAGCCAGACTTGGTGGGAAACAACTTTCTTCTTTCTTCTTCTCCTCCTCCTCCTCCTCCTTCTTCTCCTTCTTCTCCTTCTTCTCCTTCTTCTCCTTCTTCTCCTTCTTCTTCTTCTTCTTCTTCTTCTTCTTCTTCTTCTTCTTCTTCTTCTTCTTCTTTTCCTCCTTCTCCTTCTTCTTTTAAGATTTTACTTAATGTTATTTTATGTGTTATTTGTTATTTGCTTGCTTTCATGTCTGTGTGAAGGTTATTGTATCTCCTGTAACTATGGTTATAGACAGTTGTGAGATGCCATGTAGGTGCTGGGAATTGAACCTGGGTCTACTGGAAGAGATGCTCTCAATCTCTGAGCCATCTTTCCAGGACCAGTGGTAAGCATCTTGACCTTCTGAAGCATCTTACCAGCCTCAGAGTCATTGTCCATGATATGCTCCTTTACTGGAAGTTGTTATGATGATTTTGAGATTAGCTCAATGAATGGCCCCAGCACCACATAAAACTGGGCATGATGAAATATATTTGTAATCTGAACACTTGGAAAGTAGAGGCAGAGGTATGGGTGGTTCAAGGTCATTCTTGGCTACTTAAGGAGATTGAGGCCAGCCTGGGATCCATGGGACCTGACAAAAAAATTGATAAATATAAAGGGCATTTCTTGGTCCCAGTCCTATAACTCTAGCCTTGTGAACTTCAAAACACTGCAGCTCCCAGAAGATTCTAAAACCCAAGAGAAAGAAGGGTAGGGAGGATGTAAAGCATAGGAAACTAGATTGTGAACAGATTTCATAAAAATGTCATTGGAGTGTCAAGAAGATGTCTCAGGGGAAAGGCCACTTGCTGCCAAGAATGGTAACCTGAGCTTGATCCCGGAACCCACATGTATGAGAACTGACTCCCAAAAGCTGTCTTCTGACTTCCATGGGTACTGTAACATGCCTGTGAGTTCCACTCCCCACAAGTAAATTTAATTCAAAAAGTTAAATGCCATTAGAAGCTAAAAATGTGCTAAAAACAAAGAGTCTGACACTGAAAGGAAAATAATAATGAAAGAATTGAAAACTATCTAAAATAAATGGAATCATAGGACATGGTATTTAGTAAAGACAAAGCTACAACAACCTTCTGTGTTATCCACATATATGACAGATGGAATGCCTGTCTCCCAACAAGGATTTTATGTTGGAGTCCTAACTCTCAAAGCGATGGTGGTAGGAAGCAAAACCTTTGGGACCTAGTTAGTTCATGAGTGTGGAGCTCTGGCAACGGGCTTAGTGACCTTACTCAAGACACCAGAGAGCCAGCATGAGGAGTGAACCAGAGACTTGGAGTGTGTATGTGTTGTGTAGCAATGATCTCTGAATTGAAACAGTCCCTCCCACCGGGGAGTTCCTAAGATTCAGGAAGCTCATAAAACTTCCAAGACTCAGGATCATCCCAAGGTTATATAAGCAGTAAAAAATTACTGGGAGAGAGAGACAGAGACAGAGAGAGAGAGAGAGACTCTAGTTGAGCTTCCTGCAGATCCTGAGTTTCAAGGATACAGCTTTCCTGGATTCATCACCCACATCGCCTTTGGGTCACCCATGATCTTAACCAATCCCAGTGAACTCATTGGGTCACCAAGCTAGCTGTAAGTGGAATCTTTTCTTTGGCCTGTCGTCTGTGCCCTATCAGATGACTAGACATTTGTTGACCTATCCCCAGGAAAAGTCACACAACATCCATTCTAACCCTTCAGTCTCTATAACTGAGAAATAAGTTTCTGTTGTTTATAAGCCACTCAGTCTAGGGCATTTTGTAGTATCAGTAGAAATTAAGATGTATACACACTCCACCTTAACTAGCTAATTTACATTAAAAAAATTATGTCTGTGGGTGTTTTGCCTGCCTGTATATCTGTGTACCATATTTGTGCACTACTAGCTGAGGCCAGAAGGGGGTATCAAACCTCCTGGTACAAAAGTTACAGATAGTTGCCAACCCCAATATGGGTGCCAGAAATCAAACCCAAGTTATCTGGAAGAGCAGCTGGTGTCCTTTACTGTTGAGCCATCTCCCCAGCCCCCAATTACATCTTTAAAATATATTAATACTGTAATTGCTCAGCTGGGGACATGGTGTTGCATACCACAGGATCCTGGGACACTAGAGTTGGAGGATCAAGAGTTCAAGACCAGCTTACACTACACACATAGTGATTGTGGGTTGCCACGTAGGTGCTGGGAAGTGAACCTGTGACCTTTGTTAAGGCAATGAGCATTCTTAACTGCCACTCTGTCCCGTTTTCTCCCTTTAGTATTTTCTTTAGCCCATTTCTCTGTGTGGGCCCCCTCACCTCACTGCTGCTGATACTCTGCAAGATGAGGTTTTCGGTTTTGGAAACCGTCACATCCATTGGAGGAGAGCTTGTCTCATGACAGATGTCCAGCAGTGACTCCACATGTCTTTCTGTCAAAAACAAAACAAAACAAAACAAAACAAAAAAACGATGTGTGCTTTGTAAGATTCAACAGTCTCATGGGCAGATCTGTCTCTAGGTTTAATCAGCTCCATTTGGTCAGGTTTCCCTGAAAGGATGGTCAGGCACGGAACTTTAGGTATTCATTTTCACAGGAAGAAGAGGCAAGAGCAGGGCCCAGGAGACAAGGGACTTGCTATGCAAACATGAGGCCCAGAATCCACGTAAAAGCCAGGCAGGTATAGTGACTGTCTGTGACTTGAGCACTCGGGAGGCAAAGACAGGGGATGCCCAGGACAAAATGCCTACCTAGACTAGCAGACACAGTGTCTTCTGGGAGACATTATGAAGGAAGAGACGTGATGTCAACCTCTGGCATATGTGTGAGCGAGCACACACACACACACACACACACACACACACACACTGTATTCATACTTCACACTCAAGCATGCCACATGGCTCAACATAATTATAGCAACTCGTTCTTTAATGACTTCATCCTCACAGCCACACCCTCTGTGAGGCGCTGGGACTTGGGGAAGATGTTTTCAACCATCAGAGCCATCAACAGGTACCTCAGGTTTGGAGGTTGTCCTCTTCCAGAATGCTACAGAAGGGAAGGACGCCTGTCCTTCACCGTTCACTAGATGAACCCTTGACTGGACTTCCATTGGTGGGTGGGAGGAAAAGTCCCTAACCTCTTCCAAATAGATTTGCTTACAAGACTGAAGGCTGTGCTGGCTAACGGCTGGCCTTTTTGCTCTCTTGAATTGCCCTAGAAGAGTCTCATGAACTGAGGATGAGCACCCCCCCCCACAATATGATAGCAAGAAAAATCAAAGTAAAATGCAATGTAAGGATTTGTGAAGACCATTCAGTCATTTAGATACCTCAAACTAGGTCTTGGGAGAAAGTTGGTTGAAAAAGTGCTTTCCTGCAAGCAAAAGGAGCTGAGTTCAGTCCCCAACACCTGAATTTAAAAGAAGGGCTAGAGAGATGGCCCAGTGGCTAAGAGCCCTCATTGCTCTTATACTGGACCTGGGTTTGATTCCTTGCACCTACATGACAGCTCACAACTGTAACTCCAGTTCCAGGAGATCTGGTGCCTTCTTTTTTTTTTTTTTTTTTTTTTTTTGCCACCATTGGCGATAAGCACGTATGTGGTAAACAGACATACAGGCAGGCAAAATATCCATACACATAAAAATTTAAAAATTACATTTCAAAATAGAAAAAGAAGCCAGGCATGGTGGTGTGAGATAAGTGGGTCCCTGAAGCTAACTAGCCAGTCCGCCTAGCTGAATAAGCAAGTTCTAGGAAAAAGTGAGAGGTCCTAACGAACAAGGGGTGGGGGCTGGAGAGGTGGCTTATTGGTTAAGAGAGGGCACTTGCTGCCATTGCAAAGAACCAGGCTTGTTTTCTAGCATTCACGGTGGCTCACAGTCATTTGTAACTCCCGTCCCAGGGGATCCAACACTCTCTTCGGGCCCCCGTGAGCACAGTATGCATGTGGTACACATACAGACAAGCAGGCACACACTCATACATAAATTAATTATTTAAAACAAAAGACAAAAAGCAAGATGTACAGCATCCTTAGAAAAACACTGGCGGTTGACCTTTGACCTATCACACACACACACACACACACACACATACACACACAAGAATATGGAGCAAGACCTCTTTGCATTCTTTGGAGCATTAATCCCGTGCTTCAGAGTCACTCAATAAAGAGTCACTGATTTGATTTATTTACATGAAGTAGGGAAAAATGGCGCACACATTTGATCCCAGGACTTGGGAGACAGAGGTGGGCAGATCTTTGTGAGTTCAAGGCCAGCCTGGTCTATATATATTGAGTTCTAGGCCAACCAGGGATACATAGGTATGATCCTGTCTCAAACAAATAAATGGGGCTATTAAACAGAAGTAAAACAGGAAGGCAGACTTCAAACAGGACTCACACCAGAGAATGTGCATGTAGAAAGAAATATTGACCTGGTTTGGGCATGGAATTCATCAGGATATCCAATAGCTGTTGCTTCCTCCGACTCTCAATTTGCGACACATAATGTATTGCTGACTTGCCACTGAAGTCACAAAGCTTAGGGTCTCTGGAGAGAACAGAAGGAACATCAAAGATTGTTAGGTTAAATCTGTGAAGACGTAAGAACGCCAACATCCAACCAGCAGAGAACTTAAGTCAGGGTCACAGTAACGATTTTAAAACATAGGAGCTAGACCATTTCTCAAAATGTTAAGCATGATGATAGTGCTGCTGTATTTCAACTGGTACCATGCTTGCCCAGTGTCTCAGTTAGGGTTTCTATTGCTGTGAAGAGACACCATGACCACAGCAACTCTTATAAAGAAAACATTTCATCGGGCGTGGTTTACATTTTCCAGAGGTTTAGTCCATTATCGTTACGGTGAGACATGGCAGCGTTCGGGCAGACATGGTGCTGGAAAAGGAGCTGAGAGATCTGCATCTTCATCTGTAGGCAACAGGAAGTGAACTGAACTTGGTGTAGCTTGTGGGTAGCCTGCCCCCAGAAGGGGTTTCCTACTTCCTACAACAAGGCCACACCTACTTCAATAAGGCCACACCTCCTAACAGTGCTACTCCCTATGAGCTTATGGAGGCCAGTTACATTCAAACTACAACACCTAATATGCACAAAACCCTGTGTTCTATCCCTAATGCTGAGTAAGCAAGGCATGGCAGCCCACGCCTGTAATTCTAGGCTGGCCTAAAACTCAGCTGTGGGGCTGAGAATGACCTTGGACTTCTGATCCTTCCTTTAGTCCCCAGGTACTGAGATAACAGATACACACCACCACATCTGGCTGGTGTACTGGAGACTGAACCCAGTATTCTACCAACTGAACTACATCTCCAGTGCCCAAAGAGCTATTTTCTAAACCAATAAAGAGCTAGATGTCTTAAGAATAATGGTCAATTTAAATATTAGTCCATTCCTCAAAGTTTGTTTGGTTTTTCAAGACAGGGTTTCTCTATATTGCTTTGGAGCCTGTCCTAGAACTCGACGTATAGACCAGCCTGGCTTCGAACTCACAGAGATTCACCTGCCTCTGCCTCCCAAGTGCTGGGATTAAAGGCGTACGCCACCACAAACATCTGGCCTCCATTCCTCAAAGTTATACTGAAGTCCCTTTTATAGTGATACAAAAAAGTCACATATGTATGTATGATGTATGTATGTATGTATGTATGAAACAATCCACGCATCTGGGTTTCCAGTAGTTTTGGAAAATTACAATAGAGTCACAATCTTTCAGCTGGCGCTCACTGGTCACCCATACTCACGCGTGATGCCTGAGGAGTTCAGCTAGAACTTCCACAGGTTTGTAGACTGTTGTTAATACATCCAGACTTTCAAAGAGGTCCACATCTCTCACTGCCAGCATCAGAGGGGTCAGGCCATGCAGGTTTGGGAAATTTATATCCAGGGACTCTTCGGATGCCTTTAACAACAAGAGTTTTGGTTTCTGCTGTGTTTTTACTATATCCATACTAAATCCAATCTTTTCATTGCTTTGCCAAATTCTCATTTTCACTTTTTTTTTTTTTTTTTTTTTTTTTTTTACCCCCAGAATGGAGATTGCACTGAGCTGTACATCAGCCTTAACTTCAATATATTCTCCCCATCCCAGGTGGAGGCATTTTTTTAATTGAATCTTTGTATTTTATTATTTATTTATTATATTACAATCCCAGTTCCCCCTCCCTCCTTGACTCTCACTCTCTCCGCCCCCCCCCATCTGCTCCACGGGGAGGGTAAGGCCTCCACTAGGAAGTCTACTCAGTCTGTCCCATCATTTCGTTGAGGCAGAACTAAGGCTCCTCCCCACCCCCACACCCCTGTGTCTAGACTGGGCAAGGTATCTCTCCATATGGAATGGGCTCCACTAAGTCAGTTTGTGCATTAGTGTTAGGTCTTGGACCCACTGCCAGTGGCCTCATGTATTGTCCCAGTCACACCAATGTCACCTATATTAAGGGAGTCTAGTTCAGTCTTATGCAGGTTCCCCATTTGTCAGACCTGAGTCACTGATCTCTCACTAGCTCGGGTCAGCTAATTCTGTGGGTTTCCCCATCATGGTCTTGACTCCTTTGTTCATATTATCTCTCCTCCCTCACTTCGATTGTACTCCAGGAGCTTGGTCCATTGATTAGTTGTGGATCTGCATCTGCTTCCATCTGTTTCTGGAAGCAGGTTCTAGCTTCTCTGGGGTTGTGGATTATAGGCTGGGTATCTTTTGCTTTATGTCTGTATCCACTTATGAGTGAGTACATACTATATTTGTCTTTCTGATTTTGGGTTACATCACTCAGGATTTTTTTTTTCTAGTTCTGTCCATTTGCATGAGAATTTTGGGATGCCCTTGTTTCTGACCACTGAGTGGTACTCCAATGTGCAAATATGCATGTGGGGGCATTTTAACTATATTTTATAGAGAATGCCAGGGTTTCCCATCCTGTGTGTTTTCATAACTGAGCCTGTCAGTACAATGAGACAAACTGATGAGATGGCAGCAGATTACTCTGTTATTTTCTACATCTTTGAGCTGCGCATCAAACCTACGGCTGATGTCTTCGAGCTTGTCTAACCTGACTGCGAGATTCACAGTGGCTTTCCTAGAGCTGTGATCACTGGTGACTTCTAATTTGCCTACGTGGCCATGCTTCACCATCACAGTTAAGATCTGGATGATGACTTTGAGCACAGCCTGATGGAGCCCTGGAGGTTCCAAGCATTGCTGATGCTCTTGAGAACATCGGCCAGAATATTCATTTACACCCTGGTGGTGGCACAGAAGGACCTCAGAAAGAGTTTGTTTTGTTTTAATTTGTTTATTTATGTATTTTTAATTTTATGTGCACTGGTGTTTTGCCATGGGTACCAGGTCCCTGGAACTGGACCTACAGACAGTTGTGAGCTTCCATGTGGGTGCTGGGAATTGAATTTGTGTCCTCTGGTAGAGCAGCCAGTGCTCTTAACTGCTGAGCCATCTCTCCAGCTCCATTTTGCTTTGTTTTGTTTGTTTTTACAAGGTCTCATGCAGGTCAAAGTGGCCTTGTACTTTCTATGCAGTTAAGGGTGACCTTGAAGTTTCCAGCTCTGGGGTTACCGATGTGGGCCACCACACCTGGCTCATGTGGTGCTGGAGGTTGGACCCAAGGCATCATTCATGATAGGCAAGCACTCTACCAATTCAGCCACAACACCAGCCTCTTCAATACACTGTTTCTTAGCACCTAGCCTGAGAATCTGATAAAGCAAAGGACCACACCCCTGGGTTTCAGTATCGGTTCCCAACTCTGACTATTTAACAGATGTGTAGGTTAATATGGTTTGTTTTAAAATCACCCTGATGGGGCTGTGGATGTGCCCCAGGCAGTAACGTGCTTGCTGAGTGAGTGTGAGGACCTGACTTCAATAGCCTGAATCCACATCAAAAAGCTAGGAGTGGCAGGGTGAACCCATGATGCTGGGAAACTGTGACAGGAGGGTCCCTGGGCCTCAATAGTCAGCCAGGCCAGCCTACCTGACAAGCTCTGGGCAAGTGAGAGACTGTCTTCTAAAAACAGAAATAAAAAGGAGAGAGAGACAGAGACAGAAAGAGAGAGAGAGGGAGGGAGAGAAAGGGAGAAGGAAGTGTGGCCAAAGCAAACCTGGCCTCCATCTGCACACATGTGCCCATGCATGCACAGGAAGATGTACAAATCCACAAATGCACACACCACAAATAACCGTAGTAAAATAAAGGAGGAGAAGTTAACGGAAGAATATTGCAGCATTTTGCATTTGGCACATAAGGCTAAAAAATAATTTGTTTGTCTGAAATGTAAATTTAATGTCCTCATTTCTGTAGCTGATTTACCAAACACAATTGGATATCCTGTACTTTTATTTGCAAAATCTGGTAGCCCTATTTTAAAATACCGTGTGTGTGTGTGTGTGTGTGTGTGTGTGTGTGTGTGTGTGTGTGTGTGTGTGAATGCAGGTGTGCACATACCATCAGAGGACAAGTTCAGTTGGCTTTCCCCTTCCACTGTGGGTCTTAGACATAGAATTTCGGTGACAGGCTTGACCAGCAAAAGCTTCCACCCACTGATCCTTCTGCTAACCCTAGCAACCCTATTTACTGTCCTTCTAAGTTGCACTGCACAGGTGATATACCAATGTTTCCCTGAAGGGTTGCTTGCATGACTGTGACACAATATGTAAACCACTTAGCAGTGTGACTTACACAGAGCAGGTGTCCCTGAACATTAATGACTGAATGATTTGCAATAGGAGGACATGTCATTTGCCTGCATTTATCTAGCAAAGCAGAAGTGGCATGTGGATATGATTAGTTGCTTTAGTAAAAAATAAATCTGGGCTAGGAAAATGGTTTCATCTGTAAAAATGCTTGCCTTACAAGTGTGAGGACCCGAGTTTGGATCCCCAGCACCGTCGGGAAAAGCCCAGTGTGGCAGTGCATGCCTATAATTCCAGGAAAGGGGAAGCAGAGCCAGAGGATTCCGGAGCTCACTGGCCAGCTGGTCTAACCAAACCGGTGAGCTCCAGGTTCCCTGAGAGACATGGTCTCCAAAGACAGTAAGACCAGATCGAGATTGACAAAAACACCCAATGTTGACGTCTGAAAAGGAAGGAGGTGGAGAGGAGAAAAAGGAGAGAGAGAGAGAGAGAGAGAGAGAGAGAGAAAGGGAAAGAGATTTAATTCAGCCCATCAGAATTGGAAATCTGTTGGAAGTCCAAAAATAAACAAACTGCTTTTGTTTTATACATCTAAGTAACCTGCTAATTTTCACCTCCGTTTCAGTTTCTGCCATGGCAATATAGTCTTTCCCTCAGCTTCTCCAGGGGCAAAATGGAGATAATGATATTACCTCAGCAGGGTGCTGTGGGGATTCGTTAATTTTTTTCTCAGTCTGTGTGAAGACACTATCTCTTAGATCAATGCTTATTATCATCTAGAGCCCATATGAGAGTTTTGAGCCGGGAGTGGTATTGCAATAGCACATCTACTTAGCATCTCTTGAGTAAGCTTGGATTCACATTCCAGCCACCCCACCACCAAAAAAAAAAAAAAAAAAAAAAAAAAAAAAAAAATAGTTCCTTAAAGCTTGGCCATCAATTCCTCAGGGGTTAAACAAAAACAAAAAACAATGTGGTTATAAAAACAGAGATTGGGTTACAGTTACATAGGACAAGACTACCATTAAGAAAAATGGATTGCCTTTTGGAAATTTTTCTAAGTCTCAGCTCTAGACGTATGGCATTTTAAACTATCTTTGAGTACAGCAAAAGCCTGAAAAATGTGCTTTGGTTTTGTTATGGTTGTCCCTGAAATCTACCTGGTTAGGATATCTTTTATTTCTTGACCTGTTTGTATCTTTATTAGGAAAAACTGTTTCCTAGCAGCAATATTGATTTTCTTTCCGTTGGTAGATCATATGGGTCAATGCTATGAGTGAGAAATTGTTAATAATTAAAGTCCTTGGTTAGGCATATAATTTTGCAAGCTGTGTTGGGGTAAAGTATCTAAAGAAGAGTATCAGTTGCCCCCAAAGACAACATTTAATACATATATTATTGGGACTAAGAGATGACTTAGTGGTTAACAGCCTGTACCACTCTTGCAGAGGACTTGAGTTCTGTTCCCAGCATCCAGGCTGAGTTGCTCACCTGTAACTCCAGGTCCAAATGATCCAATCAGTTCCCCGCTGGATTCCAGAGGCACTGACTATACTTATGTGCCCAAACGCACACACAAACACACACAATTAAAAACAGAAATAAAAACTTTCTTCTAAATATGTTTTCAGGCTGGAGAGGCAGCCAGCAGCCAGCCACCTCTATAAGTCCAGACCACCTGGCTACCTGCAAAGGACATTCTCTAACCTGTTGAGCTGCTACAGGTTGTGCAGTAAGCTCCAGGTTCCAGGTTTCAGGAGCCCCCTCACCCATATCCTGTAAGTCACCCCAATAAAACTCACTAGTTCTCCAAGTTGGACTTTGGAGGCGTCCATACTTTTGGTTTGTTTTTAGCTCCCTATCTGGAGTGAGCAGATGCTCGCTCGTACCTCCGCAGGAATATTGTCACACAACAGCCCGGTGTGGCATGCACTTTCAATCCCAGTACTGAGGAGGTGAGACAAGAGAGCCCTGGCTAGCCAGCCCGTCCTACATGGTGAGATCCAGGCAGATGTGAGACTGTTTCAAAAAACAACAAGGTGGATGGCACTAGAGGAGCGATACCTACAGTTGATCTCCGGTCTTAACATGCAAATGCAGACATGTGCACATGGACACACACACACACACACACACACATGCAAACATATTCCCCTAAAGTTCTTTGGGCACAGCTAAATATTTATTGTGCAATGTGTAAGCTCCCGGATTCCCCTTTCAGGATAACGATAATAATTGCCAGTGGCCCAAAGGGATCTAAACAGCAACTGTGCAAATGGCAGTGATATCCAGGGAACTGCTCTGAGCAAGCTGACAGCGGTCCTCTGGGTCTTCCTGAGGTTCATCATTTCCCTGGGGTGCTGCCTGACTTCTTGCTCTTAGATAGAGGCGGGTGGAACTAGGTTGCTTCTCTGTTCTCCTAGAATCTCGTTTCCTACTTGTGTCCTGTCTGCATCTGTATCTTTCTCATAGCTCCTGCCTGAAACTTTCTGGCATTGCATTTGAAAATAGCTTTCTCCCTTGGAAGAAGCCTTGAGGCCCGAAGAGCTGGCTCAGCCGTTAGGAGTGCATGCTACTCTTTTCATGAGGACCAGCGTTCAGCTACCAAAACCCAGAGTAGGCAAGCTCACAATTGCCTTCGACGCCGTCTCCACGGGATCTGACATCCTCTTGTAACTTCTGTGAGCATTCATGCCCTTATTCTCTCTCTCTCTCTTACTCACACACACACACACACTTATACATACACATAATTAAAAGCAAAAATTAAAAATTTAAATGTGAATAGAAATACATTTTAAGAAAGAATTCTGTATCGGGCATGTGAAGGTGTAATCTGTCTTCTGCACATCTGTCCACCCCTCCCCAAGTAAACACTGTAACTAACCAGCAAGTGTTGAAGCTGTTCCAGATCCCCTTGCCACGAACTTCTTAGCAGCTGCATTTGGGGAGCTTGAATTCTCTTGCCTGCCAAGAGCTGTCTTCGGATGTCACCATTACCCACGTGGACTGCAGTTTGATTGCTATAATTGCAGAGGGTGATATCCACTCCCCTCTCTAGAAGGATCTCAACAACCTGTGAAACAGTAATACCCTTAAGATTCAAAGATATGTTTTTATTTTTAGTTTTAAAATGTTCATAATTATATACATTGAGCATATTCCCCTCCCCACCATGTGTATGTATGTATGTATGTATGTATGTATGTATGTATGTATATTTAAGGTTTAGGGTTTTTGTTTTGTTTTGTTTTGCTTGTTTTGTTTTTTGTCTTTTGAGAGAGTCTCACTCTGTTACCCTGATTAGTCTGGAACTTGCTATGTAGATCAGGCTGGCCCCAAGCTCAAACAGATCTGCACGCCTCTGTTTCCTGGTTGCTAGTTAGTATAAGATATGTATCACCATACCTTGCTTACAATGTTATTTTGTTTGTTTTTTTTTTTTTTTTTTTTTTTTTTTTTGGTTTTTTGAGACAGGGTTTCTCTGTGTAACCCTAGCTGTCCTGGAACTAGTTCTTGTAGATCAGGCTGGCCTTGAACTCAGAGATCCTCCTGCCTCTGCCTCCTGAGTGTTGGGAATAAAGCCATGTACCACCACCACCACCTGGCTAACAAAGTTGCTTTTTAATTTAATTAACGTGTGTGTCTATGTGAGTGAGTGTGTGTGTGTGTGTGTGTGTGTGCATGTGTGTGTGTGTGTGTGTGTGATGCAGACCAGCAGAGGGAATCAGACCCCTTGGTTATTTGTGAGCTGTCCAATATGGATGGGTGCTGAGATGCCAGCCTTGGTCTTCATGACTATGCAGCAAGTGCTCTTAACTACTGAGCCATCTCTCTAGCTCCATCTCCAGGATTCTTCCTATTTTTGAGTGGCAGCTGTACCTTTAGAGCCGGATAGAAGACTAGCTCAGATATGGCTCTCATTCCCAATAAAACAAAAGCAGAGGAGAGTGGAATAAAAATGGCTGATAGTGTAGCTCAGTGGTGGGAGCTCATGCCTAGTATCCACGAGGTACCCAGCACCACAACAAAATATTTGAATTCAGGGAACTATTATTTACCTTTCTAAATGTTGAAACCAACTCTCTGCGATGGCTGGTGTGGTGGTTCACACCTTTAATCCCAACACTTTGGGAGGCAGAGGCAGGCAGATCTGTTAGAGACAAACCAGGGCTACAGAGTGACACCCTGCCCCACACCCTCCCCCTCCAAAAAAAATCCTAAACCACCAACAAAGATGACTCCGTGATTTCTGAGAACTGTATTTTTAGACTAGAGATCTATAAAAATTTTCTTCTGAGGACACATAAGCATTGAAATCTTTTTTTTTTTTTTGAGACAAGATCAGGACCTTACGTAGTTCAGGCTAGCCTTGAGGACCCTGAACTTCTGATTATCTTACTCTACCTCCTAAGTGCTGGAATTATGAGTTTGTGCCATGACACCTGGCTTGTTTGGTGCTGGAGCTCAAGTAGGTCTTCATGCATGCTAAGCAAACATTACCAGTTGAACCATAGCCCCCAACATTCCAACACTGAAGTCTTATAGTAGTTTATAATTTAGAAAATGAAACCCATATTATCTATCGTCTATTTATCATCTGTCTACCTAGCATCAATCATCTAGTATTTATCTATATACCTATCATTTCTGTCAGCCTATCATCTACTTATCTCAATCAATCTATCATCTATCTGCCTATCATCTATCTACTTACCTGCCCCCCCCCGTTATTTATCTACATGTCTATTAGCTGTCAGTAGAGGAGCAAGTATTGGGCTCAGGGGCTTGTGCTTGTTAGGCAAGTACACTCTACTCCAGCTTAGGTTGGCTTATAAAATCCTGAATGTTGCAAATATATATATATATATATATATATATATATATATATATTTTAGGTATTTCTGGAGAGTGAGTAAACTACATTCAAATGCTGGAAGTGATTCGTTTTTCAAGTATGGAATAGGTGCCCAGTGTGTGTCATGACTTTTCCTTGGTCTGAGCCCTAGACAGTGAACCAGGTAACAACCCAGACTTCAAGCTACTCATGGCGCCGTGGGGAGCCTGGAGTAGGGACTGATGAGAGGGTGACAGTGTGGTTGGTGAGTGTAAAGAGGGAAAGAGCCTGGAGTAGTGTCAGTGAAGACCACTCAGCTGTCTTTCAAAGTCCTGCGGGACTTCAGCCTACAGTTCTTACAAAGGCAGAGGATGCAGCTCAGACGGTAGAATGCTTGCCCGGCATGCATGAAGCCCTAGAATTTGTCCTCATACTGCAAAGACTGGACATGTGGCCCATGCTCGGGAGGTGGAGGAAGGAGGATCAGAAGTTCAAGGTTATCTTTGGCTCTAGCAAGCTCAAGGCCAGCTGTGGTGTGATAGGTAGTGTTAACTATCTTTTGTTCCTTTTTTTTTTTTTTTTGTTTTGTTTTTTAAGGAAGGGTTTCTCTGTGTAGCTCTGGCTGTCCTGGGACTCTCTATACAGACCAGGCTGACTTTAAATTAAGAGATCCACCTGCTTCTGCCTCCCAAGTGCTGGGATTAAAGACGTATGCCACTCTGACCAGTGGTAGTGTTATCAACTTGACAGCATCTAGAATTACCTGGGAGATAGGCCTTTGGGCATGCCTGTGTTCGGGATTTTGTTTTCTATGTCTACACTCTTTCTAATAAGCTGCTGAAAGCTTAAAAAGATAACAATAAAGGCTGAAAGTCCCCCCAGATCTATCAGGAAACAGCCCTGTCATAATGATCTTGACCCCCAAGCTAGAGCTTTGCAAGGCTTGGGAACAGAAGTTTGTTGGTGGAGGAATACGAAGCTACCGTGCTTCAGAAAGCCAAAGGCAAACACCCCTTGCTTCCCGCCAGAGTCTGTTTTCTCCCTCCCCACTGTACCTTTGATAGATTTTCTCCTGCCGCAGTAATGAGAGGCGTATTTCCGGTCTGTGGGTGCTGGAAGTCAAGGTTCCCAAGGACTGAATGGACTTCAGGAATATGGCCACAGATGCTTTCCACATCTCCCCTGGAAACCACTTCCAGGAAATCATGAATCAGTTTGTTTTTGTTCATCTCGCTGGTTCTGTATAATTGCCTTAAAGGGGAAAATAACTTAATGACAGGAAGGCCAGCAAAAAACAGTGGGTGGTTCCAATGTAGCATCCTCTGCCTTTACTGTTACTCGATTCCTTCTAAAGAAAAACAGGATGGGATGGAGGATGGCTCTGTGGACAAAGCACTTGCCGCGCAGTGTGTTCAAATTCTTAGATTCACATAAAATCTAACCAGGCTTGGCAGCCACCTGTAATCTCAGCATTTAGGAGGCTGAGGGAGGATCCCCAGGGCAAGCTGCTAGTGATAGTAGCCAGGCTTAGAGAGAGACCCTGCCTCAATAAAGTGGAGAATGACTGAGTAAAATGCCCAACATCAACTTTAGGCCTCTGTGTGTACATACATATGCATGGATATACACACACATGTACACACATATGCACATACATACACATGCAGATGTAAAATATAATAAATAGGGTCTTGGTAGATGGCTCACCTGCTCCGCAAGCATGAGGACCTGAGTTCAGTTCTTTAGTACTCATGAAAAGAAAATTTTAGTTTGATCCCCAGGACCCAGATGGTAGAAGGAGAGAATTAACTCCCTGACTTTCATACATGTGCTGTGGCTCCATTTACACACAGACACAAAGATAAAGGCATACATTCACACTCTCTCTCACACACACACGCACTAAATGAAAATGCAATTAAAAAAAATAAAAATATTGGGGCTGGAGAGATGCCTCAGTGATTAAGCACACTGGCTGCTCTACCAGAGGTCTTGAATTAAATTCCCAGCCCCTCATGGCAGCTCACAACTGTCTCTAACTGTAGTGCCGTGCGATCTGGTGTCTTCTGGTATGCAGACATTTTTGCATATGAAACACCCATATACATAAATACATAAATAAATAAACCTTCTTTTCTTTTTCTGAGACAGGGTTACACTGCATATCTGTGGCTACCCTGGGCTGCCCTCTGTAGGCCAGGATGGCCTCAAACTCATAGCGGTCTGCCTGCCTCTGCCTCCTGAGTGCTGTTTTAAGGGTATGCCCCACCACTGCCCAGCTAATAAGTAAATATTTAAAAATAAAATAATAAATTTACATAAATGATATTGTAATGTGTCAGGTGGTGGTGGCGGCGGCAGCGGCACATGCCTTTAATCCTAGCACTTAGGAGACAGAGCAGGCAGAGCTCTGTGAGTTTGAGGCCAGCCTGGTCTACAGAGCAAGTTCCAGGACAGCCAGGGATACACAGGGAAACTCTGTCTTAAAAAGACAAAAACAGTCAGGCAGTGGTGGCGCATGCTTTTAGTCCCAGCACTCCAGAGGCAGAGGAAGACGGATCTCTGTGAGTTCCAGGCTGGTGTCTGGTCTACAGAGCAGGTTCCAGGACAACAGGCTCCAAAGCTACACAGAGAAACCCTGTCTTGAAAAACAAAAAAAAAAAAAAATTAAAAATAAATAAGAATAAGTATATGGTGGTGCATAACTTGCTACTTTCAAAACTTTGTTTTTAGGTAATCCATGTATTAGTGTGTAACCTCCAGTTGCTTATTCCATATCTACTGTATTTTATTATTGCTCCTCCTAGTGATGGGCATCTAAGTTGCCTCCAGTGTTCCGCCCTGCAAAAAAACATTGTGTTCATATCGCTACTGGAGCCTTGTAATACAAAGTCTAAAAGTCTGCTTGTGCCTAATGTGTCAAAGATATTCAGTTTCAATAAAACGTGCCAGAATGTTCTCCAGAATGACCTCAGCAAGTAGTGGCACCACCAATGCTGGGTGTTTTCTTGGAATTCTTCTAAGCAGCCATATGGCTGACTGTGGTGACTTAGTCATCATACTAATCATGAGCATTTACTTGGAACTTCACTAAAGGGCACAAGAACACACAACATGTTCAAAATTGGACCATAGAAAAATTTCAAACCAGTACATGCACACATCCTAGGAAATCATTTTGCAACTTGGATTTATCTTCACAGGTTATTTCTCAAAATGCAATATCACTTTAAGTCTAGGGAATGCATTCATAAACAGGGTGATGACAGCCCATCCTTCCATAAAGCTGAAAGCCATGTATTCAAATAACAAGCAGGCAAGAAATCGGTATTTATGGCATCGGATTATTCATGAAGGAGAGCTAAAACCTCAAGTACCCAACTATTTTTCTTCAAGGTTGTTACCTAGCAATCAATGTTTTAGAGTCTGCGCATGTAACCTGTTTGTTTGTGTGTTTGATTCTCTGGTAGGGTTTGGCTTTGCAGTTCAGGCTGGCCTAGGTCCCAGGCTTGGATCCAAACCCTCCGTCCTCCTGCCTCAGACTCTTAGCACTGTGTACCATCGCACCTGGATCTTGTATCACCTTTAGTAAAGAATTTCACAAGTAGTAACTGCTCGCTACTATAAAAATAAATAAATATGTGAATTTAGAGAAACTGCAATGTCAAAGTCATCCAGTCACTATGTGGTGGGTGATCTGAGTTACACTCAAAGATGCCTAAAGACAGACAGTGAAGAGTCAAGGACACACGTAGGGTCTCCATACATCAATCTCTGCTTCTTGTGGCTGAGTACCATTTTCTCCTCTGACATCCAGCCTGAACATTTCAGTATTAAGTGTCTCATGCACAGAGTTTTCTCAGTTTCCTATTTAGAAGTACTTTTTTCGAGCAATGAGTTTCTGATAAACAATAATGTTTTGTTCTGTAGGGTTTATCTTCTATTGGATAACAGCTGTCTTTGTTCTTAACTGTGTTATGGACTTGTAAGGTCAAAACTTTTATAACTAGTCATACACAACATGATGACATTTTTATACGTTTATAATTACTTTGATTATATTAATCTCCATTACTCTCTCCTATACCCACCGACCCCTCCCCTCTTCCCAGCTGATCTCCCTTCTGTGTCTTCTGTTGTCTTTGTTTTGGTCCCAGTGGGTTTTGTTAAGCTATGTATAAGAGCATGGCCATTTTGCTCCTAAAATATTTTGTTATATTCTTCTACATTTGGCTTGGAATATTATATAGAAAAGGCTTAAAGCATCTGAAATTTGATTTTAGGTTGTTGAAATGTGCCCCAACGTGTGTGTATACAATATTGATGAGTTATAATGTTTACAAATATTTAGGTGATTAAAGGGCAAGGTTAGCTCCACAAGGTATTCAGTGGAAGAGAATATTTTTATTACTAAACCTTTACTGTCATTACTAGTTTTCCCTATGGTCTGGAGTCATCCCCACAACGTATTGGAAGGGATTATTTGTAAACTTAAAGCTGGCTTTTTACAACTCTAAGGATAAAATCACTCAAGCTTAGGACACAGTTTCTTCTGTCAGTTTCCCTGATGTTCCTCCCCTGGGACATGCTTCCGGGAAGAAAACAAAAAGTTGCAACAACAGTCTCTGTTATCTAAAGCAGGGTGAAAAATGGAAACTTGGCTTACCTAGTGTGTGTGTTTGGCTGAGGGAGTTTTGCTGAGGGGCACAGCTGAACAGGCACCCAGACGAGTAGCAGCACAAATCATCCTACCTCTTCATGGCTCTGATTTCCCGACCAGCTCTCAGCCCTCACTTCAACTAGGCTTCCGTTTAAAAGCAGCATAGATTCAGAACCTTCCCTTTGATTCCGTTCCAGCGTTGCACAGTCCAAATACTCGATTTATTTATTTTTTAAGTATTTAAAACTGGGTCTGGGTGCACAAACCCTTTGGCTCAGTGCAGGGAGACTTGCTTAGTTTACAGGCTGTTGCCCGGGCAACCAGCTGCAGCAGTGTTTAGCTTAGAGAATTAAAAGCACGACAGTCTCCAGTCTCGTGGAGAAAGGAAAACAAGTGTGGTACGGGCTTCTAAGCTGCTATTGAAGTGGATGGAAAAGTTGGAATGGCATTATCACTTTACTCACTGAGATGTTCCCCGGAAGAGCCATGCCTCTGTCGTCCCTACTATGTGCTGAAAGGTCCCTTTTCAAATCCAAGCGAGGCCACAGGGCTAATGTAACCATACATGGGCAGGAATGAGGACATTCGGAAGAGATGTAGCTAGCACCCCCCCCCTTTGACTATCAGAAATTGGACCCCAAGAAATTGGAAGTCCCATGATGGGAAAAGGAAAGGCGGGAGCCTGGGACCAGCCAGAGGAGCTTGTCTCCCAGGAAGTGATTTCACACAGCTTGTGAGAGACCACCTTGCAGGAGAGACCGGGGCCCAGACTATGATGGTCAGTACTGGGCAGGACCGCATTTCCCCCAAGACTGCTTCGTTATTTGTACCCTTGCTCTTTATGTAGACTAAACTTCACACCAGGATCTCAATGATGGGCTTGGGTGGTGGTCACTAGACCTCTTTGTTACTCTTCTCGGCATGGCAGCATTGACTAAGTCTCCCGTCTCTGCTTCCCACTGTTATCTATTTAAATGGCCTATTGAAGATGGGTGGCCCAGCCTGACATATTGGGGATTGCCAAGACTTAGACTCTGAACCTGAGACGTTGGTAGTAAGACTCCAATCCAATAGATTGCCCCGGACTGGTGGTTTCATTGACCCACCCTTGAGGAATCCTTTCATTAGACACGCATTTATTTTCCTCCTCCTTCTCGTCATTATTTGAGACAGGGTATCACTTTGTAGCTCTGGCTGTCCTGGAACTCACTATGCAAACCAGGCTGGTCTCAAATACACAAAGGTCCACCGGCCTCTGCCCATGGTGCTGTATTTCTTGGGTAGAGAGGCTTGTAGCATTCCACACACATTTGCATTCAGCAAAATGAATGCATTTTTGTCTGACTCATAGACTACAACTAACCCAGCACTGAGAAAGGCCATGAAGACAGAAACATACTCATAGGAACATGCCAGAACATAAGGCTAGCTAGCATTGGGGGCTGCTAGGCTTTCCTGCTACCTACTGAAGGGTGTAGAGGTCTCTTCTTTAAAGCTGTGATATTATACATCTTCTGTGAAATGAGGCGCAGCTGTGAGGTCAAGAAAGTCTTCAGATGTCTTTGAAAACGTGAAGCTTGGGGCTGGAGAGAGGGCTCAGGGGTTAAGAGCACCTGCTACTCTTACAGAAGACCTAGGTTCAGTTCCCAACTCCCTGGGTGGGTGGTTCACAACTGCAGTGGATCTGACCCCTTTTTCTGGCCTCAGCAGACACCTAAACATAGGCGGCATACACTAGCACAGATACACACGTACACAATAATAAGTATTTGTAAAAAATATTTGTTTCTATTGTGGGATTCTCCCCTCCCTCCCACATCTATTCATACTAATCTTTCGAAAGGTTACTTAGGGTTTGCTCTCCACTGTACAGAGTTTTGACCAATTTTTACCAATGCTTGATGTGTCATTGACTGCCCTGAAATCCATTATTTGCAATAGTTTTGTTGTATTTGTTTTGTGATTCTTTTAGATTGCCTTAAAACTGTAAGGACTAGATACATAAAACAAAGCAACCATTCAAGAAATACCACTGTGTAGCTGAGGATTCAGAAGTTCACCAAGTATGTTGCCAGACTTTACAAATGTAAACACAGGGCTCGGTTTCACACAGTTGAGGGTAGCCTCTATTTTGCTAGGTAGCCTAGAGTGGCCTTGAACTTTGAATCTTCCTGTCATTTTTCCTTTTTTTTTTTTTCATTTAAACAAAGGCTAATGCATCTCAGGTAGGCCTCAAACTTCATTTGTAGTTGAACATATACCTGAAGAGAAGCAGGGTTCCCATTCATGCATGCAATATCGTTTCTGGTGTGTGTGTGTGTGTGTGTGTGTGTGTGTGTGTTGCACACGTGAAGATCAGAAACTTGCAGGAGTCAATTTTTGTCTTCTACCATGTAGGTCCCAG
The DNA here is from genome assembly GCF_943737965.1 of Phodopus roborovskii. Taxonomy (NCBI): domain Eukaryota; kingdom Metazoa; phylum Chordata; class Mammalia; order Rodentia; family Cricetidae; genus Phodopus; species Phodopus roborovskii. The sequence continues at coordinate 12,181,246 of NW_026126585.1, forward strand.
GGATCGAACTTAGAACTTCAGGTTTGGTAGGAAGTTCCTTTACATGATCAATCATGTCAGCAGTCTTCAACACCGTATCTTGAGTGTCTTTGTGTTCATGTGTAAGTGCAAAGTATCAGTTTAAGCACTGGAGTTATCAGATTAACAAGACAGATAATATAAAGCCATAAATAGTCATGGGGTTAGGTAGCTATAAATGCTATGAAGAAAATCTTAGCAAGGGAGGCTGATAGTTGTGAGTTAGGAGGGCATTATCAGACTGTGCTCATGGAAGATCTCCCGAAGAGGTGACTTGTTAGGTTTTACTCTTCTTGCTTTCGAGGTCTATTTATTGTGATTGTGTGTATGAGTATGTTTGCATCAGCAAACATACGGAGGTCAGAGGATGACTTTTGGACATTGATACTCTCTTTCCATGGTGGGATCCAGGGATCAAACCCAGGTTCTCAGGTTTGCAGAGCAAATGTGGAGCCGTCTCCCCAGCCCCTGAGAGATGACAGTTCATGTCTTACTTCAAAGAAAGCTGTCCCTTGGAGGGTTGCATGGAGAGTTCCAGGCTCTGCAGCTGGCACAGAGGCACTGAAGTGTGTAAGTACTCAAGTTCAGGAAGGGGACTGAGTGTAAGTGTCAGAACTAATGTGAGAAGGTGTACAGAGGCCAGATAGATCTTCAGGGACCCAACGGGAGCAGGAAGGAGTTTGACTCTATTCCAACTGTAGAATTACAGCATAGCATAGCACTCAAGCGAGTGACAAGATCTAACTTGCTTTCTGCCGTTTGGATTTTGCACTTGTTTATTTGTTTGCTCGTGTGTTTGTTATTGTGTGTGAAGGTAAGAGGACAACTTGCAGAAGTTGGTTCTTCCATCATGTGCTAAATCCACTTACTGGACTGATTAGCAATACTTGATGACAGGTAAGATCTGATTGTGTAAGGATGACTTGATAACATGATCCTCTGTACACACACACACACACACACACACACACACACACACACACACACACACGGGGGTGGGGCAGAACAAGACACAAGACTGTGGTCAAGACTTCCCTCTGGTGGCCAAAATATTTGAAAGCTTGCCCTCATTGGGGTATACTCCTCTGGGTTCTAGTGCTTTCTTAGCTTCATGCACTGGCCAGTTTTTATATAACTGGACACAGCTATGGTCATATTGGAAGCAGGAACCTCAGTCGAGAAATTGCTCCTACCAGACTGGCCTATGGGCAAGCCTGCGGTGAATTTTCTTGATTGATGATTGACATGAGAGGTCTCAGCTCACCATGGATGGTGTCATCCTTGAGCTTGGTGGTCCTGAGTAATATAAGAAAGTGGGCAGAACAAGCCATGAGGAGCAAACCAGTAGGTAGGACCCCTCCGTGGCCTCTGCGTCAGCTCCTGCCTCCAGGTTCCTGTCTTGAATTCCTGCCCCAACTTTCCTCATTGATGGAGTGTGATCTGCTAACTCTAAGATGAAATAAACCCTTTCTTCCTTAAGTTGCTTTTGGCCATGGTGTTTCATCACAGCAATAGAGACCCTAAGACATCCAATGAACTTCTCCTGTGTATTCCCCCATTACATTCTATTCTTAGGTCACTTTGTATTTCTTTTATGACAATGTAGCCATCTTTATTTTAGAGTTCTGATTTCCTTCCCCTGCTCTCCCATCTGTACTGAGGATTACAGGACTTGCAAATGCTGGGCAAGCAGTCTACCACGGAGCTACAGTGCGAGCCCTATGTTTTTGGTTATTTTCTGTTTGCAGTATATTCTACTTTCTGGAAGACAAGGGATGCGCCTTAGTTACTTTTATTTCCTCTATTGTGATTCACGTATAGAAGATTTCTGGTGGATGTTTCTAGAACTGATTGTCTGCCCAGGACAACTTTAAAGACTGGATTTCACGCACTAACATTTTGCTCACTAAATGAGAACTCAGGGTTTTGGCAGTAGCTGTGTTATTACATTTTTGTCTCTGTAGGGAGGAGGAATCATTTCAGGAAACATTAATGCCTAATGAGATGCCGTAAGAACAGGTTTGAAAGGAGGGCAATTATAGTTTTGAATCCAGTCTTAGTTGCAGTAGAGCCCTGTGAATAATTTTGGAATGCTTGGGCAGCCTCAAGCTATTCATCAGAAAAAGGACTAAAGGGTTTTTCCATTTTGAGAAGCTTTTCTGCTGAGGCGGCACAACTGTCCCTGTGAACTGCATCGCTAGCATGTTAAGTGTGACCTCTTTGTCCTTGCAGCGTAGTGGTGAGAAAAAGTGGATTTGTCTGTTGGTCTATTTATTTTCCAGAAAAATCATGAAGGAGTCTGTTGTTTTGTGTGTGCATGTTTTAATGATGTATAATTGTTTATATAATGAGTTATATATGTTTTATAGTAGTAAATATATAATATAAATATATAAATATATACACCCTCTTCTGGTCTCTGAAGGCTCCTGCACATGTGTGCTTATAAACACACACACACACACACACACACACACACACACACACCGCTTTAGGGTGTTTCTATTGTCTCTCTCATCCCTTTATTTCTTTTCTTACCTCTCTCCAGATGTAGCTCTTCTGGACCTCTCTTGATGTCTTCCTTCTAACTAACTTAATTTTTCTCCTTACAACTTATATACCTGAGCAAAATCTTTCAAGCAGTATAAAAATTACAAGGTGGCTACATTCTATTTTTAAGTGAATGATTACAATGAATACAAGTAAAAAAAACAAACAAACAACGTTTTCATATCCCTTACATGACTAAGTATTTTACACGTTACAGGTGAAAAACAAATTTTATCCAAGAGTCCACATTCATTCATACCCAACCAACTTGTTATAGATGAACAGAGTAACCTAGCAACATATTTTTCTCAGCCAGTTCTTTTACTGGCAAGCTGCATTTTGTGATTACAAAGACAGAATCAACCACTTTATTATTTATCTTAAATGGTAATCTTATTAAAAATCTTAAAGGAATCACAAATCTATACTTTTACATAAGAAAAACAATCCATCAGTTCTACTTGGATTCCTCAGGGTGCATAGCCACTCATCAACAGATTTTTATATCAGGAAGCTGAGGGCAGAAATGGATACAAGGAATGAATCATCGCTTTTGATCACCAACCCATCTAGCAAGAAAGGTAGGTCAGCTAATAATAATTGGCTTGCTTTTGTTCTTTCTTTCTTGACCTCATCGAGTCCCTCATTCAACTATATGCCTTTCTAAACTTTAAATTGTCCCTGGGATTTTTTACCTCAAATCCATTAACAAAAACATTTTAACTTAACCTTCCTAACAGTCTGCATGTCTAAATCCTTTCTAAGGGTGATGGTTGAATCATTCATCTTCTCCAGCAGCAATGCTTGGGAAAAAGTCAGTCACTATTATTGTAAGTACCAGTAACACTGCTCAGTGAGTGGCTCGAATCCCCCTGAGAGTTTTCAGACAACCCATAGATTATAAGGGATATGGTGACCACTAAGGCAACAATCAGAGAATCAGGTCCTCAGGACACATAGTCAGGCTTTTCCTCTCCAAGGATCACTCAGACTTGGCTTTGTCAACCACCCAGCCGTATTCCTTGAGTTCTGATGCTGCCTGTTGGACTCCTCGAATGTTCCAGGACATTTTGCTTTTGTTTATTTGGTGTGTTGTGCCCCACCTTCCCCCCATCAAAGACAGGGTTTCTCAGTCTTACAGCCCTGGCTGTCCTCGAACTCACTCTGTAGACCAGGCTGACCTCAAACTCAGAGATCCACTTCCTCTGCCTCCTGAGTGCTGGGATCAAAGGCGTGTGTCACCACTGCCCGGCAAGAAGAGGCTATTTAAAAAAGAAAATGTTTATTGAATGAAGAGATAGCTGAATGAATGGTAAGTGACTGAATTCCCACACCTGAGAAACTTGTTTTTGGCTCAATACACAATGGTTTTAATCTGGGTGTGGTGTATCATATCAGTAATCCAAGCGCTCAAGAGGCTGAGCCAGAGAGATCACTCATGGTTATGATGCTAGCTTGAATGACATTCCAAGCCAACCTCTGTTATAGAATGGAGCCCTGTCTGAAAAACAACAACAACAAACAAACAAAACAAAACTAAACAAACAGCGGGGTTGGGGGCACAAGTCAGTCAGTATAATGCTTGCCTTATAATTAGGAGAACTTGAGTCTAGCCCTGAAGCCTGGTAAAAAAGTTGGGCTTGTAATCCTAGTGATGAAGAGGCAGAGTCAGGAGGATCCTATGGCTGCTGCCTGGTTGGTTAGTCTCACCTAGATGTACATTACTAATTTCGTCTTTTGAAGTAGGTTTCCAATCCCATCGCAAAGCAGTTGGTTATCCCCCAAACCTTCATGCCATGATTTTATCCGGGTGTACATCTTACCAGCAGGTGCCTGCAGCTTACAGTGCTGGTTAAGATCACTGATGTCTTTGCTCTCCAGGTAGCTTGCATAGCACTTTCTGACACTGTGAAAACTAGCAGCCATCAAAGGAGGAAGTTTTCAGATCAACTGCAGCTCTGTGGTCCGCAACCAAACTGTGTCAGTGTGTTTCGTCTTCACCCATGGGGTCTTGCCATACAGCTATGATTGGTCATAAAGAGCAATTGTACGAACCTGTGCTGTTTGGTGGGGGAGTCTGGAATCTTCCTGACCAATCAATACCACATAGAGAGCTATCCCATGTCTGGCACTGAGATTTTTGTTTATTGACCCATATCTTGTGGTGGAAATGTTCTCTAACCATGCCAGTCTAGCTTAATTGGCTAGCTCCAGGCCAATCAATGATAGACCTTGTCTACCTGAGGCTGTCCTCTGAATCACACACATCCACACACCCTTGAGCATATGTACATAAGACAATGAAGCAACAAAAAAAAAAAAGTGGGCTTCATTTTCAGGATGCAAGTGTGTTCTGAAAGCCATGTGAATATTTTTCTAGCACTGATGTCTAAGCGTTTTAAGAAATCACGTAAACATCATACAAGCCTTGCTCAGCCACAGTATCATTACTCGTGTCTTATCTCTGTCCTCAGATGGAGAACACGGTGGGAGGGGAATTATCCTTCATGAATCCCTCCACAGGCTCAACTATACGGTCCAGACAGTAGATGCTCGAAGAATGAGAAAACAGTCCCTGGCAGTTTGGACTTTTTAGAGAATCCCTCTTTGAAGATTCTTGTCACACTGTCCTCTTCCGGTTGTAGCTTCTATTGTAGGCATGCTGGGACAGATCACGAAGGGTTCCTATTTTGTCCTGAGCAGAGCCTTCAAGACAGATAGATGGGATAGTGGGGCCCCAAACAGATGATGTTTTCTTTTTCTGTATGACCTAATTAAACTGTTATGCCCCCACGGTCTCCCGAGGTCCCAGCTGAGAATGATTTTTCCAAAGCCTCTAATCTCTTAAATTGCCTGTGCGTCAAAATAGTTCCCTATGGCCATTATTGGCAACACCTTGAAATAACTGAATTATACTACGGAGGAAACCAGTTTCTAAGGAAAAGCTGTTGCCTCAGGATGTAGACCAAAGCAGCCCTTCATCTCGGAGAAACGGAATCTTTTCTGCTTTTTGAGGCAGCAGGGGGTTGAAATCTAATAAAAGCGTGTCTCCCATGGGTTTTTTACATCATTATCACCCTGGCTTCACACTTCGATGTAGCAAATAACTTATTTTAAAATTTTCTCCAGGGAGATGACAAGAAGCCAAAAATATCTTGGAAGAAAGCTTGCCTTAGCAACCTCATTGGGCAGTTTCATATATTGTTAAAGTGTAACTCCAGGAAGCAAAGTCTTTGAGACTGTTTTACTTTCTGAACCATCTTCAATACTCAGCAAGGAGGGGAAAGGGTATTTAAGTAGTGTCTTGTAGTTTTCATGGGCATTCTATAAAGACTGCTACTGTAATTGTTCACTTAGCTCAGACTGGACTTTGGGTTGTTCTTCCATGAACTGAAGCTTCAGTATAATCCCACATAGCAATTGGTATTATAGAGCCCTTTTTACTAATGCAAACAGGTTTAAGGAAGTTAAATAATTTACAAACAGCTAAATAGTAAATGGCTAAAGTCAGATCAGTCTGATTCTAGGACCCACGGACCTACTTTGCTTTAAGGATCTTAAATGTGAATAAGAGAATCTGTTCGGGGCCAGAAAAGATGACTCGGTGGTTAAGAGCACTAACTGATCTTGTAGAAGATCCAGGTTCGATTCCTGGCAGCTCAAAACTTGGAGGATCTGATGCCCTATTCTGATTTATGGGCTCTGTGGGCATTGGGCCCCTGTGATGCAGACAAAGGACCAAGTGAAAAGAAAAGAAACCCTTTTCTATACACAAGTTCCCCTAGGTCCCTAACCATCGTGTACTGTCCTCTATCTATTGCTCATTGATTTGCCTAGTTTGGCTGCTGGAATTACAGGCACGCACTACCATATCCGATGATTCTAGGAGTAAACCCAGGACTTAATGCATGCTGGGGGATTCTACCAACTGAGCTACATCCCCTTATTCCTTTTTCTTTTTTAACTGTGATAACTTACTCTCACTTGGTTTACATCATCAAAATTTATGATGTTGGTCTTTCTTTCTTGTTTTTATATCCAGTCCAAAAAAAAAAAAAAAAAAAAAAAAAAAAAAGACACATCGCTTTGCCAGACTTAAAATGAACCCAGGATGTTGGAGATACAGCCCAGTTAGTACAATGTTTGTCAGATATACATGAGTCTCTGGGTTTGGCCTACAGCACTACATATGCCAGGTTTATGTACAGTATTTTGTTATATATGACAGAATTCTTCACAGTTTATTATTTATATCTCTGTGTGTGTTTGAATACACTGCCCACCACATATATAGAGACCATTTAAAAAAATTACACCTTATATTTATTTACTTATTTAATGGGAGGGAGGGATGGCAGAATTGTGGAACTCAGAGGAAAATTTGCAGGAGTTGGTTCTTTCCTTCCACAATGCGGGTCCCCAGAGATGGAACTTAGGTTTTCAGGCTTGGGAGCAAGTGCAGTTATTTGCTGAGCTCTTATTGGCCTGAGGTAGAATTTTTCTTTTTTAAGATTGTTCAAAGTCTGGGTATGGTGCCACGTGCCTTTAATCCCAGTAATCTGGTGGAGGCAGAGAAAAGTGGATTTCTGTGACTTTGAGGCTAGGCTCACAGTGAGATCTAGCACAGTCAGAGCTACGCACTACAGAGACCTTATCTTTTTTTTTTTAAGAGTTATTATTTAATCCTTATGTGTCTGAGTGTTTTGCCTGCCTGTATATATGTGCCCTGTGTGCATTCCTGTTTCCCATAGAACCCAGAAGAGGGTGCTGAATCCTATAAAACTAGAGGGTTTTGTGCAGTCATGTGGATGCTGGGAACTGAATCCAGGACCTCTCTGCAAGAATACTCAATCCTCTTAACTGCTGAGCCATCTCTTCAGTCCACAACAGAACTCTTTAGTGCTAGTTGGCACTCTTGTTCTTCAGTGGTTTAAAAAGTGAAGCATTCATCAAACAGCAAGCTGCTCTCCTTAGAAAATATGTAACTTGTATGATTTATATATATGTAGATATATATAAATCAAATATATATGTGTATATATATATATATATATATATATTTTTAATTGTATAACTTCTTCCCTCCTGGGGGGGGGTGGTGGGAAGAAAAGGAGACTATGGGTCTGTAGGACTTCAGTCGGTGTCTACAAGTCAGTAAAGTCTGAACAAGGTCCGGGGATATAGCTCAATTGATAGAGCATTTGCCTGGCATGCACAGAGTCCTGGGTTCCATCTTCATTGCATAATCCAAGCCTGGTGCTTCATGCCTATGATTAGTATACTTGGAAGGTGGAGGCAGGAGGATCAGATATTCCAGTTCATCCTGCTCACCACAGTGAGTTTCAGGCTGGCTTGGGAACCATGTCTCAACCACGAAACAGAAAAGTTTGAATGGAAACAAACTCAAAGTACTTTAGGTCTTTAAATGCAATTTTGACCACACGTGTCTAGGGTCTTTGCCACATAGGACTGCATGTGTCCCTGGATATCTATGACTGTGGCTAAATACATTTGTAGATGACAACGTCATGAGGTTCAACGGCTCGTCTTGAGTCTACAGAACACTTTCATTATTTTTTTAATTCTTTTAAAAATATTTCTTAATGTGTGCATCTGTCAGAATGTAAGCCTGTATACCATGGGCATGCTTCCCGCCAGTGGAGGCCAGAAGAGGGCATATGATCGGTTGCGACGTGTCTTGTGGGTGCTGGAAACCGAACCCAGGTCCCCTGGAAGAGCAGCGAGTAGTCTTCACCGCAGCCACTACAGGGTTTCACAAAATATTATTGAGCAACCTAGAGGGAAAGAGAAGTTCGTCTCAACCTTCCTGCCTGCACAAAAAAACCACCGCGGCCTCCGTGGGCGGGCCTGGACCGAGGCCCCGCCCACTCCGCCGCCGAGGCCCCGCCCACGGCCACGCGGCGTCCGCCTCCGCGCTCCCTCCTTCCCGGCAGCCTTCGCGCGCGGCCTGGCGCTCCGCTCCGCGAGATGGCGGCGGACAGTGAGGTGAGTGCCGCTCCCGGGGTCCGTGCGTGTGTGTGTGTGTGCGTGTGTGTGTGTGTGTGCGTGTGTGTGTCGCAGGGCTCCCGCGCCTTTAATGTCTGCGCCCCTCTGTGTCCCCGCAGCCCGAGTCCGAGGTGTTTGAGATCACGGACTTCACCACGGCTTCGGAGTGGGAGAGGTGAGTAGCGCTGCTCCCGAGGGAGACGCCCACGGCCCGCGTCCCTCCCGGCCGCCCGGGTCAGACGGGCCGTCCCGACTCCGCCGCTTCTCAGCGGTGGTTTTTTTCCCTCCCGAGTTTGCTGGAAGAGGCTTCCCCTCGGTGGCTGTTCACCTGCCCTCCTCCTCCCGCCATCTCCATCCTGTCCTCCGGGATAATTTACGTGCACCTTTGAAAACTGTTCATTCCTTCCCTTTCCGCCGTCCCCCCCCCCCCTTCCCCCTCCATGAACAGGATGTCTCCATACGTCTTTGCAATCTTCTTCTGCTTCACGTCGTTAGGTTTTAAAGTTGCGTTATGGGCCCAGGGCTTCCTGAGCTCGTCAAACTCAGGTGAGCAGCTGTCCCCGGTGAGATTGCTCCGTCACCGAAGTTAGTTGAAAGCTAAAGTCTGTGGACTTGATGGCTTAGACTGTGATTTTTCCTGCTCGTTGGCGCAGAAACCCTTTAGGTGTGGGTTTTGGGGTCATTTTGTTGTTGCAGTATTTGTAGGCTTAACAAGTTTGTGCCTCTCATGTCAAATGGTGGCAGAGGAAAAAAAAAAAAAAACATAAAAGATCCTTGATGGAATAGTACTTTGACCTATGTGTCCATCCCCACACTTTAGGAGCAAGCCTTCCGTGCCCTGAGATATCCTAAAGATGGGGAAATCTATACCTTTAAAAAAAGCCCAACAAATAGTTAAAATGTGAGTTGGTACTAACTACAAAGATCGAGTTAGATAGGGTAATATGGACTACGAAATTGTTGAAGAAATTTTTGTAGGGAGAAGACAGGAGATCCCCTGCTTTGAAAAGAAGGGAACTAGAAGCTGGGTGAGGTGGCTCTTGGCTACTGGGAAGGCTGAGTTGGAAGGATCAGTTGAGCTAAGGAAAGTTAAGATCATCCTGAGCGATCTAACAGATCTTATCTAAAGGAAAAAGATGGAAAATGGTTAGCGGTTTGGTTAGACAGAGAAAGGACTGGCATTGTTAGACATGTAAGTTGAGGAGCTATCACTGGGAAATAAATAAAAATAAGGAAGTGAGGATCTAGAATTTGCTGGTCTCTACTCTGAGCATTTCCCACTAATGTAGCTTTTAGGTCATATCCCCAGATTTTCCTTTTCTGGTCCCAGGTAATACAAATGCTGCTTAATAAAGCGGTAAGAGATTTTAGCCAGATGGTACAAGGATTGTTTGATTTAGTTGTTACACTGTGGTATAGTGAAGTAAGTAATTTACCTTGATTCATAAAGTGGAACTGTAATTAGTTGAATAGAAAGATCTAGATTTTGGAAGATGAGCTTAATGGAACTCTGGGGGAAGGCTCAACAGTGAAACTTCCCGTTCTTGCCTAAAAGAATGATGATAAGTATCAGTAACCAGAGTGCAGTTTTGGGCATGTCCACTCTAAGGTTGATATTTTGAATGTAGTAGAAAAATATCATTTGATTTTGGCGGATGAGTGATAGGAAACATCAGTGGCCACTTTTTAGAATGGAAAAATGATAGTTTTCCCCTGGTTAAATAACAGAATTTCCTGAGGGGGGCTGGAGAGATGGCTCAGCGGTTAAGGGCACTGGCTGATCTTCCAGAGGACCCAGGTGTAGGGAATAGGGTTTTTACTCCTGCGGCTGGTCTGGTCCTGCCGCCTCTACGCCAGCCCCAAATAATGCACAGAGACTCTGTATTTGATATTATACTGTTGGCCAGTTACTACTTTCTTATCGGCTAGCTCTGTCTTAATTATTAACCCATATCTGCTGATCTATGTATTTCTTTTACCGGGGAGCCGGCTGGCATACTGCTTTCTCCAGATTCTCCATCTTGGCTTCCCTTACTACTTCCTCTTTCCTCCTTGTCTCCTAGTCCCGCCTATCTTACTTTCCTATTCAACAGTGCTTTATTCATTAACCAGTATGAGAAACATATACAGAATGACATCTCCCATCACCCAGGTTGAATTCTAAGCACCCACATTGACGTTCCCAACCATTTGTAACTTGCTTCAGAGGATTTGACACACTCTTTTGGCCTCCATGGGTACCAGACACACATGTAGTGCACAGACATACATGCAGGCAAAACATCCACATACATGTAAGTAAATTAATTTAATGGGGCTGGAGAGATAGTTCAGCAGTTAAGAGCACTGGCTGCTTTCTCAGGACCCAGGTTCAAATCCCAGCACCCACATGACAGCTGCAAACTGACTGTAACTCCAGTTCCAGGTGATCCAACGCCTTTACATAGACATACCTGCAAGCAATCACCGATTCTTTTAAAAAAACAAAACAAACAAAAACTCTTCTGCGGCCTCTGTGTTGGGTAGAGGTTGAGGCGCAGGTGCATTCAATATTAGGACTCGCCCACAATCCACAGGAGGAAGGCATTGCTGCGTGAGGTGCAAGGGATGCCAGTACTACCTTACAAGAGGTTCTGAAGAGCATCCCCATCTGTGATGGCCGAGCATGGCATGGTATTCACAAAACTGCTAAAGCCTTTGACAAGTGCCAAGCCCATCTTTGTGTGCTTGTGTGCTGTTGTGATGAGCCTTTGTTTGTCAGGTTGGCGAAGGCATTTTGTGCTGAACATCAAATCAACCTAATGAAGATTGATGACAAGAAACTAGGGGAATGGGCCAGTCTTTGCGAAATCGATTGAGAGGGGAAACCTCATAAAGTGGTTAGTTGCAGGTGTGTAATGGTTAAGGGCTACGGCAAAGAATCCCAGGCCAAAGATGTCAACTGCAAAAAATGAATAAAACAAATTTTGGCTCAAAAAGAATTTCCTGAGGGGGATATTAAATTCTTTGGTTGCTCATGTGGAAATAATTTGTTAGCACAGTTAGGAGGGCTGTCACAAAGTAGGAAATTAAGCTTTTGCCTTTTAAGTTTCTCTTGGTAGAGTAAAAACCAGTATTTTATAATTCATGAGGCAACGGTGGAGATTTTGAAGGGTTTTTGTTTAGTTTTGTTTTTGACACAGGATTTCTCTCTAGCCCCGGCTGTCCTGGAACTTGCTCTGTAGACCAGGCTGGCCTCTAACTCAGAGGTCCATTTGCCTCTACCTCCTGAATGCTGGGATTAAAGACATGCACCACCACTGCCCAGCCAAACTTTGAAGTTTCTTAAGCCTTGATTTTAATATTTGGCTAAAAAGTTCTTTTCAGTGTTGAATGAAAATGGAGATATGACCACTCCTAGGTATGGTTGAGGAGAAGGCTTCTTGTAGATTTGAAGGAGAGAACAGTGAGAGGCATCTGGAAGAGTCCAGACTAAACTAGCCATGAGAAGAGGAGAAGAGAACCAAGAGGCCAAGAGAATGTGTAGCTAAAATGAAAAGAGAAACTGGAAGAAGGGAAGAGAAGCTCCTGATGGAGATGTTTAGGTTAGGGAGAGAGATATGCCCTGTGACAGGTACTTGTGTGTGAGTAGGGACTAGAAGAAGCCTAGAGGTACCACAAGCAGAGTTTACTGGAAGAGCCATATGTCCCTTTTGCCAGAGACAAGGAGATGACTCCTTTTAACAGGTAGGAACCATCTTAAGTCCCTGAGGGAATGCTGGCTTTTATCTAAATGCCAGAATGGCAAAAAGAATTTCTTGAGACCTAACACGTATGTTATTGAATGGATAAATAAATAAATAAGTAAATAAATAAATACAAATAAAAATAAGAGGATGGGACTGCTCCAAGGCATGGTGGAGGCAAAAGTTTATTGTACGTATGTGGGAGAGCATGGCCAGAGGCAGGGACATCTAGGAGAGCCCAGAGTGGTCATGACGACTGAACTGGGCCATGTGAGGAGAGGCAGAGGGGAGAGAGGGGAACCTGGTGCAGTAGCCAGGAGGCCAGAGAGAGCAGATAAAAAAGATCAGGTAATCAAAATGGTTGATTATATAGGGAAGGGCAGCCCAGCCCCTGGCTAGACACGTGCAGGCTAGGGAGCAAGGTATGCCAGACAGGAGGGCCATGTAACAGGAGGGATGCTGGGAGAGCCTGTTGGTCAGTGTCCACTTTGATTTTTAAGCAGGCACTTCGGCCTTTTGTCCCAGGTTTGAAATCTAATGTTATGTACTGTGCAGATATTGAGAAAACCTAGTAGAAACCTGAAATTATATTTTTTCAGTTGAAAAAAATATTTACTGAATGTCCATGTATAAGATACCATGTAAGATTTTGGGGGATTTAGTAGCTAGTAAAAACAGATAAAGGCTTAGCATGCTTATTGCTCTGGCTGGGTTCAAGCCCCAATACTGCAGTAAATAAGCAAAAAACAAAACAAGACCAAAAAAAAAAACCCAAAAAAACAAACAAACAAACAAACAAAAAAAAACAAAACAAAACACACACACCAAAAACCAAGAAAGAAAAGAAAAACTAAGGTTCCTGCTCTTATTGAAAGTATAGTCTAACAGAAGAAATGGACATGAGTCAGATAATATGACAGTCTGTAATTATAAGTTGACCTGAAAGCTATGAAGGGAAACAGAAAGAAAACCCATTTTTCCAAAAGACCCTAATATAGGAGAAGGGGATAAGTGACTCAACAGCTAACTTACAGAGAATTGTTTAAAAAGTTACCAAATTTTTCTAGTCAGATCTCAATATTTGTAGGGTATAATTGCCTCATAGCAAGCACTGCTAAAGCTACTAAGCAAAAATATTTTAAGATAGTTCTTTTACTCAAAATTGTATTTTAAATTATTTTTATTATAGCAATGATACCTTGTAGTAAAATAAAAAAATACCTTTGAACCTTCCACTGAAGATAGTCATTAGATTTTTGACATTTTGCACATGTGTAAACTTTTTAGATTGCACTATATCAATGAGGGTTTTTATTTCTTTTTTTTTTTCTCCTTCATTTAACATGGACATTTTTCTTATTTCTTCAAGTGTTCTTCAGAATAATTTTTAATAGGTACATATTAGTCTAGTGAGTGGATGTGTCATTAACTTATGATTGTTGGCTGCAATTGCACATTAAAGTCCTCCCATTTTTTGCTTTCATAAAAAGTGCAGTGTAGTTAGTGCTCTCTCTGCAGTTAGGGGTTGCTTGGGATGGAACTCAGAACACCACTGCACTATATTCCTAGACCCCTGCAGTGGCTCCCCATTGGGTATAGTTTTTTTTATTTATTTTGTAAATGTGAACTTATTTCTGTTTCATTCATTTTCAAATTTAGTAATTGTCATTTGTATGAACTCCCCTAAAGTGGATTCATACATGAATAATTATTGTTTTAATTTTAAGGAGTTAGTCAAATCACAAGCTGATTTATTACTTGATGTCATTGTTGTCTTAAAAGAAATGTGCTAACTCATACTGCTATAGAGGGATAATCTGATACCTTTAAAAACATTTAACTTTAATTACTCTAGAAGCACTTTCTAGGTGTTTTAGGTACCAGTGCTGCTGCTAGATTGCATCATATTTCTCTCAGTATAAGCAGCTTGTCAATTTTCATTTACTGATGTTGAGCTAATTTGATGCTGATCAAATGTAGTCAGCTTTTAAATATTTACTTATTATTTTTATTGTAGGTAAAAATGTTGTGATTGCATGCATGTATGTATCTGTTATCCTCAGGCCAGAAGAAGGCATTCGATCTTCTATAACTAGGGTTACAGGTAGTGTGAGCCTCTGTGTGGGTGCTGGGAATGGAAATTTTGAAGGTAGAGAGAAGTGATCAGTTGTATAATTACCTTTAATAAGTATTATTTTAATGTCAGTCTTTACTTCTAAATTTATTGTATCACATTAATGGAGGATTGTTCACCTGTCACTTGGAAGGCTGAAGGCATTTTGAGTTCGAGACCAGCCTGATCTACAGAGCTGGTTCCAAGACAGAGAGAAACCCTGTCTTGGAAAACAACAAAAAAAAAAAAAAAAAAAAAAAAAAAAAAAGAGGATTCTTAATTTATACTTTGTGGAAAGAAGGCTTTTATTGAGTGAATAGATTAAAATGAATCAAAATTAAGAATTTTTAAACTAAACAACTTTTTCCTCTTTTGTTCTATATCTCTAAGTTAGGATCATAGTATTAAACTTGTTGAGCATTCTCTTATCATCTCTAATGTTTGGATGTGAGGAAATATCTTTTTAAAGAAATTGTATAATAATAGGAAAAAATGTTGATGTATTTAGAAGGTTTTTCCTTCTTCTTAGGTTTATTTCCAAAGTTGAAGAAATCTTGAATGACTGGAAACTGATTGGAAACACTCTGGGAAAGCCACTTGAAAAGGTCAGATCTGTTTGCTTGTCTCTCTAGATTGGGGTTAACTTTGAAATCCTATTTTTATGCCCTTTGCTATACATGATGCAATCAAATTAAATGTTTAATTTTTAAATTATATATAGTCTTTATGAACATCAAATAGCTGACGAATTCGCATTTGGATTTGAATTTATAGCAATTATATATGTGAGACATTTGTGAAAACTACCTATTGATTGATTTGGTGTTTTTGAGACAAGGTCTTAACTATGTAGCTCTGGTGGTTCTAGAACTCACTCTGTAGACCAGGCTGACCTTGAACTCAGAGATCTGTCTGCCTCTGCCTCCCCAGTGCCAGGATTGTCATCAGGGCTTTCTTGTGAAATATTTTTAAAATCAAAATTTTACATATGATGAATTTCTTTGTGTGGTTTTATTAATTTCTTCTGAGTTTACTTTTCTCAAAATCAAAGTTTTCTTTTGCCAGTAAGTAGTTTTTCAAAGTTTTTAATTGATCAGAGTGAAATTGGACTTAACCAGTAGTTCATTAATGAGAAAACATTGTAGTATAACAACTCATGATGTAATTATCAGCTGCAGTTATTTTGCTGTTCATGTTGATATTGTGTTAATAAACCAAACTCTAGATGTTTCCTCAACAGAATATTCTAAGAACAGACTTCTCGATTTACTGAAGGTTTATAATTTGGTCATAAGCTTATGTAGATGCTTAGTTAATCTTTTTTAAAAAAATTATATTTGTATGTAGGCGTTGGTTCTATCCTCCTACCAAGTAGGTTCAAAGTAGGTCATTGGGTTTGGTGGCAAGTGTTTTTGCATGTTGAGTCATCTTGCTGTCCCTAATCCTTTTAAATAAAATTGATTGTTGTTTTTATTGCTATCATGAAAAGACCTCTCAATTTCAATATTTGCTAGGGAATTCAACTTCATGGTAGTGATAAAAGAATTTAGACAGTAAGATTTTTTTTCTTGTATGAATTTGATCAAAAAAGCAACTGCCTATAGAAATCACAGTATTTAAAGATATGTTCGAATGTACAGAGTAAATTGTTGTCCTATGTGAAGACATTTTCATTTAAGTTTTTGAATAAAGAAAAAACATGAAGTTCTCAGATCTTTCTGTTTCACTTGAAACACATACAGTTTTTGTAGATTGCATCAGGATTAAAGGCACCATGGGCTGGATGTATCTGAGAGGCAAAAAGATTTGTACTTTTAAAATGAGCTATCTCAGCTATTTGTGAGATCTGATACTGCATTCTTGACTCCTTCGATTTATGTATTTACTAAGTACTCGGTATGTATCAGGATTAGTGATAGAAATAGTGGAAAAGTTAGATCCATGCTGCCATCGAGGTTAATTCTCTTGAAAGAAAGAAGTAATGAATTAAGATTGATACTAGGTGCTAGGATTTAAGTCATTAGTAGGTTTGTAGTAGGCTCATACTTTAGCAGTATAGTTGAGGTTGAAGAGGTGTTAGCTCTGGCCCATTTCTCTCTCTTAGTGCATCAATAGGTGGAGAAAACAGATTTTAAGATGAGCTGCAATTGGTAGGATTAAGGAAAGTATAAATGAAAGGGATTTTTTGGTATAGAAAAGAAAGTTTAGGCCAGGCAGTGGTGGCACGAGACTTGGGAGGCAGAGGCAGGTGGATCTCTATAAGTTCAGGACAGCCAAGGCTGCACAGAGAAACTGTCTTGAAAAACAAAACAAAACAAACACACAAAAATGAAAGTTTAGATAATGCCTAAGTTTTCATACATGTAAAGGGCAGTGATTACCAGTTCTCATCTACTGAGAGGGAATTTAAAATAAACCACTGTTTTAAAATATAATTATGGGGACTGGAGAGATGGCTCAGCAGTTAGGCACCAGAGTTTGAGCCCCACATTCATGATGGGCTACTGACAACTGTTTATCTCCATCCTTTTCTGTTTTCTGTGGGCACCTTCACTCACATGTGCACATCCCCATCCCATAAAAACTTATAGGCAATTTCAAAAGTAAATTTATAAGATAGTATAATGAACTCCCATGTGCCTATCATCCAGTTTCAACAATTAAATCTTTTCCATTTCTTGTTCAGTCATATTGTCTACTTCCTTGACTGCTTATTAGATTTTAAAAATAGACTCCCCCCTCCCAGAGGCAGATTTTGCTATGTAGTTCAGGCTATCCCCAAACTCTAGCTTGATCATCCTCAGCTTAGATGTGGAGACTGAAGGATTGCTTGTGTTCACCAATTTTACCCTGACAACATATTAAAAAAACAAAAAGATAAAACCCAAATCATATATGTCTCTCTCTCTCTCTCTCTCTCTCTCTCTCTCTCTCTGTGTGTGTGTGTGTGTATGTGTATGTGTGTGTGTATGTATGTATGTATGTATGTATATTTTTCTTTTTCAGCCTAAAAATGTTTGCTAAACACAGGCTACATAATGTGATCTTGCCTTTAAGAAATGTAAAATAAATAAAAATTTGCTGGACGGTGGAGGCACACAACTTTAATCTCAGCACTTTGGAGTTTGGAGGCAGAGGCAGGTGGATCTCTAAGTTCAAAGCTGGCCTGGTTTACAGCGAGTTCCAGGACAGCCAGGGATACACAGAGAAACCCTGTCTCGAAAATATTAAAAATAGATAGATAGATAGATAGATAGATAGATATATTTACGCGAAGTTGGGGGAAAATTAAAGAAATGGCCTTTGAAATTCTTTTAGCTTTGAATTTTATGATTCTATGTAGCTGGCAAAGGTTGCAAATGCTTTTTATGAAAAGTTAAATTTAGATATGTCGTGATCCTGATAATAGGTCAACTCATACCCCTTTGAAAAATTAATGAAAGAAGAATCATTAACTTTGGAATATTAATAGAAGACTAATGACCTCTGCGGCATTGGGATGAGTTTGGATTTTTCATACTCACTCAGCAGACTGGAGTGAAACTGACTTCCATAAGAGTTCATATGGCAAATGTACAACGAATTTAACTGTAATTTTCCTCTAGCTTTTCTGTAGGTCAAATTTAGAACAGATACCAACTATAAATATCTGGGATTCCTTTAAGAGATTAGATGAGGGTCAAATCACTGATAATTCAGTGTCTCTAAAATGAAGTGAAAAATAAAAGCAGCATTGAGCTGCTCATAATTTTTTGGGATGGAATAGAACCATGTAAAATAAGATCTTTTTATTTTTATTTTATTTTATTTTATTTTTTTTGTTTAAGGAGTAGCCATAATGTTGACTGTGTCTTTGGATATCATAGAGGAAAATAGTATTTTATTATATTTCCTACTTTAAAGTTTGAAGTTTGGAGAAGATTTTTGTTATATTTGGCAATGGTTGGTCTTTTTATTTTTGTTGTGTCAATGTCAAGAGAGCTCATTCTAATAATAGTGATGTCTGTGGGCTGAAAAGTCACACTGCTTATGTCAGAGTTCTGGTATTGTTGTTCATCTATTAATGACATTGTGTGCTCCGTCAGCATTAGCTGTTATTACTGCCATTATTTAACATATGCTCAGAGGCTAGAAAATGATACATAAGTAAAAACTACAAAAAAATAGGATATAAGCATATAGGACAACTTAACTCGTTTTTGGCAATAAAACATTATTCATTATTCTTTAAAGAACCTAGTTGTTAAACACTTAGCGCCTAAGGGGCAGGGGTGCCGTTATATAATGAATCAGTATCTGAAAAGTTTAAGTTTAATTAAGATAGATGAGAGGTCTCTGTGGACACTTTTAGATGTTTCTTAATATTTTATATTTTTAAAATATTTGCTTATCAATTATAGTATAAATAAATGAGTGATAAGTAAGTTTTCAACGTGAAAGTTGTCAGTATAATTTTTGAAACATAATCTTGTCTGAGACATATGCTACTAAAAGCAATAGAACCATAAACAAAATATTTTTCCATTTTTGAGAATTTAATTACAACATTTCTCCCTTCCCTTTCCTTCCTCAAAACCCTTCCTGCTCTCCTTCAAATTCATGGCCCCTTTCTTCCATTAATAGTTTGTGTGTGTTTGCTTGTGTCTGTATGTGTATACATACACATATATGTATATACATACATATTTCTGGATATAACCTGTTCAGTTTGTATAGTGCTACCTGTAGCATGTTTTCAGGGCTGGCTGCCTGTCACTGAACAACCAACCAGCTGGGAAAGGTCACCTCTCCCATCCTCCACTTTCCTCACTTGCCTGAAGTTCTTTGTGTAGGGTTGAGGCTCGTGGACTTTCATTTCTCCAATTTGACACGTTCATTGGTGTCATTCTTGTTCAGCTCACATTTGGGCAGTCATGTTGGTGAGAGTTTTTGGATGTAGCTTCTGATAGCATTAGGAAACACAATCTTAAAGCAATCCCCTGGCACTTAAGTCTTAACTGCCTTCTATTCTGCAATCTTCCTGAACTGTAAGTGTAAGACTGTTTTGTAGATGTAGCAATTGGGACTGGTATTCATAACTCTGCATTTTGACTGGTTGTGGTTTTTTTTTTTTATAATGTTCTCTGTAATTGCAAAGAGATGTTTCCTTGATGAGGGGTGAAGACTACACTTACCTGTGGTTATAGGGACAAATGTTTATAGATTGTTGTTAGGGATTATGCTGTTTAGTAAATTATTGACTAGATGACTAGATTCTCCTCCAGTAACCATGACTTCTCTAACACTGAGTACTTAGCTAGGTTTCTGGCAGTACCAGACATGGCCTCCTTGTTGAGAGGGTCTTAAATCCAATTAGAGAGCAATTGTTACTGCCAAGGCATGTGTGCACCTGTAGGGATATTGTGCTTTTCTGGTCATTGTTGTGTGGTTGGTCATAAGCATCATATATGGGTTTGACTGTGGTTGCCTTCGTCTGGAAGCTTACATGTCAGCCTTTGGTACCATGAAAACAGGACATGGAGAGGAGGCCTTCAGGTCAGTTGCAGCACAATGAGTCTCTGGAATTAGCTCTTGTAGATCAGGCTGGTCTCAATTCACAGAGATCTGCCTGCCTCTACCTCCCAAGTGCTAGGATTAAAAGTGTGTGCTACCACTGTCTGGCATCTTTCTTAATTCTTAAGAAATGTCTTAGCTACTTGTTCACTTCCTTTTGGCACTATTTTATGTAATGAAATTACTCTACAACTTATTGTAAGCAATAGAAATCTTATGTATTAACTATTTATAAACATGCAATTTATATGTGGGTTTGATTACAGAAACTAACATTCTTTATTCAGTTTTATTAAATGATGTCTTGACTTATATTTTCCTTGGCTTGATATAGATTACATTTTGTTATGATAAATGCAAATAGAACTATTTTTTATAAAAAGTTTAAAACTATAATAATTTTGTTGGAACTTTGGCACTTACATTGTTTTCTTTTCAAGACAGGGTTTCTCTGTGTAGTCCTGGCTGTCCTAGAACTCACTCACTTTGTAGACCAGACTGCTTTGAACTCACAGAGATCTTATCTATCTCTGCCTCTGCCTCCAAAGTGCTGGTATTAAAGACATTCACCATCACTACCTTGTGACAGTTACATTTGATTTTACTTTACTTTATTTTATTGTGTTTTGAGATGGTGTTTGACTTTGTAGTTCAGGCTGTCTTAGGGCTCAAAAACCCTGGCTGGTCTTGAACATGTCTTAACTTTTGTTGTTGTCTGTTTATTTTCGGTCTGACATGCAGAAGATGTGAATTTGTTCTTTTAAGATTGTTTTATGTGTGTGAGTGCCTGCATGTATGGCCATGTACCATATACATGACTGGAGCCTCTGCGGCCAAATGAGGTTGATTGGGTCCTCTGAAACTAGAGTTAGAAGCAGTTTTGTGAGCCACTGTGGGTGTTGGGAACTGAACCCAGGTCTTGTGTCAAGGCTGCAAGTGCTCTTAATGGCTTATAGCCATCTCTCTGACCCTGATGTAGAAGGTGTGAACCAGTAACACGTTCATTGCCTGGTATGTTTTTCAGGAAATGTTGATTGTCTTCCCAGAATACATGATTAATCACTTGTTTGTTGTGTGCTGCATAAAGCACACAGTATAAACAGGTTGTATTTAGTTGACTAGTTTTTTTTTTTTTTTTAAACAAATAGGGGATTTTCTGTTTATTCATGATTTCAAACATGACATAAAATTATTTGAAAGTTAGGATTTTTGTAAGTCACTTGATATTTAATGCTCTGGAGCTTTCATTTTTTTAAATCACCCTTATTTACTTATTTATTTGTGTGTGTGTGATTGTGTGTATACATGTGCTCATGTGTGCTTATACCGAGGTATGCAGGTGGAGGGTAGAGGACAACTTGGTCATTTATGCTTTTCCCCCCTTTTTTTTGTGCCTTTATTATGTAGAGGATAACTGTAGACTACAACTTTCCAGTTAATGGGTAGAAAAGGCAGGGGATCATTGTGCATAGTAAACACTATAATGACTTGAATAATTTGGCTGTTTTTCCCATTCTGCTGTTAAATACAGGGTATATTTACTTCTGGCACATGGGAAGAGAGATCAGATGAAATTTCCTTTGCTGACTTCAAGTTTTCAGTTACTCATCACTATCTTGTACAAGAGTCTACTGATAAAGAAGGAAAGGATGAAGAATCAGAGGGTATGTTTTTTGTTTGTTTTGGTCATATTGATACATCTTGACTTTTAAGAGTATCTATAACTCGCCGGTTGTGGTGGCATGCGCCGGTAGGATTTGCTGAAAGAGTATCTATAACTTTTAGTTACTAATTTAAGTTCTCATAACTCAGTACTATCCATAGGAAACTTTTTTTTTTTAAACCACATCTGAAGTTGAGGAGGAAGTTCAGTGACAGTCATTTTAAAATTGGCCGAATCAGCACACATTTATGGAGTAACTGATGTGCTAAGTATTCTAGTAAGTCCTTTTGGATGAAATCTCACATGAGATGTGCATTTCAGTAGGGAAGATACAGTGTTTAACTGTAAAAGGAGGTAGAAAGTGATAAATGATATCACAAGGACAGATGAAATTCCACTGAAGTTTGGGTGGGGGTGACTCTTAGTCAGGGAAGATCAGGTAAGGTTATTTGGAGATTGTGACAAGATGGCCCATGAAGGGTTGAATAAAGGGGATTTGTTGGCTAATAGTACAGTATTTTAGATCTGCTTGTGGGAAGTGCATTACAATTCTGATTGAACTTTCTAGTTACCTTTCCAAACTTGTGTTGTTTGTTTTGTAAAGTAAATACTAAATATCTGGAGGGTTAATGTGAAGATTTTATGAGATACTGTACCTAAGCCCTTATACCAGTATTGGTCTGTGCTCCATGTTTAGTCAATGAAGCTTATATAGTAGGTCATGTAATCTAAAATCTGTTTTGAGATGCACTAGTGTGTCACAGTGAGCAAAGTGTTGAATAAGCACAAATTTCAGCTGTTAATCAAACACAGTAATTCCCTCGGGAACATAATTCAGTGGGTAGAGTGCTTGCTTGAAATCATTCACAGTACCAAGCCTTCTATACAGTATGTTTTACAAATACAGAAATCTGTGACAAAGTATAATTTATAAATTATCATTATAAGAGATTGCCAACAGCAAATAATAAAATAGAACAGTTATAGTGATATTTTATAAATAAAACTTATTTAAAATGAGTTAGTTTTGAAATTTACTATTAAATGTCATTGGACCGTATTTGGTAGGAAACTCCAGAAAGCAAACCAAAACCATAGATAAGATAGAAGAACTTTACCTGTCACAGTCTTTCTGAAAAAGAGAAATTCTGTACAATGTTACTTCTTTTTTTCTTTTTTGGTCAAAGCAGGTTATCAAAGTAGGTTATCGTGTTTGTAAGCGTGGGCTTGAAGTTAGCATGATACCTTTTCTGTTATATGTAGTCCTACAGACAAAGCTATATAACTTACACATTTAGATTTAGAGAGTAATAACATTGACCAAATAGACACATATCTAAGATAATCATGTAGCAAAATAAAACAAACAGAAGATATGTATCTGTTTTGAGAGAAAGAAGAAGGAAATGTGTACATTTTGTGGGGTAATAATCCAAGGGTATTGGAGTCATGCTATATTTACCTAGGAGAAACAGACACTTCAGGTCCATGCTTATAAATGATAACCTGCTTTGACCAAAAGAATGTAACAAACTGTGCCAGTGTTATATTGATAAAGTTTTGTTGATTTTAAGAAAGTCCTTATATTAGAAATAGGCTGCTAGAGTGAGGTGCTTCAGAACAGTGTCTCTGAGATGGCAGATGAAGGGGATTGGAGTAAGAGAAGACAGGTGATGAGGATTTGACAATAAATCTTCAGCAATTGCAAGTCTGTAGTCCAGTATGACAAGCTTTCCTCAAAGCATGTATAAAATTGCTTTAAAGCTTAAATAGACATATTTTTTATTATCAAATGTTTCTGTAGATGCTATTCCACAGTCAATGCAAGATTTGCTGTGTATGAACAATGACTTTCCTCCAAGAGCACATTGCCTAGTAAGATGGTATGTATCCTTTTTATTTAGAGGTAGTGGTGTGTGGGTGGGTGGGGGGGGGGTTGCTTTGAGATAGTGTCTCTTTACATAGCCTTGGTTGTTTTCAAATTCTTATGTAGACAGGCTGTCCTGAAACTCACAGAGATTCTCCTGCCTCTGCTCCCAAATGGTGGGATTAAAGGTGTGTGCCACTATGCTCAGGTAGTGTGTGTGTTAAGGTAACCCCAGACTAACTCTAGTTTCAGTGATGGACTAGGGGACTGAAAGGACCAGCATCTGGCTGTACTTACAGCTGCTTGTTATAGCAGCAGATGCAAAGCATTGTCAGCAGAGGATGAAGAGGGGAATTCAAACCTGCAGACACAAGCTTGGAAGAGCTTTCTATAATGAAGTCCTGTAGGTTATCCTCAGTTTCCTCAGCAACAGATTATGACAACATATGAAACATAGTCTGTCAGGACTTTTTAGGGGCTACCTCCTCAAAGCTTTAAAGGACTTGGTCAGTAGGCATCCTCTGTCTGGATAATGTATACCAAAATTTAGACTCCTAAAAGGACAACATGTATAAAACATGAACCCTGTTATCTGCATAGTCTTTATCAACCTGGGAATGGTGAGAACCCTCTCTAAATCCAGATTCCCAGGTGTTAACCAAGAGCCAACTCGATAGACATCTGTCAGGGCTGCTGTCTTGGGCTTGCTCTGAGCTCTTTTGCACACTGCACTTAATAACCCAGCTTGATACCTACTTTAAGTCCTGATGAACAGCAGAGAACACTTAAATATAGAAGATTTAGTGTGTATTACTGTAAATTTCAAGTAAAGTCAAAACCTATATGTCTAAGTATCTGTAAATGTGATACATCAGTGCAAGAGGCTTTCTTTGAATGCTTTCTTTGATCTTTGTCAGTTACTCATTCAGTCTCTGAGCTTTATGTTGAAGTGGTACAATAAAGAGTAGTATCTCGGGAACATAATTCAGTGGGTAGAGTGCTTGCTTACCATGCATGAGACTCAGCTGGATCCATAGAACCTCATAAACCAGATGTGGCAGTACACACCTGTACTCCTAGTGTTTGAGGGGTGGAAGCAGGAAAGACCCTGTTATAAAGCAGTGTTATATTGCTGGTAGTTACTTGGAGATTTTTTTCTCTTTCAAGTTTCCTAAAAATTAGAAAAACAACAGCTAAGCATTTGAAAATTAAACATAAATGTGCCTGTATTTTCTTTCATTTAAAAAGACATTATTTTAAAATACTTAGATGAGTCAGACATAGTCATATGTGCCTTACATCAGTGTCTTAGTTAGGATTTCTGTTGCTGTGAAGAGACGTCATGACCATGGCAACTCTTATAAAGGAAAACATTTAATTGGGGTGGCTTATGTTTTCAGAGGGTTAGTCCATTATCATCATGATGCAGCATGGTGCTATACAGGCAGGCATGGTGCTGGAGCAGTAGCCTGGTGTCCTGCATCTTGACTTGCAGGCAGCAGGAAGTGAACTGATACACATAAATCAAGTCAGGAAAATGTTTCTCGGAAAAACTGATAATGCACCCTAATCCTGAAGGACACATGAGAGTAAGCCAGGCTGTTTGGTTTGAATATGAAATGCTCCCTATAGCCGTTAGTTAACTGGCATTCCTTCTATAAGCTTTGGTAAACCAGTATTTATTTTCCATCTGTATATTTTATTGCTTTTAGTAGTTCATAAAAGTGGAGGGTTTATCCATTTGTGAGTTACTGGCTAACTATGTTTTCAAGGTTCATTTATGAGCATTCCTTCTATTTTAAGGGTACTTAGTATTCCATTGTATGATATATTACATTGTATTTTATGTTGGCTCATGCTGTTTATAGGGCATCTAGGTTGTTTCCTTATTTGGATGGGTTAAGTGCCTGGTTTTGTTCTTTTTGGTCTATACCCAGAAGTAGGATTGCTAGGATGAGTGGTAATTCATTTTTAATTTTAAAAATTATTATTATTATTATTATTATTATTATTATTATTATTATTATTATTATTATTATTATTATTGAGTTGGACTTTCACTGTGTAGTCCTGGCTGGTCGAGAACTTGCTATATAGACCATACTGGACATGAACTCAGGGATCCTCTTGTCTCTTCTTGCTGAGTGTATATACCATCATGCCTGGATGTTTTTAATATTTTAAAGACTTCCATACTGTTTTGCATTTCCATTCTATTCCCACTATTAAAACCAGAGTTCACTTTTTTCCTCCTTTTCATTTTTGGTAATAGCATACTAATGATTGTGAAATAGGGTCTCTTGATGACTCTGATTCATGTGCCTCCTGCTAACTACTGATGCTCATCATGTTTCCATGTGATTTTTTTTTTTTTTAAACATTTGTGTAACCTTTGGGGACATAATAGCTGTCCAAATCCTTTGTTTATTTAAAAATCCACTTGCTTAGCTGCCTAGGATGGTGAGGCTTTTAATTCTGGCACTGAGGAGGCAGATCTTTGTTAGTTCTAGGCCAGCCAGTGATAGACAGTAAGAAAGACAGGAAAACAAACAAAAAAAAACAGAAAACAAAGTAGTTGTTTGCTTTTGTTGTTGGTAGTTTTTTCCACATGTTCCACCCCCCCCCCTTCTTTCTCCCTCTCCCTCTCTCCCTCCCCCTCTTGGAATGGTTCCAGGTCTTAAATAGAGCTTATAAGGAAATTTAAACCAGTGAATTCTTTTGATAGTTTACCGTTCATAATGATAAGAAAAAGATACTAACATTCAGAGAAGGTTACATGTTTAATGGAGGTTTATCAGTTGAGATTTAAATTACTTAAAATATTCAATGGGGTGTATGTATGTGTGTGTGTAGCGTTTTACATACAAAACAGTGCATATGGGGTAGAAGACATTGAAGAAAAATAAAAGCAGATAACAGTTTATTAAAACAAAGGGTTATTTGGCAACGGATATCAGTGCCAGAAAGGCAGATGCTTGTTCTTGTTACTCAGGAACTTCCATGAATGTACTGTACAAATTAATTTCTAGAATTCACTCCCCATTAAGTTATTTCAACACCAGCAACCTAAGAGTAGGAGACGGTCAGTAGGGATTGGTCCATGAAAGTCAGGAACAGATGGAACATTTCTGGAAGAACAGCTAAGAAACTTGTTTTCTCCCAAGGATAATTCACTCGCGTCCTGGGTTCTTCTACTTATCTGCTGCTGCCCCACATGCTAAAATCTTTGTTTCCTGGGGAGAGGGTGGAGGAGAACTGAGAAGTGAGATAAATCTTGCTCATGAGTCTCTGTGGAAACCCACAAGCTGTCAGTCATAGCAGCATCTAAACAGTGAACAGAGTATGAGCTAAACTTTAAGGAGAATTCTTGAGAAAGTTTGATTAAAACAGGGTTTATAACTACACATGTAGAGGCAAGTGAGTATGAGTAATGTCTTTTATAAATGATCATCTTTATTTAAAAATTATTAAATACTCTTAATACACTTAAGAGTACCGAGGAGATGATTTGTTGTTAGGCAGAAACAATCATGAACTTGGCCTTAAATAACTACTATTTTTTAAAAGTTAGGCAGCAGGGACTGGAGCAGTAAGTAGCTTAGCTCTTAAGAGCTCTGGCTGCTCTTCCAGAAGAATTGGGTTTGGTTCCTAGCACCCACCAATAGGTAGCTCACAACCATCTGTAACTCCAGTTCCAGGGGATCCAACGCCCTCTTCTGACCTGTTTTAGTACCATACATGTATGTAGATAAACATACAGGCAAATCACTCCTACACATTCAGACACAGGCAGCAATTTTGTGGTTTTAAATGACTTGACAACTAAATGAAAGAATGTCATTGTTGTAGTTATAATAGCAAGAGGAAGCTATAGCCTAATAATTTTTATAACCCCTGTCTAATATGTGTTCTTGAATAAAGGCATACAACAAAAATTTGAAGATACTTTATAACTTTCTCATACAGTACATGTATGTTAGGACTGGCAGTTATTTTCCTGCCATTTACATATTCTACATTGTTGTATACAATATCATCAGTTATTTTAGGTGAGGTTTCACTTACTCTTTCATATTATAAACTGAACTTTTGTTTGTGTGTGGCATGTAGTATGTGTGTGAATGAGATTTTGTGTGTGTGTGTGTTTGTGTGTGTGTGTGTGTGTGTGTGTGAGTGAGTGAGTGAGTGTGACTTGTGCCTTGGAGTACTTGTGGATATAATAGGGAAGCCTTGTAGAATTAGCTTTTCCTTTATTTTTATGTGGGTTCTGGGGATTGGACTTATGTTGTCAGGCTTGTGTGACAAGTGTCTTTTTGCTGGCTTGTAAAGTGAATTTTTAAGACAAAATTATTGTTTAGCGGCTACTATAATTTATGACTTCATTTCTAATGAATGGAGGGTGCTGAAGAAGATTAAAGTACTTCTTAAAGGAAACTCAGGGCCTGGGTTTAGATCAGTTACCTAGTGAGCATGAGACCCTGCTTTTGACCCTAAATTTCCAAGGAGAAAAATGAAAAAGAAATTCAGGTGGAGGCCAGGGCAAGAGGGCTAAGCAGTAAAAATGCTTGGAGCGTAAGCCTGACAACCCCAGTTCAATCCCTGGAACCCAATCAAAGGGAACTGACTCTGAAAGTTACCTTTGGCCTTCATGTGTGCACTGTGGCATAGTCATGACCACACACACACACACACACACACACAGAGAGAGAGAGAGAGAGAGAGAGAGAGAGAGATTTTTTTTAAAGAAAGATTCAAGTGTATATTCATCCACTTGCCATGTGTGGTAGGAAAAGGAGGAAGTCAAAAGTCTGGTAGTAGAAATCTATCCTAAATTTCTGTGGGGAAACTTCTCTCTCGTAGGTACGGCCTGCGTGAGTTTGTGGTGATTGCTCCTGCTGCACAGAGTGATGCAGTTCTCAGTGAATCCAAGTGCAACCTCCTCCTCAGCTCCATTTCGATTGCCTTGGGAAACACCGGCTGGTAGGTACACTTCTGACAGATGCTAAAATACTTTTAATGATACGATTCAGAAAGGTAAATGTTAATTGTTACTTTTTTTTTCTATAATGAAGAACTTAGTGCCAGCCCTTGCATATTATTATCCTACAATTTGGTTTGAGAGGTTAGAGCTGTGCATGGTGGAGCAAGTCTTTAATGCCAGCACTCAAGAGGCTGGGGCAAGATCAGAAATGCAAGGCCAGCCTGGACTGCATAGTGAAACCTTGTCTCAAAAGAAAAGTAACAAACCAAAATCCCCAAAAGGAGTATTATTAATTAGTAAAATATTTTTGGAGGTCATTCTGAAAGAAAATGGAATATTGCTTGTATATTTTTTTTCTTATTTTACATATCAATCTTAGTTCCCCCTTCCTCCTTCTTTCCCTCCCACTCATGCCCCCCATCCCATTTCCCCCACACACTCCACAGGGAGGGTGATGCCTTCTAGGAGGGATCAACAAAATCTGTCAAGTCATTTAGAGTAGGGACTAGGCCCTCCCTCCTGCCTCTAGGCTAAGGGAGTATCTCTTCATGGGGAATGTGCTCCCAAAGTTCTTTTATACACCACGGATACATCCTGGTTCCACTGTCAGAGGTCCCTTAGACTGCCCAGGCCTTCTAACTGAGACCCATGTTCAGGGGGTCTGAGTCGGCCCAATGCTGGTTTCCCAGTTCCCAGCTATCAGTCTGGGGGCCCAGTAGCTCCTCCTTGTTCAGGTCAGCTGTCTCTATGTGTTTCTGTAGCCTGGTCTTGTCCTCCCTCTCTGCATCTGGATTCCAGTTCCTTGTATATTTCAAATGAAGGATGAGCTTTACTGTAAAATCTAATTTTAAAACTTGTGTCATATTAGATATTATCCCAGGATTAACTTCTTTGTGTGTGTGTGTTTCTTTCTTTCTTTTCTTTTCTTTTTTTTTTTTTTTTTTTTTTTTTTTTTTTTGAGATAGGGTTTTTCTGTTTTACAGCTTTGGCTGTCCTAGAACTTGCTATGTAGACCAGGCTGGCATCTCACAGAGATCCACCTGCTTCTGCTGGGATTAAAGATGTGTATCACACCACTGCCTGGTTTGGGATTGATTTTTTCAGAGAAGAAGTTTTATGACCTCCCCCTCCCCCCTTTTTTTTTTTTTTTTTTTTTTTTTGAGACAGGGTCTTACTATATAGGCCTGGCTGATCTGGAACACTGACCAGTCCAGCCTTGAACTCACAGAGTCTATCTTGCCTCATCCTGCCTTTAGTGCTGGGATTAAAAGGTATGTGCCACCATTCTTGGCACCTCCCTATTCTTAGTATTTAAGAACATGATGTTCTTTATCCATATTCTGCTATTTTTAGTTGTATTTACTTTGCATGCCAGATAGACCAAGAGGCTATAAATGTAAATTTACTAGTAGAAAAATTAATGTACTAGAGTACCATAAGTGCCCCAAGGAATACTTTGGACATTTAATTTTATTAAGAGTTTGATAGTGTAGGTGTTTGGTAGTGTAAGTCTGGCTTTCTGTGGGGAACCATCTTTCCAGCCCCTTCCTTAAAGAAACCCTGACAAAACTGGAGTATTTACCAGTGTAGCAATATTAACTTGGAAACACATGTTACTGCCTATTCTTGTTATTTACTATATTTGTGTTCAATAAATACCATAGATGTTGTATTCTATCAAACATTATTCACATAAGCTTTTGGTCATATTCTTATCAACTGTGTATTTTATGATCTTGTTTCATGTATGTTTCTGTTTAAAGATGCTGTATCATGTTCTTATATATTGATATGTATTGTTGATTTACTAAGATTGAGCTCATAGCCAACTTATGAAAGCATGTAACATGTTTGAATAAACCATATCTTATACATGTATTCTGTCTGTAAGACATATTACAGCCTTCTGGCACTTAGGAACACTGCCTTCAGATCCAATTAGATCATGAAAGGACACTTGTTTATAGACTGAGAGTTGGACCAGGAAGGCACATCATTACCTACTTTGAGTTCATTTGGGAGCATACACTTTAGATACACAGATTCTTACTGCTCTGCATATTGGCAAATAACAATACTGCTAGTATTGATTTGGGGGTTACAGATAAAATTTTAGTGAGTAGGCATATTTCCAGACACAGAAATCTGTATAGCAAGAATCAGCCAGCACTACCTACCATTAAATGGTAAAGTAAGAAATACTTCACCACAAAGTTATCTTACAACAGTTTCCTTGCTAAGTGCAAGTGGGCTTCATTAGCCATGAGAGTAAGGAGAGAAGAGACTTAGTGTATCTTTGTTATAAATGAGAATCTGCGACTTAGAAATTTCTTTTTATTGAGTAATTTAAAATATTTGATTTCTGTTCCTTTTTGTCCATGTCCTACAGCCAGGTACCATTGTTTGTACAAATTCATCACAGATGGCGAAGGATGTACATGGGAGAATGTCAAGGTCCTGGTGTTCGAACTGACTTTGAAATGGTTCATCTGCGTAAAGTGCCAAGTCAGTACACTCATTTGTCAGGACTGCTGGACATCTTCAAATCAAAGATTGTGAGTTGATATTGATACTGTCAGTCTTATTTGGGATCCAGATAAAACTAGCAGTTTGGTAATTTGAGCATATGGAAATAGTCTTCTAATATCAAGAATGTAATGAATTATAAGAAACTAATAGATTATATATTACTATATACATTTGAAGAAAATACCTTATAAAGGACCTGCGTATTTTTTTGTATGGTTGGTTAACATTCACTGATTGTGCTTTTCTGTAAGAATAAATTTGGTGGTCCACCAGTTTAGTAAGCTTCAGGTAGCAGCTTGTTTGAGACATTGACTTGGAGTATCCTGACTCCTAATCTGAATAGCCCTTTTCTGTTCTTTCAAAAATACTTTTTTCAAGTCTTCAACCTGTTGATCTTTAGGTTTAATATCTATCTGTATTGTGGCTGAGAGCTGCAGGACTAAAATGTATACCAAATATATCCATGGTACTCTGTGGCTCAGCTGGTGAAGGTGCTTGCTGACAGCCATGATCCCCAGGACCCAAAAGGTAGAAGAATAGAACTGAGCCACCAAGTTGTCCACTGACCTCTACAAGTGCATAGTGGCACATGTGTGCACCTCCTCTCCAATAGAAGGAATGTTATGAGTGTTTTACATATATATATATATATATATATATATATATATATATATGTCTGTCTGTGTACCATGTATGTACCTGGTACCTGAGGAAACCAGAGTGGGCACTGGAGTTAGATGGTTGTGAGCTCCCATGTAGGTCCTGGAACTGAACATGAGTCTTGTGCAGAGGAGCAGAAAGTGCTCTTAATTGCTGCACTCTCTCTCCAGCAGCAAAAGCCCCCCCCCCTTTTTTTTTTAAAGTCAAAAGCAAAACACTCTCATGAAGATGGTAGCCTTGCATAACCTGCTCTTGGGAAAAGAGTTCTGAATGCTGAAGTTGACATTATCTTATGTAAGTGTCAAATCAGTATACCACTGATTTGTTAGGCCTGTTGGACATCTTCAAATATTGTGAGTTGGCATTGGTTTTTATTATCAGTCTTAATTAGGTATCTGTGAAAAATTAGCAACTTGGTAATTTGAGGATATAGAAACATTCTTATATCAATAATGTAATGAATTATATTCAAGCTTGATTAACAACTCAAATATGTAAATTTATGATTTTATGTAGCAGTCAAAAAAATTGAGGGGTTGGAAAGATGACTCAGCAATTCTTCCAGAGGACCTGATTTCCATTCCAGCACCCACGTGGCTTAATAGAAAAGAAAAGAAAAAAAACAATAGACTGATATTTTCTGGTGTGATCCATTGATTAAGATAGACTCATCTGGGTAGTAGTGTTTCAATCAGAAACATGCAACAGTAGTTGATTGTATTTTTTTCTATTTCTTTTCTTTCTAAATTTTAGGTTTATGGGTTTTTTTTGCTATATGTATGTCTGTATACGAAGTGCATGTCTGGTGCACTCAGAGGTCAGAAGAGGTCACCAGAGCCCCTGGAACTGGAGTTACAAAAGGCTAGCCAATGGAGCTGGAAAGATTGCTCAGTGGTTAAGAATACTAGCTGGTCTTCAGAGGTCTTGAGTTCAATTCCCAGCAACCACATGATGGCTTACAACCATCTGTAATGAGCTCTGGTGCCCTCTTCTGGCTGGCAAGGATACAAGGCACACAATAAATAAATAAATAAATAAATAAATAAATAAATAAATAAATAAATAGCTAGCCAAGGTTGCATAGTGATACCCTCTCCCCAAATTAAATAAATAAATAATGAATGAATGAATAGATAAATAAATGCACAGATTTTTAGGCTGGGTGGTGGTAGTACACACCTTTAAACCTAGTACTCATGAGGCAGAGGCAGGAAGATCTCTGTGAGTTTGAGCCAGTCTTGTCTACAAAGTGAGTTCTAAGACAGCCAGGGGTGGAAAGATTGTGGTGTTGAGTAAGGGGGAAGGCAATGTGTCTAATATGTTAAAGTGGAAACAGGCCTGTTGTGGGTAGAGGAGCACAAGGAAGGGAGAAGCAGCAAAGACAATATAAAACACTACAATGAAAAGTAATTCTTTTAAAGCTAATAAACTTAAATGGAAAGGAAAGAAAAAAAAGGAAGAGACTATAGAAGAAACAGCACTGGTAAATGCCAGGCTGTCCTGGAACTCGTTGTGTAGACCAGGGTGGCCTCAAAGTCACAGAGATAATCCCAAGTGCTGGGATTAAAGGATGTGCCATCACTGCCTGGCTGTAAGCACTTTATTTTAAAGTAATTTTCTTTCTTTTCTCATTTTTTTTTTTCCCCCTCGAGACAGGGTTTTTATGTGTAACCCTGCCTGTCTTGGAACTCACTCTGTAGACTAGGCTGGCCTTGAACTCACAAAGGTCCTCTTGCCTCTACCTCCCAAATGCTGGAATTAATTTGTTTCCTGACATTTTTTTTTTAGACCTTTGTGTTTGTTGTTTGTTTGTTTGTTTTGTTTTTGACATGGGCTGTCATTGTATTGCCCAGGCTGGGCTGGAGTGCCCTGGGACAATAAGAACACAGTGGTTTATGTTTTCTAAATCTATATAGGTTTTTCATCAGTTGTTAACATTTGTGGAAAAAGGATGCAGAAATTATAGAGCTCTCTTGCTCTATAAATACACGGCCAAATAGTACTGACTCTTCACAGAGTGTACTTTCCCACTTTTAAAAAAAATGCGTAGAGGATAACAGTTCTAGTATTGTATATTATATTACATTATATTATATTATTATATTATATACTTAGAGCTGTCCTGGAGCTCACTGTGTAGACCAGACTGGCTCTAACTTACAGAGATCTTCCTGACTCTGGTGCTGGGTTTAAAAGGTGTGCAACACCACTGCCTGTGAATAAAAAAATCTGTATGTGTATTTATTTATTTATTTTTGAGTCATGGTGTCACTATGCAGCCTTGGCTGGCCTGGAGTCACAGAGAGTTGTCTGCTTCTACTTGTTTGGTGCTAAGATTAAAGGTGTGCACCACACTCGGCTGGCCTCTTCCTTCTTGATTTTCAGAGTTTATATACCACCAGTTCAGTCTTAATATTCCTTCTCATGGTTTGACTGTACACACGACACTATAAACTTAAACTCTGGCTCTGAAATGTTGGTGCTGAAGATTTTGAGCACCCGCTAACACATTACCATGTGATTGTCATTGCCTGTGTTTCCAGGGCTGCCCTTTAACTCCATTGCCTCCAGTTAGCATCGCTATTCGACTCACATTTGTGCTTCAGGATTGGCAACAGTACCTCTGGCCCCAGCAGCCTCCAGGTGAGAACATTTGGAGCTCTGTGTAGCCTACTGAATATAAACTGAAAAGAAAATGTAATAAGGAATTAAAATTATCTAGTGGTATTATGTCATACTAGAAATATCTGTACTCATTATAAATGTGATTGCTGATTTTGTCTGTGTAAGTTTTTTCTCCTAAAGAAAACTTGTCTTGTCTTTTAGAGACAGTGTTATTTTATATTGGACAGTTTATAAAAGCTGATATGATTTATAAAGCATCCCCTGTGATAGAACGATGTGTACATGCATTACCATATACTAGGTGATGATTAAAATACCTGTTTTTAGAGTGTTAAGAGAAGCCCCCTTCATAAGCTACAAACAGTAATGTAGAAACCTTAGAGCAGTTGTGACCCTTGGATGATCAAATAACCCTTTTACAGGAGTCATCTAAGACCATCAGGAAACCCATTTATTTCTTTACATTATGACTCATAACAGTAGCAAATGTAGTTATGAAGTAGCAACAAAGATAATATTATGGTTGGGGTCACCACATGAGGAACTGTATTAAAGGGTCACAGCATTAGGAAGGTTGAGAACCACTGCCATAGAGTAGGAAAAGAAAAATAAGTTTTATATAGTCTTGTGGAAGAAGACTGTAGAATATTTAATATGGACTTAGTAAAATGTCATCAGAATTTGTTTCCTGCTTGATCATTGATTAATTAATTTAAGAGTCATTAGTTATTAGCCTGTAGTATCCCAGGCTATTCCAAGGACTCAGCTATGAACAAGGCATCACCTAAGGTCTAGAGAAGCTCAGCCAGAAGGGCATAGAACCTCATTGAAAGTTTTTTCCCTGCTTAATTTGTTGGATATAACTAATTGTTCATAGTACTACTTTAAAAAAAA
Organism: Phodopus roborovskii; assembly: GCF_943737965.1. Lineage (NCBI taxonomy): Eukaryota > Metazoa > Chordata > Mammalia > Rodentia > Cricetidae > Phodopus > Phodopus roborovskii. Next base: position 12,216,430 of record NW_026126585.1, read on the forward strand.
CTTTTATTTAATGTTGTGTATATATGTGTAGGCATGCTTGTGTGACCAACTTCAGCTCCAAGTTCTTTGTTCCAGTTGCAGGGCACCCTGCATGGGATGTTCTGGGTCTGGGCCCAAAGGTGTTCTCTCGGAAACCTACTATGCAGTCCTTACTGCTGTGGGTGCAGGACCCCAGTGTACTGCATGCTCTTGATTCCCAGGCAGCCCGCTTTTTGAGACAGAGTCTGTCATTGAACCTGGATCTCAGGGTTTTGGCTAGATTGGCTGGCCAGCAAGCCCTTAGGATCTGTCTGCCTTCACCCTCCAGTTGGGGTTACAAGTGTTCATCATGGTGCCCAGCTTTTACATCTGTGTTGGGGATCAAACTCCCTATGTAGGCACAGCAAGTACTTTACTTAGTGAGATATCATCCCATCCCCATTCCATTTTTAAAGACAGGGTCTCCTGTAGACCAGATCTATGAGGGCATTTACATTTTAGACACAACTTAATAAATAAAGATCTATAAATAAAGCTGGAAGGCTTACCACTCTACCCCCTTTTTTGAGACAGGCTCTTTCTGTGAATTTCTGGCCAGTCAGGTACTGACTTTTTAAGGCCAGGCTGGCATTGAACTTAACTGCAATCTTCCTGCTTTAGCACACTAAATTAGCATACTAAAAATTAGCTGTGATTTACGGAGGAGCCACACCTCTGTATTAATAAACTTCTAGCTTAAAACATTTTTTTTTTTTAGTGTACTGCCTTCAAAGAAAACCAAAATAATTTTTCATGGTTTATTTTGTTCTAACTCTTTGGCTATAAGATTCAGAATAATTGCTAGGTTAGAGATAATACTGAAATTACTGTCATACATACTCGGCTTTTGGCAGTTATGTGTATGTACCACTACTGTTTTTATACCGTTGAGTAACTTAGAACTTTAATGTACACAAAAGAGCTACATCTAAATAATAGCAATATCACTGCATGGTTTATAATCTTCTACTGTCAAGTTTCCATATTCTTCTTTTCCTTTCCCCAAGACCACTCTACTAATCCCTTTTCAACCTTTCCCAAGGTAACCTTGGGTGTATATCACTGACAGGATATATACTCAGCGTGTGTGGATCCTTGGATTTATTTCCAGGTGGCGTGGTCACTAATGATCTAAGAACCCCACGGTTAGACTCTGATATGGTAATTCTGACAGCTAATAGGTGCTTGAGGATGTTCTGTTGCCAGATTTTTAAAAATGTGGATAAAAACATTAACATCCCTAGTAGATGGAAGTCTGTATAATCTCTTAGCATTTTCTTTTATAACTTGCTGTCTGCACTGTTATAAGCACCTCAAAGCTATTAACTTCTTAAAGGTTTAACTTAGCTAGTGTCCGTCTGTCCCCAAGGCAAGGTCTGTATAGTTCTGGCCTGGAACTCACTATGTAGTGTTTATTTCTACTTTTTGCCAAATAAAGGAATGTATTTTTCCTTGTTTAGATATAGATGCCCTTGTGGGAGGAGAAGTTGGAGGCCTGGAGTTCGGCAAGTTGCCGTTTGGTGCCTGTGAAGATCCTATCAGGTGAGCATTTCAGCCTATCCCTTGAGTCACGGGATTATTTTGCTTTGTAAGTTTATACTGATGTCCACTTTGTGACACTGTTGTTGAAGTAATGCTGGAGATAACTATGTACTCTCTTTGGTTTGTAACTTCGCTTGAGAATTTCCCACATGAATACTCTTCCTAAGGTTTGACCCGACTGTGGGCTAGGATGTGGCTGAGTAGTCAGGTGTCTGGAGTGTGCACAGTCCCTGCACACACAGTTTGGGGTCTTGTGGGCCTTATCTGGCCAGTATGTATTTTTGTGTGGCTCATAATAAGTTTTGCATTTTTAAAAGTTTGTATTAAAACACACACACACGCACACGCACACACGTGCAGAGATAGCAGATTGTACATGACTCAGGACACCAAAATATTTGCTCTTTGGCTTTTGTATGAAAAATTTGTCTGCCCTCTCATCATCTGTATACATCATGTTTTTCAAAACTGAGAAAATTTATCTGCCATGCATTTTAGCACTTCAAAGTGTATAGTTTAGTGGTTTTTTACTATAAATTAGTGCAGTCATCATCACTGTATAAGTCTAAAATATTAATACCTCAGAAACTGTTCTTTTAAAATTTGTATTGCTTGTGTTTTTTATGTCTTTAAAACTACTTGAATTCTGTGATGAAGTATGATTGTTCCTTTAAATTTTGTGTTCTGGGGCTTATCTAGATAATTCTCATCAGCAAAGATGATTTTTTTTGTTGGATTAATGGGTTTTGTGGGAAACGTGCTGTCTTAATCATTCATGTTTTTATTTTTGTGATGAAACCTGTTCACGTGGACTTACTTCTTTACTTGTGTGTCTAATGTGAGGGTCTGATCTGGCCTTCTTTAGACTGGGCCAGCGTAGGAGCTGCATGACTGGAGCTAGGTGGGTAAAGCTATTTAATTGGACTAGGCAGAGATGACTCCTGCAACCCTCTTCCTGCCTAGGGCTGTGGGAAGGATGGGAGAGCGAAGGAGCAACTCACCAGGCAAATGTGGTTCACAAAGCAGGTGCTAGGGTCTTGGGTTGTAGCTTGATCTGTGAATGATGAGATGGCAGCAGGTAGAGAGGGAGGAATAGGAATGGAAGGAGGCCACTTACCTGCCATGGCTACTTAGTGAATAAGCTGGTTTGGGGCCAGCCTGGCTGTGGTTATGGGGGAGGGGTATAGCGGCTCATCTGTGGCAGGAAGCAGTTACTTTAAAGAGAAATCCTTTCTAAATATGCCATTATGCTTGCTATATGTCACAGTTTTGTTTATCCATTCATTAACTGATGGGCATTTTACTTGTTCCTTTGTTTGGTTGTGTTTTTTCTTGACAGGGTTTCTCTGTTGCCTTAGCTGTCCTGCAGCTCACTCTGTAGACTAGGCTGGCCTTGAACTCACAGAGATCTTTCTGCTTCTGCCTCCTGAGTGCTGGGATAAAGTCATATGCTCTACCATGCCTGGCTCTTACTTACATGTTTTGTTTATTATATAATGTAACATTTTATATTTATATGACAACTTCATATGGATATGCTTTCCTTTCTTAAACTAGTTGTTTTCAATTTACTATACATAACACCACTTTTTAAAAGTTCATAGTTTTTATTATCATGTATATAATGGGTTTCATAGATTTGTATAATGTCTTTTGATTTACCTCTCCCATTACCCTCTTATCTCCTCCCATTCCTGATGATCCCCTTGCTCTCCCTAGTTAGTACCCCTTCTACTTTCATAAGTTTTTACCTGTCTTTCTCTTTGGGAACCTCTGAGTTGTTTACAGGAGTGTGGGTGTTGGTGCAGGGTTATTTACAAGAGTATGGACAACTTGCCAGCAATTACACCCTTAACAACCATTATCTATACCACCTTACATACATCTTTAGTTGTTTAGGACATTTTCTAGAAATAGAACTACTGGGTCAGAGGATATATGTACAGAATTTAACCCTTTGGATGTATTTTATGGTTTTATTTTTTTTTTTTTTTTTTTTTTTAATTTTAGTGAACTCCATTTAGCAACAACATGGCCTCATCTGACAGAAGGGATCATTGTGGACAATGATGTTTATTCGTAAGTATATTAAGAACTTTATTCTAATAAATTAACCACCAAGTGCTTAGTACAAGGTTTTATTTTTTAAAGATCAGTGTTTAGACCTGTTTGTGTAAATTTAGAGATGACTTTTTAAGATGCTGCTTTAGGAAGGTGTTATTTAATTCAGGGGAGTGGACTGTCTGAATCTTAACTGTTGCAGCTTAGTGGACCCTACCATTTAGTGTGTGTTTCTTTTGAACTCTTCTTAGCTTCTAAGAACTATTGTAGGGCTAGAGTGTAGCTCAGGAGTAGAGTACCTGCCCACTGTGAGGTTTGGCGCACACACACACACACACACACACACACACACGATGGCCCAGTGGTTAAGAGTACTAGCTGTTCTTCGAGGACCACACACACACACACACACACACACACACACACACACACACACACACACATATACACACACATATACACGATGGCCCAATGGTTAAGAGTACTAGCTGTTCTTCGAGGAACACACACACACACACACACACACACACACACACACACACACACACACACACACACACACACGATGGCCCAGTGGTTAAGAGTACTAGCTGTTCTTCGAGGACCTCAGTTCAATTCCCAGCACCTATGTGGCAGCTCATAACCGTCTGGAACTCCAGTTCCAGGGGATCTGGCACCTTCACACAGACATACATTCAGATACAACACCAATGCACATAAAAAATAAATAATTTAAAAAAGAAGTAATGAGTATCCAGATATATGTGATTTGTTCTCGTGTGTATATGATGTGATTGGGTAGGCGCACACATGCCATGCCACATGTGTGGAGATCAGAGAAAAACTTTGAGGACTCAGTTCTTTCTTTCCACAGTGGATTCGGGGGATCAAATTCAGGTTGTCAGACTTTTAGCCATTTTGTTGGTCTGGATATTTGATCACTAAGTGTTCTCAGTAAGAAAACAGTGCTGCCCTGTTCTGTACAGTTGGAACAACTTGAGCATTTCAGCAAAGCTAGGAAAATAGTGAAAGAAAAAAGCATTTTACTTCCTTTTTATTCTGGTTGCGAAACTGAGAAATAGACACTTCCTCTTTTTACAGTTAAAGGAAACTCATTGTATTTATTGATAGTAAAAGTAACAACATAAATGTTCTCACTTAGTTGGGTGTAAAGAAGAAAATAAAGGCATTATGGTTTTCAAGGACCCATTAAACCTTAGTAGATGTATGTTTGCCTTAAAGATTTATTTATTTACGTATTTGTTTATTTATGTGTTTGTTTGTTTGTTTATTGTGTATTCTGCTTTCATGTATACCTGCACACCAGAAGAGGGCACCAGATGTCACAGATGGTTGTGAGCCACCATGTGGTTGCTGGGAATTGAACTCAGGCCCTCTGGAAGAACAGCCAGTGCTCTTAAACTCTGAGCCATCTCTCCAGCCCCTATTGTAGATGTTTTTAAAGTTTAAATTTTTATATCAATTTGCTGTATTCTTTTGGTATGTTATGTCTTGTGTTTGCATCCCATGGTATAAGTGTGGAAATTAGAATAAATATGAGCTCTGGAGATTGAAATCAGGGCATCAGGTTTGGTGGCAAGTACCTTTTCCTGACATCTTGATGGTTATGAATTTTAAAAAAATGTGCATAGTACTTCATTAAGTAGATCCCCTGTAGTGTACTTGAGGAACAGGATTCTTTCAGTTTTGTCAAAGATTTGTAGCCCTTGTTTTCATTAATAATAATAATAAATTAAAAGCAGGGTGTTCAAGGTGATTATGCAGAGACTAGAAAAAAATCTAAAAAAGAATAATTGTGCATAGTTTTAATTCTTTATTGAATTCTTTAAAAATGTAATCGTGTCGCTGGGTGGTAGTGGTCCACACCTTTATTCCCAGCACTTGGGAGGTTGAGGCGGGTGGATCTCTGTGAGGTCGAGGCCAGCCTGGGCAATAAATAGACTGAGTTCCAGGACAGCCAAGGCTACACTAAGAAACTCTGCCTCCAAAAAAAAAAAAAAGAAAGAAAAAAAAAGAAAGAAAGAAAAAAAAAAAGTATTTGTCTCATTTGGTTATTATTGTGCATCTTATAATTTTTATATTATTAAATTTTGTTTTGATCTTGGTAGTTATTTATTTTGGTCTTAAAGAGTTTCATGTCTTAAGAGTTTATATTTTTAACAACTTGCTTAAATGGCAATATATGTCTGGATAATGGTTAAGTGTAAGTGAAGCAAATGTAGCTGGGTTTGGTGGTGTATACTGGTAATCGCAGTACATGGGAGGCTGGGGCTGAAGAAATCAAAGAGTTGGTGGCTAGCTTGTCTCCAAAAGATAGGGGAGAGGATGAAAAACGAATTGTGTTTCCCTTTATAGAATGTTAAATGCATTTTATTTAATTATTTCATTTTGCTTTTTCATTTTATTTTATTTTTAGACAAGGTTTCAATATGTAGCCCTGTCTGGCCTCCTCCTATTGAGCCTCCGGCCACAGCCTCCCAGGTGCTATGGTGACAGGTGTGTGCCACCCTACCTAGTTTTCATTCCATTGCATTGTGGCATGTTTATGAGTCTTAGAGATGATCATAATTACTGTTTTATTACACCTTAGTGATTTGGATCCTGTTCAAGCTCCCCACTGGTCTGTTAGAGTTCGAAAAGCTGATAATCCTCAGTGTTTACTAGGTAAAGTACATCATTATGTTCCTTTTCTGAAATGTCACTTATGTGTTTTCCAAATTGGAACCTGAATACATTCTTTATACTTCATTTCACCTAAACATTTTTATAAACTCCTCAGTTAACATGTTACAGAAAAAGTCTTTGCCAGTTACAGTGAATCTTTGGTTAATAGCAGTAGCAGGATTTCTTCCCTTTAATGAATCTATACTTCAACATTCTCTGTTATATTCTCACATCTTGGTTTGCTTTCCTTATGTTATTGTGTCACCTTTTTTTCTGGCACAGTCTGCATCTTCAGTTGAGTCCTCTCTCTCTTCTGATGTCCTGGGCCTGTGATGTGAAGGCACAGGAGCGTTGACTTTGTGCTCTGGGATGGTGCTGTTTCAACTCTTTCCACTTAGGACTCTTTCTCACTGAGGCTTCTTTACATGATAGCATGTGTATGCAATAAGATCGGTATATAGGTCAACATATTTAGAGGTGAAACAAATTTGTATACTGATGAGATGTATGCGCTTGTTTATTTTCACATAAAGAGTGGAATCATCGTTTTTAACATTTTACAGAGCTGTTTTTTTTTTTTAATGATTTATTTTATTTACTTTTTGCGCATTGGTATTTTTACCTGCGTGTATGTCTGTCTGTAGGTGTCAGACCCCTTGGCAGTAGAATTCCAGAGAGGTGGAGCTGCCAAGTGGGTGCTGGGAATAGAACCTGGGTCCTCAGAAACAGCAGCCACTGCTCCCAACCACAGAGCCATCTCTCTAGCCCCCAGACTATAATTGTCACTTCTGAAAATGCTGCTTTGCATAAACATGTAATATAAAATGGCAGGATTGTGTTTAGTATCATTTCAGAAATTGCTGGAAGTTCAGTTCTAATCTCAAATCAAAATTCACTTGAGCTATTTGTTATGAAACTCAAGTCTGCAACTCAGCAGTTTTTAAAAGTAAACATTCTACTAGTATAGTCTGAGGATACACTTATATTATCCTTACATGCTGAGGATAAAGGATACGAAAATTTGTCTTTTTCTGTAACTATATCATTATGTGTATACAAAGGCAAAAAATTGATATGTCCAGTAAAAATGCTGCAGCATACAATAGTGTGGGGTCCCAGCACCTGCACTGCAGAGTTAACACTGACTGTTGAGTAGCAGGGCTGCAGTGGAGTTTGCATGCAGCATGTGAGGGCACTGCCAGAAACACCTCAGATTTATCATGTTTGATTTCGAGTTAATTTTTGATCATTCTATACAGTTTTACTGTCACCATTTTTTTATGTGTATAGAAATCATTCAGTTAGAAAACCACAGTTTAAGAAGTTGGGCATTAATGCTGGAGGGCTCACCCTGGGTTGGCCTACCCCAATATCTGCCCCATCTATGATCTGCTGGAGCATGTGATGGGACCAGTCCTGCAGACCCAAAGCTTCGGGATCAAACGACACAGGGCAACATCAGGTTATCCAAGAGGAGTTCCAGTGGGGGCCCAGCTTAGATAGTGTAGCAGAAACCAGAGCCTTGAACCAGACCAGTGACTCTTTGTAGTGGACACCTGCAAGTAAAGATACATGGTTTACTGCAGGATTCACTCTGTCACATTGCAGCTTCTATGAGATTGTTTTTTTTTTTTTTTCTTTTCTCTTAAATTTTATTTTATTTTGTTGGGGAGGTTGCAAGGGCAGAGGGTGGATATGAATAGACAGGAAAGTGAATGGGATCAAGATGCATGATGTAAATGATATAAAAAATAATAAAAAAATGAAGCTGGGCATTAAACTTTGTGCCAAGTTGTATCACATCTGCAAACCTATTTTATGGAGAAAGGGGTATGTTAATACACTTTGATTCATCTAGCAGATTATTTGAAGATTAAGTGAAATATAAACTTAAAGTACCTTGAAAAGTAGTAATTGCCATTCAAAATCTATGTCTGGAATTTTCTCTTTTTTATCTTTTATCTTTTTTTTTCTCTATCTCCAGAGAGATAAGACCTCTCTGGAAGTCCTGATTAGCCTTGAATCACTGTAGAACAAGCTGAGGCTGGCCTTGAACTCAGAGATTTATCTGCGTCTGCTTCTTGTGTGCTGAGATGAAAGACATGTGCTTCTATTCCCTTTCTTAGAAGCTTTATGACACCTTTCCTTATTTCCCTCTTACATTTAGTACACGAGAAGATATTTTCTCTCTTCTATTCAGTTATGTCCACCTTGATTCTATATCACTTAACATGTTTCATTAAACTGATAATTAAAATACTGCTTCTTAATGACAGCATGTTTCTTTAAAGTATTTTTAGTTCTGTTTTTAAATATATTTCTGTTAATTGAAGTTTCATACTTTTTTAGCTCTTAATCATTTGTTGTGTGCTGTTCACCAAATGTCAACTAACACTTGACACCTATGGTATCTGATGGTGGAGAAATGATCAACCTTTTGAGTCTGTCTGGGGCCTTAGCAAGACAGCTTGGTCAGTAATGAGTTTCCAGACCCACATCTTATACCCACAAATCTGAACAACTTTCCTAAGCTCCTGAAGCAGCAGTCTCCCCAGTGAAACACATTAAGTTGCTACACACCTCATGGCATGTTAGGTGCTAAAAGTGCTTATGCATCTGTATGTATATCACACTTTAGCCGTTGTCCTGTTCTTTAGAAACTCCAGTGTTTGTTTTATAATAATTGATGTTACATTGGCAAATCTGCCTACTAGACCACTTCCTAGTACCTCCTTCTTCATCCGTTGGCTTTTGTAACAACTGTAAAAGACTTGAGAAACATTCGAATTTTAAGTTACTGGCTTTTGATCTCATTCACCCTCAACTTTCGGGGTTTTTTGTTTGTTTGCTTTTTCAAGACAAGGTCTCTGTAGCCTTGGTTGTCCTGGAGCTCTGAGACCAGGCTGGCCTCAAACTCAGAGATCTGCTTGCCTCTAGGCTTCCCAAGTACTGGGCTCAAAGGCATGTGCCACCATTGCCTGTTTGTGTAGTTTTAATGACAAAATTATAATTTCCTACATTTCTGAAAGAAGTCTAGACATGTTAGTAAATTCTAAAACTTTAAATTTATACTTTGTTAAACCTTAATTTCTTGGTGCAAATATAGCACTTCTTTTTTCCTTTTGAGTCAGTGTCTGATGTAGTAGGCTGTTCTTTTTAATATCCTTTAAGTTGAGGATGACCTTGAATGATGGGAGATGAATGATGGGAATGCCCCAATTTCTGCTGATAGAGGAGTCACTGCCATACACGATTGGAGTTGAAAGGAGTTGACAGGGAAGACAGTCAGCCTCTCAATGAAAAGCTTTGTGGAAGACAAGGTCATGGTTCCATGTACACTTCTGAAAACTCAGTGCTTGGGAGGCTGGGACAGGAAGATAGCAGGTCCACATCCAGCCTACTATATTTGATTTTTTTTAAATTAAAAATTTTTTTTGTTGCACTTACTTGGGGGAGATGTGGCATTCATGTGCCATAGCTTGTATAGAGATAGAGGGAATTGGTTCTTCCACCATGTGGGTCTGAGAGATTGATCCCCACTGAGCCATCCTGGCAACCCCAAGCAACTCTGCAACTCTTGAAAATGTAAGAAATCATTTTTGTCTTTACAGTGACACCAAGTGTATCATTAATATGCAACCAAGGATGTAATAGCTTCGTGTTACATGCTTTATTGATCCTCTAAAAACATCTTTGTAGTTTGTTTTTAAGATGTTTTGTTTCAGAAGTATTGTGGGATAACAGGGAAACAAAATGATATAATCATATTGTTACTTTTATTTTTTAATGATAAAAGATGTTGGTGGCATTGAAACCTGTGGAAAGAGCGTAATATTATGAAGTACATTTTGTTTTCCTTTCATTCTAGAAGGAAAATTTCGTTACAGAAATAGAGAAGGGAAAGCAAGCCCCCAAACAGAAAGAGTACTGAGTAGACTCTGCTCTGTCTCCAGATGGAGAAAAGGAGCAATCCGCTTCTGAAATTGGGCAGTTTTTATCTTCCTCAGAGCAAAACAATTTTCTTCCCCCCAACCATAGCTCTTAAGACCAGGGTTTCTTCATATAGTCCTGGAAGTCACACTGTAGATCAGGCTGACCTCCAACTCAGATTCTTCTGCCCCTGCCTCCTGAGTGCTGGGACTAAAGGTGTGCACCACCACCACATGACTTCCCAAGTATATCTTAATTTATAGCTTTTGTTAAGAGACAGGTACTTAGGGCGGTAGTGACACACACCATTAATCCCAGCACTCAGGAGGCAGAAGCAGGCGGATCTCTGTGAGTTCGAGGCCAGCCTGGTTTACAGAGGGAGTTCCAGGACAGGCTCCAGAGCCACAGAGACACCCTGTCTTGGAAAAAGAAGAGGAGGGGATGGGGGAGGGGAGGGAGAGGAGAGAGAGATACTTATGATGGTCCGATTTCTTGGAGTTAAATGTCAAAAATAAGTTTTTTTTTTTTTTTTTTTTTTTTCTTCTTCTTCTTTGTAGGTGATTTTGTCACTGAGTTTTTAAAAATTTGCCGTCGAAAGGAATCAACTGATGAGATTCTTGGTCGATCTACATTTGAGGAAGAAGGAAGAGGTGACATACTTTTCCTTTTTTTACATTCTTTCTAAAGCCTTGTCCTTGTTCTTTGGAATATATTCTGGCAACTTTTTATGTGAGTTAAATTGGAGAAGCGAGTGTAGATGGATTGCATACCTGCCTTTCTTTCCAGGCTGTACCCAGAGCTTGTTCAGACATCAAATGTATTTAATCAATTCTTGTCAGCAAGAATACAGTAATAAGGCTTTTTGAAAAGCATAGTTTTAGATATTCATGTTTAAAGTCCCCTGAGGAAAAATAATTTGTGTGATTTATCTCTGACACCCACACTTCCATGTAAAGCTGAACATGTGAGTTAGAACTTTAAATTTTATAATTCTGAAAGCATGGAATATTTGTGTAAAGAAGAACTTAAATGTGAATGCCATCAGTTTACTGACCACTTTCCTGCATTTCTTTCTACTTTGTAGAGGTTGCTGATATAACTCATGCCCTGTCAAAGCTGACGGAACCAGCACCAGTTCCAATTCATAAATTATCAGTTTCAAATATGGTACATACTGCAAAGAAGAAAATACGAAAGCACAGAGGAGAGGAGTCACCACTGAACAACGACGTTCTCAATACTATTCTCTTGGTAAGTAGCCACCTCGGTTTTATGTGTATGTGCATAAACATGGGCCCTTTGTATATTTGGTTCATTCCTTATGGCAAGCACTGGCTTGGGGGCGTAAAGTCCCACATTCCGAGAGTATCAGTCAATGGGGAGGAGTGGGTTACACTCAGACAGGACCAAGAGGTGGTAAGAAGAGAACAGAAAGTGGGCATGGGTGTGCGGGTGCATGCCCGTTTGTAGCCACGTGTGCTAACATGTGTAGTGGGAGTCAGGATGCTTGCTTCCTGAAGAGGATGGGAGCTCAGGTTTTACTTTGCAGTGCTGGCCTGTGCTGCCCGAGGACACGACGGACAGTGGTGTGTGTAGGGTGATCAAACCCAGGGCCTGGGCTGCCCGAGGATACGACGGACAGTGGTGTGTGTAGGGTGTGGGTGGGCAGCAGGGACCCGCGTGATATAGCACTGCCCTTGTCTTACAGTCTAACTGCTAGAAACACATCAGTTTGTGACAGAAACAGAATAGTCTAGAAAAGTCTGTACAGTAAGGACTACAGGGGACAAAGAAGAGGTTAGGTGGGTCCTAGGTATAATTTAGTTGGGATGGGTACAGCCTAGGAGCCACAGGGCAGAGTGAATACCAACTTCCCGCATATCACACACGTCACTGCAGTTTTCCAATCTCTCATGAAACTGATAGTCAAGCATGGTGGCGCATGCCTTTGATCCCAGCACTTAGGAGGCAGAGGCAGGTGGATATCTCTGAGTTCTGGTCTTCAAAGTGAGTTCTAGGACAGCCAGAAATGCATAATAGAGAGGTCTCTCTATGCCTCAAAAAGACCAGGAAAAAAAAAAGGAGCTGGAGATTGTAAAATTAAAGGACCATGTGTGGTACTTTCTGGCATGAAATAGACCTTTACTTAATGATAGCTGTTCTTCTAGTAACTGTACTTATACTATAGTCTTGAGGAAAATCCTTCTAGCATAGTGTAATGAAGGGAAGAGAATGGTGTATGTGGATCTGATGCTGACCTGAGCATATGTCTTGCCATGTTTTTGAACAAGATTCTTAGAGCTATAGCTGGTACATTGTAAACAGAACTGAAATGAGAATGGGATAGTGTTGTAAATGTCCCTCTCCTGGTAGTTATTCAATAAGTCTGTTAAATATTGGTTAAAAAAAAAAAAAAAAACCTAAGAAGTCTGGGCATGTGACAAAGAAGACAGATTATTGGGTGGCATTATCAGAAAACAGTTTGGATACTAATGAAAAAAAAGTAATTCTCTGTACAGAAGACTCCTTAAGAATGTGTCTTTACAACTTGGTACGGTGGCGTAAGCCTAGCACTTAGAAGGCTAAGGCAGGAAGACCACAAGTTCAAGTCCAGCCTTAAAAGTGTTCAAAGTGCAAATTATTCAGTCAGTTGTCATCACCACTGAACCCTCCCATCTAAACGCGCACACACCGTGCTAACTTAGAGAAGATACCCTGGCCACTGCAGGCCATTGCTCCTCATTATCTAGGTCTTTCATACATGAAAACCTGTGTATGATCTCATCACAGGCTCTCTTGAGTACAGAGGTGTTTTTAGGTTGTCTGTTACTAAAGTTTTGACTCTACCGATATTCACATTGTTTTTCTTACACAAAATAAATATACTATCAATATCTGTCTATATATGTATATTTGATGAGTATGGAATCAGTGTGGTGAGATTTTTGCTTCTGTGTTGCTTAGTTCACAGAATCAAGTGGTTATTTATAAAATTTCTGAAATTTGTGTATTACTGAAAACAATTTCTTTGACAGAATATAGAATCAGCTGGGCATCTAGTAAGAACATGTCTATAATTTTAATAGCAAATCCACTGGAAAGTCAGGCAAGTTTAACATGTATTATCCCCTTCCCCAGTTTTTGTTCCCAGATGCTGCTTCTGAGAAGCCATCCGATGCAAATACTTCAATAGACAGTAGCAACCCTCCACCAGAGGGTGAAGACTATGTAAGTTGGACTTCAACATTAAAGTATTTTAAATGCAATTAATGTCTAAGGGTTTGCTGAATACCTACTGTGGCAGCCTAAATATCTCTTCATTTTAAAAACCATCTTGGAATCAGGCAGTAGTGGTGTACACCTTTAATCCCAGCGCTCAGGAGGTAGAGGCAGATGGATCTCTGTGAGTTCCAGGACAGCCAGGAATACACAGAGAAACCCTGTCTCGAACCCCGCCCCTCCCAATCACCCTACAAAGAAAATCTTGGGAAATTGAATGGAGTTCACAGCCGCTCAAATAATGAGCTGCTTAGGACATTTGCATAGATCCCTGTTTTGGGTAGCAAGAGCTTTTAGGAGACAGAAGATAATAGCCTATATGCATAGCTGTCAGAGCCCCCTTATTTTAGAGTTCTTGTCAAATCATTAAGTTCGTTTTGTAGCAGATTCTTATTGGTTAACTTTGATCTGATTCTTCTTACAGGCTTATTTTCATATATGCAAATTTGCTGTTAACAGGATTTTGTTTGTTTCTCTTTTGTTAAATTTAGACTCTCTACAATCAGTTCAAATCTGCGCCCTCTGACAGTTTAACATACAAACTGGCCTTGTGTCTTTGTATGATTAATTTCTACCATGGAGGGCTGAAAGGAGTGGCACATCTCTGGCAGGAATTTGTACTTGAGATGCGCTTCAGATGGGAAAACAACTTTCTGATTCCAGGGTAATAATTTTAATTTCCAATTGTTTAGGTAGTAGTTTTTCTTTCTTTTTAATCAGCAAACATCTGACTTCTTTTATGAACCCTTCCAAATGTGGATACAGCTTCCTCAGAGTTGCTCTGTGCAATACATTTATAACAGAAGAAAAGGCCTGACAACCTGTCAGCAGAAGATTGGGTCAATTGTGCTTCCTGTCTACAGTTTTCTTCAAAATCTGTTTTGTTTTGTTTAAGAGGTATATTGGGGATTGAACCCAGAGCCTCAGACATGCTAGGCAAGTGCTCTACCACTGAGCTACATCTGTGCCATCAAGAATCTTTTTATAGGAACTACGTTGGGCATGGTTGGTGGCTCAATCCTTTTTCCCAGCTCTCAGGAAGCAAGAGGCAGAGGCAGGCAGATTTCTGTATAGCAAGTTCCAGGCCAGCCAGAGCTACACAGTGAGATCCTGTTTCAACAAACAAGATTAAGTCATAGAAACTGTATTAGTGATTAGGTATGGTGGTGATAAGTCACATAATGCTTTCACTTATGCTGATATGTAGGTGTAGGAAAAAAATTAGAAATACAGTCAACTGTTAATAGTTTTCCCAGGTGTAAAAGTACTTCTTTTTTTTCTTCTTTCTATGTATTTAATCATCTATACATATATTTTATTATTTGAAGAAAATACCTGTAAAGGGGTACTGTAAGTCCACCCACTAAACATTATCTAGAATATTTTTATATAATACAGACAACTCACTAATTAAATAGACCATTTACTGAGCATTCTAGGCTAGTGCTTGTCTGCCGTGCTAAGCAGAAAGTCATGTGAATAGTGCAAAATGGCCCCTCACCCAAAAGTGCTTTTTTGTGTTAGAGAGTTTGCTGGTCTGTTTATCTGGATTTTCTCTTGAATGTTTCTGTTTTGCTCTGGGTGTTATCATAAATGCAAAAGCAGAGTGAATGGAAGAACCCAGTAATTTAGAACCAGAGGGAGGCCAGGATCTCACTGGAAAAATAAAGATGAATGCATGGCTGACTTTAGTTCCTGTGATGTGCAAAGTACGGTACACTAGTTACTTCCTGTGGTGGGTTTAGAGTCTCAAGTTTCTAATGAGCTTGGAAGCTGTTGTGAGTTTGCCCTTATGTTTCACATGTCTCTTACATTTGCTGTTGATTATAATCTAGGAGGCTAAAATAAATCTGAACTTTTAATCATATGTACCCTCCTGAAAACTGGCTTTATTATGTATAGAAATCTAGAGTTAGCTTCTTAGGAGTATAGCTAAAAATATGTCCATGAATAAGTAGGCTTATCTGGTATAATGTCACTAAAACTAAACTTTTTTTTTTTTTTTTTTCTTTATTTGGTAGACTAACAAGTGGACCACCAGATCTAAGATGTTGTTTACTACATCAGAAACTACAGGTAATAGTTTCCCCACAACTGCAGCAGTATGTACACACACACTTGAAGCTTAAGCTATCACTTAAGTGTAGTGATGGCTTAAATAGGCTCTTTTCCTTGTGCTGCATCTGGGTTGCTTATAATCCCTATATATAATTCTTAGCAAGGTCCTGGGAAGAGTAGAAAGAAATAGCCAAGCAATTGATACATTTTCTCTTTACTAATTCATCCATAAATGTTATTTCTGTTTTCTTCAGATGTTAAATTGTTGTATTGAAAGGAAGAAAGCACGTGATGAGGGGAAAAAGACGAGCCCTTCAGATAATGTAACTAATGCATATCCAGGGGATGCAGGGAAAGCTGGAGGCCAGCTAGGCCTGGACCACCTCAGAGATTCAGAGAAGGAAAAGGGAGAAATGGGGAAATCCTGGGATTCCTGGAGTGATAGTGAAGAAGAATTCTTTGAATGCCTCAGTGATACTGAAGATCTTAAAGGAAATGGACAGGAGAGTGGCAAGAAAGGAGGCCCCAAGGAGACGGCAAACTTAAAGCCAGAAGGCCGGCTGCACCAGCACGGGAAACTCACATTGCTGCATAATGGAGAGCCTCTGTACATTCCGGTGACCCAGGTATGTGCACCAAGGCTTTCAGGCTCAGTTCCCTGTTGTTGATTAATTTCTTCCCTAGTAGGAGATGATTGCTTTTGGTAGGGGAGGTTTGGAATTGAACTGTGGAACTCCTAGGTCTGTCCCTGTGAAATTGAGTCATGGTGTTTTGAACCTTTAGTAGATAGTACTCATCTTAGATTCGGTGATTTATTAATTTTTTGAGGATTCCGTGCAACTCCAATTTTTTTCCCTGTATACTCTTGGGTGTGGAGCCACCCACTGGAACATGGTTGGCCTACCAGGAGCCACACCCTTCAAGAAAAACTGACTGTCTTCTCTCTGGGAATCCATCACCTGCGTGGCTCCTCACTCAAGGGTGGGAGGGGCACTCAGGAACCTCTTTCTACTCCCTCTTGGAACGCTGGCTGGCTTGATCCCATGCAGGCAGCTGCAGCTGCTGTGAGCCAGTCAGTGAGTGTAGGGACCTGGTCATGCCCAGACATGCTGTTTTGCTTTGTCTTCTCTTACAGACTTTCTGTGCCTCTCCTTCCACAGTGGTCCCTGAAGCTCATGGAATTATTTTTTAAACTGAGTATGGGATATTTCAAAAATATGGAATGGAAAGAACAAAAATAATAGTCCTTTAAGTAGGATTATTTTTTATTTCTTCAAATATGTTTTAAAACCATTATACCATTAGTACAAAATTCAGTGTCTTAGAAAGAATTCATTTTTGGTGATTGGTTTTTGCATAAAAGATATCTGAATACCTATTATTGTAGAAAAAAAAATAGCAAGCTACAGCCCACTGGTTCAGCACTTATCTATTATTACTATTTGAGTTATGTTTCTTACACTTGTTTCTTTGCATTAATATGTACATACTGATATTTATGGTTTGATTTTGTTACTGAATGTGTGCACTGGTATTCAGCTCTTTGTCCTGGCTTGATGGTCACCCCGTGCCATTTCTTTATAATAGCTGCATAATATTCTATCTAACACATGGAAGAGCTATAGCTTATTTAATTATTCCTGTCCATCACTGTGCATGCCATTCGAAAGATTTTTGCTCTTTTAAATGGTCTGTCCCTGCCATTTTTACATCCGAAAAGTGGCATTACTAGGTAAGTGGATAGATGCTCTCAAGCTCCCTGTAAAGAGGTTGTGCCTGTCCTACGTCCTCAGTGGTGAATGAACAGGCTAGGAAAAATTAACTTTTACTCTCCCTTTCTCCCTTTCTTTTATGATGAAATGCTTAGTATGTGCTAACAGCTTCAGTAAGGTTCTAGCACTGAAATTATTTACATATTACTCCACTTTTATAAACCATATTTCCAGTCAGTATCATTGTCAGTAGTATACTGGTACAGTATCTTTAGGAGAAAGGTTTTTACTATATAGTCTGGATCACTATGATGATCAGGCTGTTTCCAAACTCATAGAGATGTCTTTGCTTCTGATATCGTACAGGCTTTCCTGACTTTTGATGAATCTAAGCGCCCTTCAATGTTTATTGGCCATACTTTCCTGTGAATTTATATCATGAAATGTTTTCGTAGCTTTTACTAAACTGTCTCTAAGTGGTTGATCCCCTTCACTTGATGTGTCATGGCTCCACATACAGTAATAGTATTTGTGTCAATATGGCACAAATGAGAGTCACCAGGGAACAGGAACCCTCACTGTAATCTATAAGACTTTTTATAGGTGAATGATTGATGCTGGGAAGCTCAGCCCACTGGATGGTGCCACTTCTAGGCAGGTGGCCCTGGTCTGTATAAGAAAGCAGGCTGAGCGGGCTGGAGAGATGCCGCAGAGGTTAAGAGCACTGGCTGTTCTTCTAGAGTCCCAGCAACCACCTGGTGCCTCACAACCATTCATACTGAGGTCTGGTGCCCTCTTTTTGCCTACGGGCATACATACAGGCAATACATTGTATACTCAGTAGTCTTTTTTAAAAAAAAAGAAAGCAGGCTGAACAATACCATGAAGAGCAGTGAGTTGCAAACAATAATACTCTGTGGCCTCAGCTTCAGTTCTTGCCTCCAGGTTCTGGCCCTGAATACCTGCCCTGACTTCCTTTATAGTGTGATAGATTTTTTTTTTTTTTTTTAGCTTAAAAATTAAAGATAAATACGCCTTTTCCTTCTCAAGGTGGTTTTAGTCAGTGTTGCCATGGCAATAGAAACCTAACTAGGACAGAAATAGTCTTGGCTTTTGATGTGGGGAGAAAGATGAGTCAGGTCTCATGTAGTCCAGGTTGGTGTTGATTCACTGTGAAGCTGAGATGGTTTTAAACCCTGGATCCTTAGCCTCCATCTCCCAAGTGTTAGGATTACAGGCATGTACCATCGTGCCTAGCTACAGTATGTGTTTATATGGCTAATTCTTTCTAGCACAGTTTTATTTTGGATTCATGTATGTTATTGTACTAGTGGTTCATTCATGTTTATTATTAAATAATTTTTCTGTGCCTTCTCTTCATGCTTTGACTTCATAGATATAGAAATAGCTCCTTAATAGCAGAAGTGAAGGTCTCTTCTCTGAAGTGTTGTGTTTTATTAGAAGCTCATGTAATTTGTAAACCTGTCTGTTTATAATTATCTTGTTTAGTTTGTGGGAGAGAATGAAGTTTATCTATGTTTTGCTTACTGTGTGTGCCAGGACTTCGCTTTCAGAGAGCCTCTGAAAGGAGCGAGGCCACACACAGTGGGTTCCAGTATAGACCTACTGTCTTAGGACTGTTTGTCTGAACCACTGTGCCATCCTGCCTCACCAGTCATTGCCCACCCTGTGTGTCAGTAAGTCTTACCGTACATAATTCTTAATTCAAAGTGATGGATGATAACTGTAGAACAAAGCAAACCTTTATAACTTCACATCAGAACAATTGTTCTAACATTGATCATTCACAGCCCGTTTTGTGCACTAAAAATTTTTCTTACATTAATAGGTAGAAAGAAACATTTGCCATGAATGCAGTCCCTTTTTAGCTTTGTGTTCTTGACAAGGGAAACTTGGTAGTCTTGTCTGTCAGGGATAGGAGACTGCCTCGTGCTGGGATTAAAGGCGTGCACCACCACCACCACCCAGCGAGTTTGTTACTTTTAAAATGGGAATTGTTACATTCTGCATTTCTCTGAATTCTTTCACATGTGTATGCTGTGGCTGCATGACAGAAACATTTTTCACTGTTTTGTGGGGGGGGGCAGCTGGTGACTTTTGTCTTTTTGTGCTTCACAGGAACCAGCACCCATGACTGAAGATCTGCTGGAAGAGCAGTCTGAGGTCTTAGCTAAATTAGGGACGTCTGCTGAGGGGGCACACCTCCGTGCACGGATGCAGAGTGCCTGTCTGCTTTCCGATATGGAGTCTTTTAAGGTGGGTCAAACCGTCAGGCCTCTGGGTCTATTTTCAGCTTTTCTGGGGTGAAACTGTGAAAACACTATGAAGGCTGTGCCTTTTTTTTACGTGTTTGGATTCATTACTTGTTACAAAACGCTACCTCAGCTCCCACGGGATATATCAGACTCAGTTCTTAGGTTTAAAAAAAGAAAATCAATCTGCTTTCCAAAGTTGAGAAATGAAGAGATTTCTCTCTGTGTTAGGGATGTTTTTTCCCTTTGTGTGTGCTCAACCATTTAAGGCTTTTAGGAAACTCTTGGGATTTAATGTGGATTATTTTACTCAACAAACATTTGTGTGCCATACACACTGAGTAAGTAGGAGATACAGTGTTTAGTCCACATCTGCCTTCTGCAGGATGGCCTGAGTTTGAGTTCTTTCTGGAAAACTGTGTTTTCTTCTTAAACGTAAGTGCCGTATGACTACCTTTCCACTTTCTTCCCTGCCTGCTAGGAGGTAAGTGGTGATAAATGGGGGCCCATGAGATCTTTGAAATATAAAATAACAGGAGTGTGTGACTTGTATCCTGCTGTACAGTCTTAAAGATAGTTGACACGGTGGGTAAGAGAAGCCAGTTGCTCTGAGTAAAACTAAAATAAGGGAGTCATCTGGTGTGGATGAGTACAGCAAGAAATGCGAACCTCCTCTGCAGTTTTCCCGCTGACCTCTAGCTGCCTTCCTACTGTCGTGTCTGTGCAGAGGTGTGAACAGGAAGATAAAACTACAAACCAGACCTGTGCACTTCTTTTAGCATTGTGCATGGGCACAACTGCTGCTCTTAATGTGCTTTTTTGGATTCAGCTGGGTGCCTACAAATCTGTAATAGCATTGTTTTAACCAGAAGATAGAGGCATCTGTGTAAGGTGGCCCTTAGAAACACAGCTGTGTGGGACAGATGCTTTTAAAATACTATTAGAGCTTCCCCTTGTGATACATCCTTTAACAATAAAAAGATAACCTGTGGCTGAGGTGTCTGTCCAGCCTGGTGTGTTACTACTAAGAACTTAGGGGAGGGGAGGGCTGTAATGTAGGAATTGTATTGTTTTCTATTAAGCTTACTTTCTGTACTAGCCAGGGTTCATGGATAGCCACCACCCTGTCTTACTCAGATGGGTGTGCTGCCTGGGTAGGGTCCAGACCTCTGTGCATAAATCCCTAGTCATTATCAGGGACCACGGCACAGCCTTACAAGAATGGATTCCACAATCAGTGGAGAACTTCCTTCTGGTTCCTTAGTTGAGCGATGGTCAGGCTAGAGTTTAGCCATTACATTTGAAACACTATTCTTGCCAACAGTCCTTACCGTGCCCAACCTTAGTACTCTGCCAGTAACACTGGACACTTGAAAGATGTCACACCACAAACATTGTGAGGCTCTTTATCTTCTAGGCTTGAAGGAAGAGCTGCTGGAAAGATTTCAACATAAATCATTGTTAATTCTAGGTGCTTGTGCAGTGATTGGAACTTATTGTTCTAAAAGCAAATAAACTAAGTTGTAATGGGGTTTCAGTTCCTTAACAGAATGGAAGTTTAGGTGCTGGTGTTTTTACCTGAAGCCTTAGAGTTTGGTTGCTGAGTGGTGTGTGAGGCTAGCTGGTATTTATTGCAGGGCTGATACTGACTAACCAAGGAGAAAAACAGTTTCTGTCACTGTTATTCTGGGTGTGCTGTGCATTATTTAATTTATTGCACTTCAGTTTATCTATACTACAAAGCTTGTACAAAATAATCACATGAAAAATTGTCCCTGTAAAAACAGGAAAAAAAATGCTTTTGGTATTTTAACATCTCCCATTTTAAATGTGCTGTTAAACTTGAAGTGTGAATATGGTTTTGTAAATAGGCATGTCAGTAAAAAAAAAAAAAAAAATTTTTTTTTAACTTTCTTTTGCTGGATTTTTGCCTTAGGCAGCTAATCCAGGCTGTCTCCTGGAAGATTTTGTGAGGTGGTACTCACCACGGGACTACATTGAAGAGGAGGTGACTGATGAGAAGGGCAATGTGGTTCTGAAGGGAGAGCTGAGTGCCCGCATGAAGATCCCCAGCAACATGTGGGTGGAGGCTTGGGAAACTGCTAAGCCCATTCCAGCAAGACGCCAGAGGAGACTGTTTGATGACACCCGAGAGGCTGAAAAGGTAATAGGAAACTATTACTAAACCTTAGACACGAGAGTCTGTACAGACTGAACAAGCAAAACATTGGAATTCAGTAAGATTTGTTAATACCACATGTAAGATGGTAGAGCTAGTTGTAAAGGTTTATATAGGACTCTTGCATTTGCGTCATACTGTCTCATACTTTATATTGGAAGTGTTAAGCATGACTTAAGATTCCACCAAAATTACTAGGGGCTATTGAGAGACACAGGGATCTGAGTACGTGAATGTTGTTCAGAGTCTTTAGTTGAAAAGGGAGAAACAACCAGACTTCATATGTATAAAAAATGCTTTCATGCACGCTGTGGTGGCGAACGCCTTTAATCCCAGCACTTGGGAGGCAGAGGCAGGTGGATCTCTGAATCCGAGTGAGTTCCAGGACAGCCAGGGAATAGTGGCTCTCTCTGGTTCCTAATTCCTGATTGCCCCTTACATCATCCCCATGACTAAATTTAACAGGAAGTAGGGACAAGAATCCTGAAAGTCACGAGACAGGAGTTGCCTCACAGAGCACTAACAGTGGAGCCTTGGCAAGAACCCATCTTTACTGTTATAGAACAACATTTCAGGACCCCAGAGGCCAGGGCTGTTCCATATGGTATGGTCTTGTTAGTTACCAGAACATCAGAGGGCAAGGTTCTTACACATCTGTATGAGGTTTTGACATGATACTTGGTAATAACAATAGCCAACTGTGTTACTGGGATGTGTTTACTGTAATTAACTATAAGCTATGTTATCCTGTCAGCAATCTCAGATGTCACTTGTTCACCTCATCTTTTGGTTGATCAAGAGGCTGGGCTGTGGTGACGGACAGACACATCCTTAGTAGTAGTTTGTCCTAAGTAGTCTTTCATGTTCATACACAGTTGTTGAGGTACCTCGGTAGCTGTCTTGAGAAAGGTCGCAGGACATTCAGAGTCATGAAGCAGAGGGGGGTGAATGTCAGTGCCCAGATCACAAGTCCAGGCTCATACCCCAGTCAGTCAGTTGAGATAGACAGTCCCTCACAGATAAGCCAAGAGGTTTGTCTAAGTGACCACCAGTAATCACTATTACAGTCTCTACGCCAAACATAAGTCTATCGTCATTAAATGATGAGAAATTCCATGTTTGAATAGACAAAGTAAACAAGTTCTGAGTGATACCTCTGTTTAGTGTTGAAGCCCATGAACTTCTTCATAACTCCACTGGGAGATGATGTATTTACTGCTGTTGACTAAAGGGAGGATCCATACATGTCTCCGTATGTTTACAAAAAAATAATAGAGTTTCTATTTTAAAAAGTAACAGGCAGAGTGTGGAGGGCTGAGAAAATCAAGTTACAAAACACACTTAGTATTAGTGGCTATAACTAACGCCCTAAAAAAAAAAAAAAAGAAATCACTCTGCTGTTAACGGTCATGTTGTATTGTGACCTACAAATCATCCTTATTCTCTTTGTGTGTTCCTAATTTGCATGTATAACAAAGTCACGGGAATTTTTATGAAAGTAGTTATTACAGTTCCCAAGTGCAGTGGCACACCCTCGTCTCTGCCGGGGAAGAGGCTTCTGTGCCCAGGGATACCACCTGCAGGTTTCTGTGTTCTGTGTCCCCAGGTGCTGCATTACCTGGCGATGCAGAAACCTGCAGATCTAGCTCGACACTTGCTGCCTTGTGTGATTCACGCAGCCGTTCTCAAGGTAAAGGACGAAGGTAAATGTCTCCATTGATGGTCCCTAAGTGAATTTCCAAAGAAGTGTTTTGGTTTTGTTGTTAACTGTTTCTTTGATCTTTTCATAAATAGAAATTCTAGAAAACATTCCTTCGGTAAAGAAGATTATAAAGCAGATTATAGCCCATTCCAGCAAAGTTCTGCACTTCCCCAATGCCGAAGACAAGAAGTTGGAAGTAAGTATCCTGTCAGAGTCTTCCCCCGAGTTCCCCCCACCTGGCAATAGTGACTTTAAGTTTTCTTTTTATATTTATTTATGGTGGTGAAAATGGTGTGCTTGCATGGAGGGCAGAGGTCAGAGGAAGGAAGGCGTTGGGTTCCCTTAACTGAGGATGTTAGGTGTGGTGGTGAGTGCCTTCCCTCCGGAACCATTTTCTTAGCTCCTAAAGAGGTTTCAGAGCTTTGTACCTCTCTAATCCTCAGGGCTCATGCCTCCCTTTCTACCGTAGGAAATCATCCTTCAGATTACTAATGTGGAAGCTATCATAGCCCGAGCCCGCTCCCTCAAGGCCAAATTTGGAACTGAGAAATGTGAGCAAGAGGACGAAAAGGAAGATCTTGAAAGGTACTGTTACTTGTGTACCTCAGTTGGTCTGCAGAGGACAAGCTGCTAGTCTCACAGAGGTTCTGCGGTGTGATGGCATAGTGGCTCCTGGCTGTAATCGCAGTACTTGTGAGGCTGAAGCAGGCGGTTTACTTTGAATTTAAAGCCAGCCTGGGGAGACTTAGTAAGTTGTCCCAGGTTAGCCGGGACTATTGATGCAAACCCAGAAATGAAACAACACAATGGTAAGGTTCTGCCCCTGCCCCTCTGACTAGAGACAGAGGAATAATACTCTTAGGAGCAGGCGTTTCTGTCATTCACATCATGGGTGGGTTTAGGACAGTTGACAATGAGATCCACTGTCAATGAGCTCGAGCTGCCTCAAGAGCATCACCCTTCCCTTCTTCTTCCTCTAGGTTTGTCAGCTGCCTGCTGGAGCACCCTGAAGTGTCCGTCACTGGGGCTGGAAGAGGACATGCAGGCCGGGTCATCCACAAGCTGTTTGTGAATGCTCAGCGGGTGAGTTTTTCTTTCCTGCGCCGGTCTCACACCAGCTGACAGCACAAACGCCAGGGTTTCTAAGGCTTTAAGATCCACTGAGTTAAGTAAAATGATAAGAATATTTCAGACCTTTTCAGACCTGAACTTTGGAAAACTTTGGAAATTAGTAGGATCACACCCATTGTTCTGGTGGAGACTTAGTTAACAGAGTTTCTAACTAGTCTGTGGTAGAGACCAAAAGGGTTTCAGACTATAAGGACTGAAACAGGTTTCAGCACAGAAGGAAAAACCCAGTTTGAAAAATTATTCCCTCCACTCAGGAAAGAAGGAAGCTAAGTTATATAGCTCCTCCACTACTGATTAAGGGGTATATTTGGTCATACATTGAATGCACATTAAGTAAGTACATGCACACATACAGGTACCCACAGGTGACTTATCAGGGATCCGGGTGAAAGTATTATGGTGGGCACTAAATATAATTTTCACTGACCTGGGACATGTTGACACTAGAAACAAGAACGCCAGCTCAGCTTCGTTCTCTTACCAAGTAGAATTTTCTTTGATGTTTCTTAGGGTTACTGTTGCTGTGATTATAAACACCATGCATGACCAAAAGCAAGAACTCAAGCAGGGCAGCAGGGTCATGGAGGCAGGAGCAGAGGCCATGGAGGGGCACTGCTTACTGGCCTGCTCAGCCTGCTTTCTTATAGAACCCAGGACCGCCTGCCCAAGGCACCATCCACAGTGGGTGGGCCTCCCCACATCAAGTCATTAGAAAAACAGCACAGGGTTGTCTACAGCTGGATGTTACGGAGGCTCCTTCTCTGATGACTCTAGCCTGTGTCAAGTTGACATAAAACTAGCCAGCACCCGGCTAACAGTTGCATAGTTCTTTTGATTTGCTGGTAAATTAGATTTCTAGCAGGCAGTAATGCTCTCCTTGCTTCCCTTCCTGGCCTGGCTATGCATCTCCACCAGCCGATCACTTAACACCCAGAGGTGGCCCGGCTGTTCCTCACCAGGGAAGACTCAGCTCTAAGACCAGAAGTGTCTAGATAGTTAGTGTTGACTGTGTTGCTTGTCTGGGGTAATTAGAATTATTCCCCTAAACTGTAATAGTCTCCTTAACTAAATAGAGGCTAGAAAAGCAAAAGTTAGTCATACATTCACTCCTGCCAGCATTTACTATCTCACAGACCAGTAAGTGTTGCTGTTCATTATATCTCAGAGGAGGATACTGTCTTTCCAGGCCTTCCTCCACATGGACCTAAAGTTACAAATTCTCCAGGGTCCATGTCTGGAAGTGAGTGCTTTCGGGTTACGAGCACATGGCTGCTTTTTAACTCTGCCCCAGTGGTCTGGCTGCAGTAAACTGTTGAGTTTTAGTCATGTAACTTTCAAGATGAGCAGATACTTTGTCCCAATTTTACTAAGGAATGAAGATTTAACTATATTTTAGACAGCTAAATTTTTATAGCACACATTAACTTACATATTAGAACTATTTTTTAAAATTGGCTTAGTAGGTAAGCCTGCCAAGTCTGATTACTTTAGTTCAATCCCCAGAACCTCCGTGGTGGAAGAACAGAACCTTCCTGAAAGTTGTCCTCTGACCGCCAAAACCAACTGTAAAATATTAAATTTTGAGCGGTTATAAAGTTGACTGACTATATAGGTTTGGGTCTGTACATAATTAAATGGAATTCAGCAGAATGACCAACTCTTCTCCAGTCTTGCTAAGGTGAACTTTTCCTGGACACCAGCTCTTAAATTCATGGTTTAGCTGTCAAGTCCCTTTTAAAACATCTTCAGGAAGAGTGAGGGTTTTCAGTCATTTCCTCATTAAATTACCCTGCACATCACCTGTTGGGCCATCAGATGCATGGGCCTGAGGCGCTGGCCACACCAGTAGTCCTTGTGGTGTGCTTTTGTGCACCTCCAGTGGCCATGCCCCACACAGTGCATGCTGTTCTGAAGTGGCCTTAAGTCTGCCCAGCCCTTTAACCGCCTTACTCGTCCCTTTCATCTGTTTCTTTTCTCACTTCCTCAAGCTGACTGAGTCTTCTGATGAGGTAACACAATGGCCTTTGTCCCTCATAGTTCCTTGTCTGTCCCCATCCCTCTAACGTCATGAGGTCATCTTAACTAACCGGCTGGATTTGGCATCCCCTCTGGCTGTACAGCTTACAGTGACTTCATGTTTCCATTGCCCAAAGAATTTCCCCGAGCAATGGCCTCATGAAAGGAGAGAGTATTGAGTTATGAAGGCCGTGAAGGCTGCACTTGGTTCGGTTGGATAGAAAAGTAGATGCCTTCAACTTTGTTCAGCCTTGAATACTTTTCCTTTGTGGCCATTGCCATGGGCATCTGTCAGCTCACTGTCACGTTAGCTGCCCAGCAAACAAAGCCAGTGTTTCTGGTTCTTATTTGGCAAGAGAATCTGAAAAGAACTTGAGAGAGTAGAGACTTTTTTTTAAAAAAAATCACCTTCCTAGACTTGAGTGTGAGTCTGGCCTGTTGGCATCTGACTGAGACTCGAGTTACACTGCCTGAAGAAAGGAGACGCCAGGGTGGCCCTGCCATTAATGAGGCCACGATGCCCTCGCTTCCCAGCAGAGTGCCTGCCACCTGCCTCTGCCTGCCTTGCTAGTGCTCAAGCTCCTTCAGCTTCCCGCTCTTCCGTTTCTGTTCTTTGAGCAATCATAGCACACAGTGGACACACTGCATTGCCAAGTGATGCGGGACAGTGTGTGTCCACTGTTTATCCTTCCCCCCTTCAGTAGCTTAGCTTTCAGCTCGCTCTTGAGTTTGGCCTTTGGTTCTGTTCAAGGCTGCTGCAGTGGCCCTACCAGAGGAGGAGCTGAAGAGGTCGGGCTACCCAGAGGAGAGGAGACAGAGCTCGGCATCCGACTTCCCGCCTCCTGTAGGTCGGGAGCTCATCCTGAGGGCCACTGTGCCTCGGCCTGCGCCCTACTCGAAAGCCCTGCCACAGCGCATGTACAGTGTGCTCACCAAGGAGGACTTCAGACTTGCAGGGGCCTTTTCCTCAGACACCTCCTTCTTCTAGTGGGACGGGGAAGAGAAGAGGCATCTCCTGCCATGGACACCTGAGGGCTACCAAGAGGACCTCATCCAGCCAGCAGCAGGAGTCACACCAGCACCCAACTTGAGCCAGAGGGACAGAGAGGAGATATCAGAGACCTAGGGAGATGGCCTGTGTGGAGGAAACCACACATCAGTGGGCCTCCTCTCACCTTGGGGACAGTCATCTGTGTAAACACTTAGTGGTTGTTCTTAGTATCACGGATGCAAAATTGAGTGTCTGCTAACTCAGGTTCTGGAGTGCCAAGGTAGTGATTAGTCCCAGAATCTGTTCGTAACCTGCCATGTGACATTCTATCTATTCAGCCACCCGATGGTCAGCTTTATTATGCTATTTGATGAATATTTGAATATTCTAAGAGAAACACTAGAATGCACTTTTGTTTTTCCGTGTCACTGTAACCAAATGTATTCCCTCTGGTCAATCTGTAGACATGTGGCTTATTTGGCTGTGTGCATCTATCTGTCTTGTAGGGTCCTTGTCCTCTCCATTGCACCCTGCCTTTGCACTTTACTCCTGTGTTGCTGCTGGCTGTTGACGGTATTTAATGAACTCATATGAGCATATACTAATCACAGCCTGGGAACATAGGTCATCGGGCAGTTAGTGGGCCATGGTATGTGCTGATGCGAGTGGGCAGAACCTGGTGGCTGCTCGGCTCCTGAGCTGTGAGAGACTGGGGCTGTAGCAGCCAGTACAGGGGTGATGGCATTGTGTGGCTCAGGATGCATTAAGTGCGTCACTGCAGGCCCTCGGGTTGGGACTCAAAATTCCCATTTGAATCCAAAGTAAAAAAAAAAATGGTTATGCTAAAATGTAAATTCTGCCTGTGTGATTTTTAAAAATGGATAGAACTGCACAAACCCCGTTATTTTTGTAAAACAAATCTGTCTACACTTGTCTGTATAGTGTGTGCAGACACGGCTGTGTGTGAATAGGGGGCTCAGTGCTGACCCCTGGGCCGCACAGCTTTTCTCCGAGCTGCTGGACTTTGCTTCTGAGAAACCTGTAGACACTGGCGGAGGCCTGAGTGTCAGACCAAGTAGGAGATGGTCCCTGCAGGACAGCTCTACAGTGTGGAGGCCAGCCTAAAATGGGAGGGTTAGCTAATAAAAAGGACTGGTGTCTATATGGCTGCTCTTGTCTCTCTCCCCAAGGACACTACTGTCACTTCGCTTAGTTCCCACTGCCTCTAGAGTTTTCTTCATGCCTTTTGAAGTGTGGTTATCCATTCTCTTCCTTTGGCCTTATTGCTGTTCATTTTGAACATTAGAAAATGTATGCGCACTATACTAAGGAATGACATGTAGGCAAATGCTACAGTGTGAACAAACCTACAGCGTGTAATGTACCCTTTTCTGAAGGGGGGAGACTGAGTGAAGGTTACCCGAGCAGTCAGTCCAGTGGTGAGTCCACAACAGAGAAGCACAGTCAACCGAAGTGTGGCTAGAGACCCTGCATGCATCTCACGAGCAGAGGCTAAGAAGTGAAGGTCGTGGTTGTAGAGTGGGGAGAGGCTCTTTCAGGCTCAGGACTGAGACCTCCTGAGAAACACTACCTGAGATTGTCCTGTGTGACAGACACAGACTTGAATCCCAGCACTCACATGGTGGCTAACAACCATCCCTAGTGCAGTCCCAGGGATCTGACACTCTTCTGACCTCTGCGGGCATCAGACACACGTGTGTACACATATGCAGGCACACACACACAATAAAACCACATGTGTGGAGCAGGTAATGTGTCAAAGTGTCCTGTAGGGTAGTTCGTTACAGCAAAGACAAGTTGTAAATAGTAAGCACTGGAGTTCACCTGTGGCCTGTCTGCCTGCTTGCCTGCCAGAGCCTGTCCCCAGCACCAGAAAAGAAAAAGCAAATGGATCAATGGCGAGGTCTAGTAGGAACAATGGCAGACGCGGGAGCCAACCAAGCACCCAGTGTCTGTAAATGCGGCTGGCCAGATGCTCACCTCCGCATCTCTACCCGTGTACTGGGCTCTAAGCAGCACAGGGCTCGTTTGTGGTGGCAGAGGTCTCAGTCCATCATGACAAGCAGGGTAAGGCACAAGTTCACACAGCTGCCAGGGTCAGAGGGAAGGAAAGGGGCAGGGGACAGATGACAGGGAGGGAACAAGAATGCTTGCTTACATGTTTCCTTTAACTCCTTGGGCCCCTGGTCTGTGGAATGGTGCCCCCCCCCCATTCAGATTCTTGTCCTGTTAGTCTTTCTGTAAAACCCCCCTAGACACCCAGGGCTGTGGGGTACCAATCTAGTCACTCCAATCATGGATAAGTTACCCAATCATCTTGAGCCCCCATAATCACCCGTGTGCCACTGTGGGGCAGGGCATGGGTCACTCTGAACAACTTTTGTTTATGGTAAGAGACAGATGGCCTCTTCCATCCACGACAAGTGACCCAGAGAACAAGTGACTGACACTGAACAAAACTCCAGGCTCCCTAGCCCCTGGGCAGTGTGACTAAGCAGTGACTAGCAGGACAATTGGTTGACATTCCTGAACTCTAATTTCGTCCCAGAGCAGGTTTGGTTTGTTTGTTTCTGTATATGAATATCTATCTGCATGTACAACTTTATGCCAGAAAAGAGACCATCAGATCCCACTATAGATGGTTGTGAGCCACCATGTGGTTGCTGGGAATTGAACTCAGGACCTCTGGAACAGCAGCCAGTGCTCTTAACCTCTGAGCCACTTCTCCAGCCCTATATTTTTAGTAGCCCACTATCACTCTCCTGCAGTATCTTGCCTATATGAGACATGGAAATATTTTTAGTGTGTCAATCTCCCGAGCATTGTCCACCCCTCCGTGTCAGTGAGGGAATCGGGTGAGGGTGGGCCTGTCTCTGGCACAGTTTCCTTGACCTAAATGCTCAAGCTGGCCTGGGGCCCACGCAATCCCAGTGGCACCACTGTCCTTTTACACAGAGCCCAGGGCTTCACTTCTGTCTCCCCTTAAAAGACACAGGGTCTTGCTTGCCAAGGCTGGCCCAGTACTCTCAGGCTCCACAGGCTGTGGAGCTGGGACAATGGGTAAGCCATCACACCCATGGACTTCACACCTTTCTTTACTCTTACTCCAGGGGAGGGCTGTAAACGGTGGCCTTTTATCCCATCCTTAAGTTAAATTCTTGTGATTCACACAGGGAAGGGTCAGCTCTACTCACTTGCAGGCACTGGACAAAGCATATGACATCTGGGACAAATGATCACTTGTCATTTGGCTAACAAAACTGGTTAGAGGCAGAGAGAAGGCTGCCCAGAGAATCTGGCTGACGCCCCACGATGGGGTGCCTGGTGTCCACAGTGGTATTTCTCCAACAGGATCCATACAAAGGCTGTTCAGATCTCAAGGCTACAGACAGCTAGAATGTTAACTATTCTGGTTCTGATCTGGAGGGGAGAACCTGCTCAGCCCACTGGGTTGCAAAGCTAAGTGTTGCCAGCAGAGGCCGCTCTGCGGGACAGCAGACACTTGTTCAGTACAGGTCAACGCCAGCACAAACCACTGGAAAGACTAAAACAGTTGCATTCCAACATCTCATCTCCTTTTCTCTTTGTGTGAGGTCCTGAAGCTGCCAGATGAAAGCATAGGCTTTACAGCATCAAAGATACAGGCATATGCAAAGATTCCTTAGGACTAGAACATCACAAAAAACCCTAACCAGATGGTGATGGTGCACACCTTTAATTCCAGCACTTGGAAGGCAGAGGCAGGCAGATCTCAAGTTCGAGGCCCACCGGGTCTACAGAGTGAGTTCCAGGACAGCCAGGGCTACATAAAGAAACTCTGTCTCAAACAAACAAAAAACCCATAACAACCAAAAACTGTGTCCTAAGAACTGACACTGAGAATTCTATACAACCAGGAAGTTTCTGTACTACAAAGCAAGCACTCAGCAGAGTGAAGAGGCCTACAGAGCCTACACCTGTTCTGTGGTGCTGGAGATGAGATCCAGGGCCTTGTATACGCTGGGCAAGCATTGTACCAGTCAAGCTAGTCCCCAGAAAAGAGGTGACAGGTTAGACACACTGGCTGGCCTTCCGGAGAAAGATTAGGGTCTACAACAGAAATTTTAAATCCCTCTTCATACCACCAAGAAAAAAACTGAATAATTCATGGGACAGGCCTGAGGAGATGCTACCTCATACACACAGGAGCCGAGAATACACGAAAGTCAGCTGACATTTAAGTGCAACAGTTTTCCATGGCTGGCACAACTCTTGAAATGATCTTGTATTGCCTAAGATATCAACAAGCATGTACACATCCTAGAGTCTGGGCTATGATTCTAAAGCTAGGGTCCTAGACCAGCAGTCCGTATCACCTGGGTGCTTAGGAGCAATTCAGGTCATTGGGGCTGGGAGATGGCTCCCTTGATAAAAAGTTTCTGCTGCGAGAAGACAGAGTTCACCCTCCACAACTCAATAAAAAGCCAGGTGTGGCAGTCATGCTGGTGACTCTGGCAAGCAGAAGCTCACTGGCCAACCTAGCTCCACTTTCAGTGAGAAAGCCTGTCTCAAAAGCTAAAGGTGAGCTGGCAAAACATGACTTTAGGGTTTTTTGTTTGTGTTTTGAGACAGGGTTTCTCTTAACCGTCCTGGCTCTCTTGGAACTTGCTCTGCAGACCAGGCTGGCCTCAAACACTGAAATCTACCTGTCTCTGCCTCCTGGGTGCTGGGATTAAAGGTGAGCACCACCACACATGTCTTTATTCCCAGCACTCAAGAGGCAGAGGCAGGCAGACCTCTGAATTCAAGTCTAACCTGGTCTATTATATAGTAAAATTCCAGGCTAGCAAGGACTACATACTGAGACCCTCTGTTGGGAAAGAAAAAGGGGGAGAGTAATGAAGACCCCCAGCATGGACCTCTGCTCTCCACACCTGTGTGCACACACCCACACTAACAATTGCAAACACAGAGGGCAAAAGAAAAATGATCCCGAGCAGGAAGTGCTGGACTAGGGCGGCTATGTCTGGGTAAGCCCTCTGAAATGTCCCCTAGTCTGAGAGCTTCTTTGTTACTTTGTTACAGATCTTTCTATGTGTGTGTGTGTGGGGGGGGGGGTCAGGACAGTTCAGACACAGTACACAGAATGCATAGTCTGCAAACCCTGTCATCCTTGGACTGTAGCAACCGTATCTACAAAGCAACAAAGAATACAATCAACCTGCATTAAAAGCATAGCTCTGGGCTGGAGGGAGGGCCCAGCAGTTAAGAGCACTGACTGCTGGCAGAGGACCAGGTTTTGATTCCCAGCACCCTCATGGGTCTGTAACTGACACCCTGTTCCGCCCTCCAAGGACACTGCACGCACAGTGTGCAGCCACATACGTGCAAAACACCCACACACATAGAAGCAAATAATACAACAAAGCATAGCACTGAAGCCCATCCCCCGAGCACTGGGAACTCCAATCAGCTGCAGGTTCACAGCCCCTAGAGAAAAGAGACCAAGCCACTATGGCTCACACCTGTAATCAGCACACTCCAGCGGCCCCAGCAGGAGGTGAGTGGGCGAGTCAACGGCCAGTCTGCACTATATAGCAAGTCCCCGTTTCAATCCAAACATAACAAAACAAACCCCAGAAACTGACAACAGAAAACTGTGAGATGCTGAATGGACCCTCTCCACAGCGCCCAACACAAACGCTCAGCCCGCCTCTTTTCAGTGCTGCTCTCCCCTGGTGCACTCCTTCAGGGGAGAGGCTGCATCTACTCCCTCTCTCGTCACATTCCTGGCTCTGGCATCCTCGGAACCTGTCTCAATTGACTCAGACCATTGCTCAGTGGCTCAATATTTTAGTCAGGACATGGCCCACATTTCACATGAAAGCGGTGAACAGTTTTCCTTAGATGGTTTCTGGCCGCCTCTTCCACTCACTAGGCAGTGAGAAGACCCTCTGCGGAGAACCGTAATAAGTTTAACTTAAAAAAAAAAAAAAAAAAAAAAAAAAAAAAAAGGCTCCTGTGCTGGATCCAACGTTAACTTTAAAACCCCAGGCTTCAGAGAGAGTTCCCCAGACTGTGAAAAGCTCACATACAAGCTGTGGTCTGATCACATCCATGTAATTTGTACATGAGTTGCTGGCTAAGTCAGTCAGTGGCCCCCACAACGAATTCCAGGAATTCCACTGACCGCTAGAAACACAGCCCGATACAGAAATCATAAACTTAAAACACCACAAAATCTCTTGGCAGTGTTTTTTCTTTGATAGCTCGACTGTGCAGTTCTCAAAAGTCAACTTTGTAGGTGACAGTACTTATCCCTGTGGTCACAGGCTGGACATACCTGCTTTAGACCAAATACACGCAGGACACACCACACTCCCGAGGGTCTGTCTTGTGCATGTACTTCTGGTGCTACTGGGCTCAGTCCTGTGAATGCTCCTCAGCAGCCCCCAGGGCCTCTTCACTTCCTGACAAATGCCATTTGTTTTGGGGTTTCTCTGTGTAGCCTTAGCTGTCCTGGAACTAACTGTGCAGGTCAGGCTGGCCTCAAACTCAGAGATCGGCCTGCCTCTGCCTCTGGAGTGCAGGGATCAAAGGTGTGCGCCACCCCATTCTAAGCACATTTCCTCGCTGCTCACCTCACAGTCCATTTCACATTGCCCTTTCCTCTCAGAGACCGCAGTCCCAACACCTGCTGCCCACTCAGACATGGCAACATAACCAGGAAGTCTCGCTAGACACCCGTGAGGCTCGTGACCAACTTGAGCCTGTGCTCCTCCCACTAACAGCTGCCCTTACTCACGGCGCAGACTAGGACCCCTTTCTCTGCCGTGAAACTGCCTCACCAGATACACGCCAAAATACCAGACGCCAGCAGCTTCCCAAGCAGCCAGTGAAAGCCAGTCCGGGTGTGCCATCTAAGACACAATGAGTCCAAGCGCAGCATTTTCTTTGCAGAGAGGAGCTTGATAAGCTGATTTCAAACTCCTGAGCGCAATTGATTTTCAGTAACTGCTTCTCCCCAAATTTCCCTCACTATAATTTCAATTTATTTCAGCCAAGTTAACCTATTTGTGCAAGTCAAGTGCAGGTTTGGGTGCTTTTTAATTTTAATTAATTTATTTTGAGGTAAGGGAGCATATAGCCTAGGCTGGCTTCGAACTCTTGTGTGTGGCTGAAGATGACCTCGAACTTCTGATCTCCCTGCCTCTGCTTCCACTAAGGAGGCTGTAGGTGTGTTCCCGCTGTTTTCTGCTGTGCTGAGGATCAGACTCGGGGCTTCATGCTTGCCCCATAAGCTGTTTTCAGGCTCAGCGGCATCCTCGGCCTGTGGCTGGGATTCAGAGAGGAAACTGTGGGGTCCCAGACAGCCCGACACTGGCCAGGCAAGTCACTGAAAATCCCGCAAGGTCCACTCCCAGCATGGCGTGGCCCCTTCCTGCCCTCCCGTGTTCTTTGGCGCCTGAAAGCAAGCTGAATGAAGGCAAACAGTAGCTCACAGCTTGCTGGCTACAGCTTACACTGGAATTCTGTCTGGTAGTCTTCCCTTCTGAACCCCACCAGACGACAAGGCCTCTCCCTGTAGACCAGGTCTGCTCCTGCTGTTCCCTATCCAAA
The DNA here is from genome assembly GCF_943737965.1 of Phodopus roborovskii. Classification (NCBI taxonomy): domain Eukaryota; kingdom Metazoa; phylum Chordata; class Mammalia; order Rodentia; family Cricetidae; genus Phodopus; species Phodopus roborovskii. Next base: position 12,251,627 of record NW_026126585.1, read on the forward strand.
TTCTGTGTGACCAGACATCCACAGTTTTGTCCACACCAACACGGCAGCTCAAATTCAGTATGAAAACCCAAATCCACGCTGGGCACTGGTGGCGCACACCTTTAATCCCAGCACTTGGGAGGCAGAGACAGGCGGATCTCTAAGTTTGAGACCAGCCTGGTCTACAGCTAGGGCTGTTACACAGAGAAACCCTGTCTTGGAAAACCAAAAATACCAAGGAATGAAACAAACAAACAAACAAACAAAAATCCAAAGAACACTTACTGATGCTCCCTAGACAGGCAGGAAACTGGTCCTCGGGTGGGGCAGGGTCCACGCCTGTGACTACTGGATGCTCCTGGTTTGCTTCAGTTCTGTTCCAGAACCTGGTGATGGTGTTGAAACTGTGAAGAGGTAAAATCCTAGAGCAGCTAACGTGGGTAGAGTTGCAGGAAACCAGAAATGACCCATCCGGGAACACGAGAGCAATTTGAGCAGATCCGGAGCCTCCTACCCAGTGTACTCTCCACGTTGGCAATCAGTTTAATAGACCACAGCCTGGCCCACCAGCCAGCAGCTGGGGATGGCTCAGCTGGGGTTTCACAACTTAGTCAGCTGCAGGGTCTTCTCCAATCAGCCATGACTCGGCCTCTGAGGATAAACTGCAATGCATTGGTCGCCTGTGGCCAGGGTGGACATTCAGTTAAAACCCATGGCTTCCTACACCAGCAGTTGCAAATAATCAAGGGAAGAAATTCTCTGCCAGGACAGTGGTCTTTGGAGAGGAAAGAGGATGTGACTGAAGAGCATGTGTGTGTGCTCGAGAGTTCGCGAGGGTTCGTGGGGGTGGGGGTTTATCCGCTGATGTTTGGAATCATCCTTGATTGCCCTTCTGCCTTATTGGAGGCGGGGCCTCTCAATCTCAGAGCTGGACGATACATCTAGTTTTGAGAGTTTGTGAGCCAGCTCGCTCTAGGGCCCACTGAGCATTTGTGTGGCTTATGCTCTCTGGCGCTCACACATGTCGCCTGCTCTCACACTTCTCCTTTATCCGGACAGTGTCTCAGACTGGCCTCAAACGGTTCGAATTTGATCTGGACCGCCGAGTCCCGCTTCTCATGTGCTGTTCAATCTTGAGCAGTGAGGAAGTCGTAACCATCTCACGGAGACCACCGATGGAAGCTTTCAAGATACCCGCACAAAACTGTTTCCCCCGAGCCTTTGAAAAACATTTCCTGGTGCATGCAAAGTCATAAGCCACTAGGACACATACGGGAAGGTGACATGAAAAGCTGTTAGGGCATTTTGAAGTATAAGAGACCCACGTGGTATCTAGGAGTGACTTACCCATGCCCGCCTCTTAGCCAAGAACATCTTTTGTTTCCAGGCTGATCACTTCAGGTTTTTTGTTACAGTGACAGGAAGCTGACTAACCCGATTACTATACACATACAGGTGTTGGGAAGTTCTGCAAGCTAACACTGACATGTTATATATAACTGCAGAAGGGCTGTAAAATATGCAGCTCATACATGCACAATTAAATCTATTCACCCACCGACTTAGCCACCCATCTACTTTTTTGAGACAGGGTCTCACTATGTAACCCTGGTTGTTCTGGAACTCACTCTGGGCTGAGATGAAAAGCATGCTCTCCCATGCCTGGCCCACAGTGATTCATTCTCTCTCCTTCCTCACCCACGGTGTGTTTGCGTGTCCCTAAGTACACAGGGGCCATAGATGCAGATACAGGTCAGAGGACAACCAAGGGTCCCCTTCACCTTTCGCTGCGCTTAGGACAGGGTCTCTACTGTTTGCTTCTGGCCAACCCCAAGCTGGCTGGCCTGCAACTTTCTCTCGTCTTCACCTCCCTATTGCCGAAGGAGAGCTGGGATTATAGATACACACTACCTCATTAAGCTTTACACAGGTTCTGGGGATCCGAACTCAGGTCCTCATACCCACGTAGCAAGCTCTTTTATCCATTTCCTCAGTCCCACAATGCTATTTTTGTGTCCCAATGGCCCGCTTCCAGGAAGCCTCCTTACTGACTACTGGGAAGACATTAGCCAGTGACTTGAGTGTGAGGACAGAAACTCCTAAGGCAGAAAAGCAGGTGGGTAGAACCCAGGATACAAACAGGAGACAGTTGGTATTTCTAGATACTAAGAGCGTGCCAAAGCTAGGTGCCAGACACCCTCCCCAGCAGAGAGCAGCTGAACACCCAGAGGTGCCATGGGGCATTTTCCTGGTGGTTAGATAATCACACGGATAATCAAACAGAATGGCACACGGATGAGACGCTTGCAATTTCCCAGTTCAAAAGAGCAGAGGCTGGTAAATACTGCCACAGAAAGCTGCCATTTGCAGTCTATTTTTGATGGTTGATTTCCATGGGGGGGGGGAACATCCTTGCCATTTACGCAGCACTGGCTTCCTTCACTCGCGGGTTAGATGCTTCACACCTTTATTTCTGCAGCATCCAGATTTTAGATGTCCCACTCAAAGACCGGAAGAAGAAGTCGGGTTTATTAAGGTGTGTGGGCAGAAAGATTTGTCAAAAAAAGATCTCTGGAGAGATACCTTGCTCAGCCTAGACACAGGGGGAAGGCCTTGATCCTGCCTCAGTGTGGTGATGGAACACACTGTTGACTCCCCATGAGAGGTCTCACCCTCACTCATGAGCAGATGGCGGTGGGGGTGGGGAATATATCTGAGAACGCCCCTGGCTGTCACTAACTCTCTTTTTGGTCGGGTTGGGGGGCACAGGGGGTGGGGTGCTCATGGTCTTACTATGTAGACCAGGCTGGCCTTGAACCCACACAGATACGCCTGCTCCTGCCTCTGCCCCCAGGGCACTGGCATGAGTGTGTGACTCCCTCCCTGTCTCAGGAGGGTTGTCATCAGAGACCGATCAGTGTCACTCGGCCATGGCAGTAGGAAGGTGACACCCTTGGGGGCTGAGACTCAAGCTATCATGCTTGTGTGGCCAGCACCTTATCAACTTAGCCCACGTCACTTTATTTTGGACACGGGGTCTTACTACATGGCCCTGCCTGGTCTGGAACTCACTATAAAGAGCTGGCTGGCCCCAAACTCACAAAGATCCGCCTGCTTCTGCCTCCAGAGTGCTGGGATCTAGAGGTGTGTGCCACCATGACTGGCTGGTCGTCTTCTTTTTAAAAGAGGCGCCAGAAATAATAAGATAGAATCAGAAGTGGAGAGATGGTTCAGTGGCTAGGCGTGCTTGCTGCTCTCCCAGAAGACTGGAGTTCAGTTTCCAGTACCCTTGCTGAATGGCTCATAGCTCCCTGTAACTCCAGGTCTGGGAGATAAGAGGCCTCTGGCCTGTGCAGCCAACTGTATTCCTGTGTATACACATCCCACACAGGGACACACACACACACACACCTCCACACAGGGACACCCACACAGGGACACACACACACACACACACACCTCCACACAGGGACACACATACAGGGATACACACACACACACACACCTCCACACAGGGACACACATACAGGGATACACACACCTCCACACAGGGACACACACACACACACACACCTCCACACAGGGACACACACATACACACATACACACCTCCACACAGGGACACACACACACACACACACCTCCACACAGGGACACCCACACAGGGACACACACACACACACACACACCTCCACACAGGGACACACATACAGGGATACACACACACACACACACCTCCACACAGGGACACACATACAGGGATACACACACCTCCACACAGGGACACACACACACACACACACCTCCACACAGGGACACACACATACACACATACACACCTCCACACAGGGACACACACACACACACACACCTCCACACAGGGACACACACACAAACACACACACACCTCCACACAGGGACACACACACAAACACACACACACCTCCACACAGGGACACACATACAGGGATACACACACCTCCACACAGGGACACACATGCACACAGGGACACACATACCCACAGGGACACACATACATATAATTTTGAAAAAAATCTTTGAAAAATACAAGGTTTATTTGAAAAACAAAACAAAACAAAATACTACCAGGATTTTAGAACCAGAAAATGAAGACCAAGAGTCAAAGGCTCTTTTGACAATTAGCCTGGTTTTACAAATTAAAAACAAAACAAAATGCAAACAGCAAACGAGCAAGCAAACAAAGCTAGACCATAGGGCTTTGGTGGCATTATGCCTTAACGTTCTATCGTGTGTTCTCGAGATTGCCCAGAGCACATGGTGTCTACACAGACACCATGGCCACAATTAGTTACTTACGTAAGTATCTTTTCAAGAAAGATGACTGGCCCAGAACGAGGCAACATCCCACCCACACACACCCAACTCTGTTGTGGAGCTTATACAGTAAGCAGGCAGGTCATGGTGTGCCCAGAATCCCAGAATTCCATAGTAATGATGGCTTACCTCCAAAATTTCCCTGAGTTTTCTGGAATGTTTCATGTATACCACACAACCCAGAACCAACACTAACCAAGAAGCAACCGTCAGGTGACTGGGGATGTACTTATCACATATTATCTACGCACAGTGAAATGGCAGAGGTGTGCGGGGGAACAAAATGCTGAAACATAATTGGAAATCTGCACGAAGCACACAAGACCGCTGAAATGCTTCCCACTTCTGCTGGGTGCTTAACACAGAGCACGTACCACAAAATCTAAATTTCAGTTCTTGATTATGTTTGAAGACTTTTCACTCTTAAACACCAGACAAACATGAAGTGTCGAATCCCTCTACCTGCAGGCCATCTGCTCCAGTGTGGAATCCCTCTCCCTGCCGGCCATCTGCTCTGTCTACTTCTTTACCAGGAACCGAGTGATGTCTGATCCGTGCTTCAGTGCCAGGGAGCGTCGTCTCGCCTGAACCCTTTCCTTGGCTTGCTGTGCAGTTCTCTAGAAGTCAAGAGATGCCCGGTTCAGGGTAGGGGGAAGACAGTTTGCTGTACATTACCCAGATGTGCGGTGCTTAGCCTACAGGAGGCACTCCACGCTTCAGGCAGAGTGCTCCAAGCACAGGCAAGCGACCTGAGATCCTAGGTTAGTGGTCTCAGGAGAAAACGGGTCCTCGTGGAAGTGTCTCACTGCCCAGAAGACTATGAATCCTGCATTAGAGGACTAAGAGAAGCCATGAATCTCCTCAGCTGAGTAGGTGCTTACAATACATCTAAAGTTCCCAGAGTTTGGTGGGTATAAAGTTTGTCTTCTTGTTTTCTGAGCCCAGCTCAGAAAATTCATTCCCAAGTGAACACATAAATGACACTGTAGAAAGTCAAATGGATGGAATCGATCCTTCTGCTAAGTCCAAATAAAGAGAGATGGTTTAGTGGTTAAGAGCACACTGACTGCTCTTCTGAGGACCCAGGTTCAGTTCCCAGCACCCACAGGCAGCTCACAACTGTCTATAACTCCCAGACCTGACATCCTTATACAGACATACATGCAGGCAAAACACCAATGCAAATAAAAATAATTAAATTTGTTTTCCACAAGAATCCCAAAATCATTACGGACTACAGCCAGGATTTCTGCATCTTCTTAGAATCCCCCATGACAGCGCCCCTTACCATCAGGAAGTATTTTGGGAAGAACGACACCCAAATTCCCAAATATTTTCTATAAATGTTTGTTTTCATTGAAATGGACTTGGTTAATATATATATATATATATATATATATATGAATCCCTAAATCAAACAAACATAGGAAAGATGGCATTCCTTTTTGTGAAATCCTTTATTCCTTTAGATATGGTCTTATGTAGCAGCCCCACACTCACTGTGTAGCTAAGAATGGCCTTGAGCTCTTTGTTGTTGAGACGGATTCCGATTGTCTAGCTCTGGCTGTCCTGGAGCTTACTATGTAGACCAGGCTGGCCTCGAACTCAGAGATCCACTGGCCTCTCAAGTGCTGACTTAGAACTGTTTTTTTTTTTTTTTTTTTTCCCTAGACAGAGTTTCCCTCTGTGTAGCCCTGGCCGTCTGGAACTGGCTCTGAAGACCAGGCTGGCTTTAGTCTTGGTCCTCTTGCTTGTGCTACCAACACACCCAGTTTGTGCAGGGCAGGGATGGAACCCAGGGCCTTGTGAGTGTCAAGTGAGTGCTCTACCCACACTGAGCCGTACCCTCTGCCTGGAGAATGAATTACCAGGGTAGCAGCTGTCTTGCACCTGTGTGACTGGGCAATTCCACAGAGCCAAGTGTCAGTGACAAAAGAAACATTGGGCTCTCTGCTCCCAGATGGGGCTGCAAGCTTGCCCGCCCCCCAGTGGGCACAGTTGCCCCAGGGCTTGGACTCACGCCTGAGTGTCAGTCACTGACCTCCTTGTGGCACACCGTGCAGAGAGTCTGCAGGTTGTCCAGGGAGCACTGTCCTCCTCCCTCATACACTGGCTTGACGTGGTCCACCTGCCAGAAGTGGCCTTCTGCTGGGTCCCTCAGCATCTCATTTAGCTGCAGGAAGAACACACAGTCAGAGACATCATATGCCTGACCTCAGAGCGACAAAGACAGTATACTGCTGGCAGAAAAAAGACACAGAGCCCAATGGAACACAACAGAGGACCCAGAAAGAGACCCAGGCAGCCCTAGATTTATACTTTTTGACAGGTGTTGCAGTGCTTTGAGTAGTATGGCCCCACAGACTCGTGTGTTTGAGTTCTTAGCCCATAGGGAGTGGTACTGTTAGGTGTGGCTTTGTTAGAGTTAGTGTAACCTTGTTGGAGAAAGTGTGTCACATTGGGGCCAGGCTTTGAGGTCTCATATGTTCAAGCTACACATAGGGTGGTTCAGTCTCCTCCTGCCTGTGGATCAAGATGTAGGACTCTTGGATTCTTCTCTAGCACCATGTTTCCTGCCATGATGTCAGTGGACTAAAGGTCTGAACTGTAAGCCAGCCCCAATTAAATGTTTTCCTTTATAAGAGTTGCTGTGGTCATGATGTCTCTTCACAGCAATAGAAATCCTAAGACAGATGTCAAACATACACCCTGGAAAAAAAGACAACCTATTTCGTAGATGGTGCAGGCCAAACTGAACATTTGTAAAGAAGGCACTTTTGAGAAAATGTGTAAGGCTCTGGGATGGACCAGTGACCTGACCAATAGTGTCGACCCCTGAGGCATTCCCGGGTAGCAAGTTGGTGCAGTTGACTGTGTCCTGCTGATTTTTGTCAATACATGTCTTTCTCTATTCTGAACTGAACTTTCTGCCTTCTGTTAGAAGGAACAGATTGAGATTTGGAAGTAACTAGAAATTTCATTCTAAATTGCAGTCTTAGAAGAAAAGACTGTGTTTGGTTCTGCCTTTTGCAGCCAATTTTTTCTCTCAGAGCATCTCTGAAAGACGCAATGATCCAGAAAATGTCTTTATTTCTCTGGTAAATGTGCAGTGGATCTCTGGGGGGACAGCTGTCAAAATGCTGAATTTGCCCATGAAAGACTCCTATTCAGTCGGCATCAGCTTCTTGCCAAGGTTTCTTCCCCCAGACATCCTGGGTGCGATGTCTAACATGTGACTGCTACAGACCAAGACAGGTCACTTTCAGGATGACCTTGAGTCCTTTCACATCTTCAGAAAGCCCGCATGCCTGGGCAGCAGGCAATTTGGGAGCTTGACTGATATGCTCCTAAGGGTGCGGTTTCTCCCTCATCAGTCAGACCAAGGGAAATCTCAGGAACTCTGTTAGAGAAATAGTGTGTCTCTAGATCCAAGAGACACATCAGTTCCTCTTTTAGAAATGAATGTTAGCCCATTCTATCATAATGTAGCAGGTGAATTCAATTAAAACAGATACTTTTTTATCAATTAATTTTCGTCAGGGTTTCTCTGTGTGGCCCTGGCTGTCCTGGCACTCACTCTTTAGACCAGGCTGGCCCCAAACTTGCAGAGATCCTCTTGCCGTTGCCTCCCTAGTGCTGGGACTAACGGTGTGTGCCACCATACCTAGCTAAAAATATGTAATTTGTTTAACCGACAGGAATTTACCTGATATTTTAGTGGGCAGCGATTGCCTGGGAGACTCTTTTTTGATTAAGCACACCACAAAATGAAACATTTTCCTTTAGTTGGAAACTGAGAATACTTTTTCTAAGAAGATCACATATCTGACTGTGCTTTGGAAGCTGAGTGAATACTGATGAGTGTGCTAGGCACAATAACTGGCCATAAACTTTTATTAAAATGGTATTTTACAGTGGACCGCACACACAGCCTTGTCACTGTAAGCCGTAAGACACTAACACTGGAAACAGCTCAGGGCCTGTTTGCAGCCATGTCCCACCTCTTAAAACAGAGTCAGAGCCCAAGCACACCCTGAGACCGTACAGCCACGACTCAGGAAGCTGTCGGGACAGGGAAGCAAGTCAGGGGACATACAGAATGCAGGAAGCTCTACCCGGAAATGACCCTGTTTCTTTCCCTAATCAACAGTATAAAAAAGGGAGGGGGTGCTAGAGACTAAACCAAGCATAAATGGCATTACATGCAAAACTAAGACATGCTTGGATCCCGATTTGACCAAAATAAAAAGACAGTCTTGAAAAGTAGACATGCACTTCCTATAACGGAGGGATTACTGTGATTCTATTTTAGGAGAGGAAGAACTCAGAGGAGGGAAGAGGCGGGAACAGGGAGGGGAAGCAAGAAGGAGGGATGGGAATGGGGGGAGGGGGAGGGAAGGAGGAGAGGGAGGGGCACGGTAAGAGAGGCAGAAAGGGAAGGGAACTGGAAAGAAGGAAAAGACAGGAAGTGGAAGAGAAGGAGGGAAGGGGAAAGGAAGGGGGAGAAAGGAAGAAGGAGGGGGAGGGGGGAAGAACAAAGGAGAGAGGTAAGAGGGGGGCGGGGGTGGAGAGGAGGGGCGGGGTGGAGAGGAGGGGGCGGGGTGGAGAGGAGGGGGGCGGGGGTGGAGAGGGGGGCGGGGGTGGAGAGGGGGGGCGGGGGTGGAGGGGGGGCGGGGGTGGAGAGGGGGGGGCGGGGGTGGAGAGGGGGGGCGGGGGTGGAGAGGAGGGGGCGGGGTGGAGAGGAGGGGGCGGGGTGGAGAGGAGGGGGCGGGGTGGAGAGGAGGGGGCGGGGTGGAGAGGAGGGGGGCAGGCAGGCATTGCCCATGAGCCGCATAATGGAGGCAAGCTGACTGAACAAAGCGAGAGACAGATGGAAGCCAACAGCAACATGGTAACTGCGAACGCTGGGGGATGCTGGGTGGGTTCTTTATTTTCTCTCCCTTGGTTCACATTGTTACAAGGCTAGAAACTGACAGAGTCCACGGGCATTCGCCACTGACCGCACCACTGCCCCTGACAGGCCATGACGACATACCTGCTCCAATGGGAGCTTTGCAGTCCAGGCAGCATCTAGAAGATTCTTCCTCTGACTTTTAGGAGCATCTCTTACCCGAAGAAAGAGTTCGTGTGCATTCACCCTGCATAGCTGACACACACCATGTTCTGTCGCAAACACCTGGGCCCTCAGGTAACTGTTACTGGATCGGATCCAGAATTCCTCCTGGCATTTCTGGGAGCAGAACCGTGAGTCCCAGGCGCTGAGCCCTTGCTCAGGCTGGCAGGTGGGTTGCTGGCAGCGGAGACAGAGTGGCCTCCCTTCCTTATCCACGGCCTGAATGTAGCCTTTGGATGAGGTTGGCTCAACGGTGGGGTCAGCCGGACAGGGCTTCAGAGACGGGACACAGGCTCTGTCAAGCTTTCTACGATTGAACAAGACACCGTACGGGTGAGCAATGAAGCTGGGCCCAGATCTGATGTTCAGTCAGGAGGTGAAATAGCTGTGGTCGGTACCCCATAGTCACCCCACAAAAATGAATTCGACACAAGCACCCCCTTTCGGGCACTGAGCACTTGCAGACGGCAGCCGATGCTGGCCAATGAGACGCACCTGAAATGCTCATTCAAACTAGTGCGAGCTCCCTGGTGTCTGCGCTGCCCTCACTGGCTGGCACAGACACCTCCTCAGCCTCGGCACTATGGATTCTTCCTGGTTTTTTGCTGCCTTGCAGGGCGAAGGTACTGTCACAGCCAGAGGGACAGGGATAAGAACAGAAAACCTGCTAAATTTCAGGTTTCTCCAGGTAAACGCCAAGTTGACCAGGTAAACATTAGAGGTGGAACACAACAGGGCACTCGCTCACTGGACCAGATCCCAAGCATACTGGGTTGATGACAGCCCACTGGGACAGCGCCAGGCTGGCTCAGGGCTCAGGCCTGAGGTCAGGTCGCCCAGGCTTGGGGCAGGTCACATGGGGCCCTGGTTTGGGGCATCCCTCATCTCTAATGTCTACGGTGATGAGCTCATGGCCTCTGAGGTTGTTAGAAGGCCTAAAAAGCTACTGACTCGTGACGTCTGAAGTGGCCACAGCAGGGGGCTGTCATCACAGAAATTGCTGTGTGATATGGAAGCAGTGTTCTTTACTATGTGTAAGAATCACGGGCCACTTACTCTTTAGAAGGGTCCTGTGTCCTGGATTCCCTGGCGATCAGACGGATGTGGCCGCCATCAGCTTTCACCTTATTCATGGAGGCCGTGGCAACATCTTCTTTAGTGATATATCTAGAACAATTAGATGTTAAATATGTTTTTTCCTCATACAGGAGTTTCTGGGGAGGGAGACACATGGCTCGGTGTTTACCCGCTGCCGAGGCGCCCGTGCTCCGGTAATTAAATCTTCAGCCATGCCGCCGTAAGCAACCCTGAGTAAGTTCACAGGCCACACACACACACACACACACACACACACACACACACACGAAGGGGTGGATACAGAAGTGAGACTAGCTAAGAAGAAGAGGCCAGTGGGAGGGGACAAGGGAGGGTATTGGGGGGTGAGTGTGGATATAAAAAGGAAAAGTTTCAGTATTCTTTCCTGTTTTGAGTCCCATTTTGTAGTCTTGGCTGGCCTGAAACTCCCTGTGTAGGCCAAGCTGGCCTTGAACTCGCAGAGATCTGCTTGTCTCTGCTTTACAAAGTGCTGGTGTTAAGAATGTGCGCTACTCAGTTATTTTCTGCATTTTTAGAAAATCCTTGCAATTTAAAAATTGTGTGTGTGCATGTATGCATGTACACACAGAGAGGAAGAGACGAAGGAGGGAGGATGGAGAGAGAGAGAGAGAGAGAGAGAGAGAGAGGAGAAAGTGAGCACCAGCATGAGTGAGCACATGCAGTACCTACAATGGCCAGAAGAGGGCACCAGATTCCTACTGGAAAAGGAGTAATAAGCAGTTGTGAGCTGTCCAATATTGGGTGCTGGAAATCAAACCCAGATCCTCTTAAGCAGCAAGTACTTGTAACCCTCGTAACCACTGAGCCAGCTCTATAGCCCCTTAAATCTTTTAAAAACAAGGACTGAACTCAAGTTTGGTGGCAAATACCTTTACCCACTGAGCCATCTAGCCAGACCACCGTGGGTTGCCAATACAATCTCAACTTGATGGATGTCCCTTTTCCACCCGGTACCAACTCTGGAACCTACCTCATGCGTGCTAGTCAAGTGTTCTGCACTGTTTTCTCAAGCAGTATCTGTAACTTAGGTTCACAGTGCTCCTGGCAAAAGCAAGGTCCAATTATGTTTCCTATGCTGACCATGACGTTTGGAAACATGTGTGTCCTTCTGGCTGCTACTTGTTATGTGGGAAACGCATATAACTTTGCTCCCAATCAGTTGTCACGACATTCACTCCTCCAAGGAACTCGAGAGTCATTCATGATTTTTAATTGTTAACTAAACACTGCCTAGTTGAGGCATTGCTGGGATCTGCTTAGCCTGTGGGCACGTCTGTGGGCAAACGTCGATAGTTCACTAGCGTAGGAGGTACCAGCCACTGTGGGTGGCACCATTTCCTGGCAGATAGATGGCCCCACTTTGTGTAAGAAAGCTAGCAAGAACACAAACAGAGCGAGCCAGACGGATAACCAGCAGGCAGCAAACCTCATGGTTCCTCCCTCTTAGGAGTTCCCAGCCCAACTTCCCTCATCGATGATGGAGTGTGACCTGAAGTAGAAGCCGATCAAATCCTTTCCTGTCCAAGTTACTCCTGCTGAGTATTTCCTTATAGCGAGAGAACTAGAACACCGACATTTTCAAAGTTGGAAGAAAGGAAAGAGAGGATGTGGGCATAATGATCAAATACACGCATGACTGACAGTCTAAAGGGAACTGCCTCTCAAGCTGCAGGAAACTTCCCAAGTGAGTCCCTCGTCTTCTGAATCTCTCTGAGGCCTCAGCAAATCACCTCTTCAGCCTCAACCCTGCACAGCTTTTGTGTGAACGAGTCTTTTAGTTAACTGAGTTCAACTGGATCTCCTATAAGCTCAGGGTTTCGGCCCAAAATAGCAGCCCCTTAACTTGCTCTTTTGGTGCGGGAACCAGACCCTCTAGCGAACTATCAGTAACACACCTGGTGTAGATGCTAGAAGTAAAAAAGAAAATAATTCATTTAAAGGTGAAGGGGGAATTAAGTAGGTGAAATGCAAATTATCCAATTATTTTTTTTCTAATTAGCATGACCCAGTTTCTAAGCTAGTTTACCCTTACTGTAGATATTTTAAATTCCACATAAATTTAAATACAAATTTCTTCATGCCCAGATTTTTATTTTTTAACGTGGGTGATGGGGATTTGAATACTGGCCTTCGTGCCCACACAGCAAGTTCTCTTTACTCACCGGAACCATCTGCCCAGCCCTCTCTATTCATTTTAATTGTTCCATGCACTCCATAATGTGGAGGATAAACCATGTAATGACCTATGAACCCAGTTTCTGATTAGTGGGCTGTGAGGCAACATTTATACCCACCACATTTAAAAAATGCTCTAGAGTCTAAAGAAGACACGGGTCTCTAAAGATATTTTGGTTTGTGCGTGTAGCTGTTTGTCTGCACACATGTCTGTGTACCACTTGTGTGCCTAGTGCGTTAGGGAAGCAGAGGTGGCATCTGATCTCCTGGAGCTGGAGTTACAGTCTGTCTTGAGCTGCCCTGTGGGTGCTGGGAACTGAACCTGGGTCTTCTAGAAGAGCAGCCAGTGCTCCTAACCCCTGAACAATCTCTCCAGCCCTCCACTGTATTTTTAACACATGAACTGTATATATAGGAATTAGGGTCATGATCCAGGGCTTAAAGTGCTCGATGAGCAAATGTGAGAACCAGGGTTTGGATGCCCAAGAACCCACGTGTATGCGATAGGCGTGGCAGCCCACTGAACTCTGCCTCAGAAACCATATAAGTAAGCTATGGGTTTGAGAGACATGCCTCAGTGAAAAAGATAGAAAGGCAATTGAGGATATTCCCTACACACACACACACACACACACACACACACACACACACACACGAAACACAAACACACATATATACTAAATCCCCAGAACTAGAACTTTTAACTCTAGGTTAAAAGTCTTGGCTGCTTTGAGCTGCACTTAGTGCCATACACCTTTAATCCCAGCACTTAGGAGACAGAGGCAGGTGGATCTCTGTGAGTTCAAGGCCAGCCTGGTCTACGTAGTGAGTTCTGGGACAGCCAGAGAACACAGTGAATACGGTGAGAGAAAACAAAAGCCAACGACAGTCTCGGCTGCTGTATGTGTGGGTAAGTCCTGACAGGCTGTTCTCTGCTGCAGTGTGGCAGTACAGGGCTCTACCAGTGGGGAGCGCTCATCTCCTCATGTTTTCACTAGCAAAACAACGCCAAGACTAACAGGGTAGCAGGCATCTGGACCCCAGTGGTCCTATGGTGTGATGGGAGGCAGACAGGAGAGCCCTGGAGTTTCTGGGCCATCTAGGCAGAATTAAATACTGAACATGACCACTTGCTTTCATATAAAAAGGTTAAACATTAAGTTTTTGGAAACTGTAAGAAAGACATTGAGGGCAAAGAAGGGAAGTGACACCTTTTAAGACTTAGTGTCAAGTTACCAATATTCCATTTTTCATTGTGGCCTGCAGACATTCATGGAAGTAAGTATGCCAGCTCCCAAAAGGAGTATGGTAAATCTCAATTTTCGCAAACACAGAACACTGGTACCTACAAAAACCAGTGTCTGAATAAGATTCCAGTAGAGGATAGACATCTAAAAAATTTCTAAAGATTTTTTTTTTTTTTTTTCCTGAGTGTTCTATCTGCCTGTATGCCTGCACACCAGAAGAGGGCATTAGAGCTCACTAGAGATTGTTGTGAGCCACCATGTGGCTTTTGGAAGAACAGCCAATGCTCTTGACCTCTGAGCCATCGCTCTAGCCCCCAGGATAGGCATTTTTAAAAGAAGTGTGTGCCTTGGGAAGTGGCTCATAGTGATGGATTGATGGATATATCCCTGGGCTCTAGGGTGCTGGCCTGCTAGTAGGAGGGTCAAACATAACAGGACTGCCACTAAGTCAGGCCCAGTCTTTGAGAAATGGAACTCATTCAGGAACAATGCCATGGTTGTCGGTCTTGGTCATTTCCAGTCATTGTGACTGAGTCATCTGGAAGCTGGCTTCGATACCTCAGCTTGAATAAGGCCTACAACTAACTGCTGGGGCTCTTTGCTGTAGCTGTAATCTTGTGGGACATCTAATCATTTTTTTCAGGAATACCAAAATTTAGTGCTTTTGTCTTTTTTGTTGTTGCTCTTCTTGAGACGTTCAGTGTGTGTGTGTGTGTGTGTGTGTGTGTGTGTGTGTGTGTGTGTGTGTGTGTATGAAAGTGTGAATACATTTGGGTGCATATATGGAGGCCGAGGGTAGTTGTCAGGTGTCTTGCTGCTGGATCACATCCCACATTACCAAAACAGGGTCTCTTGCTGAGATGGGGCTCTCTAATTTGGCCGGTCTAGCTAGTCAGCTTGCCCAAAGGACCCCTGTCTCTGTGTCCTGAGCTGATGGCTGCATCAACTCAGCTTATATCTGGGTGCTGGGGTATGAACTTTGGTCTTCATACAGGTGATGTACATACTGAGCCATGTCTCCAGCCTGACATCTAATAATTTAAAGACATGAATCCTCCCTGCGCATGCCTAGGAAGGGAAGTGTGATGCATCTCTCTTCATCTAAGAGGTTCCTGCGTTAAATTTCTCTAAAAAGTAATCAGGTAGGATGAGAAGGGGGAGAGACTAGGGGTCTAGCGCTGCCTCTGGGGGGGGGGCTCTGCCTCTCAGCCCGGGCTCCGGCACCTGCTCTGTAGACACACCCTTCCTCCTGCCACAGCCACTCAGTGACGGCCAGCACAGGATGTCCCTTTCTCTTCCTCCCTCTGATCAGTCACCAAGGTGTCTAGATGAACCCTGGCAACATCCCCTTCCGATCCCAGGGTCGATTCCTTAAACAAGGAGGTCCCTAGGTGTGTTCTGTAGTTGTGGTCATCTAAAACGCCTCCACTGCGACCCTTAAGGGGACATGGTGCCTGTGGAGGCCAGAGGAGGGAGGACTTAGATCCCCTTGAACTGGATCACAGATGACTGTAAGCCGTGATGCGTGTGCTGGGAACCAAACCCAGGTCCTCTGCAAGAGCCGCAAGGTCACATAACCACTGAGCTATCTCGCCAGTCCCTTACTTATTAATGCAATAAAGACTTACAGAGGAAGGTGTGTTAGGTTTGTCACTCTGGGATTTCCTTCATACAGAGAACTTTACTACAGAGCAGCTGGCAACTTCTCCTGGCACCTCTTTGTTCCGTGCCGAGAGAACCAGGGTCTGTGACCACAGAGAAAGCCACTGAAGGGAGTCACAGATGCTTACGATGTCACATATGGGATTAGAAATGGACTTTTGGTGATGATGGCAGATGATACTAAAAATGTGTCACAGTTAACCTTTACTTTCCAACCACGGACCTGACCATTATTTTCCACTTCTAGAAACACGGTGGCATGTTACAATAGGACCAGCCCCTGCTGCATGGCAGGTGGAGACCCAGTACATGCCCTGAGTCTCTCTGCAGTAACTGCCCAGGCTCAGTAGCTCGCAGGTGCCACAACCCCTGTCTCTGAGTAGGGTTCCCTATAAGCAAAGTACAACGTGATGTCTTCCAGCAGACCTCACTGAAATCGCTGCTATGAAATGATGTAACTATTACTAAGTATAATTCCTTTTTTCCTCCCTCCCTTCCTCCGTCCCTCCCAGTAAGGTCTCATGTTGCCCAGACTGTCTTTGAACTCCTCATATAGCTGGGAATGACCTTGAGTTCCTGATCTTCATGCCCCCCCCCCTTAAGGGATGGAATTAGAAGTGTGTGCCCACAGCTGGTTTATTCAGTGCTACAAAGGAGCCCAGGGCTTGTAGAGGCAGGTCAACACACTATCTGCGGCATAGTTTCCTCAACTTACTAAAATGTCATCAGTGGTCCACAAGGCGCCTCGGATGCTTACAACATCTCAGACGGGGATTGGAATGCAATCAGCCAATAGAAAGAGCCATGGGAAACAAGACGGGAGGAAAGGCCACTCCTACCTCTTAGCACTGTTCTCTCTGGCCTGTTGTTTTGTGATCTCTTCCAAGGCCAGGAGTGGGCTGTGGAACAGCCGCCCACTTTTCCTGATCACCTTCTGCTTCATGGCAGTCAGACTAGTCCACTCTCGGACAAACCTCAAAATCTGGCAGGAGAAACGAGGAAGAGTTCACAGTTCCCCTTTGAAAGTCACGGTATTCACAACCTCAGAAAACCGATGTCTTACAGCACCCTCAAACAGCTTGAGTCCTATAGTTTGTCTCCTCAACTGGACACACGACTTCCATGGTATGGATTGCCTATGCCCTTCGATCCAGAGTCTCTAGAGGCACTTCAACAGTCCAGCACATGCCCTGATCACACAGGCTCCAACAGTGAGCATGCGCTCACAGGGCACAAGTACGGACCCCTGCAGCAGCCCGGGGGAAAGCTGACTGCAGGGGAGCAGATGCTGCAGGGGCCACAGAGGATGGAGCAACTCCCCACCATCACCCTGTAGTACATGCCTCAGACAGCACAGGACAAAAGCCAGCGATAAACTGAGACTTGTCACAATTGTTCTTTATTAATCAATCATGGGTAACCGGTTCACTGGCTTTGGTTTTATTACCTATCAGTCTGTCTGTCTGTCTGTCTACCTACTTACCTATCATCTACCTATCTCCATCAATCACATATCTATGTATCTATATATGCATCTACCCAATCTGTCTATCATCTCTCCGAATCTGAGCATCAGTATTAACTGATGCCAAAGGAAATAGCTCACCGCTATAGCTCACCGCTACCTCATGCTATCAGAGGCTGCAGCTTGACCTCCAGGCACTATTTCATTTCCACGAACAGGACAGTAAAAGCAAAACCAAGCAAACCAAACCCCGGCTCTTCCTTGCAGATATAAATGACGGCACACACGAGGAGGTTAGGATCTCCCAGGCAGCTGCCTGGCCTGCAGCTGCAGCTGCAGCACTCGGGGCCGTCTGGCAGTGAATCCAGAGTCACAGTGTGGTATCATCCTGGCTCTTTGGAATGTGCCATTGTCAGAATTTAACCTCAGAAGACGAAGTGTGATTCCGACAGATGTATCACCGCTGCTAATCCGACGGATGAGATGAAATATGTCTGCCTTCACAGCCATGGCAGGTGTGATCACTCACCAAGCAAGCAGATGCCACATTTATTCTTAGCACTGGTGCAATTAATAGACACTGACTGGATGGATAAAAATGCAGCCTGCAATCTGACTCTGCGACAGTCATAAGGTTTGTTTCATTAAACTAAAAGTGACCTCTAAAATTACTAAAATAATTTCATTTCAAATAAATGCAACTGTATTATTTAGCACTCTTCTTACCAGTGAGCGATTCTGTTTTAGTTGAAAGCTTGCTGGTAAGTCCTCCCAAAGGTCTAGTTTTATATCCAAAGGAATGAAATTACAGCTCATCGGCTTTCCATCCTGATAACAGATGAGGAGACCTTGTTAGTGCACTTTAGTCCACAGGTACCAGTAACTACTTAAAGTTTAATTCTAATGCAGCATGGCTAGTCTCCTAAAAAGCACACCAGGAGGCACATTTGAGACGAGGGTGTACCCCACATGAGTCCCCTGCAGAGCTGAGGTGAGACAGGGTGCGGCACTCTACCTGGACACGGCCCAAGCATCCTGCAGTCAGCCTGGATGCTGTACTCACTGCCCCGACATAATTCTCCCCTGCCTAACCTTGGAGGAATACACAGGGATGATAAAAAACTGTAAACTAACACAGAAGAGAAGCACATCCTCGACAGTAACACAAGCACCTGCAAATCCCCAAGTGATCTTTAGAGTATTAAAGAGCTGTCTCCTAGCAAATGACAGCATTCATAAACATCTGACTGTCCCTCCCCGGGTGGGCTGACACAGCTGCCCATTGTCACTGTCAGGAGGGGAAGGGAGACAGAGAAATTCTAGAGACTTATTTAAAAATCTGCTTCTCCAAAGCCATGTTACATTGCTGCTCCATGAAGACCAGCTGTCCACGCTCCTATCTGCAGAGGAAGCTAGAACTGCATCGAGGAGGGCCACCTCTCAAGCCCGAGCGGATGTCGTCTTTTTATTTATTTTTCGGTTTTTCGAGACAGGGTTTCTCTGTGTTGCTTTGGAGCCTGTCCTGGAACTCGGTCCTTTTTAAAGGAGGGGATGACTGCCACGTGAAAATTCACTACATCAACAACAGTTCCTCATATTCAAATCTCTTAGTCAAAACAAATGCCAGCAGCCCACAATTGTTTTGGAAGAAGAAAACGATGCCGGCATTTATGACGTGATATTTACCTGTGTATGTAATCACATAATTCTAAATTTGGAGATACAATTCCAGATCCTGGACTTGGGATTCTCCCAGCAATAATCAGTTCTTCCTGACATAGGGTGCTAAAGTTCTGTTGCTGACTCCCCATGGGTTACATGCGTAGGCAGTGAACTAAGGATTTTACAAACTTCTGCTTGTAGAGGGGTTCCTTGGGCCCTTCTAGGGTAAAACGGTAAACTTTCCTCCCCACCCAGTCATAGCTGAGAAAAGAAGTCGACATTTCATCCGTCTACATCTCCTGTTTAGGAAATGACAGTAGCTGAATGATGCTATTTTTATGGTAATGGGATATGAAAGTATTTGGAACAGCCATAAAAATGTCTGTGAGTCTGTGGACAGAAATGTTAAGGGCAGGAAGCCCAGGCGGAGACCAGGAGGCTGCTTGGGTACTCCACCTTTTATCAGGAATATCTAAGTATAGATTGTTTCCTCCATCTCCACCCCAAGGAGGAAGGCCACTGCCCATACAATACAGTGTTTGCAGACCCAAGGGGCTTCTGAAGCCATGCTCTGTTCTGACTGGGCAGTCTCTTGGCTCCTAATCTTTATCTATCCATGTGGGGTCATCGTTCTGCTCCTTCCATGCGACGGTGAGAAGGGCACAGCCTGGAGCTCCATCAGGAGGTGGGCACGTGTACTAAAGACTGCTTGGAGGGGCGTGGGCAAGTCCTGCGTGCTCCCCAGTCTGCCTCCCCTCGTGCAGAAGCTCCCCAGTCTGGGCTGGGATTCAGGACCACGGGGGGGACAAGTACCGCCTTGCTTGGTCTCTGGTGACTCAGTCTCATTGTGGTCCCACAGTGGATGCTGTGCAGTGATTTGGTGCCTGCAATCATTTCCTTCTGACTGAACGTGATGGCACAGCACACACATATAGCAAATCTGCTTTAGCAGAAAACACAATTGGGGGCTGGAGAGATGGCTCAGAAGTTAAGAGCACTGGCTGCTCTTCAGAGGTCCCGAGTTCAGTTCCCAGCACCCACATAAGATCTGGTGCCCCTTCTGGCATACAGGCATAAATGCAGGCAGAACACTGTATGCATAATCAATCAATCTATCAACCAATCAATCTTTTAAAAAAAGAAAACACAGTTGAAGGCAGTTTGGTCCCTTCCTTCCGTCCTTCCTTCCGTCCTTCCTTCCTTCCTTCCTTCCTTCCTTCCTTCCTTCCTTCCTTCCTTCCTGATTTTTTGAGACAGGGTTTCTCTGTGTAACAGCCCTGGTTGTCCTGGGACACACTTGTAGACCAGGCTGGCCTCGAACTCACAGAGATCCACCTGCCCCTGCCTCCTGAGTGCTGTGATTAAAGGCGTGCACCACCACTGCCTGGCTCTTTCTTTGCTTTTTCAGTGCTCGATAGTGAACTCAGGGCCTTGTACATGCCCAGCAAACACTGTTCTATTAACCAACATTCTCAGCTCCTTAAGTCATATCTTAAAAACCATTCTTTCAAGCTAGCAAGATGGTTACATGGGGAAAGGTGTTTGATGCCAAGTGCGTGAACTAAGATCAATTCCCTGAACCCATGTGATAGGAGGAGAGAATGGAGTCCTGAAGTTGTTTTCTGATCTCCACACACATGCGACACAAGAAAGTCTCCTACACTAAAGAAATACAATAGTGAAAGAGACAAAAAGTATCCTTTCAATAGAATGGACCATGTATTTATAAAATTGCAAACACAGTTTCTATTAGAAATTCAAAACTGAATAAACAGGTATTTAAAATCTCTGCCAACTTCTCCATACTCATATCAGCGTAGTTAGGCTAATGATTCTCACATAGCTGCCAAGCTCTTCTCAGAGGGCTACGGAATCACAAGTTGGGGTATTATCTGTCTGTCAAGCTCTTACTCCCCAATGACTGAGTTCTCCTTAACAGTCTTGCAGGTGGATCTCTGAGTTTGAGGCCAGCACGGTCTACAGTGTGAGTTCCAGGACAGCCAGGGCTACCGAGAAACCCTGTCTTGACCACCCCCACACTCCCAAAACAAAACAAACAAAACAAAACAAAAAAAAAAAACAAAAAACAAAGCCAAACAAAAAGCACTTGTTATTTGTACAAATACCAGTTATTTTTAAACTGATTAGGAATACGCGAATATTTTAAGTGTCTTCATTTTACTACAGAATGGATTGGGTATCAATAGGTATAACCCATAATCAACAAGAGCTCTGTGTGGCTTCAATACGATTTTGTCATAAAAAGGGCTCCTCAGACTAAAATGTGTGACCTTTGCCAGCAGAGGAAGCCTTCTGTCTGACATCCAGCATGGAGGGTGGGGTGGGGGTGAGGCAGTTGAAGAAAGGGGTCCGGTGTTAGGCAGCTACAAAAACATTGCTAAAAATGCTAAGAGATCTACAGGAATGAGCTTATTCTATCCTTGCAACAAACCCTCCTTACATTTTATTTATTTGTTTGTTTGTTTGTTTGTTTTTTTGAGACAGCATTTCTCTGTGGTTTTAGAGGCTGTCCTGAAACTAGCTCTTATAGACCAGGCTGGTCTCGAACTCACAGAGATCTGCCTGCCTCTGCCTCCTGAGTGCTGGGACTAGAGGTATGTGCCACAATCCCCCGGCCCTCCTTACATTTTATAGCTGAGGCAATTGAAGCAGAACACACAGCTGGACGTGTCCAAGATAAGCAATAACACTGACATCGAGGTCTCCTTCCCTGAAGTCTAAATATTCTGCTTTTGTCTCTCATTGTCTTTAGATTTTACACAGGAATTTGATGATGAGCTATGTGGAGGGAAAAAACAGGGCGCCTGTCTCACTGTTAAAGATCTTCATTGAAAGGTGGCACAGGAAAGTCTGTCTTTATATTCTGAGATACAGGGTGCGTGTGACACTCACCTTGGTGTAGAGGTGGATCCGGTCTGTGTTCCTACTTGCACAAAACATGAAGGTCTCCCACACAGGAAGGGTGCCTGAATTGTTCAACTGCTCTAAGGAAGAAGACAAAAGAGGATCTGAAAGGCCGGCCTACCCTCTGTCTAAAGCGGCAGATTTGGATCTGGAGACATGGATGGCTCAGCAGCTAGGAACATTTGCTGACCTTTCAGAGACTGCAGTTTGATGCCCAACCCCCACTGGCGTGGCTCATAACTCCCTGTAACTCCCGCTTGAGCGGCTGTAATGCCCTCCTCTCTGGGTATCCACACACACGGGCTCAGACACATAAATAAAATAAAATAGATATTCAAGAAATAGCGTATTTCTCTGTTGTACAGGTTATAATGATGAAATAGTGATGTATGATAAGCTTGTCTGTCTAGGTTTGAAATAAAATTCTCAAGGCAGGTCTTAAAAAGCATCAGCATATTTGGAACCTGGGCAGCCTTTTGCTAATGACTGAACAAGTAGCAACCGATTTAGAATCTTTGGAGAGATGTGAGTTTGTCAGAAGGGACCCTTCCCTGACACCAGAAACCATCACCAGACTTGAAGGGGCTTAGAATGTCTCCCCTTTGCTAAGCATCCTGCAGCTGGAACGAAATAGCCCCCATTTGATGATGAGCATCAGGACAGCCCTGCGGAGTACCACTGATGTGCCTGGTTCCCTGTCTCATCCACACGGAGATGACTAGACATGCTTAGTTCCTCCTCGGCACTTAAAAGCATTTCCTGGGTCCCATTACCCAGAATTCTCCAGAAGAGACAAAACTAGTGGAGGCAAGTCTACATAATAATTAGAGTCAAAGGGGCTGAGGCTGTAGACTGTTTGTCTAGCATGCCGAAAGACCCTGGGATGGACCCCTAATACAACTAAAGTGAGTGCAGTTAATGCCCACTAAACAAATCAGTGGCCCAGGAATTACACTAACTACGATCCTCACTGCATCTCTCATATGAAAAGCACATTTTAACAGGATCTCAGCCATAAAATGGGCTCTAGAGTTGCACTCTTAAAATGCACTTACTATTTTTTATTTATGCGATGTGTACATCTGGGCGAGTTGATGTGCACTGTGTGCATGCAATGCCAGTGGGGGCCAGAAGAGGGCATCAGATCCCAAACTAGAGTTAAAGTGGTTGTGATGCCCTTGGTTTGGGTCCTGGGAATCCAAAGTCAGATCGCTCTTGGCCACTGGCTGTCTCTCCAGTTGCAGAGCTTATACGTTTAGTTCAGCTGTGCTTTGTCACTGACCTTCGAACATTCTTTCCCAGATCTAGAAGCTCAGCTTCACTTTGCTGTCCCACTAGGCAATACCATCATCACACTATAGTTTCCTAGTCTAGGCACTGGCTACGTTACAAGTCTAGTTTGTGGACTATTCCTATCAATGAAAAGAAACAACAAACTCCAAGAACTAGAGAATGACAGGGAGGGACATGATAGTGGGAAGGGAGAGGGGAGGGCAAACGTGGTTAAGGTACAATATGCATATATAGAACTGTCATCGTGAAAAGCCACTCGCTCACAAAATGAGTGAGTGTTAATGATTCTCAGAAATTGGTAGCTAATAGTCAACGATGACAAAGGCATGTTGCAATTATTATTGCCTAGGTGGCAGCTGTTAAGAAGTTGCTGTGTGAGCCCGTTTGAGTGAGCTCATGGCTACAATACTACTGCCCCTCAGATCCATATATGACATACATGTATGACATATATGTATGGATTTAGTTCTAGACTCCTAGAAGCTTTTCAGCATGGGGCTGGTGAGATGACTCAGTGGGTAAAGGCACTCAATATGCAAATCTAGTGACCTGAGTTCAATCCCGGGAACCTTCATAAAGATGGAGGAGAGAATCAACTACACACACACACACACACACACACACACACACACACACACACACACACACAGGAATAAATCCTGGAAAAATGACTAAAATCTCTCAGGGAGCTGACTCCCGTTTTGTTCACACGCATGCGCAAAGACTCACCTACTAAATAGCAAACAAAGCAGCTGAAGGCACAAGGTACTGCTGGTCCAGACTCTGGACAAACAAAAGGCACAGCTGCAGGTGGCAAGTGTGTGCCTTGGTTTAACAAGGTTCTTTCTGCCGACCTTGGTCAGAAGAACATTTGTAATCAGCGTGTTTTCATACTGGGAGAACTATGTAATAATGTGTAAAGATTAGAAGTCATTCTCTGACAAAATGCCAATTGGGTCAATGTCAAAGTAGCTGACACTTGTGGGAGCCGAGAGCTGCATTATGGGAACACACCCAAGAAGGGTACTTTGATAGTCACACTGCGGATGGATCTGTTGAGGACACAGCTATCCTTCCAGACTTGTATGTTTCTAGTTAGAATAAAACCGCAGCTCTACCGTAACATGTATCACTCTGGCTCTAAAAGAGGGACCAAATAGAAAAGAAAAACACCTTCTTCCTGCTGGTTTCTCATGGAAATCCATGTTTACTGGAAAGATATGACATGTGTCTCTCACTGAGATTATTGAGGCTGACCTGCGCCGAAGTCAGAAAGAAGGAAGGAGGGACAGGTACAGGGAGATGCTAGTGTGTCTGTAGTGGACAAGGGTGACACAGATCTTCAGGCTGAGTGGACTTTCTGAAAGCTAGTGACTTTTTAAAAACTACTTATTTACTTGTTAAAGCGTATGTGTGGTATGTGGTGTGTGTGTGTGTGTGTGTGTGTGTGTGTGTGTGTGTGTAGGTCAGAGGACCTTCTACTATGTGGGTCCTGGGATCAAACTCTGTGGTCAGGCTTGGTGGCAAGTGCTTTAACCCACTTGCTGGCCCCGGCTTTGGTTTTGGGCCTGGATCTCCTGTAGCCTAGGGTGACCTTGAATTCACTATGTAGCTGAGGACAACCTCGAACTTCTGATATTCTGGTCTCTAGTATGTACTACCACGGCTGGCATATGTTAATATTTATTGAGCCTGGGGCTTTGTACATGCTAGGAATGCCCTGTATCAAACGAGCTACTCCCTTGTTCTTTGTAACAGTAAGCTAGCCGATGTCTGCACCAGAGTGCATAGCTACCAACCCTGGCCCTAGCCAGGAGGAACTGTCCAATGACAATGCCCAGATTAGTTCCCCGGGTGTGTGCCATCCCAGGCCCTAGGCGCCTTCAGCACTTGGGTTTGGTCTTCTGGCAGGAACAAAGAAACTAGGGACACACGAGAGGATGAGCCCCAACTGTACCCTGCGTATGTAAAAGCTATAAAGTCAGATCCAGACAGTGCTTACTCTAACACACTTTTGGAGAAACTGAGGGAAGGAAAAGGAAGGCTGAGGAGAAAAAGGAAGAAACAAGGACACCCGAGGTTCTCTCTCTCTCTCTCTCTCTCTCTCTCTCTCTCTCTCTCTCTCTCTCTCTCTCTCTCTCAAGGCTAGGCTTCCCTGACTGCTGTCCTGGAACGAGCTCTGTAGACCAGGCTGGCCTCAAGCTCAGAGATCTGCCTCTGCCTGCTGAGGACTGAGATTAAAGGCGCACAGCATTGCCTCCACCATCACCCAGGTAGGTTCAGCAATTCTTAAATGAACATTTCATTTTGAAGCTATAACTCTCACTCCAAATGATGGGTGTTACCAACAGCTAACTCTGAAAGTTTTCAGGAGCCTTATCTAACAATTTAGAATGGTTTTAAGATATACACCAGCCGGGCGTTGGTGGCTGGCACACACCTTTAATCCCAGCACTTGGGAGGCAGAGGCAGGCACATCTCTGTGAGTTCAAAGACCAGCCTGGTCTACAGCCTCCAGAGCCGAGTTCCAGGACAGCCTCCAGAGCCATACAGAGAAACCCTGTATCAAAAAAAAAAAAAAAAAACAAAAAAAAAAAAACAAACAAAAAAACCCACCAACAAAAAAACAACAACAACAAAAAACAAACAAACAAACAAACAAACCCCCCACCACCAATTTCACTATGGTCACTAAGCAAGTCAAAAAAGAAAAGAATCCCAAATTACAGTATTCAGCCAGCTGGCCCATAAGAGATGGTATGTACAACTGCAAGCTGGCATTTACTGACCATCACAGCTGTAAGTAACGTGAACAGACCAAGCAACAAATAAATAAAACCTCAACAGCAAGGACTCCAAGTGCAGTCCTGGTTCATTTGGTCTTCGTGCCTGTGTAGAACGGGTGTATTTGCACCAGAATGCTGGGCTTACAGGTGTGCACGTCACACCTAGCTTTGCATGTGGTTGGTGGGCACCAAACTCAGGGTCCCATGCTTGCAGGGCAGGCACTTTACCCACTGACGCATCTCTCTAGCTTGTTTCAGACAGCCTTGAAATCATGTTCCTTAAAATTGTTTCTTTAAAAAAAAAATGCACACTGATTTTAGCCATCTAAAAGCATTCATTGTGACAAAGATTAATGATTTGCTGAAGAGCTGTTGTTTCTCTGTCAGTGTCATTGCTGTGGCCTGATGTCCATACGAAGACAAACAGCTCTCTCCCTGACAGTGAGTTCACTGTGGCTGGACAGGACGACATTCTGGTGGCAGTGGCAATTTATTTGCTTGTGACACTATATAGTGTTGATGCCAGCAGAGAGCCATCTAGTACTTAAAGATGTTTCTGAGAGAGGTGGCTGTTTGGAACATAAATGGGAATAAAAGGTACTTGGGACAAGGTATCACAAATCTAGTCACAGCATAAGTATATGGTACTTATTTATTTAGTTGGTTACTTTTGACACAGGGTCTCATATAACTCAGGCTAGCCTCAGACTCACTCCGTAACCCGGGATGACTTTGAATTCACAACATTCCTGTCTCTTCCTCCTCCCGAGTGCTGGGAGTACAAACTGTCACCACAATTGGTTTATGCAGTACTGGGGACTGAAGCCATAGACTCAGGCATAGTAGCTAAGGGCTCTCCCAACTGAGCCACACCCTTAGCCCTCACACAGTTACTATCTGAAGCTAGAAAGGGAAGCAGTACTTACCATTCCCCGCCTGGGACGTCAGTCTGTCTTCTTTCTCATTTTTCAATGTTTCTTCCTTGCTATTAGGCAGCTGCTCAGGTGCTGGCTGCTCAGGGAGTGGTTTTACACAGGCCAGACTAGCCTGGCCATTTTTGGAGGTGTTTTCCTGAGAACCAACTGACTCGTTTTTGTTGTCCTCCTGCGTGTGGCTGGGGCCAGCTAGAGTTATGAAAATAAAGTGAGTTACATGGAATAAGCATAGATTGAAATGCCACACCTCAATTTTATTATTAAAAAAAAAAAAAGGAAGAAATAGCTGGGCTTGGTGGCACATACTTTTGATCCCAGCACTTGGGGGGGGGCACAGGCAGGGGGACTTATAAAACATTTATCAGGAAGGACTATTTCTAAGATTCATAGATACACAAAAGTGTAAACAAGCAAACAAAGAATGTTATCTATAAACGAAGAGGGCCAACCTGAGCTTGTGTAAGAGAATTGGAGACGGGGAGGGCAGCTAACTGAATGTGGAGATCAGAACCTTAACGGAGCAATAGTAGACTATTGCACATAGAACAGGTTGTCGGGGCCAGGCTCTCAGAGAGTCCCACTCAAGTTTGGAGCTGCTGCTGAGCCCAGCTAAGGGCTTACACTGTTGGGTACAATCTACACCATCCGGAGAGCAACGGAGACCTTTTGACAGAGGAGTAATGATGATTGCAGTTTTGATGCTGGTGGTGGGTATTTTTCCCAAGGTCCCATTGTGTAGCCTTGGCTGGCCTGGAACTCACAGAGACCCATCTACCTCTGCCTCCAAAGTGCTATGATTAAATGTGTGTGCTGCTATGCCCATTATTAAAGGGTGATTCTGACTGTTTTGCATGGAAAAAATCCTGAGGGCAATCAATACTGGAGTAGAAGATGCTGCTGGGCCTGGGTAAGAGCTGACGATGCTTTCTTTCATGCCAGCGACAAGGGTCGGAGTCGGGATATATTTTGGAGTTTAACAATGGAGGGGAGAAAGACATCAAGGATATGACTGAGGATTTTAATTATTTATTTTCATTTTATGCAGATGGGCATTTTTGCCTGCATGTATGCCTGTGCACTAAATGTATACGGGGTCCATGGAGGCTGGGAGAACCTGTCAGATACTCTGGGCGGCAGCCCAGGCTCTCTCCTGCTGAGCCATCTCTCCAGCCCAGTGCTGAACATTTTTATTTCTGCAACCAACACACACACACACACACACACACACACACACACACGCCACACTGAAGGTTGACATCTGGTGCCTTCTTCAATCATTTCCCACCATACTTTGGTCTCTCATGAACCCGGAGCTCACTAATTTGGCTTTGCTGGCTAGCCAGCTGGTAAGGTCTAGAAATCTGCCTGTTTGGACATTCCCAGGGTGTGGATGTATGCTGTTCCTGGCTTTCTCTGTGGGGGCTGAGATTCAAACCTGGGTCTTAACGCTTATGCAGCAAGAGGCTGAGTGAGTAGGATGTCTACAGCCCTCAGGATTCTAGCCTAGGCCTGTCAAGCTTGAGGCTTCACTAGAGTGGTGTCTAGCCAATTTGGACATAAGCGCTTTGGCATTCAAGTCAGAGATACAAAATTGGGCAGATATTATCATCCAATGTACCCTATGCCATATTCACTTCAAAGTACCACAGGTCTGAATCAACAGCCTTTGTAGGCTGCAACATCCTAATATGGCTCATTTAATTTTTTTGAATTCTTCTGCTTAATTATTAATAATTCTGCCTTTTAATATGTTGGGGCACAAACAAACCAAGGTAGGCGATCACTATGCCAACTCTAATAATATAAGCTGACCACTGTAATGCTGAGATGACCCTGTTACTTACAATTCTTATTTTTTCTCTAAGTGGATTATTTCATGCTCACAAATGTGTTTATTTTTTAAAGTTACTTGGCAGAATGCTTATTGAATCATAGCATTTAGAAGCTTTCATTGTTGTTCTTGGCATCATAAGGGAAAAATCAGAACTATCAAACACGTGATAAGCTATGATTTAAAAAAGTTATTTATTTTAATTTAGGTCCCCCCCCCCAAGCTAGTCTTACTGTGGGCTGACATTATTTCGTAGTCACCCGTTGCTGTATTTTGATTGCTGCAACTGTCAGGGATTACAGGGGGTCACGTTAACTGTGGCAAGGGTCACTGCATGGAGAAAGCCTGTGGTTCTCGTTTAGTTTCAGAGAACAGGTGCCCGCATAACAAATACCATTACCCAGATGGCCACTTGTCAGTTTTGATAGCATTCCCAGAAGTGGGAGGGGAAAGACTTAGCAACTGATGTATTTTCCTTCAGATCAAAACCGAGAGACGAAGAAGCAAGGACAAGGGGAACGTCAGAGTTCTTTTGGCTCTGTCTTTGTTAGAGTTGGTTGGTTGTCTGAAGAATGAATATATGTTGGAGAATTGACACAAACAACTATGTATGCCACTGATAAAATAACCAATTTTCTAGCTTCCAAAACTGTCAACTTAGCATTTTTTCCATTGGCAAAAAATGTTCTCTGAAACTGAACACAGAGAGAATACTAATGGCATTTTTTTTTTTTTTTGGTGTGTTTTTGTATTTGTGTGTGTGTTGGCAGATCCCTTTAATAAAACCTTGAGAAGAGCTCATGACTTGTCAATCCAAAAAAACATAGTACAGTAGTTAGCCAAATGATTCCCTTTAAATATAGAAACCCTCTACAATTTCCTTAAAAACAAGAATGTCGACTACTGTTTCATAACAGCAGGTCTGTGATGGGCAGCACACTTGCTACCATAGCAACAAGGCTTCTCCTGCCCACTGAGCTCACATCCTGCTGACATTAATCAGAAATGCCCACTCGTGCCAGTTTAATGGCAAGACAGTGACACTCCGGATATACGTTCTGGACAGAACCAGGAGTCATTCACATTCTAGAAGGGATGAATTTATAGTCTTCACTCAGTGAGATTGTTACTCCATTTTAAGGGCTGCAGGCTGCTGAGTCACAAGACACTTTGGGAACCATGGTGTCTGAAACTGGGACGGTCTTCAGACCCCCGTCCCTCCCCTTCCCTCCACCTGGCTTCACCTGCGTGAATACTCACCAGTTCTGCCCTGAGGGTTCTCACACATCTCGCAGTAGGGAAGGACTGAGTTGTTGATGAATGTGCAGAAGGCACACTGCCACCCCTTCTTGGGAGGGGCTGGGGAGATCAGTGGGGATGCGACCTCATGGACATCGTCCATGGATCTGGCTTGCAAGGATGGTCTCCCCTCCAGGGCACTGCTGTGGTCCTTGGTGCCCAGTGACTTCCATCTTTTAGGCTCAGATCCAAAACCATTTTTGTTATCACTTGCAGCCACTGCTCTAGGGTCAGAGGCCACCACTGTCGTCTCTTTGAATGCCTCTGACTCATCACAGGATGCTTCCAACTGTCTCTTTTTCGGTTTTGGTGAGAAGAATGATCGAATATCATGTTGTCTTTCTTTTTCAAACTAGAAATCAGCCAACAGTTATCAAATGAGGGAGCAATTCCTCCTGAATGAAAGAACTTAGCATTTTCATTAACCAGACTGACAGGAAATGAATCTAATTATAGTGCCGCTCTTCATAAATACATGTAACTCAGTGGAATAAACACAAGCATGTACTAAGAGGACACAGCCATGCACTTCCTATGTCTTTTTGTTTAGCATCTATTGTGGGCTCAACTCATTTAACCCAATGCGAGCTCTGTGAAGTTGGTATTCCGGTGAGGAAACAGAAACATTATGGAGAAGTTAGGAACTTAGCTAGAAAAGTTATGAAATAAAAATATGCTTTCTAAACTACCTGGCTTAGATGCATAACAGGTAAAAGAAGGAATTGCATATGTAAACATCTCAGGCATATAAAATAATATTTTAAGTCAATCAAAAACCTAGAAAAATGCTTTCATGGGCAAAGTGTAAACACACTACACAAACTATGACACTCATATTAAGACATTGCATTTACCAGGACACATTTGTCAAATAGCATTAAAATATTCATTCTGACTGCTACATGATCACACATACATGTGAATGTGTGTTTGCACATGTATTTCATACATCTGCAACATACAAACACACAGACACAAAACACAGACACACAAGTATACAAGTGAAAAATGGGAAAAGAAAAAAGAAAACCTTTTCTTCATTTTAGAGGATTTCATTAACTTCTATTTCTGGTATCCTAAAATTTCATAATTACCTACATCTATCTGTATCTACGTAATAGTGTATATTCCTCAAAACTCTGCTCAGCACTTAGGATACCTATTTAATTTGAATAACATTTTTTATTCTTACGAATTTTCATGACTTTTTTGGGATCATTCTTCTTTCCATTTTGCTTTACTTTCTGGAATCCCTGTTAGCATGATTTTGGATTTAACCCTTTATATGTCTTCTTATTAGGCTCATTTTTTCCCTTTTTGTCCTTTTCTCCCTCTAAAACACTAAGCTTTCCTTTGCTTAACTTCCCTTTCCTATAGATTAAAAAAAATTGGCAGTCATGTGTTTTTCTTAAAAAGATCATTACATGTGTTTACTTACTATGTATATGTGTGTCTATCTGTGTGGACATGTGGGAGCTATTGCACATGTGTGATGGCCCGGGGACAGTTTGTAGGGGTCAGTTCTCTCCTTCCTCCACGTGACTAACAGAGATAGAGCCTGTGTCCTCAGGCTTGGTGGCAAGTGCCTTTAATGGCTGAGCCATTTCCCCAGCCTGGTGGTCACACACTTAACATGGCAGGAGTCTCTCGTTCCCTGTTCCCTCATTCACATTTTCAGTATCATCTCAGGTGAAGCTACTGACGACAGGTTTTTTGTTTGTTTGTCTTGTTGTTTGAGACAGGGTTTCTCTGTGTAACAACAGAGCTCCGGCTGTCCTGGAACTCACTCTGTAGACCAGGCTGGCCTTGAACTCAAGAGATCTACCTGCCCCTGCCTCCTGAGTGCTGGGACTAAAGGCGTGTGCCACTACGCCCAGTCCCTGACTAGAATTGTTAGAATCATCCCCAGCATCAATTCCTGTCTATCCATGGCATTTCCTCATCACCTCTCGACAATCAGGGACCCATGGTTGTTGGTTGTTCCTTTACACAGAGGACGAGAGACAGGGAGAGGACTGGTGGAACCGGCTGCAGGTGAGACTGCTGTGCAAGTCCAACAATCTGAGTTCAGCCCCCGGGAGCCTCCAAAGAGGAATCCCTAAGTGTGGTCCTCTGACTGCCACATGCATGCACCAACTTTAATGGAGCTATTTACCGTACGTGCTCACACTTAAGAGAAGTTCCACGAGGAAGATTTACAGTGTAGTTATCCATAATGGTTCTGTTGAAGAATCTTATGGGTTCAATCATGTTTCTTGGTCTTGTCTAGTTGACTTTTCAAATAACTACAGTGGTGGTCACCAGGGAGCAGATCGAACAACTGTGGTAAAGCTCTTACATTAATTGAACAGTCTTTCCCTCCATCTGTTTCTTTTCAGTTTAGCGAGACACTCCTTCTTCTGGCTTCTTGACACAGGGCTTCTATGTGTAACAACTCCGACTGACTATTCTGGAACTCGCTTTGTATACCAGGCTGGCCTTCAACTCACAGAGACCCATTTGCCTCTGTCTCCAGGGTGCTGGGATTTAAGGCATGCACCAGCAACCTCTGTTTTTTGTTTTTTGTTTTTCAATAGATAAACAGTTTAAAACTTTCTTTTGTTTTGTTTTGTTTTGTTTTTTTTAATGAGGAGCAAGTAAAGCATAAGTCAATATGAGGGCTATTCTTGGTCGTCAACTTGACTACATGTGGAATGAACTAAAATCCAAAAGTGGAGAGTACACCTCTGAGGGATTTTTGCTTAATCTGAAGCAGGAAGATCCACCTAGTCTGGATCTTTGAGGAGGGAAGACACTCCTTTAATCCGGATCGAATCTGGGCCACACCTTCTGCTGGAAGGCTATAGAAGGGCATGAATAGAAGGGCATGAAAGGAGGGAGATCTCACTCTGCCTGCTTGCCTTTGCCTTGCTAGCAAGTCCATTCCTTCCCTGGCATTAGAGCCTACTTCCTCTGGATCCCAGGGTAAACTGAAGACTACCTGAACATCCAGCCTCATGGACTGAAGCTACTGGATTCTTGGACTTTCTTTCCACAGCCAGCTACTGTTAGATTAGCTGGACTGCAGCTTATGAATCATTCTAACAATTCCTTTCATATATATAGATAGACTCATTCTATGAGTTCGGTTACTCTACAGAACCAAGACTAATACCGTCAGTATAGTTATATGTGAAATACACATCAGTGAGCCATCACATACATTCAGATGTGTTTAATGAAACTTAACACCATCACTGGATGCATGTATGTATAAGCCTGAGACCGATGAGGGGTGTCTTTCTCATACCCTCTTCACCTTTAAGCTAAGGTAGGGACTCTTAGCCCAGGCTCAGTGTTTTGGCTAGTCTGTCTGTCTGTCTGGCTTGTGCTGATGATCATGTCATTGCCTCCTTTGTGGGCCACCATGTGCACCTGACTTTCAGTGGCTTTTGAAGACCCAAGTTCTAGTCATCATATGTGCACCACAACTGATTTCTCCAAACACGACTGATTTTCCCACCAGTCATCTCCAGGCCCCCAGGCTACGTTTTAAATAACTTTTTTCTTTAAAGACTTACCTATCTAGCTCCCCATTTAAAGAAAGAAAAAAAAAAGTGTATAGGAGTTCTTAAACTGAAAGCAGTCTTCCCAACAAAAATGCTTAAAGAAATCTTCTAACAATTGTAGCATGAATAGCAAAAACCCAGAGACAGAGATTGGGGTTCAAGCTGAACGATCAGACAAACAAAGCAGCCAGCCACTAGCGGGTTCTCACCTCTATCAAGGCTCAGACCAAAGGGGAGGGGCTGGCCCTGTCCTCAGAGTGACTGCAGGCTGTAATGCTCCCCACCAAACCCCGACTGCCAGAGACTGATGTAAACTCCTGCCTTACATTCCTCTCTAGTGCTGAGATTAACAGTGTGGGGCCCCAAGGGCTGGGGCCACTTTTGTGTGAGCTGTTTCTCTTTTAGACTGGATCAATTTCATGTAGCTCAGGGTGGCCTTGAACTAACAGAGCTCTATCTGTCTCTATCTCTCCAGTGCTGGGCTTAAAGGTGTGTGCCACCACTGCCTGGCTAGTTAGTGTGGCTAGCTTTGCCCTCTGATCTTCTAGAAAGCTTTATTTGTTAGATCATAAACAAATTACCACCACCAACAATAAATTCTCAGGGCCTTCAAATATAGACCTTAAGTGAGCAATTTACTTATTTTTTAAAAGAACTTAAAACTATTTTAAGAATTAATGCCAGGCAGTGGTGCACACCTTTAATCCCAGCCCTCATGAGGCAGAGGCCAGAACTCTCTGAATTTGGGGCCAGCCTGGTCTACAGAGTGAGTTCTAGGACAGCCAGGGCTACATAGAGTAGCATTTGAGAAACTCATTTTGTGCTGGAGGGAACTGAGAGGGATGAGTAGCAGGTCAGCCTCTGCTGTGCTCGAGGTCACCGGCAATGTGTGGTAGTGATGTGTGAGTCCAGTACACGCGCTCATCCTCATCGGAAGCCACTGAGACTTCAGCAAGTGAAGTCCAGGAAGGAGGAAGTGGTTAGAAACAGCTGTAACAATTTCTCAAGCCAAAGGATAGAATTCTTGCAAACAGTGCGTGATTAGTGAGGGCGCTACCTAATTTTATAAGGATGGTTAAGTCGGGTAATGAGGAATGCTGTCTGTCACAGGGAGAGAAACTCACAAGAGAGTACCTTGGCCGCAGGGCTGCCAGCAGCTGGAAGGGCTGGCGGACACGGAGATTCCTTTACAATCATCAGTTAGCAACCTGATTCCCAGCATCAGTTTATTTTCTGATTAGAGCCTCTAGGCACCTGAGCAGGAAGTTACTGCTGTGGTTGCTTTGACCTTTATCAGCTATGATTGGCAGAATAATCTCTTTGGTACATCCTAAAGGTAATTAAGTGTGCTGGTTGGGAAGAGAGAAGGGTTAGTGATACATGTTCTGGCAAGCCAGCCTCTGGGACTGCCTACATACATTTGTTT
Source organism: Phodopus roborovskii (assembly GCF_943737965.1). Taxonomy (NCBI): domain Eukaryota; kingdom Metazoa; phylum Chordata; class Mammalia; order Rodentia; family Cricetidae; genus Phodopus; species Phodopus roborovskii. The sequence goes on from NW_026126585.1 coordinate 12,286,445, forward strand.
GAACATGTGTGTATTGTGTGCGTGCGTGTGTGTGTGTGTGTGTGTGTGTGTGTAAGAAGGTCTTTTATTTCCTCTACAATCTCAAAGGAACTCAAGGCCCAACTAAAGTGAAGTCATGAGAATAAAATAACTGACTTTTACTATCTCTCACCAACCTAAAATAGATAAAGAGGGACCAATTGTTCACACACTCACACACACACACACAAGCACGCACGCACACACGCACGCACACACGCACTCAATGTCATGCAGCTTAATATTTTGAGAGGAGACAGTGATGGCACTATGTCCATCTGCAGATGCGACATCCAGATGATGGGTGGGTGTTTAGGACACGGCGGGTTAATAAGAAGAGGAAGCAGCTTTTCACAAGATACTGATTTGTAAACTTTGTGTTCAAGATGCTGGCAGAACCGGTGAGTAGGATTGGAAGTTCAAGGGCAACACGGTGAAGTTGAGCAGCTTGGGAAATGTAAGATGCTGTTTTTAAAACAATGCCTCTAGTGGATTTTTTTTTTTTTTTTTTTTTTTTTGAGATAGTTTTATGGAGCTCTGGCTGGCCTTAGACTTGATAAATAGCAGAATGAACTCAGCCTTCCTGCATCTAAGACCGTAGGTAAGAGCTACCACACCCATTTCTCTAATGATTTCTATACTGTCCTTTATTATTAAGCTGAGTTTTTAGTGTTGGTGACTGTTGGAAAACGGTCCAGGAATGGAGAATTCCGAGTGTTGTGAGAAAACTCCAAGAGTTCTGTGACCTCAGTGTCTTCAAAACATGGAGTTGCTCTAGGAATGTGATTTTGTGCTCCTCCCAGAGGTATCAGATAGGAGTGGGTTTACTTCACATTGCTCATTCTGTCCTTTATATGCCTCTATGGAAAAAACATGCTTTTGCCACTTGTCCTTATAATCAGTTGTACGCAGCTTGAACTCATGAGAACTTTACTCCGGTGACTGTTCTGAACCTCAGAGTTTAAACTGTCTGAGGCTCTGAATAAAGGTGGTTATTGCATGAGATTTTTTAGTTCCCTCATTTACTGGCTCCACAGACCCACTGTCTCTCGAGTGGTGACAATGACATTCCTGGAGTTCTCCCTAGATGCGCAGATTAAAGCATCAAAGGACAAGGGACTAATATTTTCCAAACAATCATGTTTTCTAAAAATTTTACATTTATCAATAATGTGACTCCCTGTCACTTAGAGGCTAAAGAAGTTTGTCTCAGTATAACAGGCCAGGATCTCCAAATTCTAATATTCAATCTGACAGCTTAATGTTTGGCACTCATATCACACTGCCAGGATGCTTATTTTTTTTAAAAGATCCATCAGTTTTAATATTATGTGTATGAGTGTTTTGTCTGTATGTATGCCTGTGCACCATATGCATGCCTGGTGTCCACAGAGGCTGTAAGAAGGTACCCTAGAACTGGAGTTACAGACAGTTCTGAGCTGCCGTGTACTGAGCACTGGGAATCAAACTCGGGTTCTCTGCAAGAGCAGCCAGTGCTCTTAACCACTGAGCCATCTCTCCAGCCCTGTGGTTTATTTTCAAAACAAATGACTTTATTATTTCCATTATTTTTCTTAGGGAGGCAGTGACGTAGAAAGGCAAAATATTTTTATGAGCTGGTAAAGCTATGTTATCGAATAGCTACAGTATTGTTACACTTAGAAAAGTCTCTGTAGTAGTATCACGGACATGATCCAATTCATCGTGATTATTTGTCCTTTAGTCAGAGCAAGCCATTCTTTTTATGATTGATAAATAAGGAACTTAAAAGTTGGTGTTTCTAAATAGGAGATCTGACCAGACAAACATTTTCATCACTAGTGAGAATCCAAGTAACCAGAAAAAAGCCACACCTGTGACAAAGAGCCTAGGATGCTGATGTCTGATTAGCACTTCCTGGACTGTGGGGAGATGAAAGTTGCAAACATGGACCCAAAAGCTTCTTGGGCAATCTTTAGTACCCCATCCTCTCCTACTGCTGGACACTGCCCAGCCTGGAACCTGCTGTGTAGACCAGGCTGGCCCTGAATTTGCAGGGGTCCTTCTGCTTCTGCCTCCTGAGTTCTAGGATTACAGGCATGTACCACCACCACACCTGGCTCCCTGGCCTTCTTAGGTGAGGCTTTCTGGAATATACAAACACACTATAAGCTTCTGCCAGCCCAAAGCTCTTGTCAGCAGGCAGCATCTGAAAACTATAGCAGAGATGTCCCTACTCTGCGGCAAGATGCTTGCCTCCTGGTTCTACCAGTGTGTCAAAATGTTTAGACTTATGACTTGTTCTTGTTCTGTAACTGTAAAAACTTCATGGAACCATCTCCACGTTGGACCTTGCTATTTGGAGCAAGCCAAATGCATGCTTCCAGGCCACGGCTACTCATATCTATCTCAATAAAGCTTCTCTTAATTCCTTTCGAGGTGAAAGCTGTTTCTTGCAAGGACACAGAGGAAATCCCTCTCTTTGGTTACACAGCTAGCACTTGCTGTGTCCCTGTCCTCTGTTTAACCCCTGTTCAATAAAAACAAAAGGAAAATATTGCCTTTGGTGAGAAGTGCTGGGAATAAGAATTGCAAAATGCTTCTGATGGTTAGTGCCTGTTTTCTCTGTTATCAGCTCTGTTTGCCTCATGGTAAATGCAGGGTCCTTTGAGAAAAATCCCCTGGCCTTGATGATAGGATTAAAAGTCAGTTATTAGAGCTGAAGGAGTGGAAAAGGAAATGCAGACCGACTCATAAAAACAGTAGAGCACTTCAAAGCTGGTGCTGATCCGGCAGAGACCAGGCCACTGATGTCAGGGAGCGCCCATGTCAGGGTTAATGGACTCTGATCAAAGGCTTCTGTAAGGAGCCACCCTGCCTCCTGCCACTCAGCCTCAAACAAAATTAATAAAGCTGCTTTACAAATGATGACCAGGGCATCATGCTGACCTCCACACAGACACCGAACGGAACAGTGACTGAAGACCCTTCACATCTGTAACTCCACAGACAGTCTGTTTTCAAAGGAAGAGAACGACAGAGTAAGGAGTTAATACTCAAAGTGAAAAAATAGTATTTAAAGTACCTTGACAAAGAAATCACTGCTTTCTCCATCCCACTAGAGTTTCCAAACAGACCTTCCCCACATAGCTGAAAAAACATTCAACAGTGGCCCATTCTGAGGTACACCCAGTTTCTCTGCAAGCACAGAGAAAAGAGAGCCAAATAAACCAACAAAAGCAAAATAAAATACAATGTGCGCTGGCAGGATGGCTTAGGTGGTAAAAGTATCTGTGACAACCCTAGTTTGATCCCCGAGACCCACACAGAGGAGGAATGCAGACGCCTGTGACTTGTCCTTTGACTGGCACATGCAAAGTACACATTTACTTTTCTGTGCAAATATATATGTTTGTGTTAGGTTGGAACCTCCGGATCACCCCTGCATGATCCGGAAAGCGGCATTCTTGTCTCCAAACCCTGCCCTCTCAGAGAATCCCCAGCTAAGAAAAGGGGCCAGAAAGCCTAGCTCCGCATTCCTGGAGACTACAGCAGCTTCCTCCCCTGCTCCACCAGCAGTCCAAGTTCCCAGCTTTTGACCACATTTGGACAGACACATCATCACTCCTCGACTACAGCCTATAAAGTCTCCCTGCTTTAGTTCAGGTGTGTGGCTTCTCTGGCCTCGATCTCTGGGACTGAAGAACCCACCCGAGAGTTGCTTTGCTCAAATAAAGCTGTTGTTATACTTTCTCAGATCTGCTTGATCTGGCTGACTGTGGGTGTCGGCAGAGAAATCTAATATCTGGGCACAGAAAACCTGTTAGTTTGCATGTAGCTTTTCACATTGAAAAGGTGCCCTGAAACAGTGATATTTGAAAGGAGTTAAAAAAAAAAAAATCCAGACTTTCAAATAGTGTCTGGTAGTGAAAGGAAGCTCCAAGATGGGCCAAATAAAATTCAAAATGGAGCCAGGTGGTGGTGGCACATAACTTAAAAGTCTAGCACTCATGAGGCAAAGGTAGTCAGATATCTATGAGTTCAAGGCCAGCCTGGTCTACCGAGTGAGTTCCAGAACAGCCAAGGCTATACACAGAGAAACTGTCTTGAAAACTCAAAAACAAACAAACAACAACGTGGATTTGAGTTATTTTGTTCCACAGAAAGCAAGGAAGCCTTTCTAAAATTATGGGACTGAAGGGATAGATAGGTGTTATTGTTGGGCAAACATGAGGACCTGAGTTCAAACCTCAAGTACCCATGTCCAAAGTTAGTAACCTGTGACTGTACCCCAGCACTACAGGGGATCATTGGCACTAGCTGGCTGCCCGTCTAGTTCAAGGTTCAGGGAGAGGACTGTGTCTCAGTGCAATACAGGGCGTGGCAGAGCAGAGCGTCCACCTGATACTCTCCTCTGGCCTTCAACTGCATGTGTACATATAGATATGGGCAGCACATACACACATGCAGGCATACATGTACGTACATGTGTACATACATGTACGCACACACAGACACATGCACACCCAAGTGATAAAAGTTCTTTACAGAAGAATGCAACTAATAAATATACACAAAACATAAATAGAAAAATCAAAGCCATCATTCAGAACCAATTCAGGCAAAAGTCATGGATGAAAGCTAGAACCACTGGGAAGGTATGGGAACAGGACAGTCGCGTGCTCTGAAACTGTTTATCAGGGATAACTCGCCACAGAGTTTGGGAAAGCAGTTAGGCTTGCCAACATAGCACCAGTCACAGCAGTATGCTCTGCCTTAATTTATTAATAAGTTTTTTTTTTTTAAATTGGCTTTGTTCTTGAGACAGGGTTTGGTTATGTAGCTCAAGCTGGCTGGAAGGTTGCATGGAGTCTAAGCAGGCTTCAAACTTAGGACCTTCATGACTCAGCCCCCTCAGTTAAGAGGTTTTCATTTTTCTGCAGTCAGCACTTCAACCTGTTTCTTTATTACTTGTGTATTTTGAGGCAAACCATTATCCTTCCTCACCTTCAAGGTCATAAAAATATTTTCTCAGTACTATCTCTTCTGAAGGTTAGATTCGACGCTGATTGTTTTTCAGTAGAACTAAGCAGTAAGTTTTGAAACTGCTGGAAAATAAAAGCCAGTGCAGTGTCACAGTTAATTTTTGGTTCTTCAGGTTTTTCTGGCTTTAAGTAAAATAGCTTTTCAAGAGCATAAGTAATTGAGAATTTCTGTTTAAAATGATAATATCCATTTTCCAGGTATTAAGAAAGTAGAAAAAAGGGACTGGAGAGATGACTCAGTGGGTTAAAGTACTTGCTGTGGAAGCATGAGGACCTGGTGTGCACACACGCATGTGTACACACATACACAGACACACACAGACACATACACGCACACACAGAGAAAACATACACAAATGAATAAGAAAGTAGAAAAGAGGGGGCTGGAGAGATGGCTCAGTGGTTAAGAGAAATGGCTGCTCTATCCAGAGGTCCTGAGTTCAATTCCCAGCAACCACATGGTGGCTCATAACCATCTATAATGAGATCTGGTGCCCTCTTGTGGCCCAAAGGCATACATGCAGGCAGAACACTGTATACATAATAAATAAATCTTTAAAAAAAAAGTAGAAAAGAACGAGCCCCGTTCTCTTACATGAGTGAACACAGCATCCTTGCTGAGCTCTTCACAACTGTCACTTGGGGTCCACGCCTCCGCGAACTGCAGAAAACCCCACTTTTCCTTGTCATCTTCTGTGGCCTGGAGTCTCTCCTTCCTGCCATTCAGGGTGCTGCCAGTGACCTGAGCCTGGGGACAGAAACATGAAGAGTTTACTACAATCACCCCACCGCTGACACTCTCTGATTAGTACCCTGATTTTGCACCGAAGTCATAAAGTTGCCCACTGAGAAAAATCTTATTACTTTAACAGATCATGGCTTTAGTAACAGGGTTATTTTGAATTACAATGCAATCAGCAACTGTTTAGGGAGTTTTAATAGAAACACGACACGATATTCACTTTCTTTATGGAATTTTTATGTTAATGTTTTTATACTTAGGAATTTTCCCTAAATGTGATTGGAACTCATTGCAAAAGAATGTCTGTTGTGCCCCTCCCCCCACTCATTATGGTGGGACCCTCACTCTTCGTGTGATGACGTTAGGAGGCAGGGTCATGGGGAAGTGAGAGGTCGTGAATGTGGGGCCCACTTCCATGGGCCCCTCGGAATACATGTCTATTTATTTCTATGGTATTTTGTTGCAGCAGTTCAAACTAAACAGAAATTGGTGCCCCAAAAGTGTGGTTGCTGCCTGGGAATGTTCGGTGTAAAGTAGGGTAGAGACTGGGAGTTTAAGTATGCATGCTAGAAAATTCCACAAAAGGAATTTTAAGTCAGCCAACAAGGAGAGCAGCAGAGAAAGCATCTCTCTTCTCAGAGAGCACACACATACAATCATGAAGAGAATGTTGCCGGGAATACAGGTCGCAAAGGCCACTCTGATGAGGTTTCAGAGGAGACCGAGGAGCATGCTACAGGAAACTGGAGGAAAGGTCACTTTGTTCAAAAGCCAAGGACTTAACTGCGTGGGCAATGTTCTAGTTATTTCTGGAAGAAAGAAGTTGCAAGCAATAAAACTACATCTCTCTGAGATTTCCGAGAACTTACTGAAGGAGCAGCATGGCTCCCTCTGAATTCTTGTGGTAAGCAAGAAGAGATAAATACAGAAGGAATTGTTAGGCAAAAAGGTAACAATTTTAATTTTGGGAAATTCCTGGCTCATCGAGACTGCGGAAATGAGAAACACTGTCTTGTAGAGAACAGTGAGGTATGTCCAAGCGGCCATTTGATATGACAGTTGGTATGGGCATGAACTGCAAACTTAATCAGCCAACTTAGTAAGTGTGAGAAGCAGCGGCCGGGACTGCATCAGCAGAAAGAGTCAACTGGGAGCGAAGCTATCCCAGACAGTGAGGGGAGCCTGGGAGCCCCTTACCCTGCTCAGAACTGCAGTGTAGCACTCGGGGCCCTGGCTGTGGCAGCGCGGCAGAGTGTAGTGACAGACCTGCCTCCACGTGGATCTTAAAGAGCAACGCTGAGGGACGGAGCTTCAGGGTGTGAGGCTGCCTCGTGCAGCTCTGGAGTTGGGATCTATCTCCACCCTGACAGACTCTGAAAGCCAAGGCAGCCGGGAAGCCAGTACAGGCTGTGTGGCCAGTGCCTAGCTAAGAGGCTCATCTATCTCTCCATCACAGAGGATCCAGAAAGCAGGGCTACTGTCCCAGGGGCCTGGAAGACAAGGTACAGGTCCAAAGAGGACTGACACCAGCTTTGATACGTTCCTCAATTTGCCCTGGGAGGTTTTAGACTGGCCCTTTCTCCTTCCTCTATCTTCCTTTTGGAGTGTGGAGGAGTCTTTCAGACATCTCTTCCACAGCTGTAGTTTGGATTTCACACACTCAAAACTGGAAAGGAACTTCACCTCAAGACGAGTCTCATCCCTATCTGACTTAGATCATATTCAGTTGAGATGTTGGATTTTATAATTAGTGCTGGAATGAGCAAAGATTCCTGGGGCCACGGGAACAGGAGGCATGCATGCATTCTGCATGTGAGAAACACATGGATTTTAGGGGGACAGATAATGGCTAGTTTTATTACTTGATACAACCTAGGATCATCTGGGAAGTGTCTTAATGAGGATTGCCTAGACAGACTGGCCCATGGGCACGTATGTGAGGATTTTTTTTTTTTCCAAATTGGGTGGCATTATTGCATGAGCTGAGCTATGAATGATGTAAAAGGTGAAAAAAGGAAGTTGAGGAGTAAGCATGTATTCATATCCCTCTGTTCCTGACTCTGGATATGGCACGATGAGCTGCTCCTGCCTACATTTCCCTGCAGTGACTGACTATGACCTGGGGTATAGTCAGGGCTATAACCTGAATAAACCCTCAAGTTGCTTTTTGTCATTTTTTTCTTTTCTTTCCTTTTCTTTTTTAAATCAGGACAACAGAAAGGAAAGCAGAACAGGTCAGGGTAAAAGGTAATAGACTAAAAATGTATGTCTCTCCAAAATTCATAGACTGAAATTTTGACGGCTCACGCGATGGTATTAGGAGGTGAAGAATTTGTTAGTTATGATGGTGGAGCCATGACCAACGCAACTTGGGGAGGAAATTGAGAGCATTCTCACCTTCTTTCTACATAGAGGCTCCAACGGGACGATGCCATCTACAACCCTTACCCAACTTGACCATGCTGGCTCCCTGATGCCATCTCCCATCCTCTAGATCTGGGAGGAATGTGATTCCATTCATTATACAGTACCCAGTGTATGATGTTTGTTACAGCATCCCCAATGACTAAGAAATCCTCCTCTAGAAGCATCCTTCGGTGTTGGGAAAAAGACAGCCAGAGAGAGGGCACAGACTGTCTTCCATTAATATTAGTTGAAAACTCAAGAATCTTTTTTGGAAAATATTCAGTAGTTTGGTCTCAGAAATAAAAAGGACATGGTCCTTCAAATGTGAGGTTCCAGCTGATGCTAGCTTCGCTTTAAAAGCAGAAGCAGCCACGAAAACACTTGTGAAGCATGTGTGAGGAGGCACAGTAGAAGCCCTGAGTAAATCTTAGCATAGGAGAAAATTGGAAGGAAAAAAAGACAACAATAACAAACAAATAAAACGGAAGATCAAAAACAATAGAAAAAGGGCTTCCACAGGTGCTAGAAAGATGGTTCAGAAGCTAAAAGCTCTTGCAGAGGACCCACAGTTGGTTCCTTGAACCCACAACCTTTGTAACTCCAGCTCCAGGGGACCTGATGCTTTTATCTGGCCTCCATGAACACCTGCACTCATGTGTACACACCCTGACATGATATACATACATACATACATACATACAAACATACATATATACATACATTCATACGTACACCAAGTTAAAAATAAACCTCTGAGCTAGACAGCAATGGCCCACGCCTTTAATCCCTGCATTCAGGAGACAGAGACAGGTGGATCTCTGTGAGTTTGAGGCCAGCCTGGTCTACAGAGTGAGTGCCAGGACAGCCAGAATTGTTACACTGAGAAACCTTGTCTCAAAAAAACGAAAACAAACAAACAAACAAAATCTTAAAAAGGGAAAACAAAAAAGGCTTTGAAAAAATAGCCAAGTTTGGAAATCAATGCCTTGGTACAGTAGAGGATGGTACGGAATGAAGTACCAACTGAATCCTTTGTGATGTTAGTTTCTATTATTGTTATTTTGGTAAACTTAAGTAGCCTTTGCCTGGATACATTAACAGTCAACCTCCTAACTCACACAGTACACAGACCATTCAAACTCAAGCATTACCTTTCGATTCAGCATTGCCCACATTAGGCTGTCGAGAGTACCGTTTGCAATAAGGTAGTGAATATTCACAGAGCTGCACTGTCCAATTCGGTGAGCACGGTCTTCAGCTTGTTTGATATGTCCAGGGTCCCAATACAACTCAGCAAAGACAACGTGGCTTGCAGCAGTAAATGTTAAACCCTAAGCAAAACAAAGTAACTAAGATAAGCTGAGCATGATATATATACATGTATATGTATATTCATGAGACACACATGTAATATAAAGTCTTCCTGAACACATTAAAAGGAGAGAAAATAACTGTCACCTTGACAGCCTAGAGTCATCTGAGAAGGGAGACAACAGCTGACGGATTGCTCAGGCCAGCCTGACCTGTGGGCATGTCTGTGGGGGAATCATCTTGGTTGTTAGGAGGGCCCAGCCCACTGTGGGTGACACCATTCCCTGAGCTCTGTAAGAAAGCTACTTGAGTCTGAGTGAAGCAGGGAACAGTGTTCCTGCTTCAGGTCCTGCTTGAGTTCCAGACTTCTCTCAGTGAGTATAACCTGTATGTGGAAAGAAACCCTTCCTTCCCCTAAATTACTTCTGGTCAAAGTATTTTTTATCATAGCAACAGAGATGAAACTTGAAACAAGTGAGTCATGCAATGAAAATCAAATTAGTAAGATTTAACTCAGGGACAGCAGATGGAACCTACTTATTGTAAGATACTCAAGAGAACTACAAGGAAACATATTTGAAAGACATTTCAATAGGCAGGTTTATAGGTACTGAGCACACAAACAGAACCATTTTATCCTTTGGAAGAGTTAGATTCACTTTACTGCTGGGAAATCTAACAAAATACATTATTAAAGGGAGTATAATTTGTAACACATAGTATCCATGGCAGCTAGGCATCAAGCATTGACATGTTCTCCCTTTAATTAAAAACACTGTTCTAGAAAGTGAGAGAAATGTGTCTCCAGTTTCCTTCTGTGACATTTCTCCTGCTACAACTCCAAGGCCCTGCTGTTTCTTGCCTCTAGTCTGGTTGATGTGTCATGCAACGCTGTATCCTCTGGGCAACTGGCTTTTGCCTGAACTTGAAATACTGTGGCAGAAAAGCATTAAGTCTTATTTTACACCCAATGCATGAAAATGTCTCAAGATGCATCACTTCTATGATGGACGGCTGAGTGAATTTTGAAGCATGCTTACCTGGGGCCACATACAGCGAAAGGTGTGGGTAGTGGTTGCAAAGTCTGCATTGCTTTAGAAATATGATCTAATCCATGCTGTTCACAAGCACTGGAGGGACAGGTTTTTTTTTTTTTTTTTTTTTTTTTTTTTTTTTTTTTTTTGAGACTGTTAAACTATTATGTTTAGTTTACCTTAAAATATTTTTGTGTTATAACAAAATCATATTTTGTTGCCCTATTTAACGAATAAACATTAAGTAAAGTGCAACAAATTCCCTGAAAATTAGTCACTTCATGGGTCAGAAGTAATAAAAACCAGGATAAAACTAAATGCAATATTAAAGCTCTGTTGTTATTTAGGCCTGCAGAGCCATAGTAGAGGTAACACTGAAAAAAACAGGCAGTATTATCAGAAGGACACCACTGAGCTTTTAAAAAACATGTATGACCAGGGCCAGAGGAGACAGCTCAGTCAAGAAAATACTTGACTTGAGAATGTGAGGACCAGAGCTCTTTTCTCCTAACCTACATAAAAAGCTGAGTGTGGTGGTGAGGACTTGTAATTCTGGCACTCAGGAGGTGGAGATGGGCAGATTCCTGGGACTCATTGCCAGTCAGCCTAGCCTAACTGGTGAGCCCCCCGGTCTCAGTGAGAGACCCTGTCTTAAAACCACAAGGTGAAAAGCCCAGCATGGTGGTGCACGACTTTAATCCCAGCGCTCAGGAGGCTGAGGCAGGCAGGAGTCTGTGAGTTCCAGCACAGAGAAGGGTATGTAGAGAGACCCTGTCTCGGAAAAACCCTAAAACAAAGTAACAAACCAACCACCAAACAAACAAGGCAGATGATTCCTGAGCTATAATCCCAGACCCATGAGGCTCACACGTGGCCATGCTGGTAAGGACCCTGTCATTTGAAGAAGTAGTCGATCTACAGTCAGAGAGAGGTGTCACGCAGAACAGCACCGTCGTTCCGCTTGTTCTTACGAGGGCATCAGCCTTCAAGTATACAAGTGCTGACTTATGTAAGAGCTTCAGGAGCACAACCTTGAATAAAACATGAGTGCCCTGTACATTCTTAATTTCAAGATGTCATTATTTCTAATCATATTTTAAGCTCATAATAACTCTGGCTTTCCTGTCTGGCTTCATCTTACTTATCATGTCTCCGGACGGGGGCACTCACTCCATTTCTAATTTTAGGTCCTTGGTAATATTCTCCATGGCTGGAATACTCTGACCCTATGTCAGATTTTAGGAAGTTTAATTCAATATAAGGAAGTATTGAGACAACTCCTAATGGGTCTCTAAACTGTTTCATCTTTATAATTTTTCTACACACAGAATTTTATACACCTCAACAAGCTTGGTAAAGAGTGATCTTTAATACGTAACAGGTGTATGCCATGAAAGTATGCTCAGTTACCACCCCCCACCCCCCCACCCCACCCAGGCCCACATGCTAAATGACCTGGTTTAAAGTTTCACGTCAAAATGTTTGTTCTAGTGGCCAAAGGATCCTCTCTTATACAGTGTGGCTACAGCCGCCACTATTTTATGTAAGTTTACTGTCCTCAAGTCTTTTTAACATGGCACCTGGCTGTCAGTGAGTGGGCAATGTGGTCTGTGATGGTCTGAATGAGAGTGACCCGTAGGCTCATTTATTTGAATGCCTGATCCCTAGAGTTGGAGGAACTGTTAGGAAAGGTCGGGAGGTGTGGCCGTGTTGGAGGAGGAGGTGTGTCGCTGGTGCAGGCTTTGATGTTTCAAAAAGCCCATAAAATTGCCAGTTAAGTAGCTCCCAGCTACGGCTCCAGCCCCGTGCCCGCCTGTTTTCGGCTGTGCTCCCAGCCATGATGGTCAAGGGCTTTAACCCTCTGGAACTGGAACCATAAGCCCCAAATTTAATGGCTTTTTTTTTTTTTTTTTTTTTTTTTTTAATAAATTGCCTTGGCAACGGTGTTTTGCCACAGCAATAGAAAAGTAACTCGGACACAGACTACAGACTGCTCCTCCTTGTGGTGAGCTGGCCATTGAGGGGCAATGTGCTTTCCTCTCCAGAAAGACAACTGACCTACAGATTTGAGGAGGGAATGTGAGCTGCCCTCTTAGATAAGAGAGAGAGCCTTGCTTAGAGGATGGGCGTGCTGGTGCATGCCTTTAATTACAGCCCTAAGGAGGCAGACTGGACTCCATGAGTTTGAGGCCAGAGGTTCTGGATGCCTGGGGCTGTTACACAGAGAAACCAGTCTTAGAGAGAGAGAGAGAGACAGAGATAGAGAGAGAGAATACTTGCTTAGAGTAGAAAGGAAAATTCTGGAAGAAGCCAATTGTGGGTGTATACCTTTAATCCCAGAACTCTGAGAGGCTGGTAAATCCAAGGCCAACCTTGGTCTACAAAGTGAGTTCCAGGTCAGCCAGGGATAATAAAATGAAAATTCCTCATTCCAAAAACCAACCAACCAGCTGGGTGGTGGTAGTGCATGCCTTTAATCTCAGCACTCAGGAGGCAGAGACAGGGGGATCTCTGTGAGTTTAAGACCAGCCTGGTCTACAGAGCAAGTTCTAAGATAGGCTCCAAAACTACACAGGGAAACCCAGTCTCGAAAAACTAAGCAAGCAAGCAAGCAAGCAAGCAAGCAAGCAAGCAAGCAAGCAAGCAAGCAAGCAAGCAAACTAACTAACTAACTAACTAACTAACTAACTAACTAACTAACTAACTAAAAAACCCAACCAACCACCCAACCAACCAAACAAAAAAAAAAAAAAAAAAAATTCTAGAAGGGATGTGGTCCTAAGGTCTTTGTGGAACATGCACAGAGGTCAGAAGACAACCTGAGTCACTTTTCTCTGGTTAGAGTGGCCACTGGTGGATGTCCATACCCAATGGCTGACTCCACACCCATGTGCACATGTGCAGAACTAATGGGACACTCAGTGGCTTATTAATAAGAAAGGAATGAAGTCGGGAGGGAGATGTGTTGGAGGAGAGCTGAAGAAAGTGAGTACGGGGTAGACATGACCAAGAAACATATATACATGTGTGAAAATTTCAAAGAATAAAAATAAGAGGCTGCCTTTTGTTATATTTTCTAGCACTCTGAAGTAGAATGCATACCGACTACAGCAGACATCCGATATAAAATTGCAATTTTATAAATCAAAGTTAGCATTGATGAACTTTTGGTTATTTCCATGACACTTTTGTATCAACCTTAGACTTGAATCTTTTACCTGGCCAGCAGCCTGAATGCTCAGGATAGCCACACGAGTATTGGGGTCCTTCTGAAATTGATTAACCAGGTGAATCCTTTCTGAAGATGGAACACTTCCATCTATTCTGATGTAACGAGCCTAGCATAAGGGAAATAGCAAAATTAGATAAGCCCTAGGCAGCTTTCTTACTTTACATATTTTATACCTTATTTTAATAGCCATATAAAGATGCAAACCCATTAAAATGGCACATCAGCAAATGTTATACAGTAAGAATCTTAACAAAATGTAATACTTTCTTACTTAAAAATTTATTACACATACTGTTGTCTGTGCGTGCGTGCGTGCGTGTGTACGTACATGAGTGCCATGGTACATATATGGAATCTGAGGACAACTTACAGGAGTTGGTTCTCTCCTTTTACCACTTGGGGTTCGGTGACTGAACTTAGGTTATGGGGCTTGGAGACAAGCACCTTTACAAGCTGAACAATCCTGCTTACCCCCACTTCTGATTTTTTTGTGTTTAAGGCATCTTAATACTACTGCAGTGGTTAGAATGAGAATGGACCCTACAGACTCACATACTTGAATGCAGTTGGTGGGACTGTCTGGGAAGGATTGGGAGGTGTGGCCATTTTGGAGGAGGTATGTCACTGGGGATGGGTTTGGAGGTTTCACAAGCCCACATCATCCCCAGTTAGCTTTCTCTCTGCCCCGTAGTTGTCTCAACATGTAAGCTCTCAGCTACTGATTCAGCACCACGCTTGCCTGCCACCAAGCTCTCTGATATCATGGTCAGGGACTCAGCTTCTGAAAGTGTAAGCCCAATAAACTCTTTTAAGTCACCTTGGTCATCGTGTCTTTATACAGCAAGAAAGAAATAACTAATCAATGCCAAAGGCAATCGCTTTTATGCAACAGAAGCTCTATGAACATTTTTTAATGAAACAAATGTTTCTGCAGTAAAATTCTATGAAACTTCATACACAACTTTTAGGCAGTAGGTTAAAAAAAAAAAAAAAAAAAAAAAAAAAGCAACTTTAGGGCCACAGGATAGGTTACTCCAAAGTAAAACCAAAGCCAAAGCCAGGTGAGAAAGAAAGGAGAGATGATTTTGTACAGAGTGGCACATGTGCTTCTGAAATACAACCAGATATTAACAGGGAAAATAACACTCTTAAATCTATCATTCATGACCTCTTTTTTCACATTATTAAACTTGAAAGAATTATGGGAGATGATTGTACCCATTGAAGTGAGGAATTAAGACACCCACACACACCTTTAAAAACAGAGACTCATTAAGTATTAAACTGAACAGACTTGTCTTCAAGAACAATTTAAGCTATGAAAAAAGCTGTGTGCTAGAAATAGCTAAAAAGAATAAAGTCAACCTCATAAAAGTAAGTTAAGCTGCCAGGTTTTTTGGGGGGGTGGGGTGGGGTGGGGACATGGCACACATCTTTTATCCCAGCACTAGTGAGGCAGAGGCCGTTGGATCTCTAAGTTCAAGGCCAGCCTGGTCTACAGAGTGGATTCCAGGACAGCCAGAACTACACAGAGAGACCCTGTCTTGAAAAAACAAAAAAAGAAAAAAAAGTTAAACCTTAAGTTTCAAGTCAGACTGTCCAAGCATCATTAAACGCTTCTTTTGTTGTTGTTTTTAAACCTAGGACCTGTATGAGTGTGCCTAAGTGGCTGCCTCAGCACGGAGTGAGATGGCAAGCTCAAGGGCCGGCCCTTGCTTTCCGCCTTGCTTGAGGCAGTCTCTGGCTTTCCAGCTGTGGACAACAGGCTCGCAGGGTTCTCCTGCCTCTGCTTCCCATCTCACAGCAGGACTTCTGGGATTACTACACCAGCAACATCTCAGTTCCTCCTGCCTGAAGAGCACACCACTGGGAGAGTCATCTCTCTAGTCCCAAACTGTGTTTCTTCCCAAAGCCTGCATCACCGATCAATGAACCACTCAGTATCCCTTACAGATGGTAAAATCCTCTCAGGAGCTTTCTAAAGAATATACTTGCTCAGAGTAGGGAAAGATGGGGAGAAAATCATTTTTAACTCTGTAAAGCTGAGTGAGATTCCAACACATCAGCGGAAGGAAAAGAAGGGGACAGCTGTGCCTGGATCAGAATCTAGGAAATTTAAGATTAAATAGATTCAGAATAGGAAAACAATATGAATCTATTGTTTGTCAGTGATCGGAAAATTAGTTGTAAGGTTAATGAAGTCTTTCTCAGAGTGTGAAAATCAATGGTAAAGCATCTCCTGTGTTATAACAGCGTGCTGTGCTATCATAACCCCTCTGAAGGAAGATAACAGAACATATTATGAACACACTAGTTGATTTTGAAAGCTGACCTGTACTGGCTGTATTGGTCCATGTGTACAAGGCTCACACCACTTGCCTGGACATTTCTTACAGCTGCCACTGCACACATGTGCAAGCCCTGAGCATTTACGGGACAGATGGCAGGTAAAGCTTTGAAATGAACAATGGAAGATACCATCTCTGGCATCAATATTGGAAACTGAGGTGGATCTCAGAGGATTCGGGGAAGATCACTGCCTTGCAGACATGGCCTGGTCAATGCCATGGGCCAACCACACCGTCCATGCACTTTAGTGAGTCTATACTCATTCTTAACAACAATTTTCCATGCAGTACCTGGCCTGTGACTTTAAAAGGTCTGAAAGTTTGGAGGCAGTGATTTTCTCTGACTTGTTTTCTTCTATTAGCCACACTTAGGTTTGAGATTATGCCACTCTCCCGTACTATCTGCAGGGACAGGAAGGAAATCCCTTATGGAGTCGAGACAGGATAGCCTTAACGACTCAGATAAACTGGACAGAGGACAACAATTAAGACTGATATCAATAAGAAGACAGTATGCCCTGGTATTAATATGATGTTACCAAGATTTGTAAGAAAATATTTAATAAATTATTGATAAGACAATGTATTTTAAAAACACTATCCAAAGAAGGTTTAAAAAATCCACATACATCATAAGATTGAAAGATATTCAGTATAATGAAGATATGCATTTTTTTCACATAGTGGAAATTATTTTATAGAAAAATATCACAATACCTTGTTTTCGATGGCTGCTTCTGTGCACGCTTGGAGCATATTTAAATGGTGAGCAAAGACCAGAAATTTAAGAGACTCATTCTGAAGCAGCATCTTGATATAGTCCTTCACTGCACCTGCCTAAATATTAAAGTCACATTTTATTGACATCATCAATTTTTAAAATTAAAGCACCACGTCACTTTTAATAAAGGAAAAATAAAAAAGCGCCCGATACCAGGAAGAATCTTTAGATAGACATCTTCAGGACCTTTAGCTGCTCTTTCTCTAGGCAGCCAGCTGAACTGGAACTCTACATGTAAGGGACATGTGCACTAGCTATCTGAGTCTGTCTACTGCTTTCCTATTGCTGCGACAGGATACCCAGGAGAAATCAGTTTAGAGCATGGGGAATTTCTTTTGTTGCCAAGTTTCCTTTCAGCCCCTGCTCAGTTCTGAGACTGGGGAGACAGAACACTGTGGCAGGCAACCTGCAGTGCAGGTGTCATCTCACAGCAGCTGTGCAGCAGGGGATGAAGGCTCCCAGTGGTCCACCTCTTTCAGATGGGCTGTGACAACCTCCGCCTCACCATTTCCCAATGCTGCCACTGAGTCACAAATCTGCGTGAATTCAGCTACTGGTGAGATCAGCACCCTTGTGGCCCAAGCACCCCCTCAGAGCCCATGGTTAGCCAGAAAGTCTGTGAGTAGCGGGCACTGGGGACACTTCAGATGGAAACTGAGGGCACTTCACATGGAAACAACAACACAGGTAGAAGGAGGGAGAGAACAGGTGTAAGAAAAGAGGATGGGTAAGAGAAGATGGTTTATTTACTTATGTTTATTCGGGACAGGGTATCTGTGGCTTTGGAGACTGTTCTGGCACTGGCTCTGTAAACCAAGCTGCAGAGGATGGCTCTAAAAGCAGTTGTATACAAATGAACAGGAAGGATCAAAGAGGAAAAGGAGGAAAAATAGATAAAAGCTTTTAAGAAGACTGAGACTGAAGTTTAAGGCTGAAGAAAATTTGGTTCACCTTCTTAAACTGAGATAGTGAGAGGGGCTAGGGAGATGGCTCTGGGGTTAAGAGCACTGGCTGCTCTTCCACAGGTCCGGAGTTCAATTCCCAGCAACCACATGGTGGCTCACAACCACCTGTAATGAGATCTGGTGCCCTCTTCTGGCCAGCAGGGATACATGCAGGCAGAATACTATAAATAAATTAGTAAATAAATAAATTAAAAAGGAGAGAGATAGTGAGGTAGACCAGGGAAAGGCAGTTAGAAGTAGAAGAAAGCCAGGAGAAATGGACAATTAGTTGTCTATAGAATGGAGAAGTGTGCTAGCTTGTTTTATGCTAACTCTATCCAAGCTAGAGTCATTTGGAAAGAGAGGCTCTCAATTGAGACTCTGTCTCCATAAGACAGTCCTGTAGACAAGACTGTGGAGCATTTTCTTGATTAATGATTGATGAGGAAGGGCCTAGTCCTGCCAGGAAGCAACTCGCCTCCATGGCCTCTGCATCAGCTCCTACCTCCAGGTTGCAGGAATGCAGGAGTTCCTGCCCTGACCTCGCTGGATGATGGACTTAGAGGCTGTAAGCTTTTGGCCATGGTGTTTCATCACAGCAGTAGTAACCATAATAAAACAAGAATGTTCAGGCAGAACCTGAAGAGACAGTCTCAAGAGCACAAGAGGGAGGTCTAAGATAACAGAATGAAATGCAATAAAAATCATGATAATTAACACTGAATGGGCACTTCTTAGCTAAAGTCTCTCCAAGTTATCCAGAAAGAGTAAGAAATAAGGATGCGGTGACAAATTTAAAAGATGAATATGCTATCTCTTAACTGTTAAATAGTAGCTACTGGCTGATTGTGGTGGTGTATGCCTGCAATTCCAGGAGGTTGAGCCAGGAAGATTACTAGTTTAAGTCTAGCTTGGGCTATTCAGTGAGTTCCAGGCTAGCCTGGGCTCCAGAATGAAAAAAATGAAAGGGAGAGAAGCTGAAAAAATGGCTGAGAGTTTTTAGAATGCTTACCGCCCTTCCAGGAGACCCAGGTTCCGTTTCTAGCACCTATACTTTGTGGCTCACAACTGCCTGTAGCTCCAGGGGATATGACAATCTCTTATGGCCCCATAGGCTTCTAAGTGCACACACACACACACACACACACACACACACACACACACACAGAGAGAGAGAGAGAGAGAGAGAGACATATAAACAAAATTAAAACAAATGTTTTAATAAACAGATGACACAAATTTGGTCACTTGCGCATTTTGGATAAAGACGGCAGGCTGAACTTACTCAACCCTTACTCCCTCTTAGTCTAAGAATAGCAAAGTACACAGGCACAAAGGTCAGGAGCAAGATGTATGGAAGCTAAGAAGTACATGATGCCTGGTAGCTGATTCTCCTTCCTAATAGACCCGAAGCTGGCAGAATGGAATGTTCAGGAGAACCTGCTTCCACTGCAGCCACGTAAAAGGGCCAGGGTGAAGGGAGCTGGAATGGGGACAAAGTAAAGGAATATGGAAGTAGGGGGCTGTGCACAGCTTGTACCCCATCCTCTCTATAGGTTCTGTGCCACAGGTACAGACTGCACCCATCCTGGCAGTATATCCCTTAGACGTGGGTAAAGTGAGTTTGTTTGGATAAGTGGAATCCTGCAAGCCGCATGGTGTGAAGGCATGCTTGAAGAAGATGCGCTGGTGACTCAGTCCCCATCTCCCATCTTAACCATAGGAGCTCTGGGATTACAGATGCATCCAACTGCATCCATTTTCACACGGGTTTGGGAGACCTGAACTCAGGTCTCCTCACTTTTGTGTGGTAAGAACTTTACTCACTGAGCAGCTTCTTTCCCAGTCCCCTGACCTGGAGGGATTAATGCCAGCACTCCGTGGTCAGGGACAGGCATATTCTCATGGGTTCCATGGCCAGCATGCTCTGTATAACCAGACCCCCCATCTCAAACAAACAGTTAAAAATACTGTTCCTTTAAATAAGATAGAGAATGTGGTTTCCATTAATTACCGAAAAGACAGATATTCATTTCAGTAAAACGAAACAGTTATAATCCATGCACTTCTGCAACCGGTACAAAACCTGAGCCAGCATCACCAAAGCAGTGATCCTTACCCGGGCTGCCACCACATGCGCGTAGTAATGTTGCAAGAATGGTTGTTCAGATTATTTCGAATCTGACAGTGCAACAATGATGATGGTTAGTTAGAATGAAAGCCAGTAAAAAGGCATGTAGGGTACGCTTTACAATGCCAGCCTGGGTCATGGAGAGATGGCTAAGTTAAGATTGAGTACTGCTCTTCCAGAGGACCAGAGTTCAATTCCCAGGACCCATCCTGGGTAGTTACAAGCAGTGTAACCCCAGCTATAAAAGCTCCGACACCTCTCGCTTCTGTAGGTACCCAAGTTCATGTGCAGATATTTGCAATAAAATGCAAATCCATGCGATTGCTAACATCAGAACCTGAAAGAATCCTTAGAGTCCACTTACCACAAAGGTATTTTGTGTTCCAAATGCATTTGTTCCTAGAAATCAGTATCTCAAGTGATGTTTAAGTTGCTGGCTCAGTCCTAGTAACCACAAGCTTATTTTTTCTAAGTCCCCCCCCCCCCCCGAGGCAGGGTCTCACTATGTAGTCCTGACTGGCCTGGAACTCTATGTAAACCAGTCTGGCCTCAAATCCACTGAGATCCACCTGCTTCTGCCTCCCCAGTGCTGAATCTAATGTACTACCATACTCTATATAAGACTTAACTTTTGAAGTACGCCATCAACTCGAAACTCTATCCAATAATCATTTCTTCCTTTTAAAAATTATTCTTCAAAAATTTCATACATATACTATATCTTGATCATATCTACCGCCACTCCTTCTCATTAAAGCTCCATAGCCTCCCACAGGACATCTCCTTCCCGACTTCATGCCCCCTTTTTAACTGTAACCCAGGGCGTCCAGTCAGTGCTGCTCAGAGGTGTGGAGCCACACACCATGGCTCCCTGTGTCCTCGCCATCAACTGCCAGCAGAGTCCCACTTATGTGGGGTCGCATGTGTCCCTCCGTCATCCATGCTGGGGTTGTAATTGGCTTGGTTATACAGGCCACCAGAGCCATTGTGAATCCATGTGTACTAGAGCCACGCCATGCCCAGAGAACAGCGTTTCCATAGCATCTCCCCTACCTCTGGTCTTTCTTATTCTTTCGGCCCCACCTTTCCTGAGATGTTCTGGCCCCACATTTCCTGGGCATTGATAACAGGAAGGTGGGAATAGCCCACTTGGGAAGATGGCATGCGAGACCAGGTTACAGTAATTGTTCCATTTTCAAATCCAGATTTGGATTGTAATGAATGTACTCTACTTATTCCAACTTGACATGTACTTACTGAAAAGCTTTTCTCAGTAAATATAGCTCTTTAGGCAAACACGCACTTTATTAAAATGCTTCCGTTGCCATGACAACATATCTGGAATTTATAGCTGCTTGTTTTGAGAGAACTTCATTTCCACTCTCTGAGGCACTGACATCCAGAGCTTGTGCCAGCCTCCAGGCTCACTATATGATGAGTTCCATTGTTCAGAAAACTTAGACATGCAAAATACAGCTTGCAGAATAAACCTGGAGGCTTTGCAGTTAATACATTTGAATTTTAGGTTGTTTTTTTTTTTAATTTTTAAAGATTACTAAAGCTATGCTTACAACAGAACACAATCACTCCAAAAAATAAGTCTCTTAACCTCATTCCCCGTTAGCCGCCACATTTAGTTCTTGTAGAAGCTGAGTGTTGTTCTTTGTTTGTGTTAATTCACTCACGTCTCAACGGTGCTTTCGTAGCATCTCAGTTCGCATTACTGCACCAACTGTATTTTCAGCCATTTCAATTGATTTGTCAATAGCCATGATAAAGTTTTGCTTCTTTACATCTCTGCTCCCTCCCCAGATACATACCTGTCTCTTATTCCTAGCTTTACTGTTTTTAAAATTATGCTAATTTTGGCCTGATTGGTATTCACTAATATGTTATTAAACCCATGTTTAAAATATTTTCAGGTGGACCTTGGGGTATACTGTTGGTTTATTTTTTTTATGCCATGTAATGTTCTAATATATAGTGGTTAAATCGGAGCAAGCATGCCTTGTCATTTTTAGGGTGAAACTTTTAAAGTCGTTCTTTAGCTCTCGCTTTTTGAAATGCGCACTACAGTATCCACAACTGTGTAGTAGCACACCAGAATGTCACGCTTGTGTTTAATTTCATCTTATTCTCATTTACTGAGCTTTCTTTCCTATACAGTTCATTTTCTATGGAGTTAGTAACTTTCAAGGTTGTCATCACCCTTTTATCCTTCCTTCCTCTGATTTCCCTTCTTGTCTTCCTCTTCCTGCTTCTCTTTCCTCCTCTCCTCTTCTCCTCCCCCCCTTCTCTCCTCTTCCTTCCCCCTTTCCCTTTTCTTTCCTCCTTCTCTTCTTCTTCCTCTTCTCCCTCCCCTGACCTCCCTCCCGACCTTCCTTTCTAACGTCTAGATATCAAACCTAGAAATTCGTACATACACGGCAAGTATGTACGTAATCACTGAACTCTATACCCAGGCCTTCTGTATCTGTTAGTGTAACCTTAATTTAATCCTCACAGCTCTTGTGCACTGTGCCTACTCCCTGACTCCCTTGGGTGCTTCTGTAGCAGAATACTTGAGACTGCCCATCCACTCTCTTCTTCAACCTACACACATTCCCACTTGTCCTTGTAGTTGGGCCTGAGCCCAACTTCTCTTTCCTGTTACAGCAGAGGTGACCCATGTTGCAGAGCATTCTTTAGAGTTCAACAAGCATCACAGTTATCTCTGCTTTGACAGCCATAGCTGGTGACTGAGTGAATGCAGGCACAGAAGATGCTTCCTCTAAAGTCCTAAAGTGCTCTGGCTGGGATGACAGGATTACTAGGTTTACAGGGGTTCTGGATCCAGACTCCAGGCCTTATGCCTGTCTGGCAAGCACTTTAAGCACTGAGGCATCTCAGCCCTAATCTCCGATTGGAAGTATCTCCTTCTGTACTCTAAGACAATATTCACATTCTATTTGTACCTTATTGATTACTGCTGGCTGCTTCCTACTAACAAACAGAAGGCAGGCTGTGTGCTCCTGGTTCAGAGCCTGGCATTTCCCAAACCACAGATCAAGCAGAGGGGTAAGCCCTTTGCAGCCTTGGCTCCTCCTAGGCCCTGGGCAACAAGAATACTGTAATGACCTTATTATCCCTTACTGCATTTTTAACTGGGAGTCTACTCATATTACGCTGCTAAAGAAATTAAACGGAAAACACACTTCATACCTTAAGAATCATGTTTAAGAATTTTTCCCTTTAGCAGATAAGGCTCTGAAGAACGCTACTATCCCCAAAGTGACAGGAAATTTCAGTTTGGTTTTAGTAATTTCAATTTACAAACTGAAATGGTTTTCTCTAAAAATGAGACTGCGTTGTAATGTGCCTGAACATAAGTGATAATTGGCTGAGCCAAATATATCTTGTTTTTAATAAGATTTATTTGAGGGGCTGGAGAGATGATTCAGAGGATTATGAGCACTTGATGCTCTTGCAGAGGCCTAGGCTTCAGGCCCCGGAACCTACATGGTGGCTCACAACCATCTGTAACTCCAGGCATATGGGATCTGCTGCCCTCTTCTGTCCTCCGTAGGAATTGCACGCACGTGGTGCACACACACACATACGTACATACAGGTAAAACACCCATACACATAAAAGAGATGGATCTTTAAAAAGATTTGTGTTTTCTAAATTATATATATACATGCTAGTGGAGATGGCCACAAGAAGGTGTTGGATCCTCAGGCTGGAATTACAAGTAGTTGTGAGCCAAGTGATGTGGATGCTTTAAATCAAACTCTGGTCCTCGGCAAGAGCGGTATGCTTGCTTAACTGGGCCATTTCTCCGGCCCTGAATATCTGCCACCCCCTCACAGTGTATGATGCTGACCCTATTTCTGTGGAACCTTCCTTTTTATCAATTGCATCCACACTAAGTAGCATAAATTAAGATAGAACAGACACAGGAAAAAATGGTTTTTTCTTGTTGGAGCTGGAAAGCTCGGTGGTAGTTTTGGTTGCTTGGTTACACCAGTTCCGGGTAATCTTTGTGAATTTGTACAGACCGCTCCATCTACTGGAACCGTACTGTCCCAGCCCCCTTTCCTTTCCTTTTCAACTGGCTACATCTACTTACACAGTCCTTAAGGCATCTTTTCAGTAGTCTTCTCCTGAGTGCTTCCATAGCGTCTGGGTTTGAAACAGTAAGCAAAGCCTTTTGTAGGTGAATATTTATTTCACTGGTCTCTCCAAAAGGCTTCAAATTTTGAGAAGCAGACAATGTCACTTTTACCATGCCCACCCAGCGGCCCACTTCATCATAGGAACCCAATGTTATCAATCAGAAAAACCACATTTTTTTTTTTTTTGTTTTGCTTTGAAAAGGAAGCTGCAACACTAACGCATACACTGTAATAACCAATCTATAATCTGTATGACTTCAATTTAAATTTTCAAACTGGTATGGGAGAACACATTTTGTCATAGGGGAAAAAATGTAGCCTCTAACTAGTTACCTTCTAAAAAGCCCACTTAACTTATGTTCTTCGGCGTTATTATAACTGGAATTCAATAACATATGGGGGGAATGTATTGAGCACCCTTTTTTTGTGACAGCAGGAACTAATGGTTTCTGTCTGTACCCAGGAATAGAAAAACATCCAAAATACATTGGTGGCTGAAAACAGAGCTTCTGCCTGGAGGAGCGGAAGGAAGACTAACATCTCCAGAAGCTGAGCGACAAGGATTGGGTATTTGCTTCCCTTTATTTTTAAGAATGTAATTCAATTCAGAGACAGTTGGTTTTAATCTCCTTTCTTTCCCTTCAAGGATCTTAATGAGTCAGATGTCAGCTTCCTACTAATTACCATCACAACTTAGAACCACAGCTTAACGCAGGAAAAAAAAAAAAATCACCCAAAGAGTTCCGTCTCTTATTTTAAAGAAGTATACTGTATTTAGCATTAAGCACAAAGTCAGATAAGCAAGCAAGCAAACAAAAAAACAAAACAAGAAGATGGTTACTAACGCCAAGGGAAAAAAAAATCTGTCAAGGCAATGTAGTTAGAGCTGAAGTGTGGTATATCTGACTGTCATCGCACTGGGAACAGTGATCACTGCTCAAATGAGAACTTATGACTAACCCACTACATAACACAGGGGAACGGAAGACTGGAAGAATTGTAGATAGTCTTTCAAACAGAATACTTAAAAACAAACCATATAAGCATTAAAGTTTAACCCATTTGTTTTTCTTTTGAAGTTTGAGTCCTTTATTCCATCAGGAGATTTGCCATACTCAAAGAATGGTACGTTTTCTTAGTCATTCATGTTACTAAGAGTAGAATTTTAGTTTTCATGCTTATGACTGGCTTCAAGTTAATGTGTATGAGTGCCGGCGGGGATGTATGTTGGTGCATGTGCTGTTTCACATCTACAACGCCAGCATCAGGGAGGGTAAGACGGTGCTTGTGCAAGTGTGAGGTAAGCCTGGAGACAAGTGTTTCAGACAAACAACAAAACAGACGGGGAAGGGAAACAACAAAACAGAGAAGGAGGGAAGGGAGGCAGCAAAGACAGACAGACAGACAGACAGACAGACAGGAAGGCAGACAAGTAGGTACGATTATAACCCTGTAGTAACTAAGACTGTAGGTTACGGTGAGATATAGAGGTCAAGAAAACAGTAGGGTGTAGAAACAGACCCGCATATATATGACTGAGTCATTTTTAACACGGTCTTGACCTACTTAGCGGCAGCTACAGCTTGACATAAGGTAGAGTCGCCTAAGAAGGGGCAACCTCTAGAACTGCCTAGAACTGCCTAGGTCAGAATGGTCTACAGGCACTATGTGAGGCGCTGTCACACCGATGCCTGATGTGGGTGGGCTGAGATCTGTGAGTGGCAACGTCCCTGGCAGGTGCACTTGAGCTGAATAAGAAAAGCTAGCTGAGGGCTGGAGAGGTGGCTCAGAAGTTAAGAGCACTGGCTGCTCTTCCAGAGGATCCTGATTCAATTCCCAGGGGGAACCAACACCGTTTTCTGACCTCCCGAGCACCAGGCATACAAGAGACAAACAAACATACATGCAGGAAAACACTCCTATACATTAAATAAAATAAAAAATAAATTGAAGATTCCATTTAAAAAGAAGGAAGAAACACAGACAGGAAGGAAGGGAAGGAGGGAGGGAGGGAGGGAGGGAGGGAGGGAGGGAGGGAGGGAGGGAGGGAGGAGATAACTAACTGGCACAGGTCTGGGAGAAGGCCAGCAAGCAGCATTCTTCCATGGTTTCCAGTTCCAATGCCAGGTTCCTGCCTTAAGTTCCTGCTCTGATTTCCTTCAAAGAGGTGTTGTGACCTGAAATGAACCTTTTCCTTCTCATGTTGCTTTTGGTCAGACTGTTTTAGCACAGCAACAGAAATGAAACTAGAGACACGATCAAATACATTGCATCAAAAAGATTTTTTAGTTAAAAAAAAACAAAAACAAACCAGAACTGCTAAAAAAAATTCAGTGAGAAAAAAAAGCAGTGTTACACACACACACACACACACACACACACTGGGCACAAATTCTAATTCAACAAAAGAGCACTGTGACGGAACAATGGAGCACTGCCACAGGACAATGGAGCACTGTGACGGAACAATGGAGCACCGTGATGGCACAGGAGAAAATGGAGCATTTGTGATAGCACAATGAAGAACTGTAATGGTGCATAAAACCACTATGATGGACTACAGAGAACTGAAATGGCACAGTGGAGCACTGCGATGAGATAGAGGAGCACTGAGATGAGACAGAGGAGCACTGAGATGAGACAGAGCACTGTGATGAGACAGTGGAGCAGTGTGATGGGACAGTAGAGCACTATGATGAGACAGTGGAGCACTGTGATGGGACAGAGGAGCACTATGATGAGACAGGAGCATTGTGATGAGACAGAGGAGCACTGAGATGAGACAGAGGAGCTCTGAGATGAGACAGAGGAGCACTGAGATGAGACAGGAGCATTGTGATGAGACAGTGGAGCACTGTGATGAGACAGGAGCATTGTGATGAGGCAGAGGAGCACTGTGATGATACAGAGCACTGTGATGAGACAGTGGAGCACTGTGATGTGACAGAGGAGCACTATGATGGCATAGGGGAGCACTATGATGAGACAGAGGAGCACTATGATGAGACCGGAGCATTGTGATGAGACAGAGGAGCACTGTGATGAGACAGAGGAGCACTGTGATGAGACAGAGCACTGTGATGAGACAGTGGAGCACTGTGATGTGACAGAGGAGCACTATGATGGCATAGGGGAGCACTATGATGAGACAGAGGAGCACTATGATGAGACCGGAGCATTGTGATGAGACAGAGGAGCACTGTGATGAGACAGAGGAGCACTGTGATGAGACAGAGGAGCACTATGATGGCATCTGGGAGCACCGTGAAGGCATAGGGGAGCACCATGATGGAACAATGGATCACTGTGATGACAGTGGTTCTCAACCTTCCTAATGCTGTAACCCTGTAATACAGTTCCTCATATATTTTATAACTGTAAAATTATTTTCATCGCTACTTCATAACTATAATTTTGCAGATTTTGTAAATCTGCTATGAAATGTAATGTAAATATCTGTCTAAGGCAGCTGCTATGAAAGGACTATCCAACCCCCAGGGGTTCCAATGCTCAGTGGAGTATCATGGAGCATTGTGATAGGATAATACAGCACTGTCTGGTCACAGTGGAAGTCTCAGGATACAATGCAACAGCGTGACATGATACTGGAGGACTGACGGACAACAGAGCACAGTGACCTGACACCGGAGCACAGTGACCTGACACTGGAGCACTGTGACCTGACACAGGAGCACTGTGACGTGACAACTGAGCACTGTGACCTGACACCAGAGCACTGTGACCTGACACTGGAGCACTGTGACCTGAGAACAGAGCACTGTGACGTGACACCGGAGCACCGTGACCTGACACCGGAGCACCGTGACCTGACACCAGAGCACCGTGACCTGACAACGGAGCACCGTGACCTGACACCGGAGCACTATGACCTGACAACTGAGCACTGGGACCTGACACTGGAGCACTGTGACCTGACACAGGAGCACTGTGACCTGACACTGGAACACTGTGACCTGACAATGGAGCACTGTGACCTGACAATGGAGCACTGTGACCTGACACCAGAGCACTGTGACCTGACACTGGAGCACTGTGACAGCACACCGGAGCACTATGATGATAATGGAGCACTATGACAATAATGGAGCACTGTGACCTGACAACGGCACTCTGATGTGACACCGGAGCACTCTGACGTGACAATGGAGCATTGTGATGATAACAGAAGACCATAATGGGACACTGGGCACTGACGCACGGCACCACATTATGATGAACACCAGACTGCTGTGCTGGGACAGGAAAAGCACGTGACAATACCATGGAGCACTGTCATGGGACAATGGAGCACGGTGAGAGTAATGAAGGACTATGATGGCACAATGGAGGTCTGTGATGGGAAAATGGAGACCCGTTATGGTACTCACACACACCTTACACAAACACACGGAGTCCCTGAATGTCCCCATCTTTATGTGATGCTGTGTGAAGAATTAACTCTAAACTGAGAGTGCTGGTACACACTTTAACCCAAGCACTCGGGAATGAGAGTCAGGCAGACCTCTGGGAGTTCAAGGCCAGCTTGCAGGCCAACCAGGAGTACCTCGTAAGATCATGTCTAAAAACAAAAATAAAAACAAAACAAACAAACAGAGCAGAATTAACTCCAAATACTCCACAGGCTTCACAGGTCTACCTATGTACTCTAAAGCTATAGCATTATTGGAAGAAAATGTGGTATCTTTGTAAACCTGTATTAGGCAAAAGTTTCTCAGGACTCAAAAAAAAAATCAAGAAGAGAATAAAAAGGACATATTGAAATCTTTGAAAATGATGAATTTCTGTTCTTTAAAATGGGAACTGGTCATGGTGGTGCACACCTTTAATCCCAGGACTCAGGAAGAGAGGCAGTGGATCTCTGAGTATAAGACCAGCTGGTCTGTGTAGTGAGTTATAGGACAGTTAGTGTTATGTAGAGAGAACCTGCCCCCAAAATAAACAAACAAACAAACACACAAGGTTGGGGGCAAAATTTACAGACACACACACATATAGAGATTAGAGGACCCATTCCTAAACATAAGAAATCCTTACAACCCAATATTAGTAGGAGTCCAATTTAAGTAGATACCTCACAACAGAAAATAAATAATTAAAAAGAATATGAAAATATATCCAACATAACTTGTTGGGAACAAACAATCACAACGCACTTCGCAGCCACGAGAAATGAAAGATGACAATGCCATCCGCGGACAAAGATGTAGGACAGCTGGGACTCTCATGTTAGCAGAGGTGCGAAGTGGTAAAACGTTTGGCAAAGAGTTTTGGAAGTAAAGCATGTGTTTCCCTAGTCCTATGTCTAGATCTCTGCCCTCAAAAGATAAAAGTGATGTTCAGGGCCACAGAAGTGGCTAAGAGGGTAAAAGTGCTTGTTGTGTAAGTTTGATGACTTAAATCTGATCCCTAGAATCCATGTAAAAAAGATGGGCATGGTGGCACACACTTAATCTCACCACTCCCAGGGCAGGATGGGAGGTGGAGACAGGAGCAGTAACAGGAAGTCTGCGGGCCAGCCAGGCTGGAGTTTGCAGTTCAGGTACAGAAACAAGAGACCCTGACTCAGAAAAGGTAGACGGAGAAAACTGTCCCGCCCGCGCTACAGTCTGTTCCATTAATCGGGCGAAGGCCTAGAGACTGAAGTAAAAGACAAGACAGCGGGTCGTTCGTACAGCTGGAATGCTGAATGCTGAATGCAATTTATCGAGAGGAAGGAGCAGGCTTATATACCGACTCACAGCACAGTGGAAAACAATCAAGGGTCAAGCATGCAAGTTCTCAGGCTCAGTTCTTCCCCAGCAGATGTGTGTTGGCAAACCAAGAAAAGAACCAAGAACTACTCTGGTGCAAGATGTTCCAGCCAACAGCTTCAGGCTTGCTCGAGGTGCCTTGGGGGTCCACGCAGGGCCCCACAGAGAACCGACCGACTCCTGAAAGTTGTGTGCACATCTGGCATGCATGTACTCCCCATAATAACAGTGGTATAATGAAGGGCAAATGAAAGAGATGACTATATAACCAGCGACATGGATTATCACATTGTTTTTATCTTTAATAGCATATCCTACTATTGACGAACAACCTCAAATTTGGAATACCTTACAAGTCTAATAACTACTGAAGAAATAATAAAAACCAAACTGTATTTCTACACACAGGAGGATACATAGGATGCAACAGAAGGAAAAAAAAATTACATATGTAAAACCCTGGATTAAACTAAGAGATTTACAAAATAGCATACAAAAAAAAACTAAACTAAAGACTTCATTATATGCTCTGGAAATTGTGAAAATTTACTGATTGAAAAAGCTAATGTGCAATTACCATGGCTGGGGTGAATGGACTGGAAATGTCTGGCTGCAAGAGACCTTTTGGTGTAACAGAAATCGCCTGTAGATTACACTGGTGTAACTTTATATATTTGATAAACCTTATTGACCTATGTATTTTTAAAGATTTATTTATTTGTATTTTATGTGTATGAGTGTTTGCCTGCAGTGCTCACAGAGGCCAGAAGAGGGAGTAGGATTTCTTGGAACTGGAGTTACAGATAGTTGTGAGCTACAATGCAGATGCTGGGAATTTAACCCAGATCCTACAGAACAACAGCCACTCTTCTTAGCCACTGAGTCATCTTTCTAGTTCTGAGACAGATTCACTGTGTAGCCCTGGCTGTCCTGGAACTAGCTCTGCAGACCAGGCTGGCCTTGAATCTACAGAGATCCGCCCTCCTCTTTTTTCCAAGCACTGGGATTAAAGGCATACACCACCACAGGTTGGCTTCCTATCTATACATTTCACATTACATTAGTTATAAATTAACAGTAGACAATTAAAAATAATTTTATATATTAAAAAAAAAATCTCAGAGCTGTGGGGTGGAGAGATGACTCAGTGGTTAAGATCATTTACTACTCTTGCAGAGGACCCATGGTGGGCAGCTCACAACAATCTGTAACTCTATTCCAGGGCATCGAATGTCATATGGCCTCTGGGGGCACCGGCATGCTGCATATAAACTCATGCAGACACACACACACACACACACACATTAACAAAAATTCTTGAATGTGCTCTCCCCACATAAGCCATGTACAGTGTTGTATATCTTTAATCCGGTACTCCAGAGGCAGAAGTCTCTGTGAGTTCAACACCAGTTTGGTCTACGTAGTGAGTGTTTCAGGCCAGTCAGGGCAACATAATAAGACTCTGTCTCAAAACCAATCAACCAAACCAAACAAAACAAAAAACCCTAACAAGAGGAATCACACTTAGTATTTACAAATACTACACTTGTCAAAACAACACACAATAAATTTACCTGATAATCACACGGATTCAAAAACTCCCAACACCATCTAAATTTTATGTGAGTGTATCTAACTCTTTAAACTCCAGAATACGAATAGAAGATGATTGGCTCAACTTTTGAAAAGATTATTTGCAGGAATCATGTATAGAAACCATGCCAAAAGCTAATAAAGAGGACCATCTATATATTCCTTAAATAACAAGATGTATCTAGGAAACTACAAAAAGTAGAGTGTCTCTTACTGCTGTCTGTTTTCAATACAGTTTTGGTTTTCCATAATAATTCAAAACTGGCAGAGACATGTTGTAGTGTATAAGTAACCTACTGGGTTGACTAAAACAAAACACACTGAAAACTTGTTAAGAAGACAAATACATAATGGCCCAACCAGAGTACCTTGGCAATCGCAGTCTGTTTGAACATGCTCGTTATCAATCCCATAACCGTCTCTGTGGCACCTGAATTTGGAGCTCTCATTAATTTTTGCCATTCTTCAAAGCTGGCATTTAGTTCCTGTGTGGGAAGGAATAACATCGTTTAAGAATACAGCACCAAGAATAGAGCAATTAATTGAATCATTCATCAGGTCCTACTTCCCTCTTCCCTGTATAGAAAGTTATAAAGGGAAAGTTCCCACAGATACCAATGTGTTCATTTAAGACCACAATGCAGAGACCAGTCACATGTCCATGTTAATGAGGGTTGACAGTGACAAGCTATGACACCATAATTCAAGTGATTGAAACTTCCTCTTGATAAGCAGTGTGTGAAGTCAAAAAGATCTGAACATATAAGAAAACAGCGTGTGAAATTTATTTTTGTAGTAAGATGTATTATTTAAACAAGCATAAGGATGAAAGAAATATTAGTTATGTAAAATATAACATGATCATAAATTGATTCACTTCATAATACTCTGTAATGCTAAAATAGCAGATAAATTTGCATTTGAGAAATACCACAGTATTCAATGTATCCTAGACACTTATTTAACTTCTAAAATGTAACAATGAGAAACTTCTTGTTCACTCAGTCACATCCAGGGCCTGTACAGGTGCTGTGCTCCCCAAAAGTAAATCTAGATGAGGATCAGGGAAAAATAAACATTTGGCTTTCAGATATGTTAATACCCTACAACATTATCACAGTGTTTCAGATTTCAAGAACAGAGCTACATTCAAGTTATTCTACAGTAAAGTTTAAACTTTTTTAAAAAAATCTTCACGTGCATGATGCGTGTGTCTTTGTGTGTACATGCATGCATGCATTCATGCAATCTATGGCATATGTTTGTGTGTGTGGGGGTCAGAGACAACTAGTGTCAACCAGTGTGTGGGTCTCACTCCCCCCTCATTTGAGACAGAGTCTCCTACTATTCACTGCTATGGCCTGAAAGCTTCTGGGGACCCTGATGTCTCAGCTCCCATCTCATTCCAGTAGCACTGGAATTACAGAGGCAACTATTATGGTACCAGTTTTACTTAGGTTCTGAGACGCCCAAGTCAAGTCCTCACAGTTGCATGGCAAGCATTTCAACTATGGAGCCCCAGCCCCAGATTTGTGAGAGTGTGTGTGTGTGTGTGTGTGTGTGTGTGTGTGTGTGTGTGTGTGTCCACAGAACATGAAACAGGGTACCTCTTACTAATTAATTACTGGGACTTATAGACATCATAAATACTTAATACTAAATAGTTTTCAAATCACAGTGCTTTTTGCTATATTCAGTGGAAAATTTTTGAATCACGAGGTGCTGACAGTGTGCTGCCCAAATTGGACAAGCAGGACACAAAAGAAAGTGACTGCCGAACTCTGGAAAGACAGGGTGGGACAGTCCTGCTTCACAGGCAAGTCTGTCAGAGATGCTAGGCTTGTAGGCCAGAGACAGATGCACAGCGCTGCAGAGAAACTTTGGGTGACTGTCCAGACAGCCTGATGTCCCTGTCATTGGGTAACATTTCATCCTCCTGAAGCCTTTGATAGAGTTGAAGACTAAATAGTTAAACTTATAGTATTCTTTATGATAGAAAGCAAATTAGGTATAAAATTTTGGACTCACGTAGATAGGATAGATAATGGAGTATTCTCTCTGATTTTGCCAAATGCAAACTAGATATTAGGACTATGATTCTTACTTGATAACTATTTTTGTTGTATATAATTTTACTGTTAACATTAAAACTTTCCTTTTTAATCAAACATGGAGAAATGCTGTAATTCTTTTGTCTGTAAATATGTATTGCTCTAATTGTTAATAAAAAGCTGATTGGCTGATAGATGGACAGGCAGAGACAGCTCAAGACAGAATGCTGGGATGAGGAAGGATGTAGTCAGAATAGAGTCTCAAGATGCAGAGAAACAAGATGGGCATGTTGTACTGAGTAAAGGTACCAAGCATATGTAAGAAATATGGGCTAATTTAAGTGTAAGAGTTAGATACTAACAATCCGGAGCTATTGGCCAAGCATTTGTAACTAATATTAAGACTCTGAGTCAGTTATTTGGGAACTGGTGGTCAGGACAGGAGAACTCTGTCTACAACTAAGAGCAGTATCTGTTACATATTTGATAATTAAAATTAAAACCTTCTTGTGCTTTTCCTGAAATGATATGAAACCAACTCTACCAATCAAACCTGTTTTAAGAAAGCATGCTTTTCTGTGAAGTATGATATACAATCTTTAAGAGCATCATTCATAACGCTGAAAGTAAGACTCTCAAGTAAATAGAGGCTCTCACCTTGACAGCTGCTGGTGGAAGGTCAAATGGAATACGCTGTCTGACTTTAGGCGGCAGCTGGCTTAAAACTTCACTCTTTAATCTTCTGATCATTATATTGCTTAGTAGCTGATGAAGTTCACCAAGGTTTGATGCCCCTCTATAATCCCACTGACGCCTTTTACCAAAGTATCTGTTAAGATGAAAAGATAAACAGCAAAGCTGAATGCTAGAGCAGGAAATCCATGCATGTCCTTCCTTTTAATAGTAAGGGGCAATGTGCTGGTTCCTGCTAATTCCGAATGAAAACCAGTTTGAAAAGCTAATCTAAGGGGCCGAAGAGATGGTTCCATGGTTAAGACGGCATGCTGCTCTTGCAGTGGGCCTAAGTTCAGGCTCTAGCACTCATAACAGGTGGCTCACATCTGTAACCCAAGCTCCAAGCGATCTGATGGCCTTTGAGGGCATCTCTCTGTTTCTCTCTCTCTCTCTCACCCCACACCCACATACACTTTAAAAATAAATCTTATCTCCTTAGCATATAATTCTCACAACTGTAATTCTAGGACTCAAAGGACTAAGTCAGGGAGATCACTATGAATGTATACTAGCCAGGAATTCCACCAACTGAGCTTATTCTCAATCTTCTGATATATTTTCATGCCACTGAAATATGTTACTTGTTTTTCCTTTTTTTTTTTTTTTTTTTTTTTTTTCTTTTGGTTTTTCGAGACAGGGTTTCTCTGTGTAACAGTCCTGGAACTCACTCTGTAGGCCAGGCTGGCTTGGAACTCACAGAGATCTGCCTGCCTCTGCCTCCCGAGTGCTGGGATTAAAGGCATGTACCGCCACCACCACCCAGCATATTGCTTCCTTTAATGTTTATATATTCGAACTTAAAGATTTGTGTACATATTAAACTGGGAAAAGGCTGGGCAGTGGCAGTGCATGCTTTTTACAGGAAGCAGAGACAAGAGGATCTCTGAGTTCCAGGCCATCCTGGTCTGCAGGGCAAGTTCCAGGACAGCTAGGGCTACACACACACAAAAACAAACAAACAAACAAACAAACAAACCCTGTCTTGAAAAAAACAAAATGAAGCAAAACACTGGAAAAATGCTGGTCAATACCTGATTCTGTCATGTCTTTTTCCATTCACCATACTAAGTACTTTTGACCACATCATTAACAAAAGAAACCTAACTACCAACACAGAAAGAAGAGGTTGGAAGGGCTCTTTAATTTTGTTTGTAGAATGAAATGTCTGAATTAAAATGGATTCTTAAAGCACACTATCGAAGGCTCATGGGATAAGACTGTACACAGACAGGCACAGATCACCATACAGGTCTTACCAGCCGCCTGCAGAGATCAATGTCTGTATTTCAAAGTGCAGATGTCTGAGCATTTTCTCCTTTCTTTCTTTCTTTCTTTCTTTCTTTCTTTCTTTCTTTCTTTCTTTCTTGTTTTTGGTCATACTATAGACAAAGTGTGATGGGTAAAAACAGCAGTATGCAGCAGTGCACAGAGAAAAAAGGTGTGGCCAAGGTGTCTGCACTAATCTCTGTAGACCTTCATGCAAATGAAGGACTGTCCTTAAGGCAATCATGGTGAAGTCCCTCGTGCAAATGAAAAGCCACACTTAATAACACCAATCACAAAAACTCTTCATGCAAATGAAGAGTTGTACCATTCCCAGGCATTCTGCTGGGTCAGCAGGGGACCATATAGGCAGTTTGTTGCAGCCACTCTTGCCTGCCTCCCCCAAATCCAGTCCTTTGCTCTCCCTTCTTCCCCCCTTCCTGTCTCCTTCTGTCCTTCCTTCCTTCCCCCCTCTTCCCTCTTCCTTCTTCCTTCCTTCCTCATGATTTTTCTTTTCTTTTTTACTTTTTAAAGGCAGGGTCTCATGTAGCCCAGGGAAACCTCAAGATTAGTATGTATGTACCCAAGGATGATCTGTCAAGTGCTGAGATCCCAGGAGTACCCTATTAAGCCTAGCTTCAGAAACTATTATACACTGAATTTTCCTAGAGATTGTAAATAATGCTAACTAGCCTACATTGTTTTGTTGGAAACTCAACTCAGAATACTTTGCCAATGTGGAAAACCATGCTGCTGACCCCCAAACACTCTGTTGGCTAAGCTGTAATCCATATAACTGTGATTTATTAAGTACCTTTTGAAGATATCAGTGGGGTACTGGCTAACTGTACAACTGTGGTGTATCTGCTACCATAGGAACACAGCTGTGGTGTACTGGCTAACATCTGAACACAGCGTACTAGACTAGCTTCCATATGAACAGCAGTATCTACAATTTTAAACATACTGAATTTTCATCAGTTTTACGACTTACATTTCTCTAACTTTATATGCCTAGAATTTACAAGTATGCAAGTCAGTTTAACTTCAGAAATTACCCTGTGGTGACATGTAAAATAACAGTGAATATATCACAATTGATGAAGTTCCAGGTTTTGCATAAAAATAAATATAAACTTAATTTTTACATTCATTTCAAATTGTGTTCTAATGCAGTCTTTACCTACTTACATATTAGAGTACAAGTTTACCATTATCTTATTTTCTCCCTGCACCACGCTGGGTTCTTTCTTTATTTGAAATTACATGTGGCCATATACGGTTATGCCTGTGGATTTCCCTCCAGTGTTCGAAGGGGGTACTGAGTATTCATTATGACAGTGGGCAGTTGGGCAGTGGGAGCTGAGAAAGGCTGCTGTTCAACAATGACCACTCTCTTCACTTACGTTCTGTGCAGTACACGCACACAAGATGCATGAAGGCCGACAGGAGACAATCCGAGGAGGTCTGCATGTGCTGACAAAATGAACTGCTAATTAATATCCTTCTAAAACAGAGACCAGCAGGTCCAGGTGGACTCACTCTTGAGTTCTACCAAACATTTCAGGAAGAAATTATACGAGCTGTCTAGGAAGATTGCTCAGTAAGCAAATTGCTTGCCAGATATGCGTGAGGACTGGGGTTTGATCCCCAGAGCCCACTGTTCCAATTCAACATACACAAGAATGCGTATTTTTAGAGTTCTCACATGAGCCAAAATCTACAACCCAGGTAACTTCCACTGCTGGTGTAGTTTTTGTCTTAGTGACGGAAAGTCAAAAGCCTAGTTCCTTTAAAATGTGACCGATCTTTAAATACTTAAGGACTGGTCCCCCTAAGGTTTCCTTTTCTCAAATTCCAACAGCTTCCTAAGGTTGAGCACTGTCTCTCTTGTCTTTGGATCACTTGCAGCTCTGAAATACTGTCTTAAATATAGAAGGCAGTCAATAATGAGGCATCGGTGGAGCGGAATGTGAAACCCTCTCATTATTCTGGTCACCCGTTCCCAGACACATGTTAACTTGAAGAGGCGTCAACTCTGGACAAGAACTACAGCCACTAAGGATGCTGAGAGCGGGAGGGATAGTTTCCCAGGGAAGAGTTATCCAAAATGAACCGTCAGCCTGTATCCTTGTCTTTATGAGCTTCTAAAAGTACCCTCCCAACCTCCCATTTTCAAAGCTATAATGGCATCCAGAAACTGGCTCTCTCTGGAAAATGAAACCCTGGTGCTCTTGGAGGTTGACATGGCTCAGGACTGAAGAGCATTCTGCTCTTGCAGATGACTAGAGTTTGATTCCCAGCACCCATGTCAGATGGCTTTCCGCCACCTGTAATTGCCCTAAGTACAGTTCCAGGGAAATCTGTAGTCTCTGGTCTCCAAGGGCACGGGTACTCAAGTGCACAATCCCCTTTCCCCCCACATACACATAATTTAAAACAAAATAAAACTATATATATATACACATATATATAATATATATATAATATATATATATTTATATATTATATGGCTTCCTTCCTTTCTACTCCAACCAAGCAACTGCCTTCTCATCTACTTGACAAAATGCTTCTGGGCTCTGCAGAACAGCACCTCAGGCATGCTGTAAAAGATGTTCTGCTCCTAAAAATAGTGAGACAAGGACAGAGAGGTGAAGATTTTGCTAACTGTTGCAAGGATGCCAAAATCCCTATTTTAGAAAAATGCCGGAAAGAAAATTCTGCATTGAAAGGGAGGAGTGATGAGCAAAGGGGTCAGGACCAGGCTGGAGAAACCCACAGAAATGCTGACCTGAACAAGGGGGGGAGCTCATGGACCCCAGTTTGATAGCTGGGAAACCAGCATAGGATCAATGCAGATCCCCTGGACGTGGGTGTCAGTTAAGGAGGACTGGGCAGTCTATGGGGCCTCTGGTAGTGGATCAGTATTTATCCCTAGTATAGGAAGGACTTTGGGAGCCCATTCCACATAGAGGGACACTCTCTCAGGCTAGACATATGGGGGAGGGCCTAGGCCCTGCTCCAAATGATATGACAGACTTTGAAGATCCCCCCCATGGAAGGCCTCCCCTCCCTGGGGAGCAGAAAGGGGATGGGATGGGGTGTCCATAGGGGGCAGGGGACGAGGGGAGGGAGAGGGAACTGGGATTGACATGTAAAACAAGCTTGTTTCTAATTTAAATTAAAAAAATCATTAAAAAAGAAAATTCTGCATTGAATAAATGTCAAATACTGACTATCATGATTCAGCCTTTTATGAAGAATACAAACTGGAATAGCTCAAGGAATGGAAGAATTCAGAAAAACAGGAATTCCTACTGAGAACAGGTTACAGAAGCTTCCAACAAACATGTATGCAAATATTTAAGTGAGTGAGAAATTTTCATATTTCGGGAAACCATTTATAATGTCAACCACAAGTAGCAGGCAGAAACAATGTTTACTTTATCCTCATCATAAAAATGCTGATATTTTATGAAATAAAAATCTTGATTGCAGGGTTCTAGTTTATTGACTCCAGGCTAGGAGGAAAAAGTGAACTAATAATAATTTTCCGGTCTCACTCACTCACCTAGAGCACCCACCTACCACCCTGCACTGTGACCTCCTCACTGTGCTGTGCACTGTCCATATTGTGGTACTTTCCTGTCCCCACACCTTCCTTGGCCATGCTGACTTCTCAGTCTTCCTGGGATAACTGATCCTCCTTGCCATTCAGCCCCTACATCTATCGTGTTGATACAAAACTCCCAATATTAGACAGATCTGACTCTAGGTGTATTTCAGGCCTAACCACATCGCTGTGGAAAACCACCATTGAGAAGACTGGCAGGGAGACCTCGTTGCACAACGGTAGTGCACCTGACTCTATAAGATATCTTGAGGAGACAGGCTCTGCTACTAATCTGTGTTACTGATCTCAATGGCTACTCAGCATTGCGCCTATGTTACTAATCTCACTCAGTTCCGATCCTGGGGAAGTTGAGACCATGCCAACTTTCAAATCTGTAATCCTCTACTTCTTCATTCCTCTGAAGACAACAAGCTGTCCCTTTCATAAGAAGATATCATGGGATTCAAACTCTGTTAAGCCCCTATCACTCCAGAAACTATGGTTTAGACCTAATAATATGCTACCCTAGTGATGCAAATTCCCTCATGCCTCTGCTGTCTCTAAAACTACACTATAATCTCAACAATATGCCATGACACTATAAAAAAAAGCATGCAAATGTTTATGAAGAAGTAGGATCAAAATTCAGAAGTACAAAAATGCCTATGTTTTTAATACACTAATCTCTTTTCCAAAAATTATCAATTTGCTTACTCTCCTGTTGGTTTAAGATTTTCAAACGTGTAAAAATATAGTCCTAAAAATAGTAAAAGGAACTTGTAAATCTTATCACACCTGACTCCCCCACATCTTCCAAATTCACAGTGCAGAGTCTGAATAAGAGATGGAGAACACTCTTGAAGGGGTTCAGAGATTTGGAGTAGGATGATAAAGTGTGCTGGAAATGAAAAGTTCTGATGTTTTATAACTATATGAATGTATCTAGGGCTACCAAACTATATACTTAAAATGGTTACATAGTAAATTTTCTTCTGTATTTCTGTTTAAAAAAAAATCCCATAATAGCAATAAGCAACACCCACAAAAGAAGCAGAAAAAACGGAAGACACCCACAATGTCTTCCTATTCCTATGAACAAGACTATAATTTGACTCCTACCTAACTCTCTCTTTGTCTGACTCCTAACTCTTTGTCTAGAGATCTTGGTTTAGCTCTAGAATGTTCAGCTGAGCTAGATTTCCTTTAGTTCCTCAAGGACACAGTGGTCTCTCTTGTTCTGGCTTTCGCACATAGAATTCCCACTTCCTGAACAGGAAGGAAATAGATTTGCTCTGAGCTGTCATCACTGGTTCACTCTGGCACACTCGGCTGTCTCACCCGTCCCCTCCTCCTGGAACCTTCCCATGATGTCATCAAAACTGCAGTTACCTAGTTAGTGCCTGAATTGACAATTCCATGAAAGCCTGGATTATTTCTGTTGGTTTCTCGAGACAGGGTTTCTCTGTGTAGCCCTGGCTGTCCTGGACTTGACTCTGTAGACCAGGCTGGCCGTAAACTCAGAGATTTGCCTGCCTCTGCCTCCTGAGTGCTGGGATAAAAGATGCACCTCATCACTTACCCAACAAGCTTGGATTATTTTGATCCTAGTGCATATATGATGACAAACACATGGCCTGGCATATACCAGATAACCTAAAAATAGTTTTATTTATATAAATAGTACACACACACACACACACACACACACACACACACACACACACACACGCACACATAGTTTTGCCTGAATATATGTCTGTGCAATACAAGTGTGCCTGGTGTCTGTGGAGGCCAGAGGAGGATGTTGGATCCTCTGCAACTGGAATTATAGATGGTTACTAATTGTCATGTGCGTGCTGAAAATTGAACCTGGGTCATGTGAAAGAGCAGCCAGGGCTCTTGACCATTCTCTAGTCCCTGTAAGAATACTTTTTGAATGAATGGATTAATTAAAAATCAAGTCAGAGGCAGTAGGTAGGATGAGATGACCTAATACACCAACTCCACATAGGATGATTCAAAATCACAAGTCTGTTGGAACTGAATTACAGACACTACGTTCTCACATCTCTTCAGCACCAACCTGACTTTCCAAGCACACACGCAGAATCCATCCTACAGCTTATTTAACTATTCCTCAAACATACCTTGAGTATTCAGTATACTAACTATCATTTCAGTCCCGAGCCATCTGCACATGGAACAGATAGTCCTGTATTTAGCCAAAGGAAGAACACCATAGGATACAGTGCTGAAGATATATGGAGGGAAACATGACCCTGACCATGCTGTAAATGGACAGAACACTTTGAGTACATGTTAGCAATCTGCATTTCCACTCTCAAGAAAATTCAGACAAGTAATCCTCCTAAGTAGTGGAAGTGGCATAGAATGTGATGTCCCACACTGAGGACTGAGCCCAGCATCTGTGCATGAGAAGCAAGCACAATCTCCCCAGCTCTCTTTAGGGTAATTTAAGCTTTAAGCACAACATAAGAAAGGACAGATGTCTTCCCAAGGCACATCTTTGTTTTTAGTTTCAGACAGTGTCTCACTATGTAGCCCGGCTGGCCTAGGATTCACTGTGCAGATCAGACTAGCCTCAAACTCAGAGATCCACTTGCTTCTGCCTGTCGAGGGCTGGTATTAAAGGCGTGCGCTATAACATCTGGCTCCAGAGCGCACACTAAGGAGAGTATGTGACAGAGCATGCTTGGCTGGATTAATCACATCTTCTTGTGATTACAGGAGTACTTATTAAGGTTGCCACTTCTGAAGTCTCCCATGTTGAGAGAAAAAGTCAAGAAAAATGAGGAGAAATACAAAAGAAATTAACAAGGTACAGGGTAAGTGATTTAACCCTGCAAATGCACAAGGGGACTAAGTGGGCTCTAAAACTTCCCTTGCTTGAACAATGTTTGTCAATTTATTCACTGTGCTTCCTTCTCCAAATCCTGTGTGTATATATATAGCTTTATCTAAATAGAATTTGGCAGAGTGACTAACATATGGCATTTGGGTAAGGGTATCCTGGTTGAGGAATCCCTTTTGCCTCTTAAATCAAATGGGGTATGTGGTATTTGGTTACTTACAACCTAAGTTCTTTCTTCTGATTAAATTTGCATTAACATGCTTCTTTAGGCTGTAACTCAGGAATTTAATAAGCTTTTTAAAGACAAAGTAACATTCTTTCTTGAGCATTTCACTTAACTTTATTTTGAATGCAGCATGACATTTCAAATATAAAATATGGGTCTGGGATGGAATAACGATCCACAATTTGCATTCTGTAAAATTATAGTGTGAAAATTACACCTTTCCAGAATAAAAATGTGATGGAAGAAAATATAGCCTCCCACAGCCTAACTTAAAATGTCAGGAAATGCCTTGATCTGAATCAAAGCTTATGGAACCGCAGAGCTTTCAAGGTAAAGAAATAAAGGATTAGAAAGACTTCTGAAATGGATGTAGAAGAAAACATCTTCAAAGGGCTACAGATGGCTCTTGCAGAGGACCTGAGTTCGGTTTCCAGCACCCATGCTGGATGGCTGAAACACCAGCTCCAGAGGATCTGACTCCCTATTCTGCCCCCCTGGGTACTTGTGTTAACATATGCATATACATATACATATACCCATCTACACACACACACACACACACACACACACACACACACACACAGAGTATTAACATATGCATATACCCATCTACACACACACACACACACACACACACACACAGAGTATTAACGTATGCATATACCCATCTACACACACACACACACACACACACACACACAGAGTATTAAAGTATGCATATACCCATCTACACACACACACACACACACACACACACAGAGTATTAAAGTATGCATATACCCATCTACACACACACACACACACACACACACACACACAGAGTATTAACATATGCATATACCCATCTACACACACACACAGAGTATTAAAGTATGCATATACCCATCTACACACACACACACACACACACACACACACACACACACACACACACACACACACAGAGTATTAAAGTATGCATATACCCATCTACACACACACACACACACACACACACACACACAGAGTATTAAAGTATGCATATACCCATCTAC
Organism: Phodopus roborovskii; assembly: GCF_943737965.1. Lineage (NCBI taxonomy): Eukaryota > Metazoa > Chordata > Mammalia > Rodentia > Cricetidae > Phodopus > Phodopus roborovskii. The sequence continues at coordinate 12,329,731 of NW_026126585.1, forward strand.
ACACACACACACACACACACACACACAGAGTATTAACATATGCATATACCCATCTACACACACACACAGAGTATTAAAGTATGCATATACCCATCTACACACACACACACACACACACACACACACACACACACACACACAGAGTATTAAAGTATGCATATACCCATCTACACACACACACACACACACACACACACACACACACACACACACACAGAGTATTAAAGTATGCATATACCCATCTACACACACACACACACACACACACACACACACAGAGTATTAACATATGCATATACCCATCTACACACACACACAGAGTATTAAAGTATGCATATACCCATCTAACACACACACACACACACACACACACACACACACACACACACACACACAGAGTATTAAAGTATGCATATACCCATCTACACACACACACACACACACACACACACACAGAGTATTAAAGTATGCATATACCCATCTACACACACACACACACACACACACACACACACAGAGTATTAACATATGCATATACCCATTTACACACACACACACACTTGTATTAACATATGTATATACCCATTTACACACACACACACACACACATACACACACACACGTTACACACAATTAAAAAGGAAAGGAAAATGCCTTTGAGAATCAGAATGTTGGCCTTGAAATGACTTCATCTAGCAAGTAGAAAACAGAAGATAACCTTCACCATTGCACATTTCACAAGGGTGAAATATTTCTCTTTGGGATAGTTTGCATTAATAAGTGAGGTACATACCTCTGTTGTCATATGGAAAATACACTGACATAATCAAGAAACAGATAGTAGGTGGCTGGAGAGATGGCTCAGTAGTTAAGAGCACCGACTTTTCTTCCAGAGGACCCAGGTTCAATTCCAGCCCAACATAGCTGCTCACAACTGTCTCTAACCCCAGTTCCAGGGGAGCTGACCCCCTCACACAGGCAAAATACCAAGGATATAAAATAAAAAATAAATTTTAAGAGACAGTAGGACATACACGCTGATTAAATGTTTTGCCTGTTCTGGTTGCCCAATAGGAAATCTAGATACTAAATATCAAGTGAACAAACTTTGGCATGTGCAGTGTAGGAATCACCACTCAAGTGTTTTGTTTTTTGTTTCAATCAATACCTAGATTCATACCAAACAGACCTATCAGGGAACAACACAAATATCAGGAAGGGTCATGTATGGGAATCATCATTCTGTCTAAAAGGGACTGAGCCTCTGAATCAAGATGGTTTCCTAAAACAAAAGCATCACAGGCAAATAACAAGAGAGTGCAGGAAGGCTCCGGGACACTGACCAGTTTCCACATCTCTTCACTTCCGTGGTTTGAAACAGAGTGGCCCCAAAGGCTCATGCATTTGAATGTTGCATGCTCCGTTTGAGATTTCAAAAGCCCACACCAGGCCCCCACTAACTCTCTGCCCTCAGCTGCGGCTCAGATATGGATGTAAACTTTCAGCTTTTGCTCCAGCTCGGCGCCTTCCTGCCTGCTATCTCATCATGGACTCACGCTGAGACGGTAGCACGGCCCTAATTAAACGCTTTCTTCTATACGCTGCCTTGGTAATGGAGTCTCTCCACAGCAATAGAACTGTGACTGTGACATCACTGTCCCACCAAAACCTGCCTCATCTAAGCCTGACAGCCCAACACAGTCAAATGAATAGCAGGACAACACACCTCTAGGTAATACTCATCTCAAGAGTAGGTACATTGTCTTTCATCCTTGACAAGGACTCATTATGCAGACAAGTATGGCCTATAGCAGCTCTACTGCATGCTGGAATTAAAGGCATGTGCCACCACACCTAGCTATTTCTTTTACGTTATATGTAGGTCACCCATACAAGCTGTTGCTTACAGAAATTCTTTCACAGCTACAGCAGGTTTGAAAACCGCTGGGATAAGGAATGGCTAACAGTGTTTAATGTTTAGTTTTAAGCACGAGCAGATAAAGGCTTACGGAGAAAAATTATCCCACCTGATGTGTGCATTGCAGTATCTTTTAGCGTACTCGATCCAAGTCCCAAATTTTTGTGGGAAGAGAGCTTCAATCTGCATGAAAAGCTGTAACAATACAAATGTTCTTAATATATTGCAATATTTTCAAGGACGTTATTATGATGATAAAAGAAATTAATAAGAATAATAAGAAGTATAAAAAGCAAAGCTACTTCTTCCTCAAGGCCTTTCCTTTTTCATTACCCCCACCCCATCCATTCATCAGGGATAACAATTGTTTCTAAATGTAACAAATATACATATACATGTGTAGGTATATGTGTATATGTATGTATTTGTGTATATGTATATATATATATATATATATATATACATACACACACACACACACTTTTATATTTAAAAAGATTTCTCTCCATCCCCTGTATATATATAATTTATTCACATATAGGCAATCATAATATTATGGTAGAATGAAAATTTTACTACAAAATGTGTCTCAGATATTATTTTAATTTTAGGAAGTATACAAGCAAAGTACTATCATAATAAAGAACTTTCTAAATCTTGGAATCTCGGCTGAAGAGGGGGGCATGATTATTGCATACAGCTTAGTCAAGGAGGAAGCTATTACACACTCATAAACAAGGAGGCAGGGGTATTATATACAACTGAACAAGGAGATACGCTTAGTTAATCTTAGTAGGAGCAGTCTCTGTGGGAAAGCAGTCTTCTGGACATAAACATGCAAGAGGAGAAAGCGATGGTAGACATTTTCTGCACTCTGTCAGCATTTGCACTCAGAGCACAGGTAGGTTTTGCCATCCTTCTTAGCCTTGTTGGCTGTGCCACTATCATGGGGTAAAGGTATAGGTACTTGACATGGTAATGCCTATATCAAACAGTACGAACAAAACACATCCATTCAGGACCTCACTTACTCCCAACATAAAGGAGAATGTCAGAACAAAGGTCCCTTTGGGACTGAACAGCAGCTTAGAATGTTTCCATTATAATCAGCATACAATCTTCCAAGGTTTATCTTGTGAACAGAAAGTAAAGATTCAAAAAATAAACAAAAAAAAATTGGAAAGTTTACACCTTCCATATAGTGCTTCCTTGTGCATGTGGTTTGCCTGGAAAGAAAGCTCTATCTCTGATGCCCTAAATGTCACATATCATTAAAATCCTTATGGACTTCTGTGCCTTCTCTATGACTGCCTAGACTTGTAGTCCTTCAAGTCCCATCCGTAAGAATACAAACAAGTATAGGAAATTATTTTACAGACATTTCAATTATCTTCTTTCACTTTCAAACAATGATTTGTTTACTTGTTTTGAAGTGCTTGGGACAGAATACAAAACCTTACACAAGCCAAACTAAATAGAGCTGTATAAACTAGGGTTAAATATCACCATGAATTTGCTGTAAAGCAATTGATTTCCTATGTATTCTTTCTTTATTATCATCTCTTATAGGTCTGCTTGAAAAAAAATTAGTCAGGCATTCAATTAAGCACTGCATCTAGCATTCATAAAAGTAGGCCATTTTTTCTGAGCTTTTTTTGGTCTTGTTTTGTTTTTCGAGACAGGGTTTCTCTGTAGCTTTGGAGCCTATCCTGGCACTCACTCTGTAGACCAGGCTGGCTTCAAACTCACAGAGATCCACCTGCCTCTGGTTCCTGAGTGCTGGGGTTAAAGGTGTGTGCCACCACTGCCCAGTTCAGATTTTTTTTTCTGATTTTCTAAAGTGCCTACTCTTAAATTAAAATTACATTCTATAATTGCAACATAGTACTATACAACAGCAAAGAAATTCCTTTGTGATTTTCCTTTACATTAAATATATAATTTTAGAATGTAAATTTCCTAGAGGCAGTGATGATGGAGAACTCATATTCCTTAATTATCAGGTTATTTGATCATCTACCATACTACCAAGTATGTTTATGTTAAGAAATGGACTATAAATATAGAAGAGAACTTAACTACTACTTTGTTTCATTTTGTGTCCATGTATATATATGTCTAACCTACACTTTAATAAAGACATGCTTAGTTAAGGCTAAAAGTGAGTCCTTTTACTTGTCCTATCAGAATACAAAGAAATTGAGTGTGCATTTGCTTCACTTTTAAGACTTGCATAATTTATAGTTCAGATAAACATAAAAGTCCTTATTTTTATTTGTTCTTTGATACGATGCACACTGACTGCAGCTTCCCCTCCCTCCTCTCCTCCCAGACCTCCCCCACCTCCTCTCCCCCAGATCCACTCCCACCACCACCTACTCCCATAAAAGAGCATCAAACATCAAAGAAACACAGCACCACAAGGGACAATAATACTACGAACAAAACCTCACACGGAGGCTGGACAAGGCAACCCAGCAGGAGGAAAAGGGTCCCCAAAGCAGGCTAAAGCGCCAGAGACGGCCCCACCCCCACTGCTAGGAGTTGCCCTGCAAATGCCAAGCCAACAACTGTAACATGCATGCAGAGGGCCTGGTGCAGACCCATACAGGCTGTGGTTGTACTTCAGTCTGTGTGAGCTCCCACGATCCCGGCTTAGGTGATTCCCTCTCGTGGTGTTGTCCACCTCTCTGACTCCCATAATTCCTTCTCCTCTTCTGCAGGATTCTCCAAGCTCCTAAGGGAGGGACCCAACTTGGGCCCTCTCTTTACTTAATGTTTGGCTGTGGGTCTCTGCAGACTCTCCCATCAGCTGTGGAGGCAGCCTCTCTGATAACACCCGGACTAGACACTGATCTCTAGGTCTTACAACATCATTAGGATCTATCTATCTATCTATCTATCTATCTATCTATCTATCTATCTATCTATCTATCTATCTATCTATCTATCTATCTATCTGGCCAGTGTTCTGCCCTTGCTCTGGTCTCTAGGCTATGCAGCCTCCTGTTCCTGGTCACCCAGGCAGTGTTGGGCATGGGCTCCTTCTCATGGTGTGGTCCTCAAATTAGACCAGTCATTGCTTGGTTACTCCTATTAGATATGTTGCGAATTCTCTGCTTAGATCTGTACCCATTTTCTTAAACTGGATTGTTGGGTTGGCTGACATCTAGTGACTTGAGGTCTTTATATATTTCAGATATTAGCCCTCTGTTAGATGTGGAATTGGTAAAAATCATTTCCCATTTGGTAGCCAGTGCTTTGTCAGACAGACAGTATCCTTTACCTGGAAGAAGCTTTTCAGTTTCATCAGGTCCCATTAATTGTCGATCTTAGTGCCTGAGCTATTGGTGTTCTGTTCAGGAAGTGGTCTCCTGTGCCAATGCATTTAAGGCTGCTCCCAATTTCTCTTCTATCAGGGTCAGAGTATTTGGTTTTGTGTTAAGGTCTTTGATCTATTTGAAGCTGAGTTTTGTGCAGGGGATAAATATGAATCTATTTGCATTCTTCTATGTCTTAGTTGAGTTTCTCTTCCTGTGATGAGACACCATGACCACAACTCTTATAAGGAAACATTTAATTGGGTTGGCTCACTTACAGTTCAGAGGTTCAGTCCATTATCATTGTGGCAGGGAGCATAGCATGGCAGCAGGCAGGCAGACATGGTGCTAGAGAAGTAGCTGAGAGTCTCTCCTCTCGCTGGCAACAGGAAATGGTCTAGCATACTGGGCAGCATCTAAAGGAAATCTTCCTCAAACAAGGTCATACCTACTCCAACAAAGCCACATCTCTTTAATAGTGCCACTCCTGAGCTTATGGGGCCAATGACATTCTAACTGCCGAATTCAACATGCTGATGCCCAGTTCGATCAGCACCACTTGTTGAAGATGATTTCTTTTATTCCACAGTGTATCTATGGCTTCTTTATAAAAAAATCACAGTTGTATTAATTTACTTATGGGTCTTTGATTCAATTCCATTGGTCAATGTAACTATTTTGATGACAATATATAGTTTTTATTACTATAGCTCTATAGTACAGCTTGAAATTAGGGATGGTGATACTTCTGGATATTCTATTATTGTTCAGGTTTGTTTTAGTTATTCGGGAGTTTTTTTTTTTTTATATTTAGTTGAGTATTGTTCTTTATAGGTCTGTAAAGAGTTGGTTGGAATTTTAGTGAGGATTGTGTTAAATCTATAGCTTGCTTTTGGTAGGATGGCCATTTTTACTATGTAAATCCTATCAATCCATGAACATGGGGTCCCCTCCCAAGATGGGAGAAGGGGGGTGAGGTTGGGGATAGAGTGTGGGATGCAAACAGAGTCTGGGGGTGGTCCATGAGCAGGTGGCCTACTTGGATTTCTGGTGGCTGCAGTGACCTCTTGCTACATGGGGGGTAGGGATGGATGGGGAGTGGGGGGGTATCTCTCCCTAAGCTCAATAATAAAGAACTTTTAAAGGGCTGAATAACTATCTATTATTGTGTATATAAGATAAAATCTTTAAACATATCCCTCATATTGAATTAACAGGCTATTTTTATCTTTTATGCAATGTTAATACTTTCATATTATTATATTTGTGTGTATGTAAGCTACACATGAGTACCTGTAAGTATGAGTTTTCTTGTCCGGCAGGTCACACGGCCCTTGAGCCCCAAATGAACACGAAGACGCTGTATTAATTGTGAAATTGTTGACAGATGACTAGGGCTTCTTATTGGCTAGCTCTGTCTCATTATTAACCCATTTCTATCAATCTATGTATTGCCACGAGATTGTGGCTTCCCTGATAATGCCCAGTATGGTGTTACTTCTCTGGCAGCATCGTGACTCTGGCGGGCTCCTATCTGCCTTTCCCAGAATCCTCCTCCTCTGGTGGCCCTGCCTATCCTTCTTGCCTGGCCACTAGTCACACAGTGCTTTATTCATTAACCAGTAAGAGAAACATATGTGCAGAAAGGTAACCCCCATCAAGTACCTATCGGTCATCTACCTATGTATCCATCCATTCATATATACATTTGTTTGTTTGAAATGGGGTATTTATGTATTTATGCTGGCCTCAAAATTTAATCCTCCTGCTTGGGCTTCCTGAATGCTGGACCCCCAAGCTTATTGGCATTCTTATTGGATGAATTTGACATGGTGTTAGGGGTTAGTCCCGACTGATATAGGCAAGCTCTGTATCGCTAGGTTTACTCTCTGGCCCAAGCAGAATGCTTTCCCTTTTCTTTTGGCGCATATCTCAGTGTGTGGTGTGCATGCTCGCGTGGAAGCTCGAGGCTAACGTTAACCAGTGTCTTCTTCAATCATTCTGCCCCTTATGAACTGAGACAGAGTCTCTCACTGAATCTGGAACTTGCCTTTCTGCTGGGCTAGCCAGCCAGCTTGCCTCCTTTTCCCACACTGGAATTACAGTCTGCTGTCCCGCCTGCCTGACTTTATATGGGGCCCTGGGGACTGAACTCTGGACCTCAGATTTGTGCAGTAAGCACTGTACCTGCTAAGCTGTCTTTCCAGCCTACATATATGATTTTTAAAAATTATCTAGGTTGAGCATTTTGGCCAGTAGCATTATTAAGTTTTTTCATTTCACAGCTCTAATAGGCCGCACATGATAATATTTTATTACCATTTTAATAGGCTCTTTAACATAATAGCTTTACTGATATTAATATACCATAAACTTCACTTTTCAAGTATGACTTTTAGCACAGTCACAAAAGCTATACATCAGTCACTGCTATTTACACAACACTGTTACCATCCTAAAAAGAAACCCATCTCCAATAGCAGTCAAAACCCCTTCCCTTCCCACCTGATCCTGGCCAGCATTAAGCTTTTTTCTTCTTTCATAAGTTTTTATTCCTGGTATTTCATATAAAAAGAATCAACCACAGAATAGACTTCTGCGGGATGTACCTGTGTTAACATGAAATAAAGAGCTCCAAACAACAACCCAACTTCCCAGCTGGAAAGTGTGGAGACAAAGCTAAATGAGAAGGCAAGCACTGAAGGAAAAACACTCTAAGCACTTTGATGAAAATAAATAGAGGAGAAAATTGGCAAGCCCAAGTTGGTTCTTCGAACAATCGATAACACAGACTCAACTTTAGTTAAGCTAGCCAATAAAACAAAAGCCTTCAAAAATTAGCAGTACATAAGGAGATACAACACCAATCATAGAGATATGAAGTATTAGAGAATGATACTATGAACAACTACTTGCCAGTATGGTCGGAACTAAAGGAGGCTGAGGAAGACACTCTGAACATGGCTATGTTCCTAGCCTAAGTTCCTCTGGTCTAGCTTGTCTCCACATTCCAAGTGTAGCTACTGAAGGCAAAAACAGCTATAGACAAGCTCTGCAATGAGTATAAAACAACTATTTGGAGCTCACTGGCCAGCTAGCCCAGCAAAATTATGGAGCTCTGGGCTCCGTGTGAGATCCCACTTCAGAACATAAAGTGGAGAGCAGTTGAGAAAGCTACCAGGTGACATCGTGACATCAAACGCTGGCCTTCACATGTGCAGGAGGGCCCCCACCTCCTTCCCTCCCTCCCTCCCTCTCTCTCACACACAGCACACAACATATACCTTTACACACACACAGTAGATTAAATGTCAATTCTAAGATATTTTTACATAAACTAGATATAGAAAGATACATCCTCCCCCCCCCCCCCGAAACAGATGCAACTAGCATTACAAATAAACACTAAATAAAGAGATTTTATAATTGGGTGTGGCAGGGCACACCTTGAATGCTGGCACTCAGGGGACTGAAGGAGGCTGATCACTATGAGTCTGGCCCAGCCTGGTCTACTACATAGCATATTTCAAGAGCCAGAGATACATAACAAGACCTCAGGTCAAAGCAAACAAATAACAACAAAACAACAACAATAAAAAAGGAAAATAAAGTAACAAAGGAAAAAAGAAAACTGTTTTATGCATCCCTGTAAGTACGGCTAAGACATGAATAAATAGGTTTTTAAAAACCCAGTTATAATAAAAAAAAAAAATAGTGTTTAATCACTAATAGTATCTTGGAATTTCCCAAGGTATTTGAAGCATCTGACTTGAAAGGAAAACTCATCAAGTAGAAGATAGATTTAGTTTTTCCCATTACACTTAAAGCAGAGAAATCCTGGTACCTCCTCAGGCCTTCCCAGAGCGGGGGTTCCTGTAAGAAGAATGGCTCGCCTGGCTCTCTGTACCAGGGGCAGGAGAAGCTTGCTGCGGGCGGCAGTTCTGGACTTCATGTAGTGCGATTCGTCTACTATCACGACTTGGAAGTTCTGGCTGCTCAGCGCATTGATCAAAGTCTCTGCATCGGTGGTTATGAGACCATAGCCTAGAACTGTCACTCTGCTGGTTGATATTCTCCTAGAAAAAAAAATCCACCTGCTTAAAAAAAAACATCTCTATCTCAGCAATGAATCTATCACAAACAAAACAACACTCCTGGTGAGAAAAAGAGAAGAGAGAGGGGAGGAAAGAGAAGAGAGAGAGAGAGAGAGAGAGAGAGAGAGAGAGAGAGAGGGAGGGAGGGAGAGGGAGAGGGACAGAGAAAGGAGAGAGGAAAGGGAGAGAGAGGAAAGGGAGAGGGAGAGAGAAAGGGAGGGAGAGAGAGAGGGAGAGAGAGAGAGAGAGAGAGAGAGAGAGAAGAAAGAAATAAGAAATGGCCCTACTGCTAAACCTCAACTATTTACATTATTTAGATTTTACAATTCTCCAATACATTAAGCCAAGATGTACAATTCTGTTCAAGTGGTTTTTGAAAGATTTAAGAACTAGAAAGCCACATTTCACTAGGATAAGAATGTTACTTTATGACAATGGTTTCTTCCATGCATTCATTTTTCAACCTGGGTGCCGTTGGTATTTTGTCAGAGCGACACCTGACAGAGATGCCCACTGCACACCCAGTCTTTGCAATCTCATCTAACATGGCTCTCAGGGACTGTGGTGCTGGTGTGATGGAGGAGGACCCTCCCCTTAGACATAGGGCCACCACGCTAAAACAAAGTGACTCTCTGAGCTTTGGTCTCTATAATACCCACCTCTGCAAATGTCTTTAACCACTATTACAAATGTATTCCTATGCACATTTTCTTACTATGTCTGACACCAGGGAGGAAAGGAAATGTGTTTTATTCATCTTTGTACACATGGTATTTGCTCCTAGTGTAGAATGAAGTAATGAGACAAGCTCATGAACACTAAAAGGTACCAACTTTTCATTTTCTATTATCACTAACAATACACGGTTTTACCTGCCACTTTCATATTCTGTGCATGTATGCATGTATATACATGTGTGGGTGGGAAAGAATGTGCTTGTTTATATACATACAGACGCCAGAGGTTGATATGAAGTATCCTCCTGCATCACTCTCCAATTATCCAATATCCAAAGTATCTTGCTGAACTTAGAGCTCTCCAAATTGGCTAGTCTAGATAGCCAGCTTGCCCTGGGGTCCCTTGTCTTTTCTCTACAACTCACGGACTGGGATTACTGGCAGGCTAGCATGCCAGTCCAGCTTTTATGTCAGATTCCTTGTCTCCATCTCTCTGGTGCAGGGAATGAAGGGAGGTCATCATGCCACCCACCATTTATACTGGAGCTGGGGACTAGAAGTGCTTTACCCTCACAGCCACCTCCCCACCCCATTTTCTGTCCTCCCGGGAAGAAGAGCCTGCATTAGAAAAGTATGGGCTTAGTATTACGAGCTAACTAAGATATACTGTGAGGAATAATATCCACCGGACAATGGTGTTGTAGGTAACTGCAGCCGTCTTGGTGGCTTCTATTCTTACATGTTAGGACTGGGTGATAGCTCAGCAACAGGTGGTACCAGGAGTAATCTCTATATACAGTAACACTGACACAGGTTGGTACGTACCCAAAACTGTTTCTCTACAGATCTAGATGATACCAAGTAACTTTTATGCCCTTGGTTAACACCTTCCAAAAATGTATACTCCTGGATTCGTGGCCCTATCTAACACACCCAAATATTATATAAACAAAAGCCATGACCACTATTTAATCACAAGAGTGTGTGCCTCCTAAATAATAATGAAAAGTAGATCATCTAATGCCAAAAAAGATGACAAAGAATAGATTTTAAGGAAACGTCAATATAGACATTTAAATTAAGGTAAGAAAGCCTTAAGAATTCAAAATTCTCTAAATTTGTGTCTTTTCAATTTTATGAAGTTTTTCTGGAGAAGTAACCAATTAATAAGAATTGTCTATATTTTATTATAGTAATGCAAATAGGGCCTAAATTTTCTTGGATTCATATATATATGAACACTAATGAATTAGGGCTCCAAGGTTAAAAGAAGGAAAACATCCTATATCAATGTTGTTTGCTTCCTTCTTCTCCATGCAAGCCAAAGTTATCCCTATAAACACTATTTATATTCATAGTGTTAGATATACATTTCAGAGCAATATTACCAAGAATGATCTAAGAACTAATAGATAGGCATGCCTTTAATCCCTGCACTTGGGAGGCAGAGGCAGGCGGATCTCTGTGAGTTCGAGGCCAGCCTGGTCTATAATAGCTAGTTCTAGGACAGGCTCCAAAGCCACAGAAAAACCCTGTCTTGAAAAACCAAAAAAAAAAAAAAAAAAAAAAAACCAACAAACTCAAAAAGAACTAACATTTATTTCTGGTAAAGGTGTCACTTAAGTGCTAATTCTGTGTCATCCATCTGATGGGGGTTGTCTTTCTGAATTTTTACTTATTGGTTGATGAATAAAACACTGTTGGCCAATAGGGCAGCAAGGCAGGTGGGTCTAGGAGAAGAGGAGAATTCTGGGAGGTGTAGGCAGAGGAGTCATCATGTGATTCTGGGAAGAGAGGACACGAGTCAGGCCTTCTCAGGTAAGATAAGACCATGAAGAAATACATAGATTAGTAGATATGAGTTAATAATTCCAATAAGAAGCCCTAGTCATCGGCTTGTACAGTTTCATAATTAATATAGCATCTGTGTGTTCATTTGGAGCTGATGCTATGGGACCAGGCTGGCGGGAAGAACCATCTGCAACATCCATCTCCCAGACAGGGTTTCTGTATGTAGCCCTGGCTATCCTGGAACTCACTTCATAGACCAGGCTAGCCTTGAATGGATAGATCTGTCTGCCCTGCCTCCGGACTGCTTGGATTAAAGGCATGCACCACCTACCCAGCATTCTGAGCCTTTGAAAACAAGATAGTTTGCATCATTCAACTATAGATATACAATACAATAACTTATATTCAAATAAATTGACTTAGTCCAGTGGCAACAAAATAAAATGGAAAACAAATGAAAACTAGAAAATTATGATACATTTTTTAGATCAAGGAGTATAATTACAATTGAGCAAATGTTTTCAAGGTATAAAATATCAAAATTATAAGTTAACCCTCCAAAAAACCAAACCTGTTAAAATTGAGTCATACATAAAACTGGAAAGCAAACCATGTCAAGATTGTTGATAAAGTTCACACAGCATCAGGTCAGTCTTGAAAAACTGATGGAATTATTTTTGAACCTTAAACTTATTCGTTTAAAGTATATTTAAGACATATAGAAATAAATACATCTATAAAAGTATACATATTTTACATTTCCTCTGAGAGTATACCATAGGTATTGGGTTTTAGGTAAATAATATTTTAAAATGGAAAACAAAGCTCCCCACATCACCTTCTTTTGATGTTAGCAGGTGATATTTCATTCAAAGCATGAATACAATGTATCAGGCTCTGAATTTGATCATTAGTACCAAAAAATCCAAAGCAAACCAAAATACTGTGTGGACTAAATGCAAATAAAACACTTTTTTAGGGGGTGGGGTCTTTCTTTTTTCCTTAAACAGGTCTCTCTATGTGGTACTGGCTGTCCTGGAACTTGTTCTGCAGACCAGGCTGTCATGGAACTCATCTATCTGCCTGCCTCCACCTCCTGAATGCTAGGATCGAAGGTCTCGCCACCACTACGTGTGGCCATATTTTTTCTTTGAGACAAACAAGTTCTTCTTACCCGATGTCAGTTTTGCTCATGATAATATTTATTTCTTCTGGCTCTAGCTCTGGGATCCACTTTTCTAGCTCTTCCGTCCAAGGGTACCTCAGCGATGAAGGGACAACTATCAGGAGAGGCCATTCCTCTTTGTAGAAGTACGCAACTGCAATTGCCTGGATTGTCTTCCCTAGCCCCATCTAAACAGAAATTTAAAAAAGTGCATGTTACAAATAAAGCCTATGTCCTGAAAGAAAACATCAAATACTAAAAAGTGTTACATCAAGGATTTTATTATATCAACTGGAATAGTTAGTTAAAAGTTCAAGATTACTAGGAACTTGAAGAGTCATTAAAGAAATTATACTATTTTAAAGATTATTTGTGATTAGAGGCAGATGAATTATATTGATTTCGTTTGTAGTTTTTTTTTTCCTTTTTTGAGAACACAACAATAAGTGCATTCATTACCCTCCCTAGCAGAAGATCATGTTACTTAAAGTTGAAATAACTATGAATCATACATGTTGTCCAAAGAAAAAGTAAGCTAGAGAAGTTGAATTATTTAAACCACAGCTAAGTGATACAAAATTAGGATGAAGTTCCCAGTCTGTGGTGTCTTTTTCCTTTGACCTTTTCCATTTTCCTTCTCCATGCCACGCCTAAATGCAGTGTAATTTCCCCTCAGCAGCATGCCTTCTGATGCAGGACTGGGATGGGCAGATTCTGCAGTGCATCTGTTTTCTAAAGATAGTCTTGTGTTTGTTCTCTCAACATGGGGATTTGGCTGGGGCTTGTAGGAGTATGGAAGCAGAATCAGCATTCCAAAGTATGCTGGAAGTAAAATTTTAATTAATCTTATTTCTATATAATCCTAGGGCCCTTAGACAGGAATTGCTACTTAAGGTCCCATATAGCAAGACTACAGTCTGACCGCATTAGGTGTATATTAAAGGTAATAAATCTGCAACATATGTTTGTTTCTCCTTCAACTATTTTACTCTCACACATAATAATTAAAAACTAAAAAAGAGAGCACACACAAAACAAAAACAAAAGCAAGTTGATTCTCCCATCTGGGTAAATTCTACCACAGTGGTTCTTACATTTACAAAGAAGAAATGATTATGGTAAACGGTTGTGAAGAAAAAGACTAATAGACATAGGCTTTAACATATAAATGATTTTACTTTTTAGTTTGTGTGCATTGATGTTTGCCTGCGTGAGGGTGTGAGATCCCCTGGAACTGAAGTTACAGGCATGTACGAGCTGCCGTGTGGGTGCTGGGAATTGAACCCAGGTCCTCTGGAAGAGCAGCCAGCGCTCTTAATCACTGAGCCATCTTTCCAGCCCCCTGTATATTTTCTCTTTATTTAGTGCTATTAAGAACAAGAATCTTGGTTAGCTCACTCAGGATAGTTGTTTCCAGCTCCAATCATTTACCTGTGACTTTTACAACTTCATTTTTCTTAACAGCCAAATAACATTCCGATAGTATAACCCAGATACAGAAAGACAAACACTATAGACATGTATGTTTCATTTGGAAAAAGAGGGCAGGAATCCAGTAAAGGACAATGGGGAGGAGCTCTCAAGGGAGAGGAGAGAGATGGCTGGGTTACAAAGGGGAGAAGATTACCCTGAGCTACAACAATGACTTCCCTGGCAAGACATGGCCACTAGTACAATAATGGCACAAATTTTACAGAAGTAACCAAACACAAGATAGAGCTCATATTTGGGACTATTTTAGGATTCAAAAAACCTGTAATTAGATAGGTCATAGACTCCAAGACAGAACCTAGTACTACTGATATTCAAAATGGACATAGTATTAAACCAACTCCTAATGACTTACACTCATAGATTGGTACAGCTGTTAACCCTTGATCAGAGAAGCTTCTTCTTTTTTAAACTAGGACCCAGTGTTCAAAGAGAAGTTTCTTTTTGTGTTAACAAAGGGACCCACAAATGGTCAATGGACAGACAATAAGAGACTTGGGAGTACTTGGCATTAAATAGGGCATCTACATCATACCCTTCCCCAAAAGGCTCAGGGACCCTCCAGGAAGAGGAGAGGAGGAAAACTCTATTGATTACAATGAAAATTTTGAACACAGTAGTGCAGTTACATTTATAGGTATTCATAAGACCTGTGCCAACTCAAGCCAGATTCCAGCATGGGAGAACAGGAGAGCTCACCCATGGCTGAGAAAGGGTTGGCAATTGATAGCTGATGCTCCAGGGCAGGCCTCATGCCCAAAATTATTTGGGCAACATAATTTGACTCCATAGGCTTAAAAAAGAAAAAAGGCTGGAAGTTGGGTGGGTGTGGACAGCTATTGTAGGACTTGGGGGGGGCTGAATATAATCAAATTATACTGAATAAAATTCTCAAAGAATATATATATATATATATATATATATATATATATACATACATAAATTCAGTGGGTAGAACTTGTCTATATGAAGTGATGGGTTCGATTCTCGCTGCCGAATAAAATGGGTATGGTGAAATAACCCTGTAATATACATTTATGAGCTAGAGGAACAGAGTTTCTAAGATACACAGAAGGTTCAAATTGAGCCCAACCTATAGATGACCCTGCCTCAAAAACAAAACAAACAAGCCACCCAGACAAAAATGAACAAGAAAACCAATGGGAATGATTGAATTAAAGTTACATTTATAGCAACCAATCTCCTACATTAATGAGAAAATTAGTGTGATCTGTTTAAGAGAATGTTCTTTTATAAGAAAAAGATCACAGGGGATGGAATTTAGGAAGTAATGTTTGTGACCTAGGACATCGCCACTGCCACAGGCATTATCTGATTGCCCTAGTGAATGGAGTTGACAAAGCAGAGATGAGCAAGGTGTTTGCTGTTCTAAATGGGTGGCACAAAAGCTTTAATGCCACTCTGCTTCAGGCCACGTGACAGAACCCAGATCCCTTTGAGCCAATTGAGGGAACTCAAGTGTAACTACTTTTAAAACAGATTTACATGACCCCACCTGGATGGCATTGCCCTACATGTGGAATTGTAGGAGGATGGGAGGGGAGGGTGGTCAGGGTGCATGTGATGGGGAGAGAGGGTAAGAGGGAGGGAGAACTGGGATTGACATGTAAAAAAAAAAAAAAAAAACAGAGGGAAGATCAAGCTGAAGATCAAAATGTCTGACCTAATCTTTTAAGGCTAAAATTGAGGTAGCAGGCACAGTGGTACAGGCTGAAGCAGGAAGGCTCTTCATTTAAAATATCCTGGTCTATCTTGCAATTTCAAAGCCAGCCTGGGTTACAAAGGCAGTCCCATCTCTAGGACAGGGAATATTTGTTCTAGAAAAAAAAATTGCTAACAGGAAGATGATGGTATGTGACTATGATTTGCTGTTGTTGTTAGATACAAATTTTTCAATCACGGCCTTAGAAATCAGAATATTGAGGAGAATTTAAAACAGCATAATACTCAAGGCAATGAATGACACACATCCTTTTGGTATACGGGAAGGTAGCTCAAAGCTTTTGGCTTTATCGAAGTCTCAGTTTGTTAAAATGGATTTCTCCAGTGTTTCTTCACTTAAGACTAAATCACTGTTAAGAACCGAAGCTGCCTCAATGATAATACGGATGTCTACATAAGAATTAAATAGAATATATGAACTTTAACAGTACCTCTTATCAGTATTTTCAAAATAGTAAATCATCATTTACTTTGGAAGAATAATTTCAGATTTTCTATTAAAATTAAAAAGAAAATCAAATAGCGATCTCAATCTGGAACTTTAGTTTCAATTTATTATGCTGTGATTGCTTTCATATAGAAATTTTTAAACACAGGCAATGCCAGCTACTGAGGACCTTTTGAATTTGGATAAAAAATTCAAGTTTTAGAGTTAAAAGCAGCTAGCACCTTTTTAGTGTGGAAATGGGGGAGAGAGGTTATTTTTAAACCGGATGTCCTATTTGTCCTGGAAGAGGCTCCCTGGGGAAAACACTTTTATATTTTGGTTGTGAGCCTAGCCTTTAATGTTCCAGCCCTTGGGAAGCCACTTTAAGTAAGCAGGTTTAAAAATCTTGAGACTTAAAGAAACCCGCAGAGGGAAATGTAAGACTTAAAGTCTATTTTTAAAAATTAATTTTTTTGTTTATTTTCAAGTGTGTAGCACTGGCTGTCTTCTGAAAACTTATTCTGTAGACCAGACTGGCCTCGAACTCAAGAGATCTGCCTGTCACTGCCTCCTGAGTGCTGGGATTAAAGGTGTGCATGCACCCACTAGGCTATTATTTATTATTTTAAGGCGCATATGTTTTAGTAGAACTATGTCTTTGTGAGTTTACTGTTGAATAACTAACGTTAATTTTAGGTGGTACATGTGAAAATCACTTTTCTTAGAACTTGTGTGTCTCCTAGAAGACCTGCAGGGAACCACACCCACAGGATACATTCACGTCCCATCTCTTTTTCTCAGTACTGAAGAGCCACTGAGGCCACACTTCAGGAAATCTATGGACACTGCACTGCTGGTTAACTCACCCTTTGGCAGGGGCAGGCCTTCTCTTTAAAGAGAAACCATTGACTAAAAAAGGCAAGGCCAGGGGCTGGAGACATGGCTCAGAGGTTAACTCAGAGCTCCTGAGTTCAATTCCCAGCAACCACATGGTGGCTCACAATCATCTGTAATGAGATATAGTGCCCTCTTCTGGCATGGAAGCATACATGCAGACAAAATACTGTATACATGATAAATAATTAAAAAAAAAAAAAAAAAAAAAGGCAAGGGCTGTGCTGGGTTAGCTGGGAAGAATAAAAACGCCTACTCCCCCCACCCCTTTCCAAAAGCACTGTCTTTGGTTGGTTGATGAAAGGTCTCAAATACCTACAGTAATTTCTGTGGGGCCGTGCAAAGCAGAGAGAAGGCAATAGGAAGGCCATTTCTACTATTATTATTTAATAATCTAATTTTAGTTTCATTGGTATTTTGCCTGCTTGAGGGTGTCAGATGGCCTGGGGCTGAAGTCACAAACAGGTGTGACCTGTCATGTGGGTACTGGGAAATGAACCTGGGTCCTTCGGAAGAGAAGCCAGTGCTCTTAACTGCCGAATCATCTCTCCAGTTTCCCAGAAAGGCCATTTTAAAGGTCTGTGAACAGAACAAAACTGTCTGAGGAGGAGTCATTTCTCAGAGTAGTCAGATGTTAAGCTTTTATAGGATGACATTCCTACCTCAAGTTTCTAGAAAGCTTTTATTAAAGCCCCTTTAAAAATGGGATAAAAAGATAGGCATGGATAGACAAAGACAGACATGCATACATAAATAACAGACAGGATGAAATTATTCATGTCTTTTCAGCTCTTCTGTAGCTGTGAAATTCCTTCTAAATAAACGACTGGAAAGCTCAAAGCCTAGAAGGCACCGTGAGCTGTACTTAGAGGAGGGGCAAGGGCTCTGTTCTATCACGAGTGGCCAAGAAGAAAGAACACTAAGCTATGTCAGACACTGATCAGAGGAAAAGCCTCCAAACTCTTTCAGAAGTATTGTAAAAGTATTTTAGTAATGCTGATACTAAGGCAAGAAAAGCGGCATAAAAGACAGAGATAAATTCTGTATGTAGGCATCGGTAAACACGTTTTCTAAGCATTGGTAAAAACATTTAAGGTAGACTATTAGGATACAGAATTCAGTAAAACGTTAAAAAATACCCTGACTGTGGGTGTCTTTTATAGGAATGCCCCCCTTGTCATGCGTTTGAATGGTTGGTCCATAAGGTCACTCTTAGGGAGCCATAGCCTTGATAGAGTAGGTGTGGCCTTGATGGAGGAAGTGTGTCACTGTGGGGGAGGCCTTTGAGGGCTCAGATGCTCAGGCCCAGGCTCAGTGGCACACGGTTCTTTTCTTAGGACTTGTGGATCAAGATGTAGAACTCTCGGGTCCTTCTCCAGCACACGTCTGCCTGCGTGCTGCCAGGCTTTTTGGCCATGACGACAATGGGCTAAATAAAGCTCTGAAATTGTTAAGCCAGCCCCAATTAAAGGTTTTTCTTTCTAAGAGTTGTCATGGTCATGGTGTCTTCACAGTAAAAAAAAAAAAAATCTTAACTAAGACACTGACCAAGAGTTCTAGTTCAAGAACTGTTCAACACAAGAGAATCAATGCATCATATTAGTAGCGAAAAGGAAGTGTGTGTGTGTGTGTGTGTGTGTGTGTGTGTGTGTGTGTGTGTGTGTGCCACAAGTATGTGGGTACCTTTAGGTCACAAGAGGGTGTCAAATCCCCCTAAAACAGTGGTTCTCAACCTTTCCAAATGCTGAGACCCTTTAATACAGTTCCTCATGTTGTGGTGATGCTCCACCATAACATTATTTTGTTGCTACTTCATAACTGATTTTGATACTGTTATGAATTGTATCTGATATATCTGATATGCAACCCCAAAGGGGTTGTGACCCACAGGTTGATAACCACTGTGGCTATGAGTCACCTGATGTGAATGCTAGGCACCAAAACGGAATCCTCTGGAAAAGGAAGACGTGCGCTCTTCACAGCTGCTAAGCTGTCTCTCCGGCTCCCATTTGATAATCTTTAAATGTTGAACAGGCAACTTGCGAAATTTAATTTTCATTCCTAAAATTTTACAAAGCTCTTAAATTTCCAAGCAGTGGTGGCACACGCTTTTAATCCTAGCACTTGGGAGGCAGAGGCAGCCTCTGTGAGTTCAAGGCCAGCCTGGTCTACAGAGTGAGTTCCAAGACAGCAAAACTACACAGAGACACCCTGTCTCAAAAAACCAAACCAAACCAAACCAAAAGTCCTCTTAAATTGCTAACTATTACTAAGAAGAAAATCTATTCATATGAAGAAAAAGTATGTATCTTAACCAAAAATAATGGGGACCCTAAAGGAAGACTTATAAGAATGGTGATGAGGCTGTATTTTGGAGGTCAGTAATAATTAAACAAAATAAAATCTAGGAAACAAAGAGCAGACAAAGAGCATTTGATTATTAACAATCATAGACCAGTTCAGCTAGAGATTGTATAAAAGATCAAATGCACAGTACTATGAATAATCACAGTATGATGTGTTATATTCTTTTTGATGTGGCAACACTATAATTAATTTGAACCTAACATCAGGATTAGGAATAAAGTATGTCATACTGAAATTCAGATCAGTCTTTTAAAATAACATTTTTTTATGATTATATATAATGATACATACAATTATGGCAGAATGAAGTAAATAAAATTGAAAGTTATTTTTGCTTTCCAAACAAGAAGTCAAATGCAAGTTAATCAAATGTTTAGAGAGACAAAATGTTTCCAAGGCTCTTAGGGTGCCTGTAGCTGAATAAGTACTTGGACTCATCTGTCAGTTCGTGTGTTGATACATAGCAATCAGTTTAGAACCCAAAACGATCTTGAAATTTCAATTGGGAAAGTTTTGAAAATTTAGATTAGGAAATGTCTAAGATTCACTATGCATATTCAGAACTAAGATCCATTAAAAAAAATGAGACACACACTCCACCACCACCGAAGTGAAAAAGGAGGCCTTGATTAAAGAGAAAGCATTAAGTGGTAGGAGAGATGACTTAGTGGGTTATCTGGCACTTTCTGGCCTCTCCATGGGGACTTGCACATACATGTGCAGTGCATACCCTAACATACAGATACACAATGAAAAGTTTTCTTTCTTTTTTTTTAAAAAATTATAGAAAAAGGATGGAAAGAAAGGCAAGAATTAGCTGGGTGTAGTAGCACATGCCTTTAATCCCTGCACTTGGGAGGTAGAAGCAGACAGATCTCTGTGAGTTCAAGGCCAGCCTGGGCTACAGTGTGATATCCTGCTTACCCCCACCTCCCCCAAAATAAACCAAACCAAACAAACAAAACACAAAGCATAAGGAAAAATATTACAAATTGGTTTGCATAAATGGTTACAAGTTAGCTTACAAGTTGCCTAGCATGCAGGAAGCCCTCTGCTCTACTGGTGGGTAACCCCAGTGAGCTGCATGTGTCTGTAAGGGTGAAAGTATAAAGGAGGCCAGGAAACCCAAGGCTCAAATGAGAAACGAGGGTCGTCAAAGAAGTCAGGCTGTAAAATCGACTTCCTCATCCTAACACAAGGTTATCAAATATTATAAGTAGTAACATTTCCCACTTGAATGGCTAAGGCTGAATAAGGAAACAGACAAGAACTGGACACCAATAGAAAAGAAAGCGAAAAGCTTTTGAGATGCCAGTTAAAATTAGATTTCATACACTCAGAGCATATTTGCACAGTATTTTGTTTGTTTTGTTTTGCCTCAAAGTAAACCATGCCAAAGCAGATTTTTGGGGGCCCAAACAGGATAGTTTTCTTCTTTATGAATACATAAGAGAATAGGAATAGGTTACTTTGGTGTTAGTTTTTAACTATCAACCTAACACAGATTAGCATCCCAGAGTCCTATCCAGGAAACTGTTTAGAACGGGTTGACTGTAGCAAGTCTGAAGGGTAGCATGCCTTGCTTATTGACATGGGAAGATTCGGCTCACTGGGGGTAAGGAGTATCGTTCTTTGGGTATGTATGCATTTAGTGTTCTCTGCCCTTGGGTATGTATGCATTTAGTGCTCTCTGCCCTTAGCTGTGAGCACAACGTAACTGGGTGCTTTGGCTCCTCCCACTTTCAGTTCTGTTATGATACATTGTAAACTGCAACTCTAGGCTGAAATAAATCTTTCTCTCCTAAATGGCTTTTTTTTTGGGGGGGGGGGTCAGGGCATTTTGTCACAGCAAAGGAATAATCACATCTGTGTTAGACACAATCATAGGCAGTTTCTCCTCTAATGCCAAGTCATCATGAATTCATCATGAGTCTTGAAATCTATCTGGTTTCTGATATTTTCCTTGGGGAGGAACACCCCACTATTTTCCCAATATTACTTAATAGATTATTAAATAACTTCTCTCTTCTTTAATAGGATCAATAATGGTTTCAAGTTTCCTAAACAACTCTAAGTGGAGGATTGGCCCAAAAGTGCAGTCTATTGATCCTTACTGAATTAACTCAAATTGATCTATAAAAGTAAACAAGATATATCAAAATTATAAGGTCATTGAGTCTTTTCAACTCTTAACTGTGAAATTACTTCCAAACAAATGACTGGGAAGCAAAGAAGCTAGCCACAGTACTCATTTATAAAATATTATCCACGTCAAAAAAAAGAGAGAGAGAGATACTGTTTTTAGGGAACCAGTTGAATAGAACAAAGAAATACACCTGAACTTTAAAAGAACATGTTACATAAGAAAATCTTCCTAAGAAATAAATTTCAACTCGGTTTAAATAAATGTTACTTGAAAAGTGTTAGCAACTGTAATACACATCAGGAATAGTTTTCAGCCTGCTGGAACCATATCCTGAGTCCCAAGACTCTGAGCCACAGAGTGAGGCTGTCTCAAAAAAACAAAGAACGAGGGGAGGGCTGGAAGGGGAAAGGGAAGGGAGGAAGGGAGGAAGAGAAGGAAGGCATGCAGGGAGAAAGGGTTTTCAAAGACAACTCCGTTAAATACTAAGTTCAGGGCAAGCCTGGGATATCTGAGAACCTAATCTCAGAATATTAAAAAAAAAATAAATAAATTCATACTGTGTCATAAACTAGTAAGAGTTATGAAAAGATTGAAATAAAAAGTAATAAATGATAGGAGTTAGTGCTAAACTTAAACCGATAACTAATTCAAGCTCTGAGTTAATAATATATTATGAATTAAACTGAAATGTAGCTGTGGCGCATGGCTTTGATCCCAGCACTCGGGAGGCAGAGGCAGGTGGATCTCTGTGAGTTCGAGGCCAGCCTGGTCTACAGAGTGAATGACAGGACAGCCAGGGCTTCATAGTGAGCAACTATCAGAAAAACAAAACAAAACAAATGCAGATCTCAAACAAGTATGCTAGGGTGACAGGGACACTTAGCAGCCAGGGTTCCTCATGCACCTACTCCACTACTGCTTATTATTGATGGGTTTAGGACGAATGCCACTAAGATAAAAGACTCGTGGTATTTTGACTCATAGCTCACTTAGGGAAGAAAATAGAATAGAAAAATAAATAACAGACACGGAGCTTAAAGCAGCCAAAGAGATTAAATAAGACGTCTCATGTACGTCAATAGCCGAAAACCCTAAGTAATAAGAAAAATCACATCATACTGTGTACAGTGCAGAAAGAAGCAGGAACATACCAAAAATCATATGGAAAACTCATTGCAAAATTATGGTCAAAAAAGTATTAAAAGACTGTTGTAAAAATTTCGACTATTTGTTGTGATTTGAAGTAGGTTCTCCCACTCAAAAGACATGATAAAGTCCTAACCTTAGAACAGCAGGATTTGACCTGAATTGGAAATATATTTGTTGCAGATGTGCAGTAATTAGTTAAGTTGACTTCACCCTAGGGGTGAGTCCTTAATTCTAAATGGTTAATTAGGATTTGTGTAGGAGAAGACACATAGACAGGCAGAGAGAGCAACTTATGAAGACGGAGTTAGCAAATAAAGTGATAACATCTGCAAGCCAAGAAACGCCAGGCACCCAGCCCTTCCATACAGGTCCTCCCTGGGCACTCTGAAAAGCTCAGCCAGACTGACACCTATCTTAGGTTGTACCCTCACAATCAAACCACACTGACTTCGGACTTCTAACCTCCAGAATGCTGACATAATACAGGTTTAAAATTACTCATTCAGTAATACTTTATTATACCAGTGATAGGAAACTGATACACCATGAAATACAGCAATTTCTTGACTTCCATTCAACCCCTGCAAAAACCCTGATGCCCATAGGATAACCTGAAGGGACCCATTACACCCATAATTTGAGGCTACACCCATAATTATTAAACCCTAGAAGAACCAAGATGTTGCTTCACTGGGATAAACAGAAAAAAATTCTCGGGGACTAGAGAGATAGGTCAAAAGTTAAAGCTCAGTGATGGTGGCCCACGCCTTTAATCCCAGCAGAGGCAGGCGGAGCTCTGTGAGTTCGAGGCCAGCCTGGTCTACAGAGCAGGTTCCAGGACAGACTCCAAAGCTACCGAGAAACCCTGTCTTGAAAAAAAAAAAAAAAAAAAAAAAAAAGGATGCTCAGTGCTTTTCCAGGTGACTTGAAGTCAGCTTGCTGGTGGTTCACAACTTCCTGTAACTCCAGCTCCAGAGTATTGGACACCCTCTTCTGGACTCCACAGGCAATGTACTCATGTGCACACAGCCACAACACACACACACACACACACAGAGAACAAATAATCTCATTAAATAATAATAACTATGGTGGGGGGGGGGCGGGAGAAATGGCTCAGTGGTGGACAGCACAGGATGCTCTCCCAGCACTGTAGCAGCTCATAACAGCCTGGGGACCTAATGCCATCTTCCGTTTCCACAGCCACCAGGTACAAATTTGGTACAAACATACATTCAGACAAACATGCATATAAAAAAAATAAAAATTATCAAAAAAAAGTCTGAAAGAAGACAAAACAACTAACATGCAAAGTGCTGTGAAACTGTCAATAAGAAAGAACAAAGCAACTCATGTTTGGAAAAGACTACCAGGCGAAGAGTTCATAATGAACTCTGTAAACAGGCTAATGTCCACTGAGAACACCAGAGACTGGGTAGTTAAGAAACTGACCAAACGTTTGTCTTACTCCACGGAAAACTTTGTATAGGATACATATGTGTGTGTGTGTATGTATGTATGTAAGTATGTATGTTCAAATCTCTATGCCATCAAAGTGGAGGCTAATCTGGTAGCTTGAGTGGGAAAGTCTTCCCATATTCCAACAACTGATTGGTGTTTGGAAAAGGAGTGATGTCAAAGGAAGTACATCACTAGGGCCAGCTTTGGAGTTTTATAATCTGGCCTCACTTCCTATTATCTGTTTCCTGTGTGCAGATGAAATGGAATCAAGCAACCACATCTCCCTTACCTGTTACTATGCCTTTGTTGGGCCTGATGTACTCGACCCCTTTGAAACTGTAAGTCCAAATAAACCCCTATGTCCTCTAAGTTTCCTCTCGTCATGATACTTCATCACAGCAATGGGAAAGTTACTAATGTGGACAAGGAACAAAAGCATACTGTGGCTGTGACCTCTTCCAAGGACTTCCTTGTGAAGACTCGGCATAGTGTTAACTTTGTATTTCATGTGGACAAAACTGATTGTATTTGAAAGTTTATATACAACACACACAATTATATGTACTGTACACAGAAGTATTTCAGAGGAAATGGCTCTTACACAAGTACATTTATTTCTGTTTTTGTTTCTCCCACTGCATAGATAGGTACATGGTCACATGAGAAAACAGAGGTAGATAAAATAAATAAATAAACATGATAGCTAACACTAGTTTTAGAAAAAGGCTCTAAGGTACTCACTTCGTCAGCCACCATACACCTGGAAAAAAAGAAAAACAAAATAACAAATTAGTTTCTTAATCATCAAAATGAAGAATACTCAGAGTTCTGATTAAATCGCCTACCACAGAACACTTTACAAAGGCTAAAGGACTGGGCTAGAGAGGTGTCTGTAAGGGCAGGAGAAGACACGGATGGTTTCAGTCCTGTAGCTGCCAAATGACACAGTGTGTGGGGGAGGGTCAGGGTTTCAGGTAAGTTATTACCACTGCTCACCACGGGGGGAGCTGCAAAGCCTCGCGAGGACCAGGCAGAATGGCAAGATATTGTGAAGATTGTCTTCTGCCTCCAGTAAGATTGTCTTCTGTAAGCCTGGCTGTTCCTATAATTGAGAATGCCGATTAAAGAACAGTGTGCTGGCGCACACCTTTAATACCAGCACTTCGGAGGCAAGTGGACCTCTGAGGTCAAGGCCAGCCTAGTCTACATAGTAAGCTCCAGGGCAGCCAGAGCCACATAGTGAGACTCTGTCTCAATTAATTAATTAATAAGTAAATTATAAAGAAATGAAGGACTTCCTTTTACTTCTGTTTCTGTAATAAAGTACCCTGACAATTTGTGTGCAGTCCATCACAGCACAGAAGTCAAAGAGACAAGAACACCAACCAGCCACATCTCAACCACAGGCAAGAGCAGAAAGGTATTACGGGTATGTATACTTTCCACTCAGCCAGCTTCCTCCTCACACAGTCCTTCTTCCTCACACTAGGAAACAGTGCTGCCCACTTTCAGGCTGGGTCCTCTCACATCAATGAAGGCAATACAACAAATACCCACAGTCAGGTCCACAGGCCAACCTGATCCAGTCTCACACAGACTCTCTCCAGGTGATTCTACATGTATCGGGTTGATGAAACTAACCATTACACTGATTAGCCAGGTATCATGGAATACATCTTTAATCCCAGCAGCCTGGTCTACATAGTAAGTTCCTGGCCAGTCAGAATCTGTAGTGACACGCTGTCTCAAAACACAACAAATCCTCTAAACTGCATGTGTTGACTCTTGCCTGTAAATCCAGCACTTGAGGGGTGGAGGCAAGTAGGACAAGCAGCTCAAGTTTATCCTTGGAAACATAGAGAATTCAAGGTCACCCTGTACATCATGACACCCTGCGTATGTTTGTTTGTTTGAGACAGGGTTTCTCTGGGTAGCCCTGGCTGTTTTGAGACTTGCTTTGTAGACCAGGCTGGTCTCAAATTAAGATTTGCCTACTTCTGCCTCCCAAGTGCTGGAATTAAAGGTGTGCACCCCCACCACCCAGCTGACAAACCATCTTAAAAATAAAAAAAATGAATAGACAAGATTACCCAAGACAAGAGAAGCACAGAAAGTGGTTAAGGACATCTGAAGAGAGGCAATGGTATGGATGGCGGGTGGGTGAAGGGGGAGATTCGAGGCTGCTGTGGGGCTGGGTAGAGAGGGAGGTAAGGAGGAGTGGCTGGAGGAAGGCATATTCTGAAAGGGGAGCCAGTAAAATTATCTGGTCAGTTGGAATGTCGAGAGGTAAGAATAGAAAGACAGATCAAGAATAAGTCAAGCAACCAAATGTGAAAAATGGTGGTGGTGCCATTTACTGATGCAAGAATGACTCAAAGGGAGCCAGCTTTGGAGGTTACAATAAAAAATTCAGTTTCAAGCCAGGCGGGGTAGGATATGCTTTTAATCCTTGCATTCAGGCTTTGAGAAACAGGCCTCTGTGAGTTCTAGGTTCTTAGTCAGAAACTTAGGAAACATGCTCATTAGAAACTAAGAAAAAAAAGAAATATAAAGGAGGAGAACAAAGATCTTAGTTTAAAGTCGTTTACCACAGACTAAATGTGTTTGCAAGGATGCTTCATAGGATTCCATATAAAAACGGTCATACTCATTAGTAGAAACCTTGTAAGCATCATTCAAAAGTGGCTAAGGAAACACTGGACAGCGGAAAGTGGAACCAACAGCTATAGTCTGGCTCAAAGAGAAGATTTAAAATGGACTAGCAGACACTTAAACCAGAAAGCTCATTGAGCCCAGGGATTCAGGAGCAGCCTGGGCAAACCGCAGGGGGAAATGGCCACCTCATGTATACATGCCCAGCCAATCGAGAGTCACTGAATCTATGTAAGATCCCCACACCCTCCCAACATGGCACCCTCATCCCCACACCCTCCCAACATGGCATCCTCTCCATCCTCAGATGTTCTAGGCTGCCTGTCAGAGGAAGATGGCATTGTTCTGACATCACCATGCCTCCAGCAGGGAACTAGCTCGTGCTCACACCATGACTAATGCCTCTGGGAGGAAACTCATTCTGGCCTTGAGGGTACTCACAATTCCTGCCTTCCAGATTCACCACGTTTGCTTTAATTGGCAACCTGTTCTGTAACTCATCCTTCGGAGGCCTGTTCTTGGTTGGCATCTTGAGGACCACTGAGAACTCAGGGCTGTACCACCTCCTACAATCACTCAAGTGGTGTCTTAGTCGGGGCTCCAATGCTATGAAGAGGCACCGTGAACACAGCATTTCTTATAAAAGAAAGCATGTAATCGGGGCTTGCTCACGGTTTCAGAGGATTGATCAGTCCATTATCATGTCAAGGAGCATGGTGGCATGCAAAACAGACACAGTCCTGGAGAAGTAGCCGAGAGTTTGACATCCAGGCAGCAGGAAGGGAGAGAGAGGCACTGGGCCTTCTGAAACCTCAAAGCCCACCGCCACTGACACACTTTCTCCAGCAAGGCCACACCCGCGTGTGGTGCACGGGACTCTCCCCATTTGTTCGCCTGCCTTGGCTCACAGTTTTAGGGTGCAGTCTACGCTGGCAGGAAAGTCACAGAGGAAGAGCTCACAGTGAACACACAGTGAGGGAGCAGACAGATGAATGCTGGCATTCAGTTTGCCTTCTCCTTTTCATTCAGACATCCCAGCTTATGGAATGCTTTGCTCAGCTTCAGGCTGGGTCTCCCCTCCTCTGTGAAGTCTTTTGGGAAACTCTCATGGATATGTGCAGGCGTGTGTCTCCTAGGTGATTCTAAATGCAGTTAACTGGACAAGCAAGAGTTACCAACACAATGGTGCTTACAATTTTTCACGTTTCTAGAACTTTCCTACCACGTTTGATGGAAACTAAAGTCTACTTTGTAAAGGTACAGTTACTCAGAAAAATGCAAACAAATGTTTTCTCTATTGGAAAATGGCAGATAGGACCCACATTTGGGTTCGTTAAACTGCAGTTATGAAAAAGGCAAAAAACTGCCTGCTTTAAAACTATCCATTGTTGGGACTGGAGAGATGGCTCAGTGGTTAAGAGCACTGGCTGCTCTTTCAGAGAACATGGGTTCAATTCCCAGCACCCACACAGCAGCTCACACCTGTCTGTAACTCCAGTTCCAGGGTTTCTGACACCCTCACATAGATGTACATGCAAGCAAAACACCAATGATCAGAAAATAAAAAAATAAACTATTAAAAACAACAAAATCCTGTCGCGTTTGCCAAACAGGTATGCCAACAGCTCAACAATTCTATTGATTTTACAACTTGGCTTTCCACTATTTAAAAAAAAAATGCTCTAAATTCATTGTTAATTGGTTGTACTGTAATTTATCCAGCTTAGCCACTTTGCATTTCCCTGAGCTATTTCCAAAGCCTGAGACTCCTCACAGTCACCATCTACTTACAGTATCAGTATGAGTGTTCCCAGCAGCTATATCTTAGGATGCTCACATTCAGTGTTGGCTATATTTTAACTGAATTCAGATCCAGATAGGAAACAGAAAAGAGAATGGTATTATACTTTCTGAGAATCGTTTTATATACTATCTAGTTTTCTACTCAAAGACACATTTAACTGAGTGATTTATATCTGACTTGAAGTTTTTCAATTTGTTGACATAAGAAATAGCTTTTCTATCATCACCATTATCTCTTTTCAACAAATTACATCTATACAAAGAAAACAGCTTGACTCTGCAAGAGAACACTGTAATTCCACAGAACAATTCTGTGAGGGGCACAGACATAGAATGGGAATTCTTCCTTTGTGAGGAATCCTAAGTACTCTGAGCTTGTTACCCAAGAACAAGACGTGTTTAATCAGTTTCATATAAACTTAAGCCTCAGAGGTAGGCTATTGTTTCAGAGAAATTTTTTGTCTTGTAGGCACTCATATAAAATCATTCCAGTTAGGTGGTGGCGGCAGCGCACACCTTTAATCCCAGAACTTGGGAAGGAGAGGCAGGTGGATCTCTGTGAGTTTGAGGCCAACCTGGTTTACAGAGAGAGTTCCAGGACAGCCAGGACCATTTCACAGAGAAACCCTGTCTGGAAAACAAAACAAAACAAAAACAAAAAAACAAAACCAAAACAAAAAATCATTCCAATAGTAGGCATCAATTCCAAATTGTGTGTGTGTGTGTATGAATGTGTGCATGCATAAGCCTACACTCATGGACATTTGTGTTCTTAAGTATTTTTATCAATTCTAACATAGTAACATAGGTGTTCTATAAGAGGTGATATTGTCTGTCGCCCCTTCAAGGCCAAGTGAAAATTTAGAAGGGGTGGGAAGAACGTGAGAGTCAGAGGAAGGGAAAACTCCCGTGAAACTGTCTTCTGGACATGGTATGGCACTGTACTCGCTAACTCATAGAAGATGTGGCTTGAGACTGTAGATATCCAAGACTCTTCCAAATTCTTGTGTAGCTTTCTAGAACTATCTATACACATAAGTTATTACATATCACAAAGAGCCTATCAGCTACATCTTTCCTACTTTAGTATAAAATGTGAAAGATATAAAAATACATAAAACAACATTACAGCATCATGAAAACTAAGATAAAGAATATTTGGATTGAAATAAAAAATGATCCCTGTTTGCCGTTGCTTTGGCAAATGGAAATGTGCTCTGTCCTTCCCGCTTCAGCTGCTCTGAGCTTGGTGTGTTTGAAGTCTTGGACAGAAGCTCCATTTCGTAGGAATGTATGCATGAAAATGAGCATCTCTCCTCCATGGAGCTCCCATTTCTGCTTCTTCCTCTTCTCACCCTTCACTGGTGTTCAGCCTTTACACATTTACAATCCTGTTCGGGGCCTGGAGGGTGGCTCAGTGGGTAAAGTGCTTGCCATGCATGCCTGAGGGTATGACTGCAAATCTTCAGACCTACATAAAACTGGTGAGGGTAGCACTAACCTGTAATCCCATTAGTCCTATAGAGGGGTGGGAGACCGAGACAGGGACATTCCCTGCCACAGAAGATGCAAGCCAGACAGCCTGGTACATACAGGGGAGAAGAACAAATCAGAGAAGGTCTAAGTGAGGATAGAGACCTAAGGTTGTCTTCTGATGGCCACATACATGTCTTTATACTCACACATACATATGCTGTTTAGGAGCATGTTCTCTTAACCTAGACACTCGGAAGTCATCACAACACAGAATGGATACTGATTACCTCACAAAACACATGGATAATTATGTTTAAAAATTCATAAAGAATTATTTGAACAACTGAGCCTGAGATTCTTAGCCTTTTCTCAGAAATTTCTACATCGAAAACTACGAAATCTGATGTTTATTTTGGTTGAATAGCAAATTAGTTGTATTTCTGGAAAAGCTCAAAGAATACTTTTATTTTCAAGCTTAGGATTATAAATACCTTATTAAGCCCCTTTATGAAAAAAAATTATTTATTCATTTGTATGTGTATGGGTACTTTGCCTACATATATATCTGTAAAGCACAGGTATGCAGTGCCTCAAGAAGCCAGAAGAGGGTGTCAGATCCTCGGGACTAGTTACAGGTAGTTGTAACCATCTGGATATTTGGATTCATACAGGGTCCTCTGGAAGAGCAACCAATGCTCTTACTTGCTAAACCATCTCTCCAGCCCCTAGATTTAGCTTTAGAATCTCACACATTTTGTGAAAATAACCCAGTAAAATACACCAAGGGATGATCAAGTGACAACTGTCCTTTGCAAATTAAGAGTACCGTAAAACCCTTACTGTTGCATTGATAGTGATACTAAGACCTGTTTGACACAAACCACTGGGCCAAGGATATCAGCAATGGGTATATAGGAGTAGTGGAGAATGGTAGCTTCAGACTTAGCTAATATAACTGGAAAAAAAAAAAGATTGACTGAAAAATAGTTTTTAGAAACGGTCTCAATCATAATGCGGACCAAAAACCAAAACCAAACTCAAAATGGTCCGGTCACTAATGAGACTTCATTATCATATAACAAGGAACAAGAGTGGACAGTCCAAGGTCCATCAATTCTACAAGTTTTGGTTTTAACTGTCAACTTGACCAACCTAAACTCCCTTGGGAAGAGAGTCTCCTCAAAGAGACTGTCTAGGTCAGGTTGGCCTGTGGGCGTCTGTAGGGGATTGTCATAATTGTTAATGGATATAGGATGACCCAGACCATGGTGGGCAGCACTATTCCTTAAAATGGATCCTGACCTGTACAAGAGTAAAGAAAGCTAGCTGCAAATGCAAACAAGATACTGTCTCCTTGTTTCTTGCCGTGGATGTGATGAGACTAGCTGTTTGAGGACTTGCCTTGATTTCCCCAAATGACGGACAGTAACCTGTGATTTTAATCCAGAGTAAACCCTTTCTCCACTAAGTTGCTTTTTGCTAGTGCATGTTATCACGAAAACAGATACAAAACTATAAAGGAGCCTTATCTCTCATCCCTCTATTCTACTGGTCCATCAACCACAGGAGCACACGGAAGGCACACCCACACAATGCTAAGGAGAGGAAGAGCTGAAGCAATTTTAATGGCTACCCGCTAAAACCTTGAAAAACAAGTTAAAATAGCATTTAGTGGTTTTGCTCATTTAGAGCTTTTTGCCATTAATATCAGTCATCTACAGGAAAGTTATAAAAGCTTCTAGAGATTTCTGAGTAAATGAAGAGAAGCAGGGTAATGCAAGTAAGTCTTCTGTAAGTCCTGAAAAACCTAATGAACTTTTAAAAGAATTGCCTCTTCTCTTTATTAGCTTTACAAAAATTAAACTAGTCCTTATACTTGGTAATATTGGGAAAATATTGTGCTTCATTAATCTGACCACATTAGCACAAAATTGCCATGTAGCTTTTACAAATAACTTTGTAAAAGAACAAACAAGGAACTAGTCTGTGTGTCCTACTAGACAGCTGGAGGAAAAAGGTTTATCTCACCTATTTTGAAAAGATACACAGAATGTTCCCAGGGGTTGGAGATGTGGCTCAGTGGAATCTCTTGCAAAGGACACAGGTTCAGTTCTCAGAAGTCATATAGCAACCCACAATCATCTGTAACTCCAGTTTCAGGGAATCCCACACCCTCTCCTGACCTCTGCAGGCACTAGGTACATTGTGGCGAACATAATACATATGATGGCACCACACTCATACACACAAAATAAATGAATCTTTAAAAAAAAAATCCCCCTGAGCCAATAGCTTACATTGCCTTCTACACAATTATTTACTCTTGTTTATAAAACTTAGAGTTAAAAAAAAAGTGGTTGACTATTCCTGTAACAATTCATAGAGATTTTATAGCCCAATTAGACAGTAACATTTATTTGAATATTAAAGAGTTAAAAACAAAAATGTAGTTGCATAAAAGTATTAAGGCCAGGGAGATTGCTCAATGGTTAAAGGCGCTTGCTGCCAAGCCTGACAACCTGAGTTTGATTCCCAGGTCCTACATGGTGGAAGGGAAAGCAACTCCACCAAGCTGTCCTCTAATGAGCATGCTCCTGACCACCCTTATCCCCCCAAAATGTAAAAATAATTTTAAATAAAAGTAACTCAGATATCTTTGATCGAGTCTATGGAAATTCTATAAGTAAACCAAAACAACTACAATAAATACAGACAACTTCAGTAACTTCAGTTTCATGGACAGATAGAAGGATGAGGTAGACAGTGTTGGTGGAAATAACAGGGTCACTAAGCTTTCTGACTTTGGACACAATGTGACCAGCCTCATGCCCCTGATAACATGTCTTCCCTTCCAGGACAGACAGTACCCTCAAACTGTAGACCAAAATAAACCCATCCTTAAGTGGCTTCAGCCACGTGTTTTATCACAGTGATGAGAAAAGTAACTCATACAAAAGAATAAAGTTTACATTATGTATACTTTGACACAATAATTTTTAAAAGTAACAAGAGCATGTTAAAATGCCAAATATGAGGCTTTCGGAAAGTCAAGGATCACACATAAGATATCCTGAAAGGTACACAAGCGAGGCTTATGAAAAAAAGTTTAGTTCTTATTTCCTTCATCATTTACTTAAAAGTGGGTTAAATGTGTGCACCACCATGCCTGGCTTATTTTAAGACTTTGTAAAGATTTATTTATTTTTATTATTTTATGTGCAATGGTGTTTGCCTGCATGTATGTCTGTGTGAGGGTGCCAGATCCCCTAAAACTGGAGTTACAGTCTTGAGACGCCATGTGGGTGCTGGGAAGTGAACCCAGGTCCTGGTGATGTTCACTAAGGACAAAGGAAGGAAGGAAGGAGGAAAGAAAGAAAGAAAGAAAGAGAGAAAGAGAAAAAGAGAGAAAGAAAGAAAGCCCTCCAAACAAGCAATCAAACAAAAACGACAATTCAGCAACATGGGAAGGGTTAATAAGCTGTGGTACACTGCTAGAACACAATCTTGTAGAGCACTGAGAATTGGCACTCTGTAGTTACACAATATGTAAAGCCCACAGACACCATCAGCTGAGCAGTATGAATTTTAGGGAAAGCCAAACATAATGCATCATGATGTGATTTTACTTACAAAACATTCTGAAATGAAAAGCAAAGTAACTTCAGAGTTGGAAAAGGAGCTAAAAGTGTATGAGATCGCACCCTTGTCCCTGGCCAGTGGCTCTCAACCTTCCTGATGCTGCCATCCTTTAATACAGTTCCTCATGTTGTGGAGACCCCAATCCCAAAATTCTTTTCATTGCTACTTCGTAACTGTAATTTTGCTACTTCATGAGTCATAATGTAAATATTTTTGGAGCTAAAGGTTTAACAAAAGGTTACAACCCAAAGGTTGAGAACCACTGAGTTAGGAAAATATATTTCTGGATTCAAATCCTGGTGAATCCTTTTATGAGAAATTCACAGACCTATTCATGTGTGTTTGGGGTGCTTTCTGTGCACATGACAAACTTTAGTTAAAACTTAGATTGGGAAAAGCTAGGCATGATGCCATAAATACTGGAATACCGGGGCACTAGAGGCCAAGACATGAAGACAGCAACTTCAAGAATAATAAATTCAATGAACTGTCGAGATACATCCTAGAACTTGCCTCGAAAAAGAAAACCAGCAGGCATGGATGGTGCCCACCTTTAGCCTCCACACTCTGGAGGCAGAGGCAGGCAGATCTCTGTGAGGTCGAGGCCAGCCTGGTCTATATAGTGAGTTCCAGGACAGCCAGGGCTACAGTGTGAAACTCTGACTGAAAAACAAGCAAACAAACTCTATTTATTTATTTGTTTGTTTGTTTATTTATTTATTTATTTGTGTGCATGTCATACAAGTGGAGGTCAGAGGATAGCTTATAGATGTTAGTCCTCTTCTTACACCAGGCAGATCCTAGGGATTGAAATAAGGTCCTCACACTTGGTACCAAGTGCCTTCATCAGCTGAACAATCTCACTCAGTTGTCTTAGACAGCATTACCTGTATGCCGCTTTTTGGTTTCAGTGGGCAGTGCACATATAAGGCATACATACATACACACATAATCTCTTTTTTAAATACAAGGGTTGGATGCTCACTGGAGTATCCAGCAACTCCTCCTTATCCCCTAAAAGAATAGCATAGTAGCTGAGCATTGGTGACACACACCTTCAATCCCAGCACTTGGGAGGCAGAGGCAGGCAGATCTCTGTGAGTTCAAGATCAGCCTGGTCTACAGAGCTAGTTCCAGGACAGCCTCCAAAACCACAGAGAAACCCTGTCTTGAAAAACCAAAATAAATAAATAAATAATAATAGCATAGGGCAGTGGTTCTCAACCTATGGGTTGTGACCCTTTCGAGGGTTGAACAACCCTTTCACAGGGGTCACCTAAGACCATACATGGGTATTTACATTATGACCCATAACAGTAGCGCAATTACAGTTATGAAGTAGCAACAAAAATACAGTTATGGTTGGGGCCACCACAACATGAAGAACTGTATTAAAAGATCATAGCATTAGCAAAGTTGAGACCCACTGCTACAGAGTGAAGAATAATGACATCTACCATTCTCAGAACCCTCTTGTCATAACCCATTCTAATACTGAGGTCAATACTGATCACCCTCAACAATGTTTCTGTTCCAATTGCATCATTCATTAAATACGGGTATTATCTGTTGATTCCTTCAGAAAGGGAAAATCACAAACATATCTTTCCTTTCATCCTTATGAGAAGATATTTATGCTGAGGCCAGAGCCTTGGGCCTGAAGAAACACTTGTTAATGAAGAACTTTTGAAGACAGGAGACAGGTTTTTGAAAGTCAAGGTTGGCTGGGGCTGAGTCAGAGACCTACTCAACTATCAGAGTTCAACCCCCAGACTCACAGTATACAGAGAGAACAGCTTCTACAAACTGTCCTCTAACCTTCACACATGTGTTATGGAACATGTACAAATGCACACGTACAAAATAAATACACATAATTTTTAAAGTTAAAACCCAGGTCTCTGAATTCCCAGTCTAACAGATATTATAGTTTGCAGATTATAAGATAGCCTAAGCTCACAACTTACTAATTATGTTCAACTTTCGATCCTCCTTCCTCTACCTCCTGAGTGTGCACATTCAGTCACGAACAACACACCCAATTTGTGCACTACTGGGGACCGACCTGAGTGCAGTATGCACGCTAGGAAAGCATTCCATAACTGAACTGTGTATTTCCAAGATGCTTCTTTTACTTTTCTCTCTGGAGTATCGGTAAAATGAAATGAGAGCATTCATGCCTTTCTCTTCTAGGTGTGAGTAACACCCACGTTTTCACAGTTCGGAAAGGCCCAACAGTCCAATGGTAGAATCAGGAGTGAGATAAAACCCTGAATCACTCCACCCGAGACACACTCTTTTTGCCTTATGCTTTTATCAATTAAAACTTATACTTCAAATGCTTTGGGATGCAGGATCATCACTGTAGCAGTAAGCTAATCTCTTTATCTAGTTTTGAGACATTTTCCTCACATTCACAGTGCCCAAATTATCCAGTAAGCGCTCAGGCTCAAATCAGAGTAATAAGGGAAAAAAAAAATCATTCTCTAGCCAGGGAAGAATGACTATCACATCATTGTAATTTCCTCTTATTATTAATGCCCTATTATTACTCTGTCAAAGGAAGATTCAAAGAGAAGAAACCATGGTCCTTTGTTCCACTGGAGCATAGTATTTGTTTTTTTTTTTTTTTTATTAAAAAAATAATCCATTTTGTCACACACTGCTTG
Source organism: Phodopus roborovskii (assembly GCF_943737965.1). Lineage (NCBI taxonomy): Eukaryota > Metazoa > Chordata > Mammalia > Rodentia > Cricetidae > Phodopus > Phodopus roborovskii. The sequence goes on from NW_026126585.1 coordinate 12,366,613, forward strand.
TCATTTAAAATCTGAAAAAGAAAAGGTCTAAAAAAGTGAGAGTTGAACAAAAGCCAAAGAATTCATCTGCTTCCAGCACTTACTGTATCTGTAAACTCTCCTCAAAAAGAAAACCTTGTAACAATGTAGTTAAGCATAGAGGCACTGATCTGGACTGCTGGCAAGCCTTCTGGAATACTAGTTTTGAAAACAACTTAAAGAAATCATGTTGATTTGATTCACACTAATTTGAAAATAAATATAAGAATTAAAAAAATTCTAAGTGACAAATTTTCTGTTAATTTGTGTCAAAGATTAGTCTAAACCCTGGCTTTCGACCTCTCCCTGCCTTCCTCACTCATGAGAACATCATCGGTGATGTGGCGTTCCTCACTCAATGAAGCTACCCTTCACAGAAAGGGGAATGTATGAGAGAGAGTGTGTGATGAATGTGGAGAAGGTCAGGTACATGAACATTTCAAGTGGCCCTCCTTGATGTGACTCAGAATTCTTATGTCATTATTTTACACTCAGCCACATAAAACAGTTATACTCCAGTGATAATTTTAAGCTCTGCTGTATATAGTATTGAACATTATTAAATTATGCTTCTTGTCAAAATTGCAATTTCAGAAACACATTCAATTTAGCATTCAGTTTAGTATTCTGGCATTAATCTTTTATGATAAAATTAACCCCATATAAACTGTAATTCAATAGAGCTATACTACCCAGTAGAGTAGTCATTTCTGATTAATTTTAAATACAAAAGAATTGAAATGAAATTTAGTCCCTCTGCCATGCTCTGTAAGCACAGTAGCCATTAGGTGCCAAACAGACATCAAGAAAAGTCTGTCACTAAAAAAAGGTGTAACTCAGAGGAAAAATGATTATGGAGTCTGACATTCTCTGTAAGAGTGAAATTTCTCCATGGGTACCATTATCATTCCTGGGTAACTAATACACACACACACACACACACACACACTATTCTTTTGTTATGCTATAAATAAGAATGACTGGCAACACTGGTTATAGCTTTACAAACAAAATTACGTGGTAAGCAGCATACATGTAAGACAGGCTTGGCAGTAATTCATGTGTCAGCATCTTTGTGATAATAACCATTTAGGACTAAAAATAAGTCTAAAATTATGACCCCCAAAAGGGGAAACATTGTACCTGCATTGAGAAATAGTAGGTTCTTTGGTGCTGGGGAATGATGGATTAGTTTTAAATTCAAATATAGCTTTCATTACTTTCTGGCTAAGAAAACTTAAATTCACTGAGGCCTGATTTCTTCACTCAAAAAACCCTAGCTATCAGTGCATACCTCAAAAGGCTTAGCAGGATTAAAAATTTTAAATATATAAACCATTCAGCAGGTTCTCTTTGCAAAGTGAAAATTCAGTGAACATGCCTAAAAGAGATTACATTCCAACAAAAAAGTTCCTGAATTCTAGAGGAAGAGGATGGAGAAGCATTACTTTTAAAGAAGATTCAATGAAAATAACATGTGAATATTACATAGAAAAAAAATCAGTGGGCGGGGCAGCGGTGCACACCTTTAATCCCAGCATTGGGAGGCAGAGGCAGGGGGATCTGTGTAAATTGGAGATCAGCCAGACCAGCCTGGTCTACAAGAGCTAGTTCCAGGGCAGCCTCCAAAGACACAGAGAAACCTTGTCCCAAAAAATCAAAAAAGAAAAGAAAAATGTTAAATGTCCTTACAGTATTTGTTGCTAAGTCCTTTCTAGAATACTCAGTTTGATTACACCCTGACAATGATAATGATGATGATAACTGTTATTAAACCTGAAAGTTTGGACTTTCAAAAGGTTTTCACTCAAATATTCCTAGGGACAGCAAGATGGTTGTCCTAGTTGGCTCTCATTGCCATGACAAACACTACAGCCAAAAGAAATCTGGGGAGGGGAGGCTTTATTTCATTTTATATCTCCAGGTCACACACAGTCCATCCATCCCTAAGAGAAGTCAGGGGAAGAATCTGGAAGCAAGAAGTGAAGCAGAGGACATGGAGGAGAACTGTTTACCGGCTTGTTGGCCAAGGCTTGCTCAACTGCCTTCCACAAACAACACAGGACCAGCTGCAGATGGCATCAACACCCACAATGGGCTGGGCCCTCCCACGCCAATTACTATTCAAGAAAACGCCCACAGAGCTGCGTATGGGCCAGGCCGGTCTGATGAAAACGTTTTCTCAATTGAGGTTCCCTCCTCCCAGTTTGTGTCAAGTTGAAAACAAAACAAAAAAACCTAGCATGGCAATGGCTCAGTGGGTCAAGGTGTTGGTCACCAAACCCGATGACCTCTGTCTGACTGCCAGGGTCCACACTGACCTGCACACGGGCACCTTGGCACACGTGTGCCCTCTGCCAAATGAAATAAAAGTTACCGTTGGAAGGTCTCATATGAAAAGAAATTCCGGAATGAAGAAAAACATAAATTGGAAAAGGAATCTGTGTATGATACATGTGTGTGAGGGACTTGTGTGTGTGTGTGTGTGTGGGGGGTCACAGAACAACTTCACAGAGTAGACTGATTCTCTTTTCTGCCATGTGGGTCCTGGGGATTGAACTCGGGTTCGTCAGGCTTGGTGGCAAGCACTTTTACCTGTAGAGCCATCTCATCAGCCTTCTGATATAATTTTAAGGAAAGATAATCCAGACACTAGCAAGGAAATAGCCATGTACTATGGGAATATGTATCCTACTGGATCAAAAGCAATAACTGACATGAAATAACAACTTAGAATTCAGAGTGTTATACAAGAGATATTCTACAAATAGAGCCGGCCATCTAAATGAGCTATTTCAAGGGGGACGTCAGTTAAATGCTGGTGACTAATAGGAATCTGGTGAAGCATCTGAAAACCAGGACGTGAAGAAGAAATGAATAATCACTGTACGTAAAAATGTTTTAGATGTGCGTCAGGCATGACAGCGATCCTAAATATATATGCAAAGGCTCTGCAATCCCAGTTTTAGAAGGGTCCTAAAACGAGAGGAAATGTAGCGTGGGTGAAAAAACAGGAAGCTGTGAGTTAAGAACACGCAGTTTGGGGTGGGGATAGCCAGTGAGTAAGTGCCTTCCCCACAAGCCTGAAGACGAGTCTGATGACCCAGAATTCATGAAACGAAACAAAACAAAACCAGCTGAAGCTGCATGCCCATAATCTCAGCACTAGGGAGGCGGAGACAAGAGAGTCGCTGGGGTTCCATGGTCAGCCAGGCTAGCCAAATTGGCAAGGCTCAGGTTCGCGAGAGACCCTGTCTCAAAACGTATGAAGGAGAGTCAAGGGGGAAGACAGGCTACATTAAATTGCTGGTTCTCCATGTATACAAGTGCATAGTTGTGTGAATATATATAAACACAACTATGCATACCAGATAAAAATAAAATTTTTTTTTTTTTTAAAATGGAAAGAACTTTCAGTTCTACCAAAAGCTATGTTTGGAATCAAGTAATAACTGTAGGCACTGATTTTCTCTTCTAGTAAAGAGTCCATGACGTTATGCAAGCTTTGGGATTCTATATATAATTCTGTTATTTGAAAAGTGACTACAAACACAGGTACATAGAACAAGTTTACATATATATGTTTGCTTTATTTTTTTGTTTGTTTGTTTGTTTTTTGAGATGGGGATTTTTTTCTGTGTAACTTTGGCTCTCCTGGAACTCACTCTGTGGACCAGGCTGACCTCAAATCCCAGAGATGCGCCACCACTGCCTGAAATGCCATCACTATCTGTGTGGGTGTCAGGACTCCATTCTTCCTTGATGGCCGCGAGCTGTGGCTTTAAGTCTCAATGCAACCCTTCTTGAGGTCCCTTGCGCTGTTGCCCCACTCTTCCCAGCCTGATGCTTTGCCAAGCACGTTTCATTTTCCGCTCCCATGAGTGCACTTAAGCAGAGCATTAGTCTACTTCTTTGGACTAGGCAGTTACAGCTTTCGCCATTAAAACGCTCAGAAGCCAACTCTCTCCCAGGAGACTTTCAAGAGCGCTTTCAGCGAGTATGAGGCTCACACAGGTACAGTAGACTCCCCTTATCTTCAGGGATACATTCCAGGAACCCCAGTGGATGCCTGAAGCCTCAAACAATACCAAGTACTGGATAAATGATGTTTCTCCTACATATACATGCCTACAGTAAAGCTCATTTTACATATCAGACACAGTAAGACAACTAATAGAAAAACGGCAAGTGTAACAACATGAAATAGGGTTCTCTCATACACTCTCTCAAAAGGAATTACTTAAACACGAGCACAGTAATTCTGTGACAATGGCTCTGATAACTTACATGGCTCACAGACAAACAGTGCCTGTGACACTGAACACACTGAACAAAAAGATCATTCACATGCTAGATGGGTTTGGGTAGCATGCTGCAAGACCATGTAACTTCAGGGTGTCATGTAATTTAATACTTATGAATTGTTTACTTCCAGAGTTTTTCATTTGACAATTTTAAGCCATAATCGATGCAACTGAAATTATGGAAAACTATGATAAGGAAGGGTTGTCTTCTGTCAGTGACAACTTAAAGTACTATGTGCTCAAGCAAAGCAGTTCAAAAGCTGTTCCAGAGACAAACCAACCACAGTTAATTTGGCTAACCGTAGCTCTGTGTCTACACCACACGCACGCCCTTTCCTCCTAGGTAGTGTTCCTTCAGACACAGTCTAACTCAGGACTCCAGAGCTTTCTTCTTATATTCTCACAGCACAGTACTATCTCTTCTTTGACCTGCTTCTCCTTCTCTTTGCTCAACAGTTTTTATTAGCATTCATACATGCTAAGCATTGCCACTGTAAAAATAATCAGAAACCTCTCCTGGTCCTTACTTTGCTTCTCCAGCTTCCAGCTGTTTTCCTCCAGTCCCTCACAACCAAGCTTCCAGCCTCATTTTCTGCTTTTCTCGGTCCCAGTTCTCAGACCCACTGAACTATGCCGAGTTCTTGAAGTCGGGCTCTGAGACCAAATGGATGCAGCTTGCAGCATTTCTGATGGTAAGCACAGCTGGATCAGCTCTCCTCTGTGCCTTAGTTTTCTAGCACATCAAGTGGGGCTACCAACTTAATAGATTATATGTCGATAAATGAACCAATGCATATTTTTTTTTTAAAAAATACACAGCACTCATGTAGCTGAGGCAGATTGCAAATTCAAGGCCAGCTGGGCTACAAAGGAAGTTAAAAGCTGGCCTAAGCAATATGGAGAAACCCTGTCTCAGGCAAACACACACACACACACACACACATTGCTTCTTCACTATAAACTTAGCAGAAAATTAGGCACCTCATCATCTGTTAGTACCTGATAGTTGTATCATTTGTGACTGCCATCATTAATGCTCAACATTAATAAGACATGGATAGAAAAGCAATCAGTGCAAGCACAGTGTGGCTAAGGTTGAACTATCACAAAGTCTTTCTTAAAAAGAAACAAACAAAAGAAAATAGTAATATTCTTAACAGATATCTGTGGGCTGGTGAGATGACTCAGTAGGTGCCTGTCTGTGCTTGCCACCAACTTTGATGACCTGAGTTCAATCCTGGGGTCCTACATGGTGGAAAGAGACCTAACTTCACAGAGCTGACCTTGGAACTACACACATCCCCTATGAGACAGACAGACGCTCGCACGCATGCACATGCACATGATGTAAAAAAGGCTATTCTACAAAAATAAGGGGGAAAAACCCTTCTAAGATAACATGTATATTCCTATGTTCCTTTTTCCTAAAACAATTTTATGAAAATCCCCTTCCTATATCCTACCTTACTGAGCTAGTGAATGCATATTTGACCTGCAAAATCCAGTTTGTAGCAATCCCCTGAGAATTGTTCCAGACACCATGTTTCTGGCTACAGTCAGCTGCAGTCAGGAGGCCCCGTATATTATTGTCAACACACTGCCACGGTGACATCTATCAAAGTATGACAGTTCTTTTGTGTATGTTCTGCTCCTGGAGAATAAATAACTTCTTGAATATAAGGCACTGTCATTGAATTCTATATCCCAACAGCCTCTCTGGGGCCAACACACAGAGGGTCATACACTTATGTGAAATCATCCCAGAAAGAAAGCAAGGTATTTCAACCCTAATTTGAGAATGCAGATTTAAGAAACACATCCATTCTTTGCCAGGTGGTGGTGGCAATCAGGAGGCACAGGCAGGTGGATTTCTGTGAGTTCAAGGCCAGCCGGGTCAACAGAGTAAGTTCCAGGACAGCTAGGGCTGTTACACAGAGAAACCCTGTCTCGAAAAACCAGAAGGGGGAAAAAACACGTCGAATTTTAGAAAACTCTCCCCTGCCTCCCTTACACAAACACACTGTATATTACTTTTATTATGTTTAGGTATGATCCTGTTATCCCTGATCTCTCCAAGACCTTTATCATGAAAGGGTGCTGGATTTTCTCAAAGGCTTTTTCAGCATCTAGTGAGATTCTCATATGGTTTTCTTTTTTAGTTCATTTATATGGTGGATCACATTGATAGATCTTTGTGTGTTGTACCATCCCTGAATCCCTGGGATGAAGCCTACTTGGTCATGGTGAATGTTTTTTTCTGATGTGCTGTTGGATTCGATTTGCCAGTATTTTATTGAGTATTTTTGCATCAATGTTCATGAGGGATATTGGTCTGTAGTTCTCTTTCTTAGTTATGTCTTTTGTGGCTTGAGTACCAAGGTAATTGTTGCCTCATAAAAAGACTTTGGTAATGAACTTTCAGCTCCTATTATGTGGAACAATTTGAGGAATATTGGTATTAGCACTTCTTTGAATTTCTGGTAGAATTCTGCACTGAAGCCATCTGATCCTGGGCTTTTTTTTTTTTTTTTTTTTTTTTTTGGTTGGAAGGCTTTTGATGACTGCTTCTATTTCATTAGGGGTTATAGGTCTATTTAAGTTGCTTATCTGTTCTCAATTTAATTTTGGTGATAGCTATCCAGAAATTTGTCCATTTCCTTTGAATTTTCTAATTTTGTGGGGTACAGGTTTTCAAAGTATGACCTGAGAATTCTCTGGATTTCCTCAGTGTCTTTTGTTATGTCCCCCTTTTCATTTCTGATTTTGTTGATTTGCATGTTTTCTCTCTGCTTTTTGGTTAGTTTGGATAAAGGTTTGTCTATCTTGTTGATTTTCTCAAAAAAAAAAAAAAACAACTCTTTTGTTACATTGATTCTTTGTATTGTTTTCCTAGTTTCTACTTTATTGATTTCAGCCCTCAAATTGATTATTTCCTGGCATCTACTCCTCCAGGGTGAGTTTGCTTCTTTTTGTTCTAAGGCTTCCAGTTGTGCTGTTAATTCTCTAAAGTGACTATCCTCCATTTTCTTCATATGAGAACTTAGTGCACTGAACTTTCTTCGTAGCACTGCTTTCAATGTGTTCCATAAGTTTGGGTATGTTGTGTCTTCATTCTCGTTGAATTCTAGGACATGTTTAATTTCTTTCCTTATTTCTTCCTTGACCCAGGAATGGTGCAATTGCACCATTCTGCAGTTTGTGTTGTTGTTGAATTCCAACTTTAAAGCATGGTGGTCTAATAAGATACAGGGGGCTATTCCATTTTTTTTTTAATCTATTGAGGTTTGTTATGTTGCCTAGTATGTGGTTGATTTTAGAGAAGGTTCCATGTGGAGCTGATAAGAAGGTATATTCTTTTGTGTTTGGATGGAATGGTCTATAGATGTCTGTTAAATCCAATTTGAACCTAACTTCTGTTACTTCTTTTATTTCTTTGTTAAGTTTCTGTCTTGTGGTCCTGTCTAGTGGTGAGAGTGGGGTGTTGAAGTCTTCCACTATGAGTGTGTGAGGTTTTATGTGAGCTTTGAGTTTTAGTAGCGTTTCTTTTATGAACGTGGGTGCCTTTGTATTTGGGGCATAGATGTTCCGAATTTAGACTTCATCTTGATGGACTTCTCCTGTGATGAATATGAAATGACCTTTTTCATCTCTTTTGATTGATTTTAGTTTGAAGTCTAACTTGTTAGATATTAGGGTAGCTACAGCTGCTTGCTACTTGGGTCCATTTGATTGGAAAATCTTCTCCCAACCCTTTACCCTGAGGTAATGTTTGTCTTTGAAGCTTAGATGTGTTTCTTGTATGCAGTAGAAGGATGGATTCTGTCTTTGTATCCATTCTGTTAGCCTGTGTCTTTTTATAGGCGAGTTTAGACCAATAATGTTGAGGGAAAGTAAGGACCATTGTTAATTCTTATTTGTTTTAGATTTGTTGTTGTTGGTGGTGATATAGGGAGTATATTTGCCCCACTTTTTCTTTTGGGTTCTGGTAAAGTGGGATTATCTACTGCCTATGTCTTTGTGAGAGTAGTTAACTTCCTTGGGTTGCAGTTTTCCTTCTAGAACTTTCTGTAGGGATGGATTTGTAGATATGTATTGTGAAAAATCTGGCTTTGTCATTGAATATCTTGTTTTCTCCTCCTATAGTGATTGGGAATTTTGCTGGGTATAGTAGCCTGGGTGGCATCCATGGGCTCTTAATATTTGTAGAACATCTATCCAGGACCTTCTGGCCTTGAGAGTTTCCATGGAGAAGTCAGGCGAAATTTTGAAAGGTCTGCCTTTATATGTTACCTGGCCTTTTTCTTTCACTGCTCTTCATATTCTTTCTTTATTCTGTATGTTAGGTGTTTTGATTATTATGTGTTGAGGGGTCTTTTTATTTTGGTCCAGTCTATTTGGTGTTAAGTATGCTTCTTGTACTTTCATAGGCATGGCCTTCTTCAGATTGGGAAAGTTTTCTTTGATGACTTTGGTGAATATGTTTTTTGCACCTTTGTGCTGGGTTTCTTCACCTTCTTCTATGACTATTATTCTTATGTTTGGCCTTTTTACAGTGTCCCACATTTCCTGGATGTTTTGTGTTAAAGATTTGTTGGATTTAAGATTTTCTTTGGTCGATGAATTTATTTCCTCTAGTTTATCTTCCGTGCTTGAGATTCTCTCTTCGATCTCTTGTATTCTGTTGGTTATGCTTGCATCTGTAGTTCCTGATCCTTTACCCTGTTTTTCTATTTCCAGTATTCCCTCAGTTTGTGGTTTCTGTATTGTCTCTGTTTCAGTTTTCAGGTCTTGGACTGTTTGAATTGTTCCTTCATCTGTTTGACTGTTTTCTCTTGGCTTTCCTTGTTTTTTTTTTTTTAAGATATTTGTTCATTTCTTGCATTTTTTGCTTGGTCTTTTCCTCTATTTCATCCATTTTTTTGGTTCGTTTTTTCTTCCATTTCTTTAAGGGGTTTCTCATATCATCTTTGAGGGCCTCCATCATTTTTATGAAGTTATTTTTTTTAGGTCATTCTCTTCTGCTTCATCTGCTTTGGAGTGTTCAGGTCTAGTTGGTGTAGAGTCTCTAGATTCTGGTGGTGTCATATTGGTCTTTTGATTGTTGGGTGCTTTCTTGTATTGCCATCTTCCCATCGCTTCTTCCGGGGGTGCAGTTGGAGTCCCTCTCTCTACTCTGTTGTCCTGGTAGGTGTAAGTGGGTCAGGAGTTCGATGTCTGCAACTCTGGATGATCCAAGCTCTCTTGGAGGTCTCTCCTCCGGCAGAGGGGAGGCAATGAGGTCCAAGGATCAGGCGAGTGTGGCTTCATGGTGGTCCTCTGGCAGAGCGCCAAAGGCAATGGCATCCAACGATGAGGTGAGTGTGACCTCAAGGTGGTCCCGCATGGATAGGCAGGTCCGGTTTGCTCAGAGTAGACCCAGGAAGTTCTAGGGACTCTGGCCCAATGCTCACTGGGAACAGGGAGCCAGCAGGACAAAGGATGGGGGTAGGGCAGGCTCTGGGCGGTGTGTGGAGCAGAGTACCAGTATTGTACTATCTAGGACCAGGATATTGGGGTGGGCCAGAACTGGTCCCAGACATGTCTGGCAGAGCGCCTGAGGCGATGGGATCCAAAGACGAGGTGAGTGGGGCCTCAAGGTGGATAGGTAGATCCCATGTGCTCAAAGCGGACCCAGGAAGTTCCGAGGAGGTGGAGAGGTTGTTTGATCTGCACTCTAGCCCAATGCTCATCTGGAGAACCTGGCCAGCAGGACAAAGGGTGTGTGTGTGTGGGGGAAAGGCAGGCTCTCACCTTTATTAAATTTATTAAATTTAACTCTCAAGTAAATTGCTTGGTCTGTTTATCAAGCTGGGGATCTGACTTGCTAAAACATTATTTAACTGTACTGACATTTTATTTTAAACATATCCTAAAACACTCTCAATGTTAGTTTGCTTTATTCTCTGGATTTTAAGTTAAAGAAATAAGAAGAAGAAAGCTTGAGGCATAGCAAAATGCTTCAAATTTGAAATGGGCCTTTTGTCTTATACTAATGTTCAAGAGTTAAAAGATTTTAGTTTGTACAAACAGAAAGATATTCACCAAACCAATGAAGAAATTACTGAAATTTGTTCAATGAAATCTCTTTCATTAAGTGAACTGCTGGAACGTGCTATAAAGAACAGCACATATTGGCTTCTCCTAGTGTGGGTGTTCTGGTATCCTTGGGACCTTTCACCCACTCATGAGTCAGTTTTACATAACACAGAAATGTGTAATTTCCCTCCCACTCACAAGCCAACACTTTGGAGGTAACATTTTACCCTGTGTTATTTAAAGAATATGGTAACTTGGAACATTTTAATATTTTGCAAAATGTATAAACAATCAAATTAGTATCATGTCAGTAACACAGCTCTTTGGTTTCAAAGAAACATGCTGGTGTATTTTAATGCTACAGTGATTTAGGAAAAGGTATTTGGGAAATTTATATAAACTGTAACAAAATAAAATGTTAATTTTTAAGTTTTATATTCGATTCTATGTAGTATGTTCACTTGAGTGCTGGTGCCTGTGGAGAGTGTTAGATCCCCTAGATTGGGAATGACAGGCAGTTCTGACTGATGTGGACACTGGGAGAGGAACTCAGGCCCTCTTGAAGAGCAGCAAGTACTCTTAACCACAGAGCTATATACCCAGCTCCAATAACTATTTTCTTTTGTTTTCCAATAACTATTTTCTTAATCTAGGTAAAATTGGTCATTTTTGGTCACAGAGAAATCAAGAAAATAGGCAGTAACTTAGCAATTATATATTTAATGGAGAATTGTTTCCATGGCTACAAAAGTAATAAGGTTCCAGAAAAGTAGGATTAGGGGTAGGAGGGCAGGATAGACTTGGTTTTCTCCACCATATATTATATATTTGCCCTTCAGAAAGGAGTATATAATATATATGTGTGTGTGTGTGTGTGTGTGTGTGTGTGTGTGTGTGTGTGTGTGTGTATGGGTGTGTTTACCACAAATAACAAATGAATATCTAGATCATTCTGTTGTCTATGCCAAAACTCCTATACTCACAGTATTACTAGAATTTCTTTCCTTGACAAAACTTTGGAAATCACGACTATATTAAGACCTTTCTCAATTAATTATATATCACGGTGGGAAAATGTTCAGTTTTCTATTATTAGAAGGAAAGAATCTTGGAAGGAAGGAAGGAAGGAAGGAAGGAGGAAGGAAGGAAGGAAGGAAGGAAGGAGGAAGGAAGGAAGGAAGGAGGAAGGAAGGAAGGAGGAAGGAAGGAAGGAAGGAAGGAAGGAGGAAGGAAGGAAGGAAGGAAGGAAGGAGGAAGGAAGGAAGGAAGGAAGGAGGAAGGAAGGAAGGAAGGAAGGAAGGAGGAAGGAAGGAAGGACGAAGGAAGGAAGGAGGAAGGAGAAGAGAGCACGTATGAATGAAGGAAGGTGATTTAAAACAGGAGCTAGGTTTAAGAACGGAACTCATCCCTCACAGGCGGTACAGACTCAGTTCATTGTAAAGAAAGAAGATGCTGTCTTGGTTTTCTTACCACTGCTGTGACAAAATACCTGACAGAAGCAACTTACAGGACAAAGGCCCCTCCATCATTTGGAGAGGACATGATGCTCGGAAAGTGAGGCAGCTGGCCGCCCCGTAGCTGCAGTCGGGATGCAGAGAGAGATGCTGATACCCAGCTCACTTTCCTCTTTTTCTTCAGTTCAAGACCCCAAGCCATGGGGTATGTCTTCTCACTTCCATTAACCCAATCAGCAATCCTCACAGGCATACCCAGACGCTAACAATCCCTCAAAAGTATGCTTGGAAGCTTGTCTTCTAGGTTTACAAGAACACTGACCAACACAGGAATCAACAACATCTGATGGGAAACGGACTGTCAAACGATACACTGTTGCAGCAGATGGCGTCACAGAACATGAAGTGTTCACATCTCACATGTCCTACACAGCATAGCTACGCCTTGCTTGAAGGCAGCAGTGGCTGGGATTGTCTCAGGGAGAGCAAACAGCCAAGAGCAGAATTTTTTTTTTTTTTTTGTCTGACGAAGAACCATGACACGCATTCCATTATAATCCACAGCAGCAATTTCCTCGTGGGAAGCAGGTTGACTGAACCAAGGAAGCAGGGATGGGAGAAAGGGAGAGAAAATGGGGAAATCAACCAAAACAAAATATGTATAAAACTGCCCCCAAGGGCCAGGTCGTGGTGGCGTACACCTTTAGTTCCAGTACTCGGGAGGCAGAGGCAGGCGGATCTCTGTAAGTTTGAGGCCAGCCTGGTCTACAGATTGAGTGCCAGATTGAAACCCTGTCTCAAAAAACCAAAACAAAGAAAAAAAAATGTCCCCAAGGAAACCTGTCATTGTGTTTGTTAGTAACAAGGAAAAGGGAAGTAGATGAAAAACTAAGATATGTCTTTTGTGAACTTATGAATTCTTAAAACATACTATCCTGAGAGTAACAAATTGAAAGCTGGGGCTGGTGGGATTGCTCAGTGATTAAGAGCACTGGCTGTTCTTCCCAAGGTCCTGAGTTCAATTCCCAGCACGCACATGGTAACACACAACCAGCTATAGTAGGATGTGATGCCCTCTTGTGGAATAAAGGTGTATAAGCAGATAGAGCACTCATACATAAAAGAAATAGGTCTTTAAGAAAAACATTGAAAGCAGGTCCAGAGAGATGGCTCAGTGGTTAAGAGCACTGACTGCTCTTCCAGGCGGACCTGGGTTCAATTCCCAGCACCCACATGGCAGCTCACAACTGTCTTATAATTCCAAGATCTAACACTCTCACATAGACATACATGCTGACAAAACACCAATGCACATAAAATAAAAATTAATTATTAAAAAAAGACATGGAAAGTTATAATACATTTTCTATAATTAAATCTCTTTGACCTTTAGTTTCTGTACAGGTAAATGAGAGTTAGTAATAAATATCTGTCTCCCTGAAAGGGTGGTAGCCTTGCAAAACAAAAATTGTACAGCCCTGGTTTTTAGCCTTCCTAACACTGTAACCCTTTAATAAAGTTCCTCATGTTGTGGTGACCTGCAGTAATAACATTATTTTCATTGCTACTTCATAACTGTAATTTTGCTACTGCTCTGAATCACAATGTAAATATATGATATGAGACCGGGGGTGGGGGGTGGGGGTGGGGTTGCGACCCACAGGTTGAGAACCACCGTTGTAGCACTTAACAAGGAGCATTACCAATGAGTATATACCTGATGCTGTGGAGGTGTTTCATAGTTTCATTTGAAAATTAAATTCACTTTCCTAATTCACTCGTATGTACTAAGGAAGTAGTATGTTTCAATATTACTAGTAGCCTTAGTTTCCTATTATGGTAAAAATATACCTAAAACCTACTATTTCAATCACTTTAAGTTTGTAGTTTGATGTCAATAGCCACATCTACTTTACTGTGCAACTGCTGTTACAACCCATCCATTAAACCTTTTGTTTTAACTCTTGAGGACTTCTCCTCTTGTCTCAGATAAACATTTATTTTCTGTCTGTGCAAATGTCAGTATTCTATGTAACTTACTAAGAGAAATCCTATTCGTCTTTCAACTGTACATTAAGTATCAAACAGTCCAGCAGCATCACATTTAGTAATGAAAACTTATCGTCACCCCAGTATACAAACAGTATCAAAATCTTTAGATAGGCTCAAAAACTTGGGGTTGGTAAACGACATTCCTTTGCAGGTCAATTTTATGGTGTACATTGGGATTCAATACTCTATAAGTGGTAAGTAGCACTATTTCATAATACTCAGGTAATATATATTACCTTTGTTTGATTCAAGACTGGAATAGCCTAAAGAGAGAGAGAGAGAGAGAGAGAGAGAGAGAGAGAGAGAGAGAGAGAGAGAGCTGGGCAATCATGCACATCTTTCATCCTAGCACTTAGTAGGCAAAGGCAGGCAGATCTCTCTGAGCTCAATGCCAGCCTGGTCTAGAGAGTGAGTTCCAAGACAGCCAAGGCTACACAGAGAAGCCCTGTCTCAAAAAACCAAATAAATATAAAAAATTAAAAAATGGAAAGAAACATAGAAACAAAGTAATATGAAAATACACATTGCTTTCATTTTTTTTTAAATATTTCATCATTTTGGTAACTACAAGATCACACACCGTATCTTCATATTTGTCTTAGTAGTATCAAGGCCAGTGTCAGATTCTGGTACTAGCTACCCATGGCAGTCTTTCTGCTGCCACCCACCCCAGCAATACGTCCCAGAGCAATGGAACCCTTTTCTTAGAGCTCCCAACTTCTCAACACAAAAACATCCCCTCTTATAAGTGAACCTCATTTACCTGACAGGAAAGTAACACTTTACAGAGCTACTGGAGGATGCTAAAATCTAGAACAGTTACTACAGGTTCATCTAAGTTTAAGTAAAGAGTATGAATTCACTAGATTCTGCCGTGTTTGACCATATTATGAGCCTGAACCTGTCAGAATGGATGCTGATACAGTTTTGAGAAATCCCAGGGGTTTTTTAGTAGGGGAAGGCCTCAAGAGGCCCCACCCACTTCCCCCACCATGCAGGGATCTACAGGAAATAAACGGTTGCTGAGGGGAAGGACATTTCCTTCAGTGGCACATGGAGGCACTGATAGGTTCCTGTAAATAATCCTTCACCCATGATCCCGTAAGAAATTCACGGGGACACACATAGACACAGACATGAAAGCAGAAGGGGCTGGCTGCGAAGAGAAAGGGGATCAGCAGAAGTGGGAAACACATAAGGGAGGGAAATTGGGGCAAATATGATCAGAATACTAATAACCTTTTTAAAAAAGACAACGGTTTGAGAATAGAGACATGGCTCAGCGGTTTAACGCACTTACTGTTCTTTACAAGGACTTGGGTTCCATTCCCAGTACTACACGGTGGCTCACAACCATCCATAACTCCAGTTCCAGGCAATCTGAAGGCCTTCACTTCCACAAGCACCAGGCATGCATGTGATACACACGCAAACATGCAAGCAAACACCCATAGAGTAAAGATAAATAAATAAACAAACACTCCTATTCACACATTAGGACCCCTAGCAGGACACTGGCAGACTTCTGCCTATACCTTTAAGAGGAGATAGGAAATTCAGCATTTTTCTTCTAAAAAGACATGCACCTGTGCATTTGTCTCTCTCTCTCTCCCGGTGTGTGCTGTGTGTGTGTGTGTGTGTGTGTGTGTGAGAGAGAGAGAGAGAGAGAGAGAGAGAGAGAGAGAGAGGATGTCTTAGCATATGCCTTTCACAGCACTCAGGAGGTAGAGAGGCAAGAGACCAGTCTACATCATGAGTTCCAGGACAGGCTCCAAAGCTACACAGAGAAACCCTGTCTCAAAACCAAGAAGGAAGGAAGGAAGGAAGGAAAGAAGGGAGGAAGGAAGGGAAAAAAGTTGTCATGGAGAGATAAATTTTTTGTTTTCAAGACAGAGTTTCCCTGTCCTGGAACTCACTCTGTACAGCAGCTGGCTTCTGACTACAGAGATCTATCAGCCCTTGCCTCCCAAGTACTGGGATTAAGAGGTGCGCCACCACTGCCTGGGGAAGAGATAAAGATTTACGTAAAAATTTTGTCATGAATTTACACATAAAGAAGCTTTTGCCTCTGTAACTAAAGAGAGATAAAGCAGCAGTGCAGGAGCTCAGGGAGCTTTTGGAAAAGTTGATAAACAAATGAAATGTCAGCAGACAGGTCACAGATAAACACATCTAACTGAAATCAGGTTCAGTCCAGCCTCCTGCTGCCTGCTGCGCCCAGTGCAGCTACCAAGGCAAAACCAAAGGGAAACCTGGAGAGAGCTGGGAGCAGTGGATGGTCCAGGCGAGACTAGAAAGGACAAGTGGGGTCCCAGTTAGCACAACCTATATATAGGGTCTAGAACCTTACAGACTAAGTACCTAGAGCAGAAATACGAGTTGAAAGTCTTGCAGAACAGACAGATCAATACAAAGTCAGAATCTTACCAATAATCTCTGCAGGACTCATCACTCATGTACTTAAATATGAATTATTTAAATACATATTGTGGATGGCCTTAATCATAATATGATTGACACATTGTCTAGAGGCACAATTGGAAAATTAAAAAATGACTGATGAAAAAATTTGCTAATAACCAGTATTATCAAGCAGCCGACTTTGTTTTTTTTTTTTTTTTTTTTTTTTTTTGTTTCCTTTTTATATTTAAATGTTTCCTTTTTATATTTAAATGTGAAACGAGGTTGTTCTACACATCAATCCCAGTTCCCTCACCCTCCCATCCTCCCCTACCACCCCCACCCAAACCCAGCCCATCCCCTTAACAGCAGACTTTGTTAACACTGGTCTTCATTCAGCAAAATGTCAAGTGTGTCTTAGTTTCTTTTTCCAGGAAAATGGTGGGTGTGACCAACTTAAACATTGGCTGTACAGGCAGCCAAATCATAGCTTCCTATAATCTCAGGAATTTGGACATTAAAGCAGTAGGATTAGAGTTTAGCAATTTAGGGGTCAGCCTGAGCTACGTAAGACAGCATTTCAAGCAACAGGAAAAGAAAGGAAATAAACTGCAACTCACAGAAATGAGGAAAATGTTAGGCAATAGCAAATCAAGAAAAAGAGGCATAAGGATTATCACCAAGGCAACCATGCTCCTGGAGCACCAAGATGGGAGGTGAGAAAGAAACACTGTTCACTATGGAGGAAATCTGGGGAGCTGGCATCTTGTTTCCTATTGCTATGAAGAGACACCATGACCAAAGTTATAAAAGAGAGCATTTAACTGGGGCTTCCTTATCGTTTCAGAGGGTCAAACCACGATTACCGTTGCGAAGCATGATGGTACAGAGGCATAGCACTGGGACAATGGCTGAGAGCTGACATCTGATGTAGAAGCATAGAGCATGCACACACAGAGGGACAGGGAGGGAGGGGGAAACAGATACAGAGTGGGTGTGGCATGGGCTTCTGAAACCTCAAAGTCCACGGCCAGGGCCACACCCCCTCCAACAATGCCACACTTCCCCATCCTTTCTGAACAGTCCACCTACTGGGAAGCCAGTCTTCAAAAATATTAGTCCATGGTGGGGTATCCTTGTTCAAAACACTGCATACAGTAAACAAAAAAGGAAATCAAAAAAACAAAAACAAAAACAAAACAACAACAACAACAACAAAAAAAACACTGTAGTGAAAGAAGTCAGAGCAGGGTTGCCACAGTTAGGAGAAGAGTTGAGTAGGATCAGGTGTAATGTGGGTGACAGACATATTGTGTGCTTAAAAAACCTATCAACACCTTAAAAGTACACACATAAAACGTGAGCATTTTATTAGATTAAACCTTACCTCAATGTTAAGTCAAAGAAGCAAACACATCTGGCATGATTTGGTAATCAAAATGCAGGAGTATAAAATGCTAGATGAAGTAGTGAACATATGAGAGCCTAGCATTTGGGAGGCAGAGTTGGCAAATCAGCAAGACAACCTGCCCTCAGCTACATAAAAAGTTCAAGGCTAGCCTGGCCTGTAGAAGACCATGTCTGAAGCAAACGAAAATCAAAACCACAACCCTAAGTGTCCCTGAAAATGACTTTATGTTCATGATACATGGCTGACTGGGAAAGCAGAAAGGAAGAGCTCAGTTTTGCTAATCTCCGTTATGAGAACTTTCTAATCACTGAGTTTTCCATACTTTGAAATTTTTAATTACTGAGAAAATTTATGACACCAGAAAATACATTAGGTATCCTAATCAGTTTTCACTGTCAAGTTGATACATCCTTAAGTCACTTAAGAAAGGTTGTGATTGAATGACTGACTACCTGAGCAGACGTGTGTGTGTGTGTGTGTGTGTGTGTGTGTGTACGTACCTGTGTGAGAGACAGAGAGACAGAGAGGGAATTATTAATTATGTAGGAGAGTCCAGCCAACTGTGGGTGATCTGATCTGGAAGTGTAATCCAAATAAACCTTTTCCTCCTGTAAATTGCTTTCAACTAAACTGTTTTATTATAGCAACAGAAAGGAAACTAGAACGTTAGAAAACAAAATACATAGAGCACCAAAAAACAAAATAGCTTTCAAGTATATAAATAAAAATGCTCTAAATACACACAGAAGTAAACACAGAACTAAAACATGACACCAAGCAAGTTGCAGCAGACTTGAACTGGATATGCTAGGATTTAAAAATATACTGGTGAAATTAAGAGCAAAGTTCACAATGATCCCATTCTCTAATTACAGGAAAGGAAAGGACTGACTGTTCTTTGACATTAGTCAGCTAATCCCTGAGCTGGACACAGAAACACAGCCAATCCTTAAACATTTCTTTTACGAAAGTCTCCATCATGCTTCCCAAGGCCTGGTGTGATGGCAACTGTTCTGTGTAAAGAATATTGAATAATTCAGCTCTCCCATGTGAGCAACAAAAACAAGTGGTTTTAGTCTTACAAACATTAATAGTTCCTTTTTTCAGGACAAGAGTAGCAAAAGGTAGTAAACTAGAGTGACGGTAAGCACACACAAATTGGTAAATATAGAGGCACATCTACACACTATGCTTATATATACATAGAAAGCAAAAAATAAAAATAAAAAAAAGTAAGAGATACAGAGGACACCGAAGAAAGGTCTAATACAGATGTAAACAGAGACCAAGGAGTAAAGAATAGAACAAACACTGGGAACTGGCCTGATGGCTCGGCCAGTCAAGTCACTTGCTGACAAGCCTGATGAGCCTAGTTTGATCCCTGAGATGCCACAAAGTGGAAAGAGAGAAAAAAAAAAGTTCCCAAAGTTGTCCTTGGACATGGATAGTACATTGTTGCATGGGCATGCATACACACAGACAAAATAAATAAAAAATATGATTCTTTAAAATGATACTGGGGCCAGGCAGTGTTGGCACACACTTTTAATCTCAGCACTCAGGAGGCAGAGGCACTGGTACAGGTAAAAACTGTAAAATCTTTAATGTGAATGCATACTATCACCAAGTCAGGAAGTAGAACAAAGGAAACAATACCAACGGAAACTTCTGGATAGTGAGAAAACCAAAAGAAGATTACAACAGAAAGACAATTTATAACAATGAAGTATCTTAATTTCCTATTATGGTTGATATGGAAGACCTAGTCATTGTAGAATACAGAAATTATGTGCTTGTGGGAAAAGATGCTGGAATTAAAGTTTCCCTTGTAGGACTGTAAATGAAAGTTGGAATCACAAAGACAGAGGGACAAGAAAATTACCAGACAGACAGAACGTTTATCATCAAGCAATCAAAGGCTGCTGAGAATGTGCAGGGCGTGGGAGATGGACCCAACGTTAGTAGGAATATAATTAGAGCAGATACTATGAAATGACCATGGAGGTACCTCAGAGTACCAAAGGTACCGTCAGGCATCGTGAAGGACGTCTGTAACCCTTGAGCACAGCAGGCAGGGCAGGAGGATCAGGAGTTTGAGTTCAGCCATGGCCACATAGCAAGTTCCAGGACAGCTTGGGATCCTCTCTCAAAATCAGTTAGTTAACTAAAATTCTACAGAACTAAGAATATATCCCTATACGATTCAGATCTACCACATCTGGGTACCGAACGTAAAGAGCCACAGATAGTAGAGAGGAAATATACATGCACATTCAAGTTTCCTGAAACACTGTTCACAATAGCCAAGTCACAGAACCAGCCCAAATGCCCAGTGATGGATGAAACAGTAAATGGGAGTGTGGTCTGTAAGCATAATGCAGTTCTATTAAACCATAAATACCAAAAACACGTAATCTGAAGGAAAATGGATGGAACTGGGAATTACCATGTCAAGCAAAGTAAGCAAAACTGAAAAAGATAAAGATCACATGACTTCTTCCACAGGTAGTCTACATGAAAAGTAGAAAGGAGACTGAGGAGAGGAAAGACGCCAAACTGGGGGCCAGGCCAGGCAGGGGAAGGTATTCGCCATGCAAACTTAGCGACCCGAGTTCAAGCCCTGGAACCTATATATAAAGGCGGAAGGAAAGAACCAGTTTCCCTCTGACCTCACACACGTGCCTTTCTTAATAATTAAATAAAATAAATATTAAGATTAAAAACAAAGTCTAGAGAGATGGCTCAGTGGTTAGGAGTACGTCCTACTCTTGCAGACGACCTGGATTCTGTTCCCTTCACCCTAGCAGCTGTTTTAACTCGAGCTCCAAGAGATCTAATACTCTCTTCTGCCTACCTTATACATACATATGCACAGACGTGTAGGCATATACATAAATTACAAAAAATAATTGAAATTAAAGTGGGCAGGTTAAAGAGATGGGTGGCTCAATGGGTAGGAACACTTGTTCTACAAGCATGAGTGCCTGAGTTCAAATGCCCAGAGCATGCATAAAAGACCAAGAATGACTATGTGTCTGTAAATTCAGAGCTGGTGGGAAAGAGACAGGAAGCTTGCTAGGACTTACTATCTCCTAGTCTAGCTCCAGGTTCATTGAGAAGCAGCGACTCAAAGGACTATGATAAAACAGGACATCCAATATTCTCTCACCTCCAGGCATGGGCACGTGTACATACATACACACACGCACATGTGCACGCATGCGCGCGCGCGCACACACACACACACACACACACACACACACACACGTGCTCATGCACACACACACAAAATTCAAAAATAAATTTAATAAAAGGTTCCTAACAGACAGATAGAATAAAATGTACAACTACATTATAATACATCACAGCCAGATGATACATATGACTCTTTAGACTTAAATCAATTCAAGCTAGCCAAGATGTAAAATGCATACATTCCTTCATTAGCTACATTTTTAGAACTCAATAACCATGGGTTGCTAAAATGGGTATTGATTGGAACTGTCTATGTACAGAACATTTCCATCCTGGCAGAACATTCCATTAGACGGCACTCAACTAAAAAAAGGACCCTGACTTATGACGGTGATAATCAGTACATAGCAGTGGGCTAAGTCAGCCTTTACATTAGACTGAGAAAGATCAATACAATGTGCACATAAAAAAGTAAATGAAAAAATAATTGGCCAGGTACTTTGTACCAAGTGAACTGTAAATCTGATATGAAAAGTGAAAGCAGAAATACTCTAGAAGAAACTACTGGCAAAAGCTCGTTCTCCCACGGAATCTGGGATCCCCATCATGTCCTGCCTTGGACAAGGCAGCTCCTAGTTGTTCAGGATTCAGAGGCAGGATTCCCTCCACGAGTTCCCTGGTTCTCGGGTCTTTGGAATCATAGTAAACTGTGTTACCCATTTTTCTGGGTCTCCAGATAACAAGAGAGCAAGTACCATATAGTTTCTGTACAATTTGGGTTCCCTTACATATGCAAAAAAAAAAAAAAAAAAAAAAAAAAAAAAGATGTGTAAAAACTGCAAACCATAAAAATACTACTGGTAAAAACAAAACAAAACTAGTTAAAATGGTACTAGAAATGGAGAATTTGGGGTTCTGGAGAGATTGGCTCAGTCGGTGGGTAAAAGGTGCTTGCCACCAAGCCTGTCACCCTGAGTTTGACCCCTGAGACCTATAAGATAAAAGGAGAGAAACAATTCTAACAAACTGTCTTCTGACCTCCATGCATGACCCATGGCATGTACACACACACACACACACACACACACACACACACACACACACACACACACACAAAGAGAAATAGTAAGTAAAATCTACAAAGTAATACATATGATTTTTAAAATTTAAAAAAGGGGGAGGAAAAGTGAGTAAAAGATAAGCTAAACGAGTGAAAGCAGCTGCTGCCAAGCCTGACCCCTAAGTTTGATGCCCAGGTTCCACATGGTGAAAGGAGAGAAAAAGATTTCCAGAAGGCACCCTGCGACCTCTACATGTGCACCACAGCACACATGTACTCGAAAATAAATAAATGAGATTTTTTTTTTTTTTTTTTTTTTTTTTACAAAAATAAAGGGCTAGAGAGATGGCTCAGTGGTTAAGAGCACTGGCTACTCTTTCAGAGGTCCTGATTTTAATTCCCAGCGCCCACATGGTGGCTCACAACCATCCATAATGAAATCTGATGGCCTCTTCTGACCTGCAGGCAGACATGCAGACAGAACACTCCCATACATTAAAAAAAAAAAAAAAGTGTAAATAAATAAAATGATAAAAAATGAAGAATTTATGCTGATCAGGAAGTAACATTAGGACAGTAGGGTGGGAAGCCACAGCGAACACACCCACACACAATAAATAAGTAAATAAATAAATATAAAGTTTAAAAAAATAGGGAAAAGGGTATGACAAGCCTGAAATAGATCCTTTCTTCACAGCACTCAGAAAACCTGGCCAAAAGGTTCATTTTGGACTACTAACATCTAGAAAGTGAGAATCAGTACATTTTTTAGTGGTGGTACATTTTTTTTTTTTTAATGATAACCCATACAAGCCATACAAGTAGTATTTTGTAAAGCAGAATATATGCACCTCTTATGATCCCAGCATTCAGGAGGCAGAGGCAGGTAGCTCTCTGTGAGTGTGAGGCCAGCCTGGTCTACACAGTGAATTCCAGGACAGGCCCCAAAGCTAAAGAGAAACTGGTTCTGTCTTCAAAGGCCAAAAAAAAAAAAAAAAAAAAAAGGAAGGAAGAAGGAAGGAAGGAGGAAAGAAGAAAGGAAGGAAGAAAAGGAAAAAAGAAAGGAAGGAAGAGAAAACTATTTGGTGGTCTGATCTAACAGAGAAGATTACATAAATTGTTACAATGCAAACATGAAATGTTCCCACAGGCAAGTGTCCCCCAGACACTGGATCCCACTTAGTGGTGCAGCTGTGGAGGGGCGGACCTTGCGGAGGTGGGGCACAGCAGGGAGAAGAGGTTGCTGGGGGTGAGATTAGCTTGTCACTGAGCCACACTTCCCTCTTCGCCACCCTACGAGCTGCCCCTTCATGCTCTACCCCATGAGGGTGGACAGTACCTTCTACACTGCGAACCAAAACAAACTTCTCCCTCCTTTTGCTCTCGTCAGATATCTGTCGCGGCGACAAGTGAAGGGTTAGCCACGACAGGGAC
This sequence comes from Phodopus roborovskii, assembly GCF_943737965.1. Lineage (NCBI taxonomy): Eukaryota > Metazoa > Chordata > Mammalia > Rodentia > Cricetidae > Phodopus > Phodopus roborovskii. Next base: position 12,390,016 of record NW_026126585.1, read on the forward strand.
ATTTGAAAAGAAGCAAAAACAAACAAAAAAAGAAGTGACATGATCACCAAAAGGTTGTTATTTTAAACTGAAAAAAAAAAAAAAAGAATAAAAGGTGATAGAGACGTGTGTGTGCCCGCCCAGACGTGTGTGTGCCCGCCCGTGCGCGTGTGTGAGCGTGTGTAGGTGTAATGAATAGTACATACTCAAGAAAGCTATCGACATAAAATCCTAAGAGTACTTAGTAACTCAAAGATTTAAGATACCTGAAGCTGGGCACAGTGGCCCACGCCTTTAATCTCAGCACTTCGGAGGCAGAGGCAAGTGGATCTCTAAATTCAAGACCAGCCTGGTCTACAAAGTGAGTTCCAGGACAGCAGGGGCTATGTATGGAGACCCTGGGTCAAACAATTATAAAAAGATAGCAGGCTGGGCAGTGGTGGCACATGTCTTTAATCCCAGCATTCTGGAGGCAGTGAGTTCGAGGCCAGTCTGGCCTAGTGAGCAAGTTTCAGGGCAGCCTCCAAAGCTATAGAGAAACCCTGTCTCAGGGGGAAAAAAAAAAAAAAAAAGAAGATACCAGAAGACCCGAGTTTGATCCCCAGAACTCACTTGGTGACTCTGGCAAGCTGACCTCAACAAGTATACTTTGGCACACACGTACAGCAAGCATAAATAAATCAAATGCAGTTAAAACAGCATTTTTTCGGAGTATTTCCACCTCAAGTGCAAGTCAATTACAGCTTATGGATAAAGACTAGTTCATTACAATCACTTTGACTATAGACAAATTTGAGATATTTTAAAAGAGTGGATAAAACAGAGCTTGGCTTTTTAGCAATTTCTTTTGGTAATTTTTAGCGTGCATTCTCAAAGTACTTTACCTGCCATCTCTTCTGAGGGCAAAACTGATGCCATCTTTTTGGAAAGGAAGCAGCTTTTCCCTGAGCTTGTCAGGTAAAAAATCCAGCTGTGTATGTGATTCACTCGTTAAACAAGACATCTGAGGTGCAGGAGCCTTCTTTCTGTTACCAGCTGTAGGCATGGTGAGCCTGAAAACAAGGGACCACAACACACAAAGGGGGCGGGCATTATTAACCACACTGCAGAATCTCATATGCATGAAACTATGTCACTTAAACCTAGCTCTGGGATACTGGCTACACAAAGACTAGTTAAATCATGTTCCCTGAGTACACTGCTAAGAAACCTCGGGGCACTGAGTCCAAAAGTGATAGAATAATTCCCTGTACAAGAAAAGCGTCTCTACTTCGTTTTAGAACTTAATATAACCATACCCATTTCAAGCAAATAAATACAACACTGAAAAAAAAAGCACATACCAACAGGATTGTATTTTTGGTTTTTGTTTTGTTTTTCAAGACACGGTTTCCGTGTGGCTTTGGATCTTCAGATTCGCATAACTAGACATCTCTACCTGGCTAACAGGTGTCTCAAAGATCCCAAAAATAGAATCCTAACTCTCTTCCCTAATCCTTGTTTTACTTACGGCCTTTTTCATTGTATCCGTCCAGGGTACTCACACTCCATTCTGTCTAAAACTGCACACCTATCTACCAGTGACTCCTGTTGACTCTACATTCTAATTATATCCAGAATATCACCACTTCTAATCATTTACAGATCTACCTGCCTGATCTGAGCCACCACTGTCTCTAGTCAGAATTTCTGGGAAATTTTAACTGGTATTGCCTGTGTCCACCTTTGCCTTGATCCTTTTGTCAATACAACAGACAGTGAGGTGCTCCGAGAAAGACCATTTGATCATGCCATTTCTTAGAATACTTCTTGCCTGGACTCAGATCTCAGTCCCACTACCAGCTTTCAGTCTCTTACACCATCTGTCCACCACTGCCATGAGCTCTCCATTGCTTACCTACTTTTATCATGCTAATGTTCTTGTCTGAATATCATTCTACCCCCAGATACCTGCATGGCTGCCTCCCTGGTGTCCTTCACATTTTTCTAAGTGGTCATTTTACCAACAAGTAATTTAGTCACTCTATTTAAATTCTAACTTCCCATAGTTCTTCCCTGCCTCACTTTTTTTTTTCTACTTGACAGCCTCTATCAGCTTCCAAAGTACTATACAATTTACATCTTTTGCCGTTTATTCTCAGCTTCATAAAGGCAGGGGTTTATTGGAGTTTGTGCTTTTCATATAATGAGGATTGAACTGAGGGCCTTCCTTGTGTATGCTAAACAGGCACTCCACCACTGAGCTGTATCTACAGATTTCCTTTTACTTTTTATTTCAAGACAGGGTCTGACTAAGTTGACCTCTATTATTCTTCTCTTTAAAGTTGCAAAGCACAGGTTGGGTGTGGCAGTGCACCCGCCTATAATCCCTGGGGAGGTAGAAGCAGGCAGATCTCTGAGTTCAAAGCCAGACACTACAAAGTGAGTTCCAGGACAGCCAGGACTATATTAGAGGGACCCAGTCTCAAAAACAAAAACAAAACAAACAAAACAACAACAACAAAAAAAAACCCCAACCAATGAATAAAAATAGATAAAGTTTCAAAGGTTAGGAGGACCACGCTGGGTCCAAAGGTAGGACAGGAGCTAAGGATGAGAAGATATAAATTGTGCCTGTAAGCATGCGCATTGCCAGTGCTAGCATGTAAATAGAGTTCTTGGGAGATGCAGCAGGGTGGGAATTAAGAGACACAGTCCTGTGCATGCTTACAGTAGAAAAGTCCCTGTAGTATACAGAAAGTATGTACTAAATTCAAATGATAACAAATACATTAGTGCACTTTGCAGAATAATTAAGATTAGAGCCGGTGCTCTTAATAGCTAAGCTACCCTCCAGATCTGATAGAACTATATTTACAGGTCATCAGTAAACTAAAGGCTAAATTTAATAAATTGGAATGTTTAATTGGCAAAATTTAATATTATAAAACAGTATATCACTTACAATAAACATAGAATTACATAATATTTTCTGACTCACAAAAACAAAACAAAACAAAACAAAACCAAGGACATATTTTCTGACACTTATCACAAGGCTTCCTAAGCTGGCATATCAAATATCAATTACTTTAAAAGCTAAGATACCTTTCATTCCATAGGCAATTTTTTTCAGAAGAATGATAAAATAACTCCCATTTATTGGAAGGCAGCTATGTTCATCAATATACCATCAACACACCAATTTGCTTATTGGATAATCTCTTCATGGAGGAACTATGCTAAAGAATCTTATAAAACCTGTAATTCTCAAAGTATATACTTGGTTTTTTGTTATTTATTTATTTATTTATTTATCCATCCTGTGGTGTGTGTGTCCTTGGTAATACCGCAGCATCTGTATAGAGATCAGAGAAGGTTTGGGGACCAACTGTCTTTCTACCATGTAAATTCTGGGAACTAAACCCAGGTCCTCAGCCTTGGCAGTAACTTCTTTTATCCACTATGCCATCTCACTGGCCTACAAAATATTATCTGCGTATTAAAATTGATTCTGAGCTATTAAAGAATTAACACAAGTCTTAGGACTGACTAGTAATGACACCAAGTTCAGGACTTTGACTGGCTGATGTGAAAGTCTAAACTTTTCCTTTCTACAACATTGCTTCCAGATCACTCATCTGACAATATTGAAGGAGTGCCTATCATGTGCCTGTAATCCCACCACAGGTAGAGGCAGGAGGACCAGGAGTTCAAGGTCAGCCTCTGCTACATAGAGAGTTCAAAACTATCCTGAGCTACTTAAGGATCATCTAAAAACAAAACCAAAACATGACCAAAAGCTAGTTCAGTGATAGAAAGCAGAAGCCCCATGTTAAATCTCAGCACTTTATAAAATAATCCCAGTTTTGTTCTTTATACCAAAGAATAATACAAGTAATTATAAAATATGGAAAAAATAAACGATATATATTTTTGTAAACTGGAGAAAGGAAACTACTTTTGATATCACTGTTAAATTTGAACACTAAAGTAATTTAAACTCATTTTGGAAAAAACAGCATTTAAAAGTTAAAAAGAAAGTCTTCATTCAATGTGAGTAAAGATTTCCCAAATATGTGACAAACTAAAAAAAACAAAAACAAAAACAAAAACAAACAAACAAAAAAAACTAAAGTATTTCTTTAAAATTATGATGCCAGGACAGCAACAGGCTACTTACAAGAAACTAGACATCAACATAGAACATAGTCAGCATCAGAGGGATTCAAATAGATACAAGTTGCATTAATGGATCATCACTTTTACATCAGACTAGACCGAGTAAAGAGACAGGAAATGGGGGCTGAAGCCATGGCTCAGTGGGTAACATGCTGAGTCTGAGGACATGAATTCAGACCTCCAGAACACCTAAAAAAATCAAACTGTAACCCAAGCACTGAGATGGGATAGAGTACGTCAAAGACCACAGTGTCCTGGCAGCTCCCAATCAGCCGGTCTGATTCCAGAAGCTTCAGGTTCAGTGGGAGGCACTGTCTAAAAAGTATGGTGGAGAAGGGTATGGGGAAGACATCGCAGAGTCAAAGTCTAGTCTCCACATGCACCCACAGGAAGGAGTTCAGCTGCATACCGCACATACACAAACACACAAATAAATGGGAAACAGGTTATCTCAAAGAGTAAAGAGAGCTGGGTGTTGGTGGCGCACGCCTTTAGTACCAGCACTCAAGAAGCAGAGGCAGGAGGATCTCTGTGAGTTCGGGGCCAGCCTGGTCTACAGAGCAAGTTCCAGGACAGGCTCCAAAGCCACACAGAAACCCTGTCTCAAGGGGGGAAAAATGGAAATATTTCTTCTGGAGAACAACTAGGAATTACAGAGACTCTACGGTTAAACATATTTTCAAAAAGTTGGGCAGGCGAGATAGATGGCTCAGTAGTTAAAATTCCAAGCCCAATGACCTGAATTTGGTCTCGAGAATTGGCTACCTTAGTTAAGCTCTAATCTCCATACAGAGTCTACAGTTTAGTTTGTGTACACACATATACAAAGACTTGGTACACCCATGTTAGTTGCAACACTGGCCACGAAAGCTAGGAGAGAAAAGCAACTTAAATGTCTGCCAATAAATGAATTTATTTACAAAGTGTGGCATGTACGGACCAGGTATTCAACACTGCAAAGGAAATCCTACCACACCCTATATGAATGAATTCTGGAGACATTAAGTTAAACAGAATAAGGTTCAAATGGCTAATACACTGTAATGTTCACACTTAAGAATACTAAAGATGGTATATTTTGTTATATGCTTTCACTATGGTATATTTGAGCTACACCCTGGAGTACAGGGAGCCATAAAAAGTGACAGTGATATTGTTACAGTAGACCCATTGAGTTTTAAATAAAGCAGTAGCTTTTCATTAAAGCAGGTCTTCCTGCTGAGATGCTGGAGCCATGGGTGAGTGGTTAAGAAAATTTGATGCTCTTGCTGAGGACTCTGGTTCAATTCCCAGCACCTTTATGGTTGCTCACAACCATTTGGAACTTAAGTTTCAGGAGATCCAATGCCTTCTTACAGGCATTTATGTGGTGTATATATATAAATGCACTCATAACACATAGAATAAATAAATCTTAAAAATAATAAAACAAAAATAGTGTTTTTCTGCTGATCATGGTGGCGAATGCCTTTAATCCCAGGGCACTGATGACACAGGAAAGCAGAACTCTGATTCATAAACATTTGAGAAGCAATGGTTTAAGGCTGAAAAAGCAAACAGACCTAGATATGTATCTCAGCCTCAAATTGTCTCGACTAAGGGGTCAGACTTTATAAAGTCTTACTGAATCCCCAATTTCTTTAGTTATTAAACAATACCAAGGCTGAGGATGTAACACTCAGACCTGGGATTTGGTGGTACACGCCTTTAACCCAGCACTTGGGAGGCTGACGAAGGCGGGTCTCTGTGACTTCAAGGCCAGCCTAGTCTACAAAATGAGTTCCAGGATAGCCAAGACTGTTACACAGAAAAAAACCTGTCTCAAAACCAAAAAACAACAACACAAACCACATATGTGGCAAGGAAATATGTAAGCACACTTAATCCATTTTTGCATCAAATAAAATACTCAATAATGACTGTCATTATTCCTACTTATTGACTTGATTTACTCTGGAAGAGTTTATGGGGGGGAACCAATTAAACTTTTAGGGATCCTAAGCTAAACATCACTGGATATTCTAATTCCACGATGGGGATGATACAGCTCAATCGTGCCTTCTGCATACCATGCATGTTGTACAGGAGGTGATGGGTTTATTAGCACACACACATGCAGAAGTATTACATTAGAAAGTAAAGACTTTTTTTCTTAACAAACAGAAAGTAAGACGGTGTTGGCTGTCTGCAAGTTACAGATATATTTCTGCATCTAGGATTTCACTAGTTAGGTGTTTCATCTATGTGGTGTAAAAACACCTATCAGTACTGGATGGAGACTTGACAACACTTCAGTAAAAATAATGGAAATAGACAAAGATGGTTTTTAAATCTAAAAGTAGAAAGCAAAGAGAAAACCAAATCAACACACAAAACATGACTATGAAGAGGATGGATTTAGGGACCAAGTAACATTAATTTTGTTTAATCTTTCGCTTCCTCACTCCTCAAAGTAAACAAACAAAACAACCTATGTGTGCACTATTGAACCCTTTAAATCTGGTATACTCACTACTAGTCTAAGTGTTCAATAAATATTTACAAGGTAAGTTGTAAGACAAAGTCTCCATAAAAATGATGGAAGAGACTTTGGGTGGCATTAGGCTTGAGGTGACCAATCTAGCATGCCTCATTTGATAAGTTTACCAGGTTGTGAATTCTGAAGCCATTTTTGATGATGTCTTTTTGTCATTGAATTATTACAAGTGTCACCTGGTCACCACTTATTATTATGGATGGGCTACTCAGAAAGAATGGCAATAGGACCATTCTATTAGTCTAACAATCCTAAGGTTTCTTCCTTCAAAGGCAACTACTGAAGAGTGTTTGAATAAATAGAAGGAATTAGCTCAAACTGAGGATACAAACCCACGCTGCGTCATGTACAGTGGCTAAAAGCAAATTATTAAAGTGTCCTCTACAATCTCAAAAGAGATGATCTACTAGTGAGCGGATCTGATAAGAGACATTGGGTCTGCAGGAATGAAAATATAGGAAATTACAGTAGGGGTTCGGGAATTACACCCATGACACTTCACATTCCTGGTGTGTGTGTGTGTATGTGTGTGTGTGTATTTTAAACAAGGTCAATTCTGTAGGGGTTCGGGAATTACACCCATGACACTTCACATTCCTGGTGTGTGTGTGTGTGTTTGTGTGTGTATTTTAAACAAGGTCAATTCTGTAGTGTGTGTGTGTGTGTGTGTGTGTGTGTGTGTGTGTATTCTAAACAAGGTCAATTCTGTAGTCCCAGCTATTCTAAAACTCACTCGTACTGCAGGCAGTCAACTCAAGGCGATCTTTCGGCTTCCTGCTGTGAGAGGCAAAAAGGCACCACGCCCGAAACATTCACTTTCCCATCCCTTGCCCGACACAGCACTCCCAGACCCACAAAAACCGCAGCGCTTGCTTCAGAATCTCCAACTCCCGCCAAGCTTTTTGCAAGTGTCCCTAAGCGGAAGTGACATCAGGATGACCTGAAAGTGAGAGTTCAAATACCCGCACACTAAAACCCTGTGGTGTCCTGAGAAAACTCCTCACCCTTTTATATTTTCACTCCTCCTTCAATGAGGCTAGAAGACATGACTAGAACCTTGCGACCTTATTTATAAATCCAAATTATTCAAAACTTTCCCCCTTCCCATCTGGAGAAGAGGGGCACACGGTAACCTTTCAAGAACTACAATTCCCACGACAGGAAGCGAGAGGAGGAAGCTGGTATAGGGGTTGCAAAGCATCTTGGGAGCTGTAGTTCCATAAGCCACAGTGCTTAGTAGTCCTTCCCTCCACCACTGAGACTGGAGAAACCAGGTGTTCCGCTCGCAATCCGTTACCGCTAAGGGGAGGAGCTTCGTCTTTAAAGCCTTCCCACATCTCCCACATGAAGGACACAATTGCCCTTTCATCCTCAGAACCTCTACAAATATTTCCTGAAGAAATACAGTTGTTTTCTATGTCTCCAGTGATTAAAATGTCCAGGAACTCGACTACCTCGGGGTCCTACTCGTGGGAAAAGGTGGTTCTTTCACAAGTGGGCAAAATGGCTGTCCTCCCAGCTTCACCATTGGCTGTCTTTCGCGTCCTTCAAGGACGATCGCTTGCCAGGGATTGGCTCTTTCTCCTTTGGGGGTGGAGATAGATTTAGCCCAGTTCCACCGCGGCCCCGCAGTGGTGGGAGGTGGAGCTAAAGTCTATTCTACGTGCCGATTGGATAACCTTTATGTCCCTCCGCGTTCGTCTAGCGTATGAGGGAGCCGGCTACCCGTCAACGCGACCGGAGAGGCGGGACTAGTGCGTGGTGGGAAGGGGCGGGATCCTGCCGCCGCGGCTGCCGCTGGAGCCGGTGTCCGGGCTGGTGATGGGGTTAATTCCCTTCCGTGAGACTCTTCCTTGCAACCAGCCGGCCCCGCCGTCGCCCCGCCGCGCCGCGCTCACGCCGCCGCCTCCTGCTCCTTCTCCTCAGTAACGCGGGTAAGCGATGCCGTCCCCTCCCCCGCGGCGTCCCGGGAATAACGCGCCCGCTCCCCTCCCCCGCCCGCCCGCCCGCCCGCCCGCCCGCCGACCGGTAGCGCTAACGGAGCGGGAGAGTGAGGCAGCCGGGGAGGACGCGCTGAGGAGGGAGACAGCGTCCCTCCCCGCCTGCCCGCCAGCCCGCCCGGGGCCGTGGGGTTCGGAGGCGAGCCCGGCCGCCCGGCCGCCGCTTCCACCGCGCCGTGCCCGCAGCCTCGCCGGGGGCCATGTGCAGCGCCGGCCCCCTGAGGCCTAGCGGGGCAACTGGGGACAGGTTCCCCGAGCGTCCCCGATGCAGCTGCTGCTCTTGTGAGCCCTGGAGATCCGGGGACGACCGAGGGGACAAGCAGCCACTGCCAGGCCGGCCTGCAGCAGGCAGGGGCCGTTCGCGGAGCTGTTTTCCGGGGCCCGGCGCAGATGCCCAGGGCTGCTGGCCCCGCTCCGGGGAATTGTCACACAGACACACACACACACACACACACCCCGAAGAGGGAATGGCACGTCGTGCCTGTACTGCTACGAAAAACACATAGCGGAGAAATTCGCAGGAAAGTTGAATGACTGTCAGAGCCTTGCTCGCCCATGGCCTCAGGGGCGTTATGATGATGCTCGCCCCTCTCATCCCTTTGCATCCCTGTGTGTTGGGAAGCTTTTGCTTTTCTTCTCCTTTTTTTTTTTCCTTCCCCTTCCTTTCTTCTTTTTTTGTGGGTATTGCGTGCAAGAGAGTGTCACCGTTGTTTGAACTTGCTTTTATAGATAAACAAATTGGGCCTGACTGTTGTGACCCTTGTGAATTGGGTCCTCAGATAGCAAGTCTCCTATACTAGAGATCAAGAGGTTTCTTCACTAAATAAGTTGAATTTTTAAGAGTTAAAAAAAAAAAAAAAAGAATTTCCAGCATGAATGAATACACACCAACACGGATATCTCTCCCCTAAGGTTATAGTTCCCCTGGGTGAGTTTAAAAATTCCACCCTCCTTCTTTTGGGGAGACAGGGGTGTTCAAGTCAGGGTTTCTCTGTGTATAGCCCTGGCTGTCCTGGAACTCACTGTGTAGATCAGGCTGGCCTTGAACTCACAGAGATTCACCTGCCTCTGCCTCCCAAATGCTGGGCTTAAAGGTGCTTGCGACCACCAACCAGCTAAAGAAACTCCTTAAATTTAAATGTAATAGATTTCAAGAGCATTGAGTCATAACAAGATGGCTAAAGTCAAACTGGAAGTCCCTTTTTGTGATACTTGAATCAGTAAGGTTTGTGTAGCTACACATTGGACTGAGCCATCATTCTCAAAGTTATTTAGCTATATTTTAGGGAATTTTCCTATAATTGCGTCAGGTTTTGATAGTGTGTCCATTTTTCCAAGTTCTACTCTGCTTTTTTGGTCTAGAAAAATATGACTTTAATGGATCTGATAATCTATAATAGACATGGCTACAGACCACCTCATTTCTAAGATTTACTAGTTTTCCATGGTAAACATTTGTTCTAAAAAGAGTCTGCTCTTTGGTAGAAGATTTCTTCTTCCTAGAAGTTTGAGAAATCTGCCAAATTTTCAAAATGATGCAAGTAGATACCAAAGTGAAATAGATCCATTCATTTGGATCAAGAAGGAATCCGGTTATATGGGTTTCATTTTTTGTTTTTTAATTTGACTTAGCTTTGGAAGATAAGTTCCCTTAGCTCTTCCATGAAGTTCTTCTAGCATATGTTGCCTAGCATATTTCCAGAAATTTGATAATTAATTAGTGAGTTCTGCAGTATTTTTAGGTCTCGTGAATTCTTAGCAGAGGACTGGTGAAACACAGGAGACTGCAGTCCATTCTAGTGGTTTCCTTTGTGAAGCTCTGGTGGGTCTCCTCATCTGTGTAATGGGGAGGGTAACGCTCAGTCTGCGGGGAGGCCCAGATGGAGAATATGTGAGGCTGCTAAGATTGTCTCTCATATGTATCTACTTTGTTACATTCAATTTAATGTATGTTTTCTCCTTTATTTTTATATTTAGTGAATGAATGTGTTGTTCATGTGCACAGGGTATCGTTGCCTCAAAATCTCTTCTGCTGCTGAGTATTCATCTACACAGTGGTTTAAAATAATAGCTTATATCTATTTTTTTGTTTATTACATTTATTTAAGTGTGGGGGGGTGGCCCATACAAGTCCCATGGCACACATTTTGGGAGGTTAGAGGACAGTGTTAAAATTTGCAGAAGTCTTCTCTTCTTATGTCATGTTGGTTTGGGGGATTGAACTGAGTCAGTCAGATTTGAAGGCCGAGTGCCCATATGCACTAAGCCATCTTGCTGGCCTCTAGCCATATTGTTTTTTATTTATTTACTTACTTATTTTGATATATATATATTATATATATGTATATATATATATATATTTTATTTTATTTTATTTATTTTTTTTTTTTTTGGAAACAGGGTTTAATGTAGCTTTTGAGCTTGTGCTGGAATTACCTTTGTAGACCAGGCTGGCCTTGAACTCAGAGATCTGCCTGCCTCTGCCTCCCAAGAGCTGGGATCAAAAGGTTGAGCCACCATTCCCTGCCCAGTGCCTTTTTATTTATTTCTTTATTTAGCAGAAACTACATGAGAAATTGGTCATTGGGTACCTAAGAGAATTTATACTATTTTTTTTCCCTTTTGTTTAAGATTTTTGTATTTAGGATCTATTTCAAATAGATTACCTATAACAATAATTTACTTTGTATTGTGGTAGTAAAGTGTTGTAATATCTTCTGACTTTACTTAGTTAATGTGTGTCAAGGTCTAGTTTACAAGTTGCCCTCCTAGTCATTGAGCTACCAGAGAAGGTTCTGTGTATCACAGATTCTGTGATACAAAGTTAAATTTAAGCAAGTTATTTGAATTTATGGGACCATATCAGACTGTTGATTTATGCTCTTCAGGGTTGTTGGTTTGTTTTCGTTTTGCTTTGGGTGTTTTGTTGTTGTTATCCATAGTGCTGGGGATTGAACCTCTAACCTCACACTTGCTATCAAGTACTCTACCAATAATCTAAATCTTCTCTTTAGTTTTGACCCATTATTTAGCAGTCCCTGAATGTTTCTTTTCTTTGAAATAACATGTTCTTTTCCCTTCCCAAGCAATTTTGAAAATATAGTGGGTTTTCACACATAAAGGTGTCATTGGAGTTCGTGTAGTTGGGGCCATTTAACTTGAGCATGCAGACAGGAGTATTATGAAGTTTTGTGACAATGATAGCAAGGTTGACAACATCTGAACAAATGGCACTCGGATGCTTCTCTGAGGGGACTTACCAAGTAACAAAAGAAATTTTCTTTATCGAGCTAACTGCACTTGGTTGTTTCTCTAAGAGAACTTACCAAGCAACGAAAGAAATTTTCTTTTTTTTTTTTTTTTTTTTAACAAGGTTTCTCTGGAGCTTTGGAGGCTGTCCTAGAACTCTCAGTATAGCTCACAGAGATCCACCTGCCTCTTCCTCCCGAGTGCTGGGATTCAAGGCACACGCCACCGCCACTCACAGAAAGACATTTTCTTTTAAATTGGTATTTTAAAATAACCAATTATAGCTGGTCGGTGGTGGTACAAGTCTTTAATCCCAGCGCTAGGGGGCAGAGGCAGGTGGACCTCTGAGTTCAATTCCATCCTGGTTTACATACAGATCCAGTTCCAGGACAGCTAGGGCTACACAAAGAAACCCTGTTTAGGGGGTAAGGGGGAGAGAATCCAATTATAGTCATTTGGGTTAATATTAAGCTTTAATTCTCAGAAGTAAAGAAGTGTAGTAAGAGTTGATAAAGTTTTTTTTTTTTAATGTTATACAAATCATGCTAAAGATTATTGGGTCTATAATACATTTTTCCTACTTGAATAGAAAACTTTCTTGCTAACAATTTCTGTGAGCTATTGTAAAAATATCCAGGAGTCATGTGATAGAGGGGTGGTTACAAGTAGGAATGAAAATTTCAGATTGTTCTTGTTGCAAAACCACAGAACCAATGCTCTTGTTTCTATATTCACTCTTACCTGCAGGAAGAATAATGTATTTACAGCTTTAGGTAACTAAATTGACATGGCAGATGAAAGAAAAAAATGTGTCAGTTTTTTTCAGTATAATACTAAACTTAAAAAATATATTAAATTGCCTTTCACTTAATCCTTGAGAATCACTGTAATCTTTATTAGTAATACAAACATGTACCGTGCATCAAATAACATAAATAAAATTTCTATCAAATTAACTTTGGTCCTCGTATAAGGGTCAAATTAAACAAAATTGCTTGTATCTGATGTCAGCCTACATATGAATATGTGTAATCTCCAAAATGTAGTTTACTTAGTCACTGATGGACAAGGGGAAATAAGATACTAAATCATGGCTCAAAGGTAGTTCTCTCCTTGAATTTCCCAGCAATATGATTTTTTACAGTATTTTGCGTTTACCTGTTGTTAGTCTTCACAGAAATTAACATTTCTTGTTTTCTTTTGTTCTTCAATTTGTAAGTTGGTAGGTTTGAGCCTTTAAAACAATTATTTACTATTACTTTAGGTGTATGTCTGTGTACCTCAAGTATGCCTGGTACCCTCAGAGGTTAGAAGAGGGGATCATCGGATCATCTGGAATTTGAGTTATAAACTGTTGAAAGTTGCCATGGGGTGCTGGGAATTGAACCTAGTTTCTCTGATAGAGTAGCCAGTGCTGACCTTCTTGCCCGCCCTTTGACTCCTAATTTTTACTGTAAGCTTACTTCTCTGGACAAAGTATATGTTTTGAGCCTCTCATTATGTAAATACTAGATCACTTACCATTTTTAAAGGGTAGCTCTTTGGTCATCTTCACAATGTCATTTACAACTTGTAATTTCCTTCCAAAAGAAAGTAAATCGAGGAATTATTTGTTTGTATTCCTGACCTAGATAGGCAATTATCTGATGTCTGATGCAGGAAAATCCTACCATTTGACTTCTGCCAGTTTTAGTTTACTGAGTGATAGATTGAAGCTGCCTTTTTAGACTAGTTGTGCTGTTAGCTTTACTAACCTGTCTTCTACATGAAATGGGCTCCATACTACACTCAGATGTCACCTTGCAATTTGAGGTAGAAGTTTATTTAACTTCAGATTCTTCTTGATGCATTAGTGGTCATCTTTCTAAGGGACAATTTAGAATACAAACAAATAAAATGAAAAGTTTTAATGTGAAGTTAAAATTTTCTGCATGTATAGCTTTCTGTAAGAAATAGCTTAAATGAGTGTTAATCCCCCCTCCCTCCCTTTTTTTTTTAAATCTTGAAAAAGGAACTTCCATATTATATAATTTAAAAGAAATAATTGGGTGGTTGCAGTTTTCTGGATATAACCTCAAATGCCTCTCACTAAGTAAGTTAAACTGATGTAGCCCATCTATGCATGGGATAGTATGCAGCAATAAAGGGTGCAGCCTTTGGTACAGCAACATCTTGGATATATCTCAGAGAAAAATATGGTAACTTAAAAAACAAAAATCTTGAATAGCTGCATACCATATGGTTCCACTTATGTAACATTCTTGAAATGAGAAAATTAGGATGATGATGACTGGAAAGGAAAAGCAGAATGGTAACCCCGGACGGGGATGGGTGTGGTGATGAAACAGCTCTGTATCTTGATTGTAGTGATTATTGGCTACATAAACCTATACATTTAATAAAAAATTGCACCTGACTACATTCTCAGATTAGAGTATGGTTTTGTTTTGTTTTTCTGGTTTGGAGTTGTGGTTCTGAAGCTTACTATGTGGCATCAACTAAATAAACTAAATAAGTAGCAACATCTTAGCTTTGATAGAAAAAGATATTCCTGTAATGGTATTGGGGGAAGCTAAATGAATGGTACATTTTAGATTTTACTATACTACTTTTTCAGTTTCCTATGAGCCTATGGTTATTTAAAAGTTAAAATATATATGTTCTCATAATTTTATAGGCACCATATCTTTTTAAATATAGGCCATCTGTTAAGAATTCTTTATATGTTTTGTATAGTTTATTGCATGATTTTATTGATAAGCTTACCAAGTATAAATCATCTCAGGAATTAGTCTGTGCTTTTCTTTACCCTAGAATATAGTGGAGACATGGTTACTAGTGAGTATTTCAAAATTAATTAAACTCCCAAGGGATTCACTTAATGGTTTGTTTGTTGTTGTTTTGAATTGCTGTTGTGTATGTGGGTAGGGTTCTTTCTGTAGTGATGCATGCAGGTCAGGACAACTTTCAGAAGCTGAATCTTTCCAACACAGTGGTCCTAGGGATAAAACTCTGGTTAACAGACTTGGCAGCAAACACCTTTACCTGTGAAGCCATCTCACTGATCCAAATTTCATGTTTTATTATTCCAGACACTATTCTTAGAAGTACCAGTTGCATAAAGCTAAATATTGATATTCTTCAAAACTGGTCCCATTGTCTCATGTGTCTGTCACTCAGATTACTTACGGTAGAGTACAACTGGACGTTTCCCGCCCACCAGCTCCCAAATAACCACTCTGAGGCTTAATATTAATTATAATTGTTTGACTGATGGCTTGGGCTTATTATTAGCTAGCTTTTACATATAAATTTCCCCATTTCTATTCATCTGTGTATTGCCAGTTGGCTGTGGTGGTACTTCATTTTCTACATCTTGTTTCCTGACTCCACCCTTCCGTCTCTCGGTATCCCTGCTTGGATTTCCTGCCTAGCTATATTCTGCCCCACCATAGGCCAAAGCTGCTTTATTCATCAACAAGTAAAAGCAACACATAATTTCATCATACAGAAGGACATTCCACATCACTAGAGAAAAAAAAGAAAATAATTACCTTACTCCTGAACAAGTAACTGGCATATCATATAAATTTTAGAGTTCTTTTATAACTAGGTAGCTGAGGTAATTTCTGATTTACTCACTATTTAAAGAATAAACCTGTTGTGCTGCAAAGTAATTGACAACTATCATTAAATGTTTTTCTAGCCAATATTATGGTATTAGGTTGAGGAGATTCACTAGGTAGGTAAGTTAAGTTTTCCTCTTGCAATCTCAGAAACAAAAAATATAAAGAGGAAAGGAACACTAGCAGCAGGAAAAGACAAAGTAGGAAATGGAACTATGAAAAACACTTAGAATACTCCAAAACCATAGCTATTTAGGGCCACTTAAATTGTAGACGTAAATTTTCCATGTACAAAGGATCACCACATGTAGTATATAATAGCCTGGTTTTGTTGTTGTTGTTAATGGTTGTTTGTTTTTGCTTTTGAGAACGATACAAAAAAGGGGAGGGCCAGCATCAAAAACTCATCTTTGATTTGATAACCAATTAGGAGTGTTTCTGGAGTAGGCCTTAAATCACACTGTTTTGCATGTGAACATAGGTGTTTCACACTTAGCCAGGTTGTGTGTAATTGTGATTTCGTTACACTGTGAGGTTTGAGGGGAAGATGTTTGTTTGTTGAGTTCAAGGAAATGTATCTTTCTGATTCTGTTGCTTTTTTAATTTGAATGGCATGTCAAAAATAATTGCTAACCTGGCTTGAAAATGGATTTTATTTTCTGATTCACTAAGCTTTAGATTTTCACTCAGTATTACATTGAAGATAAATGTTTATTTTGTAAGAAAATGACAGCTCATTTGTTAGTGTTAGTATTAACTGATTATAAACTGAGCATGGTGGTGCACAGCTTTAGTCCCAGCCCTCTGGCGGCAGAGGCAGGCAGACCTAAGTGAGTTCATAGGCAGCCTGGTCAACAAATCGAATTCCAGGTCAGCCAGGGCTATACAGAGAAATCCTGTCTTGAAAAACCAACCAACCAGACAAAAAAGCAAAAACCCAAGTAGATTATAAGTGACCCTGGGCTGTTCAGTTTTGGTAATTGCAAAATAGCAAGATTAGCATAACTTGTTTATGCTATAACCGAGAAATAATTTCAGGCTATTAAGTAAAGAGGTTTTATTTGTACACATTTACAAATCCCAATAGAAGAGATTTTTCAGGATTGTGAAGTAAGAAAACCTAACCACAGGGGTGTGTCACTATCTGCAATGCCAGCTCTGTAATCCCAGCACTCTTTATCACCTGGCGATTTACAGTTGTGGGCAAGCCTGGTCTATACAGCAAGACTGTGTCTTCATAAAGGGGCGGTGTGAGTACACATACATGAAAACACAAATGTGTACACTGCAATAATCGTGAAAGCATACCGTGTCTCTTATGTTTGATCTAATGCAAAATCTTCACACTTTAACCAATCAATCATAACTCAAAGAGTGTGAGAAAGTAAGTCTGGTTATTGGTGCCAGTTACTTTATCAAGCCCAAAATACTGGCTCTAGATGCTATGGTAATTAAAAGTTGGTTTTGGAGGATGTTGGTAGAGATTTGGGAACTTCCAAAAACTTGATCAACTGGGTTTGGAGATGTGCTTGTCCAAGACTCAGGTAACTGAAGTAAGTGGATTGCAAGTTGGAGGCCAATCTGGGCCCGCATAGAAAGAGCCTGTCTAAACACAGCTAAAAACAACAAAAGTCACCAGGAGTTTATCACTTGGCCTTACTATTGAAGTAACTATAATGACTTAAAAAATAAAATAAGGAGTTTCTTAAAATTTGTGAACTAGACTGTGCTATTTAAAAAAGAATTTAAGCCTGGTGTGGTGGCTCCAGCACTCAGGAGGCAGAGGCAGAGGCAGAGGCAGGTGGATCTCTTTGTGAGTTCAAGGTCAGCCTGGTCTGCAAAGTGAGTTCCAAGACAGCCAGGACTGTTACACAGAGAAACCCTGTCTCCAAATACCTTTAAAAAGAAAAAACAAAAAACAAAAAAACAAAAACAAATTTAACTTTTGAGAAGTAAGGCTTGCTTTTATTTATTTATTTGTGGAGGTGCTTGAGATCAACCCAAAGGGGTGCATATGGTGGCAAGTGCTCTACCACTGAGCTAGATCCTCAGCATTGTTTTTGGTCTTTTTAAATGGGGTTCCATTATTGCCCAGGCTAATCTTGAGCTTCTGAGTGCAAAAAATCTGCCCGCCTCTCCATCCTGAGTGCTAGGATTAAAGGTGTGCACCACCACCTCCCAGCTGAAAATAGTTTTTAATATACAATTTGTTTTTATTTTATGTTTGTTGGTATTTTGCCTGCATGTCTGTCTGTATGAGGGTGTCAGAAGCCCTGGAACTAAAGTTTACAGACAGGTGTGAGCTGCCGTGTGGGTGCTGGGAGTTGAACCTGGGTTTTCTGGAAAATCAACCAGTGCTCTACCGCTGATTCATCTCTACAGCCACAAAAAATATTTTTTTAATTTGATGTTATATGCATAAATGTTTTACCTGCATATATGTCTGTGCACCACTTGTTATATGCCCTGGGACTGGAGTTAGAGATGGTCATGTGCTGAATTAAATCCAAGAAGAGCAGCCTATGTTCTTAAGCACTGAGCCATCTTTCTAGCCCCCCCCCCAAGATTTCTTCTAATGGATAGCATGGTCAAGATGTAGATTATAGCTTGTAGGATCTAGATAGAGAGATCAAATATCTCCTATGATAATACTGGTTCTCAACTTGGTTAAAACATGCTTAGAATTAGTATTATTAAGTCATACTTCTGAGTATGTCTGTGTGGACATTTCTAGAAAGAATTAAGAGGGGAAGACCATTACTGAATGTGGGTGGCACTGTCTAGTAGAATAGGTCCTCAGATGGAATTCCTTACCTCTTCCCTCCCTCTCCCTCCCTCCCTCGATGTGAGTTGCTCTCTTCTGCCATGCCCTCCCCACAAAGATGGACAAAAACTTAGGAAACTATAAGCCAAACTAAATCTCTTTCCTCAAGTTGTTTTCTTGGGTATTTACCTCAGCAGCACAACGATTGACTAACAGCAGAAAATCAGTATTAAAGAAGTGGTTAGTGCTGCTGCTTTTAAGCATTATGTATAGTCTGAATTTAGAAACAAACAAACAAAACCAAAAAAAAAAGGACAAAACCATTTGGAAAACTTGGGAGTTTGGCTAGGAAGGAGGTGCAGTTAGTTAAAGTTGTGGACAATTAAAGCTTAGTTATTAGAGAGATTAGAGTCATTAAAAGAAGCCAAGTAAGCTGGGCCATGGTGGCGCACACCTTTAATCCCAGCACTTGGGCGGCAGAGGCAGGTGAATCTCTGAGTTCGAGGCCAGCCTGGTCTACAGAGTGTGTCCCAGGATGGTTAGGGTTACACAGAGAGAACCTGTCTTGAAAAACCAAAGGGTGTGGGGAAAGCCAAGTATTTGACATTGGTATAATAGGAAAATTTCACTGAAAGCGTCTTAGAAATTGGCCATACCCGACTCGTGGCAAGCAAGGACATAAAGGTTTTAACTCATTTAAAAGATTGATCTGAGGAGAGAGTTCCGGGGCTATCTGCTGGCACAGTGCCACCTATGAAAGTATTTATTGGTGTTCAGCCATGCAGGCAGAGGATCTGCTACTCTGGTCCAAGGATACTTGACTACCACGTGAATTTACAGCAGACATTAGCATCCAGATGATACTGATTTTGCTGAAGGATACAAAATAATGTGTCACGGAGGCCTCCACACATGTCTCAAATGAAGGTTTTGGTGGATAGTCAGTGTAACATAGACTCCTTCCTGCAGGTAGACCCTGAGCAGGCAATGCAAGAAACTGAGGACAAAAACCAAAAAATACAGTAGGAAGCCCAGGACCTTAAGAGATGCCAGGAAGTCAAGACAGTTGTTGAGGAAAACCATAGGATATGAGCAGAGCCACCGCACAAAAGATACCATATTGGCTACATTAGAAGGCCATAGGGGCAGTGCTGCCCATGACTTCCGGGGCTTACATCGAATTACAGTGTGCCCAGGCCCCCAGGCAGTGTACTGTTGGGTATAATGTTTGTCTTACTTTGGTTGCATTCCCTCCTTTTTGGAATAGGAATGTCTACTCTGTTCCATTTTTGTCTTGGGAATATATATAACTAACTTTGTAATTGCATACAGGCTCACAGCTAACAGTTTGTGTGAGTCAGGAGAGGCTTGGGGCTTTTGCAGAATTCTGGAACTGTTAAGACTTTAGGGACTCTTGGAACTAGATTGAGTACATTTGCATTATGAGATGGAGGTGAGCCTTTGGGGAACAGGGGCAGAATGCTGTTGTTTAAATATGAAATGCCCATATCGGATGGGTTTGGTTATCTGCTGCTGATTGTTTTTTTTTTTTTTTTTTTTTTTTTTTTTTTTTTTGCAGTGATTGGACCCTGAGGGCTCTGACCTAAAAGGGGTGGATGTCTTGATGAATTTTTAATAGGATAGCATTATCAGGTGATGGTGAAAGTAGGAAGGACTTGGTTGGAGGAAGTTGGTCACTGGGAGGTGTGTGCTGGGAATATGTATCTTTCCCTGTTCACCTGTTTCCCGTTGCCTTGAGGTAAGATCTTTGCCATGCCATGTCCCTCCTCCATCATGTTCTGCCTCAACACAGGTCTAGTGATAGAGCCCGCTGAACACAGGCTGAAGCCTTTGAAACTCTGAGCAAAAAGAAATATTTCTTCCTTTCAAGTTGTTTCTCTCAGGTGTTTGTTACAGTGATAGAAAGTCTGATTAACCAGCTGTTAATCTGAGGGGAAAAAAAGTGTCACGAATTGTCCACAGAATGTTTTTGACATTGTGTTATTTTCAAATTTTCTATTTTTATGGAAGAGGTATTCGTCCACCTAAATTTTGTACTAGTGTCTTTTAATGCATAAATCTTTAAATAAGAGAATGTGAGTAAATAAGTACATGTCATATTGTCCACATGAAATAGTAAATACTCAAAAAGCAAAGGGTGGCTAGTCTGGAGGATTGGGAGGCATTGTGAGACGGATAATAGGTCGTGAAACAAAAGACTGGTAGAAGAAACAGTTGCTCTGTTGAGCCATACATAAAAGTTTCCTCAATAAATAAGAAGGTTTTCAAATAAGAGGTTTACCTCATTTGCCTTGACCTTAATTTATTATTCCCTCATGGTCCCTTTACTGTGTTTCTTCTGGGATATTAGTGATACTTAGTCATGTGTGTTTTAAATAACTGTCTAACTAACTATTGGAAGAGGGTGTTGTTCCACAATTTCAGGTGAATTTATGCCTCTCTTTTTCAAACTTACTTCCCAATTTTCCCTAGAATTTGTCAGTTCCTGACCACATGTCAGAGTGATAGACAACAGAAAATGCTTGCCCACACGACTACTTGTGATCCCTTTTCCATCTATTATTCCCACCCTTATTGATAGATTGTACTTTTTCTTTCTAAAGCAAATTTTTAAATGGAAGAAAGGTTGCTTTCCCTCAAGGAGATAAAAAGATAAAAGTTTTTTTTTTTTTTTTTTAAAATAAATGTGTTGTGTTTCCTGAATGCCTGGTGTCTGTGGAGGACAGAAGAAGGCTTGAGTGCTGGGTGGCCTGAAACCGGAGTCACAGAAGGTTGTGAGGCAGCGTGTGGATACTGGGACTTTAGTGCTCTGCAAGAGCAGCAAGTGGCTCAGCTGAGACCTCTGAAGTTCCAGCATCCTTTACATTGTACCTTATCAATCTTTCCCTTTGAGATTTCTGGTAAGAAAATGTTATGTGTGGTAGACATAACAAAAGACAGAAGAGATAAAGGGTCCTTGTATTATTAATCCTAGCCCTGAATAAAGGTTAATTCCAACTCTTCTGTGAGTGTGTATTATTATATGTAGATCATTCCTTTCTCATATACAGTAGTCCAGCATCTTGTACCACAGCACTAATATAGACGTACCCGGGTTGTTCTGCTTACTATATAGGTTAGGGTGGGTGGGTAAGGACACACATGCACATAATGTACACAGCCCTAAATCTTAAAGAAAGAACATCTTGATACTATGAATGGTTGGAAAGTTTTTATTTTCTAATGAGATTTACCATCTTTACCATTTTATCCATTATGTAACCATTTTTTATGTTAAGACTTGAATGTATTTAAGTTGTAGAAAAGTATGTGTCCATCTGTTCACAGTTACTTTTTTATGGTTCAGTATATTAACTCAGATAGTACATTAACTATGCCATCATGGTGCATATTAGTTATCTAGAACTTCATCGTATTTTGCAGCTGCAATTTTACATCCTTAGCCTAGTGTCTTCCCATCTTCCTGACTTTTTGGCCTCTTTGCCTTCTGTAATCACCATTCTTTTGTGTTTTTATGATTTTGATTTTTATAGCCTTAGATGTAATCATGACCATGCAAGTTTTTGTTTTGTTTGTTATTGTTTTCTGTGTTCAGCTTATTTTCCTTAGAGTAATATGTAGTGATATTCTGTTAGTAATCTAACGTACAGCTTGCCTAAAGATCAGAGTGCAGAGCTAAGCCACTAGTTAGCCAAAGAGGCCAGGCAGTGGTGACTACACCTTTAATTCCGACACTCAGGAGACAGAGGCAGATGGATCTCTGAGTTTGAGGCCACCCTGGACTACATGAGAGTGAATCAGTCTAAAAGAAGAGCAGAGCTCACACCTTGGATCCCAGTTGGGATGACATGCCTTCAATCCCAGCCCTAGAGAGGAATACAAGGCAGGAGCTCAGTGCAGTCTCAGGGCAGTCTGAGTTTTGGTGGAGAGCATTGCAGTCTGCAGGCACGCTGGGGGCAGGATCGCCCTCCCCACTCATTTGGTTTGAGCCTTGATGGAGGTAAGAACTCTCTAGTGGTTTGGCTGCTTTCCTTTTCTGATCTTCAGCTTTTATTGTTCATGCTACAGTAATACCCTTTAGGTTACTTATCGAAAATGGCAGGATTTCCTTAAGGGGTGAAGAAGATTCCTTTTTATGGTTGTGTATACCCTTGTCCTTCAGAATGTGTTGGAGGATCGGTTCCAAAAGCACCCCTCTATACCCAAATCGATGGTTGCCCTACAAATTCCTTCTGTTTGCATATAAATTATGCACGTCCTAAGTAATCTCTATGTCACTTATGACACCTATTACAGTGCAAATATTGTCTATGTGCTTGTTAAACAGTACCGTTTAGAGAGTCATGACCAGGAAACAATTTATATATTTAGAGTAACTGCAACCATCCAAATTCTCACTTCATTCCACATGGATAGCTCACAAAATAAGCATTGCTTCTGTGAGGCCTAGAGAATGACGAAGGAGCTCTGAAATGCTTAGTGGCCACCATTATATATGCATACATACCATTCATTCACATGTCATTGACAGATGTCTGAGAGATACATACTTTGATTTTCAGAATTATCTTGGGTTTTGATTCTCAGTTGAAGCTATAGATATAGATACATAATTCTTAGATATGAAAAGTTGGTTGTCTATTGCAGTTTCTTACCTTTCATTACTGATAGACACTTAGATTTTTTCATATCTTGCAGTGATCGTGAAAACATATGTATAGATTATCTGATTTTTGAAAAAGTATGAACAATGCACAAAATTAACTAAAAATGCAGTACAGATTTTTATTATTGTTATTATTATTTTGTTTGTTTTTGTTTGCAAGACAGGGTTTCTCTGTATTGCTTTGGAGCCTGTCCTGGAATTTGCTCTGTTGACCAGAGTGGCTTCAAACTCACAGAGATCTGCTTCTGCCTCCCAAATGCTGGGATTAAAGGTGTGCACCACCAATACCCGGCAAAATGAATTACAAATTTAATCCAAGACCTAAAATAAAGTTCTTAGAAGAACTTTGTGCTTCAATATTTTTTTGCTGGATATGAAGAAGAAGAAGGAAAAAAAAAAAAAAAACAGGCAACAAAAGTAAAAATGGAATAATAAGAAGTATGTCAAATAGTAAAATCTCTGCACACCAAAGGAAGCCCAAAAGGAAAGGCGGCCTGTGGGAAGACAGAATTTGTAACTCTTGTCAAAGGGCCAATATTTCAAAGTTTGTAAAGAACCTTTACATTCAGTTAAAAACAAAACTTAAAAAATGGGCAGATGACCCAAGTAGACATTTTTTTACATGAGAAGATATCCAATAGTCATATGAAAAGATTAATTGCCAGTAAAATATAGACTGAAACTAAAATAAAAAGAACAATGGTACATGTACTAATCCTAGCACTAGGAGGCTGAGGCTGGAAGGTTATTTGAAGGCAATCTGTAACATAACAATCTTTAAAAAGGGGGGATGCAGGCTACATATAATAGCATTTGCTGCTCTTACAGAGAATTGAATTGAATTCACTTCATAGTACCAAAGTGGCAGCTCACAACTGTCTGTAACTCCAGTCTGGGAGAGCCAACCCTGTCTTCTGGCCTTCATGGGTATCAGATACATACGTGGTGCCATGTTCATACATGCAGATGAATTGCTCATATATATAAAGTAAAAATAAATCTTTTCAAAAGGCTCACTAAACTGAAATATCATCTCCTAGGCACATGTTAGTGAGGATATGGAAAAAAGTGTCCTCATAATGTTCTTGGTAACGATGTGACTTCACATAGGAAAGTAGTATTTAAATTCTTTTTAAAAAATAAAAGACTGCCTTACACCGTCTTAATTTATTTTAAGTGTTTAATTCATACTATTGAGTGTATTCCTATTGTATGCAGCCAGTCCCTAACATTGTTCATTCTTTTTGTCTTATAAACCTGTGGACCTAATTCTCATTTTCTCTTCCCTAATTCCTTACAACCATCGTTCAGCTTTCTGTCACTGAATTTAACTTCTCTGGGGACCTCATATTATTGGAACCATACAGTATTTGTGTGTTTGTCCCTTGTTGATTTGTATACCGTGATGTCCTCAAGGTTCATCAGTGCAGAAATTATAATTTCCTGCTTTATATAGGCTGAATAACGCTGGCTTGTGTGTGTGTAACTTGTTCCCTTCCGTTCATTTACCCATGTTTTTACATTTTAGATTTTGTTCTAGTTAGCTTTTAAACTGCTAGCTGTAGAATCTGTTTATCCCTAAGCATGTTTGAAGTATGCCCTGCCATACCCTGATTTTAGCTTTTCATGATAATAGCAGTAGACTCTACTTAATAGCTAGGATATTATATATGGAAATTAATCTACTTGTATGGTTTTTATGTCTTTATGTCTTTCTCTATTTGGGGTATTTCCTAAGGTAAACGAGGCTTGAGGCTTTTTTTTTTTTTTTTTTTTTTTTTTTTTTGATGAGATATGAACTGTTAAAAAGGTTTTTGTTGTTGTTGTTTTCCCCAAGTCTTTCTTACCTATTACAAGTAACTTGCTTTTTGTAAGTTAATATTTTGGGGTTTTAAAATATTCCTTGTCATATGTATATGGTTTACTGGTTTGCATAGAGGTTAGTATTGGCTCAGTATGCTGACTTGGTTTTTGGTTTTAATCTAATTGTTTTATGCTTGATATTTTGTAAATAAAATCTTTTGACCAAGTTATAAAACATGTTAAATGAAAAGAAAAAGTATTCATATTAGATACAGATGAGCAATGTAGAAAGTACTTCACTATCATGTATAATTCAGCTACATCTCTTCCATGGTACTGCATCAGTTCCGTGAGAATGGTTGGGATTTCTTAAATAGCTGTTTTTCTCTGTAGTGATGACATGCAAATTGTTTTAAGGTTTATTTACAAAATCCACACACATACATACATACTTCTCTTCAAGACTTGAAGATCTGTCTGTTATAAATTACAGAATTCTTAAAATTCAACTCTTCATGGTTCAGTAGTAACATACTCAAGATGGAAGGCTGTAAATGAAAGAATTTAAACATATTATAGGTGATTGTTAGATTCCTTTGTTTTAGTTATAACTCAGAGCTTTTATTTTTTCTTGACTACCAGCTAATATTTTGACATATTAACTTTCTGGATCCATTTTATTTTTAAAACTATGTAATTAAATTTTTGCTTAAAATGAAAATTATACTTGATCTTTAAAATTGTACATTTAAGTACAGATAAAAATACATAAATCATGGCGAGACATGCAATACCAAACTCAGTGCTCTTCTGGTTTGTGAGCACCTGAAATCAGACATACCCATCCCTACTACAGTTTGGTAGAAGCATGTAAATCATTTTGGATTGTGGATAGGGGACTGCATAGAAGCTATGTGTTGAAATGGCAGAGCCAACTTAGAGAAAGACACCAGGAACTAGAAGATAGAATAAGCCTGGATCTGAGTCATCATGTGGAAGTCCATTTCTGAGCCATGTTCTTCCTGTGATTGTTTTATGGTGTGCTCAGAAATTCTTTAAAAAATCTAAAAAGCCTTCTGTAGTGTGTAGGCAAGATGGAAGTCTATATGTTAATCTGGCAAATCTGGTTAATCTGGTAAAGGTTAGGTGTTTATCATCAGTGCATAACCTAACTAGCACATGGCTGGTCTCAGCTAACTCAGGCTCTTGTATGTTCAAACTGCGCATGTCTATAAGATGGTCTGTTCTGTTGTTGGATACTCCATTTATAAAGACCCTTTTTAGTGGCTCAGTCTTGGTCCCATTTGACCTGTGATTGTACTGTGCCTCTGGGTGAAAATGACATGTCCTGGGAGCTTCACTATCTAAGACACTTTTTGAATCTCCCTTAATTTGTTAGTCTAGGAAAAAAATATTAATATTACTACTACAAAACACTAGGCTCAAAATCAGTTATTAACTAGGATATAATAAAACAAACATTTAAGTTTAGAAAGACAATTATACTAGTGATAAAAAATACTTGATTAACAATTCATTGAGAAGCTGTCAATTCCGTATAAAATAAGATCACATTTAAACTGAGTTGGGTTTATTTGTGTGGTTTTGTTATTGTTTAGGACAGTAGTATCAGTAGAACTGTGTAAGGATAACCTAACAAAGTTGGTCTACAGAATTGGTCACCAGACTGGCTTGAGGGAAGTCTGGAAGCCATATTATAAGAGAGAATTATTGAAAACATTAGGTAAATTTTAAAGAAAAACAGGACACTGATTTTGAGATGGTTAAAATTAAATTCCCCTGATCTTTCATAATAGTTGACTAATGGTTTGTTGGGATGAGGCACATAGGCCACCCAAGCTTTGAATGGTACCAACTTTGCAAAGTTTCTGAACTTTAACATAGAATAAGCCCTTATTCCAAAATTGATTACTAGATACTTGCTATCATCTCCTAGTGTGTTTGACCATCATCCCCAAAACTTGTAAGGATATTTGGTGAAGATTTTTCTTTTGAGACAGAGTCTCTCCATGTAACCCTATCTGTCCTGTATTTCCCAATGTAGACCAGACTGGCCTCGAACTCACAGAGATCCTCCTGCCTGTCTTCCAAGAGCTGTAATCTCTTCCCAGATGGCCCTAGCTTGTATGAAGTTGGTTTAAAAAACAAAAAGCCTATCATACCAGTATACTCTCCTTCAAGTTAATCTACATTAGATGTTCAATTATCAGTAGAAAATGTTTGGTGAAATAGGAAGGATTGCAGAGGAAGGAAAAATAATTGGTTGAACAATTTAATAGAAACATGTTTATCCTAGAGAGAGAAAAATCACCCCATTGTTTTGTACCTTGGTAGATTCAAGTGTGAAAGAGTTTCTTTGTAATTTTAAGAGGATTAGGAGTAGTTTCTGCGGTACTGGGTGGCTGTGTGAGTCTTTCACTAACTGCAAGGTCCTGGACCGTACACAGGGCAGCACAATCTGAAAACTCCTTGTTATTTCTCTTTATAGACTGTTCTCCTAGGACCCAGTATAATTAACTCATACTGCCTCCTGAGTATTATATACCCAGGCACTTCGAATACTGTTGGGCAGTAACATTATTTATTCCCAAACACAGATGATTACATTGTGCACATAGATGATGTACACCACTGTAGGGAACTGACTGTTTACTGCCCGCCTACACATACCAGAGCAGTTAATACCCTTTAAGTATAGCCACATTTAACTATTGCATCTTTTTTAAAATTAATTTTTATTTAAATTAAAAACAATCTTATTTTTATATACCGGTTAGCTATTGCACCTTACCTTTTGAAGAGCAAAGTTGAATCTTTTTGTTTTTAATAAAATATCTAAAATAGAACTGTATTTATAACAGCTTGTTTCTCATTAAAGCCTAAGCTTTACCTTGGCTTAACTTGTTGGTTAGGCTTCTGCTTCATCTTCTAGGGTGGAAACCCTGTTTTGCTTGCTTTTTTGTTGTTCTTGTTGCATTGACCTTCTGTTTCTCTTCTTTTCAGCTGTCCTATTATTCTGTTTATAACTTCCAATGCTCATCTACTTTCTCTCTGTAGAATAGAATCTACTTTTTTGTTGTTACTCATTTCTGTTTTGTGTGTATGGGTGTTTGTATTAGTGTGTCACATGCATGTGTGCCTGCTGTCTTTGGAGGCTAGAAGAAGGGGTTAGATTCCCCTGAAACTAGAATTTCTAATGGTTGTGAGCCCCTCTATGTGGGTGCTATTACAAACAATGTTGCTATAAACATAGTTGAACAGATGTCCTTGTTGTATGAATGTGCATCCTTTGGGTATATGCCTAAGAGTGTAATTGCTGGATCTTGAGGTAGACTGTTGACCAATGGAATCAAATAGAAAACCCTGATATTAACTCACACACCTACGAACACCTGGTTTTTTTTTTTTTTTTTTACAAAGAAGCTAAAATTATACAATGGAAAAATGAAAGCATCTTTAACAAATGGTGCTGGCATAACTGGATGGTGGCATGTAGAAGATTTCGGATAGATCCTTATCTATCACCATGCACAAAACTTAAGTCCAAATGGATCAAAGACCTCAACATAAATCTACCCACACTGAACCTCTTAGAAGAAAGTGGGAGATATCCTTGAATGAATTGGTACAGGAGATCACTTCCTGAACATGACGCCAGTAGCACAGGCACTGAGATCGACAATAAGTGGGACCTCCTGAAACTGAGAAACGTTTGTAAGGCAAAGGACATAGTCAACAAGGCAAAATGGCAGCCCACAGAATGGGAAAAGGTCTCCAACCCCACATCTGACAGAGGACTGCTTTCCAAAATAATACAAAAGAACTCAAGAAGCTAGTTACCAAAACACCAAGCAATCCAGTTAAGAAGTGGGGTACAGAACTAAATAGAGAATTCAATAGAGGAATTTAAAATGGATGAAAGACAATGTGCTCAACATCCTTAGCCATCAGGTAAATAAAAATCAAAACAATTCTGAGATGCCATCTTACTCCTGTCAGAATGGCTAAACTCAAAACCACCAATGACAGTTTATGCTGGAGAGGATGTAGAGAAAGGGGCACACTCCTCCACTACTGGTGGGAGTGCAAGCTTGTGCAGCCACTTTGGAAATCAGTATGGCAGTTTCTTACGACAATGGGAATCAGTCTACCTCAAGATCCAGCTATTCCACTCTTGTTTTTGGTGTTTTAAAGGCAGAGTTTCTCTCTCCAGAATTTTCTGGAACTTGCTCTGTAGACCAGGCTGGCCTCAACCTCAGAGATCTGCCTGCTTCTTCCTCCCAAGTGCTGGGATTAAAGGCATGCACCACCACCAGTAGCTCAAATCTTTTTATTTTAAACTGTCATTTTTTTAATGGTCTTTCATAATTGGGCCAATATTTTATTATCTTTATGTTTGACACAGAGACAAAAATAGTGTACTAATTTGAAGTAACAATTTATTAATTTAAAGCCAGTCATATTTTTGATCTAAGAAACTGCTCAGAATTTAACACTTCATCTCTGTCTTAGACCTCTGTCTTTCCATTTTGATAATGTCTGTATTGGGGGGGGGGTGTCACAAGTACTCAGAAAAACACATTTCTTTAATAGCAAAAATAGATAAGCATTATTACATTAATTTCAGGTAATGAGTTATCAGGCACTCAAATCTTTTTAATCTAGCTGCAGGGTAACTATATATTCAGCAAGGAGGAAGTACTTGAGATCCTGATATTGTACCTCAGTAGGATATGTATGTGCAGGCCCCGAATTCAGTTGTGAACCTGAAAAAGATTTTTATAAAAATTGCTACATGAGGACTGGTAAGATGGCTCAGTGGATAATCCCATGGTAGGAAGATGCAACTCCACAAAGTTGTCTTGTCCATGTACGTGCACACACACAAACATACACTATAAATGGATGTATGTATATCGGGGGAGGGATTCCTATGTGACATCACATTGAGTCTTAAGATAGCTAGAGAATCATTTTATCTGGACATGAGAATGGTCAGTATCCTAAAATATAAAATTATTACATATTTATACATATACATATAATAATACACATACATATAATAATATACATTATTACATATTTAGGGATGAATACAGCATAAATGACTGCATTACAGCAGGAGGCAAAGGACAGCTCAAGGCAGAGGATCTTGGCTGAGGGATTCCACATTATTTAGTCACAGTTTCCTTCCCTTTCTCATTTCTCCATTGTGCCATCCTTTGTCATCTACGTTCTGTTCAACAATTTTAAAAATAGAAAGATCAAGCCAAGCTGGGCTGTGGTGGCACATGCATTTAATCCTAGCACTTAGGTAGAGGCAGTCGGATCTCTGTGAGTTCAAGGCCAGCCTGGATACAGAATAAGTTTAAGTTGCAGGACAGCTTCCAAAGATACACAGAGAAACCCTGTTTTGAAAATATACGTACGTATGTACGTGTGTGTGTGTGTGTGTGTGTGTGTGTGTGTGTGTGTGTGTGTTTCAAATGTTAACCTAAGTTTCCCCCAAAGCAATCATCCCAGCTCAATTTATCCAGAAATAGTTGCTGCTTCTAACAAAGGGTAGAAGGTATTTTTCTCAAATAAAATCTTTGCTTTTGTTTTTCTTTTTTAATTGAGCTATACATTTTCCCCACTCCACTGCTCTCCTCCCCTCTCCCCTTCCACCCTCACCCCTACCCTGAAGCTCCTAATTTACTCAGGAGAGCTTGTCTTTTTCCCCTCCTAGGCTGATTCATGTATGTGTCTCTTTGGATCCTCTTATTACCCAGGTTCTCTGGGGTTATGGCCTATAGTCTGGTTGTCCTTTGCTTTATGTCTAATATCCACTTATGGAAAACAAAATCTTTGCTTTGAAATTATGGCAAGCATAATTTCCAGGCAGTTTTACTGAAAATTAGCAACCTGTTAAGAAACAGATGAGCATGCTGACATATAGAATGAAGCAAGCCACTTACGGTATAACAAAAACTAAAATGCTTCAAATAATTCTATTTTTAAGATTTAGAAATGAGTAGGTCTTATAAATTCAACATTCTGAAATTAGTGAAGAATCATAATTAAACATTTTCAAGTAGTTATTTTATTGTCCAGTAGAAGCTCCCGTCTATTATGAACAGTCTTATCTGCTGTGAACAGTGCTTGTTAGCAGCTGAGTTAAGTTGAACTTGGTTCTCAGCACTGGAAGGGTAAGAGCAAACTTTAGTCATCTTTAACTACCGAGTAAGACACAGAACCGTAATTTCAATGCTATGGCATAAATTACCTAAGCTGACTTTGTTATCCTGTCAATGTTGAACTGATTTAGAAAGGTTCCTTTCCTTTCTCCCTCTCTCGTTTCTGTCATGAGTTGTCAGATCACCCTTGTTGAATGGTCAGAGAAGTTTGTGGATTTATGTATCTTTAAGTCTATGAGCCTGAACCAGAACTTGTTTTCTTGTTTTGGGGGGGGGAGGTGCTTGTTTGTTTTGGAAAGGAATATAATAGTACTTACTCTATAAAGTCTGTATCTCTTGTCTTGGTGTTTGTCCACTTCTATAAATAAATAGCCTGGCTGATCTCATAAACGGTAGGATTATATACTTCTACAAGATGTTGTAGTGGCAAAGAAAAGTGATTTCTAGATAGTGGTACACATTAATTTTTTTTCCAATTAGTGCAGTCAGTATGTGAGCATTGATTGTCTGATAGGATCCATAGAGCATTTCTGCATGCTTGTGGGAATATGATCTTTTGTTAAATAGAAGAGGAAATTAAGGCAGATGAGGGGGGGAAAAGACTTGTCCCAGTTATTTTCAGTGTTTTATCCAAGAGACAAAAATAATGTTCTGAATTTTATTCTGTCTTCTCATGCTTAATGAACACCGAATTTCTTTACATTTGATTCCTTTTCTTGTTAATCGTCCTTGGGCTAAGGTAGACATTGAGCATCTGACCGCAGGCTGAGCTATCCTATGTCATAGCTCTGTCACTGTCTCCATCTATTGGTAAGAAGAAGTAATGCTCTTGCCTGAATATGCAGGCTTTTTTTTTTTTTTTTTTTAGCAGAAATAATTTAAGCAACAGTGAATTGTGCCCTAAATGCACCCTCTTTCAGTTTGAGGATTTTAAAGTGTCATGGGATGTCACCTTTTGGAGATGGGGTGTGTGTGTGTGTGTGTGTGTGTGTGTGTGTGTGTGTGTGTGTGTGTGTGTCTTTGTGTGGGTGGGTGTCTTTTAGTGATAATAGTTACTTAAAATTTATATATATTGTGAGTATTGTGGTACACGCCTGTATAATCCCAGTACTCAGGAGGCAGAGTCAGATTTGTGTGAATTGGTAGTTCCAGGACAGCCAAAGCTATATACTCTGATCCTGTTTTGAGGGAAAACGAAATCCTAAAATTATATATTAGCCAGATTCTTTATTTTATTCTTTAGAAAATGAGGTTGGTATCATGGTCCAAAAAATATTTTAATAGCAAGAAATCTGCAAAAATCCTGACAGTTTTTGCATATTGAGAATCTTGGCTTTTATGTCATTGCTTATGACTTGCTAATGAAGAGCTCAGTATAGCTTCTGATGCATCCCAGATATTCTGGGTGGTGACTGGCTAAAGGATTACTGACATCACAACATACAGCTGTTGATTTCTATTGTCTCTTAGCCCTCAGTAAGTGCTGTATTCTGCTCCTGGTGCCTGACTAGTCAGAGAGAGAGACAGAGAGACAGAGACACAGAGAGACAGACACACAGAGTCAGTCTGTGTCTGTGTTTCTGTAGAGGAGCAATGTAGTCAGTGTATAGACAATATGGAACACGTACCTTCAGTAACTCTGTATGATGGAGCAAGGGCCAGGACAATGAAGGTATGTGATTCTGAACTCATTTGTTAAATGCATATGGAAGGTAATCAAGAGATAAATTATTTTTATTAGTGGATATATGCAATCAAATCCAAAAGGGCATTTAATAATATTTATTTTTACAAAGATCTGTGTGCATTTAGATGGGTAAGAGTCATGTACTTTGCTGCAATAATGCCAGTTTCTCCCTATACCTTAGATTTAAAAAAGAATTTATGTCCTGTGGATAGTGCAGTTTACCTCTGTGCTGATTTGTATTTGTATATAGCAGATGCAGTTGCCAGTTGAAAATAAACTTGTCTTGTTCAGGTCTGTTTTAAAATGGATGGTTACATGGCTTTTTCAATGTTTCAATTTTCTTATGGAACAAATACAATGTGAATGGAATACTAACTGGAAATAAAGACTGAGCACCTTGACTTTCAAAACCCATGTTAATATCTGTGCCCTTGATTGGGGAGGTGTAGGAAATTTTTAAAGTGCTTAGGAAAAAAAAAATGTTACAAAAAGGAAAAATGCCAGTCTAATGTTTGAAATTATCTGATGTCTGAAAACTTTGCATCCACCTTGTTTTCTGGTTCCTCAAAACTGGGCTCTTAACCTCTTCTGTTATGCTAATAACGACAGCGTATCCCCAAGGGCTAAGTGGCTTGTTTATAAAAGAGTTCACTTGTGTTTTACCTAAAATTAGTTGAAATTTCAAGATTTGCAGCGATGGTATTTGTAAACCCCTTGTATAACAGTTCTTTTGTTCTTAAGAAATAACTCATTTGTTTTAGAGAACATAGGAAAATCACTAAATGGCTGTTTATGAATACTGACCATCATTTTTCTTCCTCTTGTTTCTCCAGTTATCAACTCTGTAATTGGGTTCATAAATAGACTAGTACCTATTATTGAAACTAGACTTTCATCAGCTGTATCATTTCAACCTCATGCTCAGAAAATACCATCACCATTTCTTCTTAAGCTTCGGATTTTTAAAATTTTATATTGAAAACTTCCAAAAAAATAGAAATTAAAATGAACAATATTGACATATTCTTAACTGCTCTCACCCAAGCATCCTAGTCCACCTTTAATCTTCCCCTCACCCGGTCCCCGTTCCTTTGGGGTTTTTTTGTCTGTGGATCTTTGCCTCTTCTCTTGCATTTATCTTCCCTCTTCCCTTTTCTTTCTCACGTTGTCTCAGGCCGTGTCCATCAGAAAACTGCTGATCGACTTAGTGGCTCACCTTTCCCCTCTCAGATCCTATATTCATTTCTTCTCTCCTCCTCTCTTTCCAACATTAACTGCTTTTCTTTCTATTTCCGTTTCTCTCCTGCCAGTTTCTGGCCTGTCTTTCTGGTGACCTGTGTCTGGCCACGTGCCCTCCTCCCTCCTCCATGTCCCACCTCTTTGCTTCTCTGGTTGTTACGTCTGTGTATGGCTCCTGCTTCCCACTACTGGTCTGGGGGGGGGGGGTGGTTGGTTTCCATTCTTCCCTCTCATGGCTCTTTCTCCATATAGTTTCATTGACTGTAGGTGCGCAGTTGATTTTAATCTGTTTTTGTTGTTGCTGTTTGGTCGGCAGCAGTTACTGGTTACATTTTAATTCATGTTAAATTCTGTTCTCTTTCAAACTGGTATGTATAAGAGTTATGATCCTAAAGTTATATATTTAAAATAAACAGACTTCTAGCTTTTATTCAGTTTTTTAAAACTTCATGCTTGGGGCATTATTATTGGATTGAAACTATTATATATTG
Source organism: Phodopus roborovskii (assembly GCF_943737965.1). Taxonomy (NCBI): domain Eukaryota; kingdom Metazoa; phylum Chordata; class Mammalia; order Rodentia; family Cricetidae; genus Phodopus; species Phodopus roborovskii. Next base: position 12,424,435 of record NW_026126585.1, read on the forward strand.
AGAATATTTCTAAATGCTTTGTCTTCCCATGTTGTACATGAGTAGCTTATTAAGAGACAGATCTCTTAAATGTTTTTTCCTATTAAATTTTCAGGTTTATAGAAAGCAATTATAAATAAAGATACTGTAGCTAATTCCCTCTTCATAATAGTGTTGTAGTGTATTTTTCAATACCTTTATGACCTTTTTATATTATATAAATGCTGTTTTGACATAAACCCACCCCACTCCCACTGAAATCTAGCACTTATTACTTCTATGTTCTTTTAATGACTTTACTGCTTTGTTAGTATTTCCTTTATAAGATTAGATCCTTGATGAGGTGGAGGTGAAGTTAGACCCCCCCCCCAAAAAAAAACCAAAACATTGTCTCTGTAAACCTTTTCACTCCTCTGCAGCTAACCAATACGCATTTCAATTGATTTGTGTTAATTTTGCTACAGAATACAGCCTGACCATTCCTAATCCCCAAAACCAAATGCAAAATAACCTTTTTGAACAAAATGATGCCATAAAGAGAATTCTACATTTCATCTCATGTAAAAGGCAAAATAAAAGGAACACTAAAAATATAAATAAAACTACCTCCAGGCCAGATAGGTAGGTAGGTAGGTAGATGCTTAAACACCTTACTGTGTATCTGTGTATGGTTGGTTGGCTGGATATACATGCATATATGCACGTGTATATGTAAATACTATTTAAAGTGTATGGTGTATACGCCTGCTTGTCTATTGTATATGCCTACTTGTCTGTATATGTGCCATATGTGTTCTGTTGCCCAAAAAGGCCAGAAGAGGGTATCAGAGAACCAGGAGTTGGAATTACAGGCAGTCATGATAGTCATGCTGATAATGGATGCTGGGAAGTGAACCTAGGTCTTCTGCAAAAGCAGCAAGTGTTCTTAATCTCTAAGCTCCAAAATATGATGTGCCAAGATATACTGCTGTTATCCTGAATTATAGCCTTAAATCCATAGTTACAGTTGTGAGTGAAACCGTAGCTCTTGGAGTTTGAGTGGTTCATGAAGTAGAGCTGCCGTCGTCCGTGCTGCGCTCACTCGCCATAGTGCAGACTCCTTCCTCTTCTCTCCCCCTCTCTGCCTTTTCAGTCAGCTCTGTTGTCTCAGGTGACTCCTGGTTTATATAGCTAATACACTCCACAGTTAACAGTCCATTTTCCTGTCCTGGTTTTTTGTTGTTGTCGGTTTAGGTTTTTAAATATTTTTTGTTTGTTTTAATCGTAGGCTACCGAAAGGTATGATATATTTGATCCAAGACAGTCCATTTCAGCCCCGGAATCTACAGTGGTGACAAGGACATGGGACTCCTCCTGCCAGATTACTGTTGGTTCAATACAATTGACATCCTGGCTGACAACTGTGAAAAGGAACCTTGGGTTATTTTATTTTATTTTTGTGGAACACCACAATCCCAGATCCATAGGACACATCAGGTAATATTCTTCTATTTCTTTGGATGACCCTGCCTATCTTGGAATTGCTCTGTAGGCTAGCCTTGAACTCACAGGGATCTTTCTGCCTCTGCCTCAGGATTAAGGGCATGTGCCACCACTGTCGAGCCAGGGCAATTTCAGCTTGGAATTTTAAGAATATAGGTGTAAACTGTGGCAGGGAAATACATCTACTATATGACAATAGTGAATACTCAAAGTACAGGAGGATGTGGGGCAATGTTCATAGTATTCCTTGAAGAAAGATACTGTAATGTTGGTAAGTATACTTAATTATTTAGCCATCACTTCCCATTTTGATCTAGCTCAGGTCTCTTCTGACTGTATTGTGACATTTTAAGGAACATCTACTCTAATATTATAGTCCTTGAAGGTAGGAATTTTGCTCTTGTGTGCATTCAGCATTATTCTAGGAAGATAGAAGTACTTAGCTAATATTATGTAGAAATTGAATGTAAAGAATGCCTCAAACTAAATTAAGATTACTTTTCTTTTTTGCCAAGGCTTCAAGTTCCCTGTAGAATTCTAAAATAACCTTTGCTAATGAGGATGTCTGATATTGTTATTATAAAAGATGAAACTGAAACAATGAAGGATTTGGAGGCAGAAGTGAAAGATACAACCAGAGTTGAAAATCTTATTAAATCAGAAAACTATGGGAAGATTTTGCCAGAGAAGAATGAACATTGTATTGACAACAATATTGATTTGCAGGTAAATAGAGTTTTCTCCATGGCTACAAATACCTAACATTCATTGTATAAGTATGCTTCTTTTCATATGGAACTCACTTTTCACATTCTTCATTTTTTGTTTATTTGTTTTCAAGATAGGGTTTCTCTGTGTAGCTCTGGCTGTACTAGAACTCGCTCTATAGACCAGACTGGTCTCGATCTCAGAGATCCATCTGCCTCTACCTCCTGAGTAAAGATGTGGGCCAGCCACTGCCCAGCCGTTTTTCACAATTCTAAAAGGGAAAGTTGACTCTTTGGTACAGGTTTACTTGCTTATTGTTTAATTGTCTGGACAGCTTGCTGAGTCTTAGGTCTTTGATTCGATTATATGCGTCACATGATATGATTCTTTAAATTTGTATGCAGCCATTATGTTTTTATTGGCTTTCTACCTTTACATTTCACTCCTCTTCCTGTGCTGTGATTGATCACAATTTAACCTCAGAGCTCTTAGAGGTGATTGAAGTAGACTGGTCAAACCTGCAGAAGATCTACTAGCATAAACCGCCCTCTAGTGGTTTCCCCGTCCACATCAGCCATTTCTGAGTAAAGAAGCTTGTGGGGAAAGGGCAGATGTTACCTAATACTTTTCTTGGCTGTGCGTACATGGTAATTTAGAACCAACCATTGAGGCTTTTAATTCCTGGCAGAGATTGGAAACTTAAGTTTGAGGAAATAGTTGGACATTAAGTGTACATTTCCACGATTTGTCTAGTATGGCAGTCCCAAGAGAGCCACATGAATTATATGGCAACTCAGGCATCCTAGGGAGAATGTTCTAGGAGGTAAGAGCACTAAACAAGGCTTGGCTTCTGGCTCATGTCTGAGAGCCTCCTTCTCACCATCTTTTAATGCTACATAACAGATGATACCAGCCTAGAGGAAATGTGCTTGGATCCTGTTTGTAGGTGTAGAAAACCATTTAATAAGACTCTGACATTGTACTCTTGTGAATTATTTTTCAATGCTTTACTTCAAAGGGTATTGGCTTGAGGGAACAGGTAAGAGACAACAAAGTAATAACAATCTCAAGACTGTTAAGAGCAGCTCAGGAAGCCAGTCATGGTCAGAAGTAGAAGGATGTGGTATTGTAGATCATCTCGGGTACATTTGAAGTTTAAGTCTAGCGTGGGCCAATTCTTTATTAGGGAAAAGAGAAAGCACAACCCCGTAAGGCATTCCTGAGAGTGGTAGAGTAGGCAACAGATCTCTTAACTGATGAGACAGATGCAAAGTGAAGTGTAGGCCAGGCCAGGTCCAGAAGAAGCTGCGGTGCCTGTTAGCATACCAAAGTGTGTGCTTTCAGGGTCTCACAGTGTCGCAGGTGCCTCTTCCGAGAGCCCATGCTGGCCTCCTGGCAATCTCAGCTCTTCCCCAGCCTCTCACTCCATTATGACCCGACTGTTTCAGGGATGTGTGTCTTCTCTTGTGTCGTGTGTGTGTCATCGTCCCCCCCCCCCCCCCTTCCTTTTCCTGGATTCTCTTTGTCTGTCTTCGCTCTCTGGCTTGCTTGTCATGGCGCAGTCCAGTCTGTGGCCTTGTCCCGTGTTTGACTTTGTCTTTCTGCTGGGGACTCTCCCAGTTGCCTGGGGCGTTTCTCTCCCGCATGTGTACAATCAACGCCTCCCCTCAGCCAATACCTACGCCACTTCTCGTATTTATCCCTTTGTTGTCTTTACCAATAAAGCTTGTTTTTAACATCTCGATTTCAACATAACTTTTGTCTTTTAAGCCTATTTAGATGGTCTAAACATTAAAGTTTAACACTTTAAAAACTTAGAATTCACTTTACAAAATAACATTTTATTCTTTAAAATTATTTCTACAATTTGTTGTTTTCAGTTGGTCATATATAAGTCTGGCGGGGGCATTTATAATCATGGAGATGAAGAAATGCTTGAGTGATTGTGCTTGTTGTTTTATTTTATTTATTTATTTGTTTGTTTGTTTCATCGGTTCTCTTAAGAAAACATGGTTTTGTCCGGTGGTTGTGGCGCATGCCTATGATCCCAGCATTCTGGAGACAGAGGCAGGTGTATCTCTGTGAGTTCGAGGCCAGCTTGGTCTACAAGAGCTAGTTCCAGGACAGGCTCCAAAGCCACACAGGGAAACCCTGTCTCGATAAACAAAAAAAAAGGGGGGGGGGGTGGATAAAACATTATTTTATTTTGATAGAAGTCGGCAGCCTGGCATTGTTAGTTTTCACTCCCCATTTTTACCTTTAGGTAAGTAACTGAATCCTTCTATTCTTCCACATAATTAATTACTCTTAATCCTCTCTATTGTACTGAAATGACATGCAAATTAGTAACCTGCAAGGTGTGGTCTTACTAAAAAAGTTTCAGCTGCTCAGTTTACTTTGTTAATAATTGAATGAAAGAATAAAAAGGAAAGGACATGGCGGCCTCTGGGTATGGTAGAAGAGAGAGCTTATCATAGGCATGTGGGAGTTCGTAGACAGGCAAGGACATCTGGCATAGTCCAGAATTGCCGTGACCATGTGGGGAAAGGGGGCGGGGAAGGAAGACAAGACAGGGAAATCAGATGCAGCAGATTGTATAGGGAAGGGTGTGCCAGCCAGGAAAACCCTGTTACAGCTAGACTGATTAGATATGTTAAGTAGGCACCTCAGCCGTTTGTTCTGGCTTTGAAACCTAACAATAATAAATTAGTGATTATAAATAAAAATGACTCCCTTCATGAAATAAGTACGTTTCTTCTAAATTGTGTGATATTGGACTGGCAATTACTTTATGCTAGCACACAATATACCCATGAAGATTACTTGGATCTTCCTCCGTTTTTTTCCAAACTCTAGTAGCTGGTATTTCTGCCAGTGTGCCATTAGTTTAAAACTGAGAATCCATTAAGAATGTTCTGTCTGTATTCTGCACCCATTTGTTGTCATTTGTTCTGTCTGTTCTTTGATGTAAACTGGATAAACTATATAAATTGGGGTTTGTCATTCAACTTTCTAAATTCTAATTCACTTAGTATTTCTCACTACTAGTAAAGGGCTTAAAAGAGTTGCTATATTTTTACTGTCAAAATAAGGTTCTGTGAAAGATGGAACGTGTGCTCCAAATAAATAAAACCTACTTTAAAAAATGATTATAAATCAAACTGTGAGAATTCCTATTTAAAGCCAAGTCTGGCTGCCAAACTGGCAACAGAATAAAAATAAATGAATGAAGGACATCTACTTTTATAAGCAGAGATAATTTTCTAGGCTCTGTTGTATGTGTTGGTATATATGGCAGATATTTTTAGTATTATATCGTATGATCTTTTACTATTTGATATGAAAAGGAATAAGTAATTTTAAGTAATAATGGCACTCTAGCACTTTACTAATCTAATGGTGTATTTGTTTCCTCTTGCTGCATAACATATCGACACACACTTAGTAAGTTATAATGACTTCCTGTTGGGAGCTTACAGTAGACTTACCTGGGTTCTCTGCTTCAAGGTGCATTCCTTTTTCAGCATACCGGAGTTGGAAAGTTGGCATAAGATCCATGATTCCTTGGTGGCCTTCTTTATCTTCAGTGCAAACAATGCATTTGAATCCTTTTAATCTCTCTGGCTTTTTTGTCTCAACCAAAGAAAACTCAAGTTTTAAGAGGCTCGTTTGATGGGTCAGACTTACTTCACTTTTTAAATTTATATCTTAGGGTCAGCTGACTAGGAGATGAGCTACTTCTGCAAAATCCCTTCATAGCAGAGCCCAGCTTTCTGTTTCATTAAGTAGCAAAAGGATGGGGAATCATCATTCTTGGGGATGTCTTTGGAATTCCATCTCCCTTGTCTGTATGGTATCTCTCACATATGTGTGTAAGTGGAATATGAGGTTACTGGACTGAAATTCAGATGTTCTTGGGTTCATTTTGACTAATTTCTAACAAATTTTGGACTGGGAGTCCTTAAGACCAGGCAGGAACTGTGTCTACTTTTGTGTGATTTACAGAGAGTGAAAAGCCTACTTGGCCAAGGGGAAAGGGAGAACAACTTGAAACTAATCCACCAATGTACAAGGAGTCTTCTTAGGCAGCATTCCTCTGTGCGAACATATTCAGACTATTTTTCTTGGATAAACAGTAGTTTTGTTCTCTCTCTCCTCTCTCCTCTCTCTCTCTCTCTCTCTCTCTCTCTCTCTCTCTGGCTTTCAGTTTTATTGTTACCTTGGTGATTGATCTACAGTCACAATTGTAAGAATACAGTGTTTTAATCTTTGAAGGCCTTCAGATCCAAAATAGAGGTTTTGACATTTTCATTCTCTTGGCCTGTGTTCCTATTGGCCTCACACACACGTCTTGAATATGTATTGTGTTTGATGCTGAATTGGCTTCCTACTACTAATGACAATAGATGCCAGGTCCTTAACCATATGAGGAGCTGGATTTGAGATGATAGATAGGAAGGAGTCAGAAGGAAAAAGTTTGAAATCTGGGTCTGAGTTACAGGTACTATAGGCTCAAGCACAGACTTCAGCCATTTACTTATGGGAGTTCTCTAATGATGTGACTAGTGAGTGATCTGATGGTTTGCTAAACATTTTTATTGGAGTCTGCCTTCTTTCTGTCATTTCTGCTTGTTGGCTTACCCAGGACCCAGAGAGCAGCTTTCATTACTAAAAACTGGTGGTGTGTTCTTCATGTTTTACTGGAAAGGCTCAGCAGATGAGTGATGAAAGAAGTATAGACTCCGACTCTTTCTCTGTATTATTCAAACATTTTCCTTAGTGAGGCAGAAACTTTTCTGACTTAAGCTAATCGAAATTGCTCAATGGTTTGGTGTGACCGCTTACGCCAACATTGGTGAAAATTTTGGTATAAAATACTGAAGAAGTGTACTTTATTTTGATATGAACAACTCACCTTCAAAGTTCCGTGTTGTGTACATTTAACACAGAAATTTGCTGATTTAAAGAAAATGCCAGTCCACAGAGGGGTTTAGTATCTTCTCCCAGTGTGCAGCTGGAGGAATCAATACTTTTTCTCTAAACAATTTTTTATTTCCTTGTTTAGCAAATCTGAGGTTTAGGTGTATGAATTAAGAAGCAAATTTTCTGTTTGAGTGTGAAATTTAATAAAATCTTTCTTATTATATATTCAGCGGCCCCTGCAGTCATTTGGACAGACAGGAAAAAGGTCTAAGGTATAGTAACTATTTGATGTGCTGGCATGCCAAGGCCTTCCTTCATGCTTGATGAATTCTTGTTTTCATACAGCACTACATTCAGTTTAGTTTTTTTCATCTTTGGTTTGGGGCAGAAAGCTTCTTTTGTTTTATTTGGGTTTTTTTTTGTCTTGCCTAGTCGCTTTTGTGCATTGCTTTTAATTATCCTTGGCGGGTTTTTTTGTTGTCCTTATTTTTTAACTATAGAGAAAAATTGCTTTCTCACCATTTGTTGGATTTGAAATTGGAATTATGCCCATTCTTGCTATTGCTGTAATTTTTAAAACTTCGATTGTTTATTTTAACTTTCAAGGGGTTTCAGTGCTATTTAATGATATATCTAACTTACATTTCATCTCGTGGTGGAAACTAAAAAGAAATTTAGACACTCTCTAGGGGGCTTTTGAATATGCCCTAGTTTATGAAATGTAGTGTTAATTTTAAATACTTCTCTTTAGTCAAGCTCAAAGTTAAAGCTAGTTCGGAGCCTTGCAGTGTGTGAAGAATCTCCACCACCCCCTGCAGCAGAGATATCACAGGAGACCCAGGTAAACAACAACAAAGCAAAACAAACATTATTTGAAGCCGTGGTGGAGCTGGAGACATTCTTTGATATGGGTCAATAAAAGTTTAGTGTGAATGTATTCTTTCTTTTATATCTAATAAAGGAAACTGATTTGACAATACTTGTTAATGAAATCCAGATGAGTTAGGGAAACTCTTCAGTCTGAGGCTTACAGTAGAGATTCTTCTTTTGGGAAAACATGTGAGACTTTACAATTACCTAGGAATGTAACTTTAAGAAAGTTATAAATTAGCTGGTGGTGGTGGCAAACTCCTTTAATCCTAGCACTTGGGAGGCACAGGCAGGCAGATCTCTGTGAGATTGAGGCCAGCCTGGTCTACAGAGCCAATTCTAGGACAGCCAGGGCTAGGCTACACAGAGACCATGTCTTGAAAAAAAGGAGAAAGTTATGTTATTATTCAAAAGTATCAATATTAAAGTAATTTCAGTGATTATAATTATGTTATAATTTCCCCTTTAATTTTGTGTTTTGGATATTTATTGTGTTCTTATTATTTCTCTGGGAGCTACCTCATCTTCTGTTTAATAGTTTAGTTAGCTTGAATACATAGTAAAGCCAGTGTCCATTTCACGAGTCTTTAGTAGTTGTCTAATACTTCTGTTGGTTCTTATAAAACATAAGATAATGGGATTCAGGCAAACTACTGAGCTTGAAGCCTATATTCTTTCTAATGCTTTGACTTTTTCATGTTAGCCGTAACTGCAGATTGCCTTTGCTTGGTGCGATCTACATGGTGCTTTTGGGTCTGCCGATGATCGTCAGTGTGGTTAACTAGGGCTGATAGTGAGTGACTTCTACTTTAGAAGAGGGTTTAGGCAACTAAAATTAAGTTTCTAAAGAAACAAGGCAACTAGTACTTATTCAAGAAACTAGGAAAAACTTTTTAAAGGAAAGGTCATGGCATGTTGTACATCTATTTTAAAATTGGAAATGTCGTACAGGAGCGGTGGGATCCACCTTTAATTCTAGTACCCTGGAGGCAGAGGCAGAGGCAGAGGCAGGTAGATCTCTTCAAGTAGGCTGTCCTGGTCTGTAAAGCAAGTTCCAGGCTACCTAGGGCTAAACACTGAGCTCTGTCTTAAAAAAACTTTTTGTCTCAAAAAAGTTTTTTGGAGCAAATGTCACTTGTACGTTTGTTGTTCAAGTAAGCCTTTTCTGCTTTCCTGTGGCTAAGTGATGATCTCGAAGAGAAACTGTAGATACTAAAGTTATCTGTCTGTGGCATGCTTATAATGTGTCTTTACAAATCACTATATTTTATTTCTCACACATGAGAAAGGGGAAATTTTACAATAAACTGTAGGTAATAATAAACTAACTTTAAAATCTTTTTTGATAGTCCAAGTATTCAAAATTCATATGTGATTTCCCCCCCCATTGGAACTAGATATGTATGTATTCAATTAATTGTATTTAGCAAAAATATTTTCCAAGGAAAGTCAGAAATAATGTCAAAATATTTTACTGAGTATAGTTGCCTTTAGATTACTTTTAAGCTAAGCCTCTGGGTACTTTGTTTTACAGAATGTGGTTGCTTCATGTTAAGGATTACATGGCTGGGTGATAGGAAAGTTAGTGAGTTGTGGCATATTCAGAAAGGGGAAAAAAAAAACAATAAAATTGTTCTTTGAAATAGCAGTTTTAAAAAAAAAGTTGCTCCAGCTTAAGGGCTGGAGAAATGGTTCAGCGGTAAAGAGTACTGGCTACTTTTCTAGGGAGGGATCCAGATTTGATTCCCAGCACCCACATGCAGCTCCCAACCATCTGTATCGCCAGTTTCAAGGGATCTGACACTTCTTCTGGTCTCCGTAGCGCCAGGCATGCATGAGGTGCACAGATGAACACGCAAAACTCATACACAGAAACATAAATGAAACAACTTTAGAGGAGTTTCTTTTCTGTTTGTTTGTTTATTTGATTTTGCTTTTGTTTTTTTAAGACAGGGTTTCTCTGTAGAACAGCCCTGGCTGTCTTGGATCTTGCTGTGTAGAATAGACTGACCTCAGACTCAAGAGATCTGCCTGTCTCTGCCTCGCTAGTACTGGGATTAAAGGCAAGAGCCATCCCTGCCCATCTTGGAAATTTCTTTTATAATTAAGAATAAAGAATATGACGTGTGTTTTGAAAGTTCATTTCCTCATTCTGTTGACAAAATGATGTACTTTCTTAGCCTCGGCATTAATGATCCAGGGAGTTTGAGGAAATAGGAAGGAGCTGCCGTTCAAGAGTATATTAATACAGAGATATATTAATACCATCCGAGAAAAACTGCTGTGACCTTTTTTTCTTCAGTTTTCGGTTTATTTTACGTGAAAAACATTGGGGGCAATGGGGCTTGTTTTATGATATATTACAGAAACCTATGTAATAAAAATTCCTCTGAAATGTATTTGCTAGGATATTTGTTGGCTATTAATATATATATATATTGATCATAGGTTGTATATTACATTTTAAAAAGTTACACCACCTGTATAAGATGTAATGGCAGAATTCAGTTATTCCTCTTACTAAGCTATTTCTCAGTTTCTCTTAAACAATCATTTTTGTTTGGTTAATAATCTCTTATTGCCTCTCTAAAAAGTACTTAAAAAAAAAAAGTAGAAACCTCTTTTGCATGCCTTGAGTTGACTAAAATGCATTTGAAAGAAAATAAGTGTTCTGCTATCTGTTCTCATCTTTGATACAGTTTCCAACAATTTTTCCCCATGGTGTGTTAATTTTTGATGACTTAATATGGCATAAAACTCATAGGCTTGAGAAGCAATTATAAGAGAGATACCATTCATGTGTGACAAGAGTTTGTAATAGGGAAATGATCTTCATTACAGATGTCCTAAACGTCATACTAAAGTGTAAGGAAATTGCAGCTGCCTATGTATATGTTTGTATTATTTATAGTTGGAAAGTTTACATTGCAACCTTCACATTCAGAATGGGTTTTCTTTATTCAAGTACTCAAAACAGGGTAAACGGATGACAATAGCCTTCTCTACTAGAGTTGTAAAATACAGTTTCTCTTAAGTAATTTAATATCTATAAATTAATACCTACAACTCAGACGAAATACTACAGAAGCAAAATCTGCTAGTCATTGGAAGAACTGTACAGTCGGGCTGAGGACTCAGTGTGGAGTCTTTTCCCCTACATACATCTTATTAGATTATCCACCTAAGTAGTAAGGAGCTTCAAAGAAGTAAAACTCCTAAATGTTTTCCTAAAACATAATTCCATAGCTATTTGCAAATATCTGAAAATTATGGGAAGAATAGAAGCTGGGGGGAGGGAAGCTCAGAAAATAAATCAGTCACAAATACAACATAATGTGTTTGATAAGAAAGACAGAAGGCATCCTGGTAGAAACTTCCAATAGGTGGTGTTTACTGTGTGTTCTGAGCATACAGTATCCTCAGCCCCTGAAATTCAGAACATGTATGTAATGGAAAAAAACAATGAATAGAAGAAAAGAGTAGCTAATTATCTTACTGTTGTATATATAACCAAAATTCTACTAACGGTTGTTTTGAAAATAATTGTATGTGTGGTGGGAAGAAGTTTAAGAGAAATTTTTGCTGGCAATAAGTTTGAGAATCCTGATGTTTGTATCCTTTGTGTTACTGACCACTTCTGCTACTAGTATCCAGAAAAGTTAAATAATTAGCAAAAGTGATTTAGTCTAAGAAAAAGCCACACTTTTATCTTTAGTTGAAATGGCCAGAAGATTATTGTTTATTTCTTGTAATTTTGCCTGAATAAACATAGCTCAACATGATCTTTGCCTTTCAGGGTATATAAATTAATTTTCTAGTAATCTCTTCTGGCTCTAAAATTGCTTTAATAACATTATTTTCAACATAAGATGACTCTCCATTTTGGTCTTCGTTGATACAACAACTTTATAGTTGTTACATATCAGGAAGAAACAGAATCTTATTTGATATCTTTCTAAAACAGCTGTGTGGTGAGTAAAGGAGGCATAGGGTTACATAAATCTCAAGTGAGAAAACAGGTGCAGTGATGTTGAAAACTTTTCTTATTACATTTTTTTTTTTTTTTTAAATCAAGAGAAAGAAGGGAGTGTGCTTATGGGATATTCAGAGAATCCGACTTGGGCTAGCTCCATTGGTAGATTGCTTTCAGCATGCACAGAAAGTCTGGGTTCCATCTCTAGTGCCACAAGAATCAGGTATAGCATTGTACTTTTGTAATCCCAGCACTTGGGAGGTAGAGGCTAGAAGATTAGAAGTTCGGGTCATTCTACTTTATATAGCAAGTCTAAATTGAGCCTAGGACACATTAGACACTATCTCAAAAAGAAGCTGAATGTTGTTAATTATTTTCTTTCCTGGTAGACAATTGATAATTATTTTCCTGGTTGATAATTGTTGTAAGCATCTCCAACTGGAACAGTAGGTCAAGAAGACCTGAGTTCTGACCTCGAGGGTGTTTTGTAAATATATACACTAAAAAGTGTAACAGGAAACATTTATTTTTTCTTAAACAATTTTGAAGGTCTGCTTTAATTCATAGATTAAGATGAACATATTTGGTGTAGTTTTGGTTTTGGTTTTTAGACAGCGCCTTAGTCTGTAGACCAGATTGGTCTCATATTCAGATATCCACCTACCTCTGCTTCCTGCGTGCTTGGATTAAAGGCGTGTGCCACCATGCCTGACTGAACAAGCTCTTTTAACCTTTTTTCTCAAGACATTTTTAAAGTTTTTTGTTTGTTTGTTTTGAGATGGAGTTTCACTGTGTCGACCAAGCTGGCCTCGAATTCATAGCATTCATAGATTTGATTGTCTCTGCCTATGAGTGCTGGTATTAAAGACCTGTTATACTACACCTGGGTGAAGTTGACTTCCAATTTAGATGCTATAATTGGATAAAATGAAATTTTCTTGTCCCCTTTGTCCTTCATACAGTTTTGAGTTACTCAGGAAATGTCAATACTTAATATAGAATTAGTTTGTATTTTCATGGAGTAACTAATTTTTCCTTTCAACAGGAAAAAATTCAAATCCAGTTAACACAATCATTTGAAAAAGAGGAAAAGCCCTCAAAAGATGAAACAGATAAAGAAAAAGCCAGTGATAAGTTGCCCAGAAAAATGTTATCAAGAGGTTAGTAATTTGTTTTCATTTTTTACATAAAAGTTTAGTTCATTATCAACAATTTTTTACCCCTTGAGTAACACACTTCACATCTTTATATTGAGAATGGCATAACAGACTGGAGGAATGATGTAATATTTACTCATCTGGTATATCATGGTTATGTGTAATGCTAAGATTCTCCAACCAAAAATTATACATAAATCTCATTTACTAAGACTGGTCATCAAAATCTCTTTCTAGTTTCACTCATGTTCAAATGCCAGAGTAAGAGTTAGTGCTATATTGTTTCGATGCAAACAACTGGTGTCAAATTGAAAATATTGTTGGAAGTCTCAGAATGTGTCTTCATAGCAAGTTTTAAGAATCTTCATCATTGAGCACTACAGTTCAATATAAATGCTCTGTTAGTTTATAAACTCTGTTGTGTTGACCAGCATTACCAGGATATTGCATTTAAGCGTAAAAATAGACATGAGTATTTGGGAAGTACTTTGGAAGCAAACCTTTGGCACTGCATCTCAAGAATCTTAAATAAATAATTTTAGAACTAAAATTCTTCCAAGTTATTGTTTCTACTTAACATACATTCAAATGAATTAAGCTCTTTATATTTACTATAAGCAGAAATAAGGAAACATGCTTAAACATGAGAATATGAGTACATGAGGATCATTCAAGAAATCAGGGTAAATTTAGTCAGACATTAAATTTAAGAATGTGTATGTTCATGCACTTATATTAGCTCATGTTATGAAGAATATATGCAAGTTGAAAAATAGTGATCATCTGCCTTCACCATAAAGTTCATTTTCTTTCTTTGTCATTTTTTTTTTTTTCTTCATGGGGCTTCTCATTTTACTTAAGATAGACATAATGTACAAAAGGGGAAGGGATTTGTGTTCAAACAACTTTATACTGGGTTTTTGTGTTGTTGTTTTTTAGATTCCAGTCAAGAATACACTGATTCAACTGGCATAGATCTACATGAATTTTTAGTAAATACATTAAAAAACAATCCCAGGTAAAAATTAAATTTATAAGGTTTACATTTGTTTCTAGAGTACCATAATCTTGCTATATATGTTTTCATTATTGAGTTTGAATATTAGGTTAAGATTGTAGCTATATGGGATATAGCATAAACATTTTAGTTTCTTAGGACTAAGATGTTGGTCTACTAAATGCAGGTTTATAAATATCTTTGCATTATGCATGCTATAATGATGTGCAAATTACTCCTATTCTTAGGAATTTTCAGAAATAGAATGTCATCAATATATTTAGAATCTGAATTGGGATTTAGAGAGATTTAATCATGTGTATCTTTCTAGAACATCTTCCATCCAAGTAAGAACTCCGTATACTCAACTCATTATGCTTGTTCTTTCTTTATCCTATAAACTTCCAATCAAAAGCTTTTTGCACTGCTCATTTGAATCAACACTTGAATTGTGAAGTTCGTTTTGCCCAATGTAGGAAGTGATCACTTTTAAACTTTCTGCCAGGGGCCTTTGAGGATCCACAAAAAGGCTACCCACAGTGCACCTCACTAGTACTTTCGTGGGGTAAAATGTACCACGGTTGAGACCCTTCCCTCCAGTTACTAGCTTTGCATTGTGGCATTTATGTGGCAGCAGAATGAAGACGAGACAGTGTCAGTAGGAAGGAGCCTGGGAGTAGCGTGAGCAGTGTCTTTAGTCTCCCCGGGACTTGGTCAGTTGTGCTCCAGCTTGGTTACTCACTGCCGCTCTCACCCAGATTTTCTGTGTCTACTGCTCACTTAATTTTCAGTTTTGCACTTAGCCCCTGAAGGACATCCACCAAAATTAAAAATGGTCTCTTTTGCTATAAATTTGAAAGAAAGCAAGGAAGGTTACATGGGAAGGTTTGGATGGAGGAAAGGGAAAGAGGAAATGATGTAATTATATTACAATCTCAAAAAGAAATGACTTTTAGAGAGTAGTCTTATTTCAGTGAAGAAGCCTGAAGGACCATTGGTTTGAAGTGAATAAGAAGACAAACAGTTGTGTATGATTCTTTCTTTCTTGTTTCAATTCTGTTTCATAGTAGTCTCAGTAGAAAGATTCACTAGTTTACTGAAGAGAAACTTAATGACATTTTATATAAATATGAGGAAGATATATGGTATTCACTGTGTGCTAGAGACACATGCTAAATAATATATGTATAATGAATGTTGTAAAAGGCTGTTTCAGCTTCATTGAAAACCAGAGGATGGGCTGTTAAGAGCACTTCCTCCTCTCCAGAGGACCCAAGTTCAGTTCCCAACACCTACTCACATGAGCTGCCTGTAACTGTAGCTTCTGGAGATCTGACATCCTCTTCTGACTCCACAGGCACCCACATACATGGGTATATATCTACACAATGGTGTATACACAAACACACGTGCACACACACACACACACACACCATGTAAAATAAATATTGTGTGTGTTTATGTGTACAACAGGACAAGCAGAGCATTGTCATTGATATTTGTTTATTCTTCAATACATAGGGTTTCTTTGTGTAGTCCTAGACTCTAGACCAGGTTGGCCTTGAACTCAAAGATCCACCTGCCTCTGCCTCTAGTGCTGAAATTAAAGTCATGTGCCACCACTGCCCAATGTAGTTGACACTTGTAATCCCAGCACTTAGAAGACTGAGGAATGAGGATTGCTGAAAGTTACAGGTCATTGGACTGCAAAATGGAACCGTCTCAAAAATTTAAAAATGAAACATAAACAAACGAGCTGCAAAGGACCATTGTTTGCCTGTTTTTATGTCCCAGCAGATTTTGAAAGCCACTAGGATGTCAGGGACGTTTAGAAAGAGCTGTGAATGTAACAGTGCAACTGAAAACTGTCCTTGAAATGCCAGTTGTGTGAATTACCTAAGAATTACTGAGCTTGGCATGCTAACCTGAGTCATTGCCAGATTTTTAGACAGAATGATACCATATAATGAGATTGGTGTTTTTAAACAACATGGAGGGGGCGGGGGCTAGGAAAATTTCTTTGTCATAAAATACCATAAAGAAAGAGTGTCTAGAAACAAGTAGAGAGATTCTGGAAGACTCGCTAGTACAGTCTTGCAGTCTCTGCTACCCTAGAGACTGAGACACAGACCACGAGTTCAAGGCCAGCTGGGAAGCCTTGAAAATCTCAATATAAAGAAGAAGGCTGGGAGAATACTCAACTAACATTCATGAGGTCCAAGTTTCAATCCCTTTTAAGAAGCTTTTTCATTAATTTGTACTTTATCTTTGGGTGCCAATATGTAACACGAATAAATAAATGACCCAGAGACTGATATTGGGGTTCAAACTTCAAGCTGAAGTTAAGAAAAGCTCTCACTTCAAGCTGAGGCTGAAAGGGCTGATCCCTGCATAAACTATTCAAGCAAGTCTCAAACTGCTACATTTCCTCAGTGTGGCTGGAGAACTAATGCCTTTCCTGAGACCTGGCTTCTGTCTTACACACTTCCATAATGTTGGGATTAAAGGTGTGAGCTACAATTCTCTTTTGGACTGATTGACTCATACGTAGATCTGGGTGGCCTTGGACTCACAGAGATCTGTCCCAGGATTAAAGGTGTGCACCACCACCTCCTAGCTTCTAACTGCTGGGATTAAAGGTATGTGCCTGGCTTCTGTAGCTTGTGGCTGACTTTGCTTTCTGAATCCTCAGGCAAGCTTTAATAAATCATAAATAATATATCACTACAATCCCTAGTATGAGAGCAGAGGCAGGTTTGAAAGATGTTCAGGAAATAATCAAGTTAGGAGTTGATGATTATTTGAATATGGAATGCTACTGAGAATAGCATGTAGGTTTCTGACTGAGCTAATAGCCATCCAGTCTTGCAACTGAGAGTGAGCAGGCAGACAAAAATGTAACACGATGGACAATTACAAGGCTCCAGTTATCAAGGGGATGTGTCAGCATTGAGTTACAGATTCGGAAGTCCTCGGTAAAAATAAAGCTTATTGGAGGTGAGTTTGCCCAGAGGTAGTTAAACAAATGATAAGGACAAAATTATCTTAAAATGTTAAAATTAAAAGGTAGACATGAAGGGAAAGACTTGATCTCAAAAACTGGCAGAAGAATCCTGAGGATATTTGGCCTAGATGTCAGCCGGAGTGTTATAGAAATAATCTGCCTCCCCAGTAAGAAATCACTGGGAAGAAATTAAAAAAGGAAGAGGAGTCTGGCTGTGGCTAATACCTAAAGAAGCCGCCTTTGAATAGCAGATTTCACTAACTGGTATACAATTTAGTCTTATGCTGTCATCCTTAAATCTCTTAAGTCCCAACCCCACTTTACATTTTAAACAGCTTACACAGAGGCTCCCAAGTCTGGCCGCTTAGTTAGATGGCAAAGATATTGCCAGAATCATTTCGTAAGTACACCAGTGTTGCTCTTTCAAATAGTTATTACTTGGGGTCATCTCGCCTATCTGGGGTCTTCATGGCAGGCCAGCACTGAACAGTGATTATGCCCTTGTTCTGCTCCCTGGAGCTTCCTGTGTGGGTAGATCAGTGGTTCTTAAGCTTCCTAACAGTTCCTGGCGCAGCACTGACCCCAACCGTTACATTTAGTTGCTACTTCATAACTATAATTTTGCTTCTATTATGAATAATGTAAATATCTGATATGTGACCCCTGTGAAAGGGTCATTTGACCCCAAGGGTTGCATCTCACAGGTTGAAAACTTGAGGATGGTCCTCATGACTGGTCAGTCCTGGTAATTAAGATTCTGTATCCTGCCATCATAAATTTTGCTTATCTAACAGACTACATAATCTTTGGGGTGTTTGGAGGGAAGGTGTTCCCCTAGTTAGTTAAATTCTACTTTGTGGATTTAATGTCTCTTAAACATACCTATTGGTAAACCCTTCATTACATTCTATTATTTTGAGTTTCTTCTACATTAATGCAGCAGTTTCACATAAGATAAAACAACACAGAGATAAATAGATGTATGCCAAGTTCCTCACATTTGAGTTTAATAAGTACAATAAATATATTGTGTAAACTCATGGAGGAGGGAGCAAAACCGTGGGTAACTGTTGGTAAGGGTTTTGTTTTGTTTTGTTTTTATTTACTTATTTTTTAAGTAATTAGGGTTTGCTCTTATTTAGTTCTGTGTTTTTGTAAAGTACTCCTAAAAATTAACTTTGATAAGAGTTATGTTACACCGCTCTTTCTCACATGGTGCAGAAGCTTGACCAGTGGCACGAAGCACTAAGTAGGAGATAACCTGAGGGAACTTTTGTTTTTTTTTTTTCTGTTGGTTGAAATTGACATGCTATCTCTAAAAGTGTGGTTAACAATGACTAAAACCCTGAAAACCCATATATTATTGCTTCTTCTTTTAACTTTAAGTAGTTTTATGTCATTCTGATTGACATCCTTGTTTTTATAGGTTTAACAATAGCATATATTAGTTTATTTTTTATTTTATTAATTTATTGTTTATATTCCAACCCAGTTTCCTCTCCTCTCCTCCTGCCCCTCCCCCCCTTCCCGTTCCTCCCTTCTGCTCCATGGAAAGGGTGAGGCCTCCCCTAGGTAGTCTACTAAGTCTGTCCCATCATCTCATTGAGGCAGGACCAAGAAACCTCTCCACCCCCACACCCCTGGGTCTGGTTGGGCAGGGGATCTCTCCATACAGAATGGGCTCCACTATTCAGTTTGTGCATGAGTGCTAGAGCTTGGACCACTTTCCAGTGGCCTCATGTATAGGTCACACCATTGTCATCTACACTAGGGGAATATTAGTTCATTTTCTAGTTTATGTCTGTTTACGAAAATACTTATAACCTTGTTTATAAATTTGAAAGTTTCGGGTTTTGGACTACTGCAGTGAATAAAAACCAAGTGTATAAAATTAAGACCTTAGAAAACTTAGTGCTCCTTATGTTTCTAGTACATTATACTAACAGTGGGGAAAGTTAGTTTAAGATAATTGGATATGATAATGATGTAAAAATCACCTGCATTACCATTCTAGGTAAAAAAAAAAAATCCTGACATTCTATCAGTGGCTTATAGAATTGTTAGATTTTGATTTTTTTTCCCCTCTAATTGTAGCACGTTTGATCCAAAGAACATTTGAAATAGCTTCCATCAGCTATTCTTGTACAGAAAACCAATTTAACTATACTACTCTGAATTCTATTAAATAAACTGGTGCTTCATAGTTTGTCTTTTTTAGTAAGACAGTTTATAAAGTGGGAAAATTACTGAAAAGTAATTTGACTCTCTAAGTTCAGATGAAACACAGAATGTAGGGGCTGGAATCCCTAACTCCAGTTCCTCCACAGGCACCAGGCACAGACAGACACACCTGCGGGCAAAACACTCACATCAAATAAATAAGTCTTAAAAAATTAGCGACAACCTAACAGTTAAGCAGATGAGTCTGTTTCATGAGGGAGAGTCCATGGGAGAGAAAGTCCTCTATCTTTCCCCCAAATTTAATGAAAGATTATGTAAGGACTTTATGAGATAGATTTATTTATCCTATGCAAATTATAATTAGTTTAGGACCTGAATATCATATATAATTCATATATTCATATAGTGATAACTGTGATACATGGTTTTAAAAAAATGAAAGAGAGTTTTAAGAGAATATAAAAGGATGCTCTAGGCAAACTGCTAAGGAACAAAGTAGTCCTAGAGGGACTTAAGGAATGAGGTAGGACAGAGGTATTCCCAAATAATGAGAATTTTGTGAGTACATCTGTAAATGAACCCAAGCCCATGCCTATCTTGCAAGAATTTGAATTCTAAGAGCAATAGGAAACCTCTCACAGGTTCAACCAAAGGAATGTTGTGGTTACTTAAATATTCTACAAGACTATTACGCATGCTCCAGCCTGGACATGCCAGTAAGATCTTGTCTTTTAAAAGAAGGGAAAAAAATATCAGTAGGAAGAAAAACGGGACTGGAAAGATTGCTCAGAAGGTACATTTATCTGCCACACAAACGTGACCAGCTACCTTTGAATCCTAGTGTAAGAAACAAAGCTTAGGGCCTACAGTGGTTAAGAGCAATTGATGAGACAAGAGTTTGGTTCCCAGGATTCCCATTGGGCTGCTTAGAGTCACTTGCCCCAGTAACCCTTCAGGCTTCCAAGAGCCTCCTCAGACTTGCGTGCATACAAACACATATACACAAATAAAATCTGTTTTGTTGCTTTGTTTTTTTTTTTTTTTTTTTTTTGTTGCAGGGTTTCTCTGTGTAGCCCAGGTTGTCCCAGAACTTTCACCCTGTAAATCAGGCTGACCTCTGTACTCACAGAGATTTGCCTGCCTCTACCACCTGAGTGCTGCAATTAAAGGTGTGTCACCGTGCCTGGCATAAAATCTTTTTTAATAGTAAAAGAAAAAAATCTGGGCACACCCTTAATCCCAGTATCGGGAGGAGGATACTGGACAATCTTAGGGGCTCACTAGCCAGCAAAACAAATCTGAGCTTCAGATTCAGTGAAAGACCCTGGCCAAAAATAATAACAACAACTTAGAAAGTCATCAAGAAAGACAGTCCCTCCTGAACTCAGTCTAATCATGCATATATGTATGTGGATGCCCACATGGACACGTACGCATACATATTCTCTCTTGTGCTTCCTCATGACACGCAGACACAGCCTGAAATTCTCATTCTGTCATACCACAGAAAATAGGAGGTGGTCGCTTTTACTAAGATGAGGAATAGCAAAAATGAATCAGGTCAGAGGACAAAATTGAGTATTACTAGAATTTGCTTAAAAATGTACTCTTATTTTTGGACTTGGGTTTGAAATTGTTGAAATTTTATAAGCATAGTTTTCTCTTTCTCAACATATTATAAATGTATACAGTTATTTTTTTTTTTGACTAAATGAGTAGACTGAAAGGTATTATTTAGTTTTATAGGAATTGATTTGCTGTACATGGGGAAGATCAAACTCAGTATTGATGTGTGGACATTTGGGTGATCCAAGAAGCAGCTACCAGCTCTTTTGTTAAATTGTAGAAAGTTCTTCTCTGTAGTGTTTAGTTTAGAGAACTCCTTGGGCCTTAGTTTCTTGAACTTAAAATCTTTAGAAGACAGTCTGAAAGCTATTTCTAGCTTTTAGGTTTCTCTGAGATTTTTTGTTTTGTTTCTCACGTGAACATGAAATCTACAACGAGGAGAGGAAAACCCTAGCACCATATTTTCAGTGTATATGAACCAAGACGAGCCAGGCATTGGTGGCACGTGATTTTAATCCCAGTACTCAAGAGTCAGGCGGATCTCTGTGAGGTGGAGGCCATCCTGGTCAGGCAGGGCTGTTAACAGAAAAACCCTGTCTCAAAACAAAATGATCACTCAAAGGAACACATGGAGATACTTACTTGTGTACTGATTCATTTTAGATAGTGAATGTCTTTGCTTCATTTTGAATTTATAAGAAATTTTCTCAAAAATCATAAAAATACTTAATAGCAACTTGCGGAATAGGGAATAAGAGCATTAGATTGCCTCAGGACTATTCAGTACTATCAGTATCTTCTCGTGTTCTTTAGATGACTCTTTCTGTGGCACTAAAGGTAATATAGTTGGCTCTTAGGATGTACACTGCCCTGTCCACATTAGTGTATGTGGAAAACTCTACCAAAAAAGGTTACACTGAAAAAAAAAAAATCATCTTTCATTCTCTTAATTTTTCTTTTTTTAGGAAGCTTATAAATATACTAGCACCAGGATTGTGTTATCTCTGTGTTGTTTCTAGGAGGAAAATAGCTATGTAAATTTCATAACCTGTTGACGTTTATCATTACTTCAGTGCTAAGTTTTACATGTAAGAGTTTTCATACTTTCTTTCAGGGACAGAATGATGCTGCTGAAATTGGAACAAGAAATTTTAGATTTCATTGGTAATAATGAGTAAGTTCTGACATTTAACAAGAAAAGAAATTGTCATTATAATTCTCCTTGACTTACTAAATTAGCTGTTTCTCTTCCTTCAGGTCCCCACGTAAAAAGTTTCCTCCAATGACATCTTACCACAGGATGCTATTACACAGAGTGGCTGCCTACTTTGGATTAGACCATAATGTTGACCAGAGTGGAAAGTCTGTCATCGTGAACAAAACTAGCAACACAAGAATGTAAGTGTCCAAAGTATGTCCTATGGACTGATAACTCGCCTTCCTACAGCACCTTCCATTTGTGGTAAACTGCATAACTTTGAGTGATAGAGCCACAAAGTACATTTATCTTGCTAGGAACAAAATGCATCCCTGGATTCAGACAAGGGAGATGAGCCTTGTCTGAGACAGCAACAACACAACAACCTCGGAAGACGTATTGTCAGCTGTGCATGACAGCCACTCTCTTAATGAATTTTTGACGTTAGATTAGGTTTCCATGGCCACCTTCAGGCAATTTTGTTTAAATAATTATAAAAAAGAAAAGGCATTGAGGAGGTTTTGACACCCTCACATCATTTCCAAAATACTCTTTTGTTTTGTTTTGTTGGTTTGTTTGGGCTTTTTTGTCTTGTTTTATTTTGTTTGTTTTCCCTTTTCTACCTCAAATCTGAAGCAACTGGAACTCCTGGTTAGTATAGTGTCTTGCATACTGCTCTGTTCCTTCTTTGCTGAGGAAAAAGTTTAAATGGTTGGAAGGAGCCCTTTGTTTCGAAAGTAATTGTCTTTTAAAGGACCTTTAAAGACTGGGCTGCGAGCTCAATAGGATAACACTTGCCTAGCAATGATTAAGGGTGTGGGCTCAGTCCCTTGAGTTAATAAAAAGTCCTCTAGTCTCATTCTCTGTAGCACAGGGATTATAGGCCTGTGCCAACAAACACAGTACAAAAAGCATTTTGTATCATTTTCATTTATGGTAGAAAGGGACCTCAGATGATAAGTAGCAGTCTGTCTCATCCTTCACTTCATTATTATCTCTGCCTTTCCTCAGGTCAGCTCTCTCAGAGTCTTGTCTATGTAGCACTCATTTGAAATGGTGTATTTGATTCATCTGGTCCCTTCAGTTATCATGGCCTTTGCCAATATAGCTACCATGTTACTTGCCCAAGCATAATTGATGCTCACCAATTTCAGACAGTCTTTGTCAACTAAATAGGTGGTTTTCGTATTTTAAATGATTATTCCTACAGCAAAAACTAATAAAAGTAGTTGTCTTGGATGGAACATCCTCATTCATCCCTGGGAATTATTAGAATATATAAATCTGATTTATCCATTCATCTTATAGAAACATCTTTTATCAGTGAATCTTTTCCCAGTTAATTATATAATGACTAAAGTAGGATAGTATTCAGTAAGACACATGTGAAACTGGAAGTGACTAGAACTTTACTCTCTTTAACCAGTACCTTTCAACGTTACTCAGAGCTGCTGGATGCCCAAACACATGAACATTAGCAGGCATTTTGACTAACTTTTTGACTGACAACTCTCTAAGGTTTTCAATACAGTGTAACCTCAGTTGTTTGAATTCTGTGAGTGATGTCAGAAAAGTTTTAGGGTTCTTGTTTGTAAAGGTCATCAAAATTTAGTTAATCAGAGATACTTATGAAATTATGTGTTATTGTAATTAGAACTATTTCAGATCATTGAAGTTACACTGTATTCTTACTTTATATCTTCTGGGATCTGAAGAAGGTTGTAAATCAGAAAACCTTAGAGATCTGCTCCACATTGAATAAAAACAAACTTACCTTTTCCTCATAGGGAGATTACCCGCTCCAGCCTTGAACCAGTGGTGTTGTGGATGTCAACAACCGGGTGTCCACTGGGGTGTCTCAATGGAGCGGGAAGTTGCCGATTGCAGGGCAGTAAATTCAGGCATCTTTAAAAGAAAGAGGTAAGACAGTCTTAAGGTTAGCTGAAATGCCTGCCGTATTTTGTGTGGGAATCCAGCTGTTCTTAGAAAAGTTGCCAGGGCCTTGGTTAAACCCAGAGTTCACTTTAGAATGAGAATCCTAAACACAGAAGCCTCAATTAAGAATATGTGACTTTGCACAGCCACAGCTGTAGGTAATAACAGTAAAGGACACAATCCTATGACAGATGGCATACTGTCATGGTCGATAATGAATACCTAGCCTTTCAAACCCCTAAAGAAAACAGACTTCTCATCATTTTGGTCCTGAATCATTGTGCTCTTACCTTCTCCTTTACTTTTGTGTGGATTTTTTTTTTTTTTTAATCTGCTCTGTTTCATCATTTTACAATACAGATTTTTTTTTTTCATCTTGCTTAGAGAATCCTCATCTTTAAATCTCTTTTTGTATAACATATAGGAGTCAGCTACAGTGTTTTATTAAAAATTTGGTAGATTAAGCTGAGTGTGGTGGCACATGACTTTAATTCTAAAACTTTGTAAATAGAGACAGGGGGAATCTCTGTTAGATTGAGGTCATCCTGGTCTACACAGCAAGTTCTAGACCAACCAAGGCTACACAGTGAGACCATATCACAAAAAGAAAAATTATTTGCTAGACTGAAACAAATACTTACCCATGTATTTTTTATTTTCTTTATAATGAAATACCTGGTCTTGCTTTGCCGAAATGTCATTTATTGATTGCCGGGCATGATGATACACACCTTTAATCCCAGCACTCAGGAATCAAAGTCAGGCAGACTCTGGGAGTTAAAGGTCAGCCTGGTCTACAAAACAAGTTCTGAGCTAGCCGGAGCTATACAGTGAGACAATGTCTCAAAAAAATGAAATTTTACTCATAGTATTCTCATATTGCTTATTATATATATATTTAAACTGTATATCAAATATATTGTATTATTTCTATTAGCATGTATAGTATATAATTTATATATATAACTGTATAGGGTATTCATTAAATTTTTCTAGGTGCATTAAATGTTATATAGTGTTATATTTTAAAGGAGTAATTCCAATGTAAAATGGTGTAAGTTACAGAATACTGGTTGAATTAACTGTTGGAGCTGAGAATATATTAACATAGGTCAATTTTAACGTAACCTTAATGTCTCAACTTCATAATCATTTATCTGTCTTCTAAGTCTTAGTGAAACTTTCAGCATTTCTAATCTGAAAAACAAAACAAAACAAAAAAAACAACATGCTACAGAATAGACTCTAAACTTCACAGTCATTTGGTCATTGCCTTAGTTGCCAGTGTTAATCTCTGCATAAGAGCTTACTTTTTCTAACCTGTTTCAGTTAGTATAAAATAAAGCCACGCACTGAAGTCTCTTAAATCTTTAGTTAATTCAGTCCAGAATACATGATTGCTTTCATTTTATGCATGTGATATAGTACTTAGCTTTTCCTTTGTCCATGCATAGACAGGATATCAGCCTTGAGGTCTGACCCCATGGGCTCCACTGTGGTCTAGTCATGTGTTTATCCTTTGATGACTTTGTCACAGGCGCTTTAATCTCTTGAAGGCCAGCTACCTCAGTATTCACTATGATGACAGAGTTCTACTGGGTGCTCTTCCTTTGCTATTCATTTTAGCTTTAGAACAATATATATATTCCCATCTAACACATGGAAAAAGCTGGAAGAAAAAGGTTAAGTACTTACGTGTATCTTAAAGCCAGTACTGTGTTGAAAAGCTAGACTTGACTCCAGAGCCTATGCTGTTTTTAAACAAGCCTCTACAGTATCCTGTAGAACAGTGTTTTGTCATGAAAATCTTACTATGATGAAGTGAGATAATAGTAGTGTGTCTTAAGTGGCGCTGGTAAATAGAAATATTAGTTTATCAACTTGCATATATTATTTCACTTTTCTGTAAATACTGTACATTAAACTTTTTGTCCCTTTGTCTTGCTTCTTTTTTTCAGACCTGATCAGAAATTTAATGAGCACATTAAGGATGATAGGGGAGAAGACTTCCAGAAACGATACATTCTTAAGAGAGATAACTCTAGCTTTGATAAAGATGATAGCCAGGTAATCTTGAGGAAAATGCTACATTCTTTTAAATTCAGGCTTTAATTATACCATTAGTTCACTTTCCTAATAACCAGTTGTTTTTGCCTCTTTAGATGAGAATACGTTTAAAGGACGACAGGAGAAGCAAATCCATAGAAGAAAGAGAAGAAGAGTACCAGAGAGCTAGAGATCGGATATTTTCCCAAGATGTATGTGCAGACTTACCCTTAGGACTTTATATGTAACGACCTTCCAGTCCCCCCTTAAGCTATTGATCATGTTATTCTTTATCATAATAATTACATACACACCAGATCATGTTATTGAAAGTAAGCGTATTGTTAATCTTAATTTGATAGTGCATTGGAGCAACATTGTAAAGTTTTACCAAAATTGAACATAGGAATCAATAGAGGATGGGAATGAGTTTCTGTTTTTTAGAACTGTTTTAAAGCTTATGATAAACGAGGATTTAACAGCTTCAATAACTGTAAATCTTATGTTATTTTGTAGTGAATTTAAAACTTAAAATTGAATCTCATAAAATAAAGCTAGCTGATCGTTTAGATTGTCATTATCTACTTTATAAGTGATATATTAGCAACATCTACATGACTGATTATTTTATGCATATTTGCCAAAACTAAATAGATTTGGTTTTACCGATATTGGTTGTATATCTGTTCTATGCAATACTTTAGTACTTTTCAAGGATATATGGATGAATGTAATACGTGATTCTTCTGCCACAGATAGAACTGTCCCCTCTGTTGAAAGCAAAACAGAGCAATAAATAGCATTACAATTTAGACCATCAATTAAGAATTTACAGTGTATAATACATAACATTGAGAATTTATGTTAAGTGCTATGCTGGACACTGAAGACCATATACATGGACAAGCATGATTTATATACTAAACAACCCTTTGTTGTCAGTATTATATTTACAGATAAGGAAACTCAGGAAATAGAAACCTGTGGTAAAGTGGCCAGAATAAATATACCTACTGGGTAGGAATTTTAGTCCAGATCTGCTGAACTCAACATCTGTATTACATAAATGATTTTCAGTACTTTATAAGCTAGATGGCATACTGCCATTGATAAGTTGTCAGGGACACACATGGAAGTTTAATAGAGTCACAGTAGACAGAGAAGCACTACAAAATTGATCTGGGGAGGGGAAGAGAGAGTAAGCTTTGAGAGCCTATCAGTTTAAGTAGAAAACCAGTATTTGCAGAGGCTCACAGGAAAAGAACAACTTGAAATATGAATGATTGAAAGTAGCCAGACCATAGCCTGGCAGAAGGAATAAATATGGAAGTTTTAGACTGGAGAAATACTTGGCAACTTGACCCTAAACCTTTGTTGGGATACCTACCTGAACCTTTGGTGTGGGTTGTTTTGTCTTTCTATAAAAGTCCTTGCAATCGATATTTTAGGCATCTTGACCCACACATTTGTATCTGTTCAATACTGACTCTGATTTGACAGCCACCATAATACATAGTCATAGTTGTATTCCATTTAGTCTTTATTTGTAGAAACAGGTGATTGGCCATATGTTCCTGATTCCTATGACAAGGAGTCATGAAAGATGGAAGAATTACATTTTAGAGAACTTGCTTTGGCTTCTGCTCTATAAAGTGAATGAATAGGGCAAATAGAGAAGCAGAAGTAATCATTGCCCGACTTAGATTGACAGCACTGTAAGAATTTGACTATAAGCCCTTAAAGGGCTTATTCTATTCTCTGCCTGATCCATGTAGTCTGTGTGTTATCATACCACAAATAGAAATGGTCGCTGTGTTATAGTGAACTGATCAGCCTTTGTTTTTCACATTTATTTTTTGTGTGTATATGCACGTGCATAAGAAAGGAGGTCAGAAGACAACCTCAGGAGTTGGTTCTTAACTTTTACCATGTGGGTTATATATAGGGCTTGAACTCAGGTCTTCTGGCTTGGCATCAGGTGCCTTTACCTTTTTCTTTTCCTTTTTATTTTTGTTTGTTTGTTTAGATTTTGTTTTTTTGTGGCAGGATTTCTCCGTGTAATAGCCTTGACTGTCGTGGAACTCACCCTATAGACCCGGCTGGCCTTGAACTCAGAGTTCCACCTGCCTCTGCCTCCCCAGTGCTGGGATTAAAGGCTGTGCCACCACCACCTGGCTTGGTGCCTTTTTGTTCTGAGACATCTTCCCAGTGTCTTTATCAGCTTTTGCTCACCAATAATTAAATATTTGTGAATAAGAGAGAATCTGTAGAGTTTGAATATATGATTAATGATACTCAGGGTGTCCATTTTAAGAAGACTATTCAAATTTCAAATTCATTTTGACAACGAATGGCTTCTAAAATAGGTGTCTATTAA
The DNA here is from genome assembly GCF_943737965.1 of Phodopus roborovskii. Lineage (NCBI taxonomy): Eukaryota > Metazoa > Chordata > Mammalia > Rodentia > Cricetidae > Phodopus > Phodopus roborovskii. The sequence continues at coordinate 12,452,831 of NW_026126585.1, forward strand.
AAGTAAGAACAATGTCTCCAAGCCATCAAAATGTTTCATTATCATTCATTGAATCTTTTGTGAATTGTACTCTTATATTTTTAGTTACAAGCCTAGCTTTTAGCAGGTAAGCCATCTCTCCAGCCCTTGGGGCTTGTGCTCTTAAAGTTACTATATATGATTTTTGTTGTTACCATTGGTATACAGATGACTTTGTGTATTTGACAAACTTTATACTGTTTTTTTCCTTTTCAGTCTCTTTGTTCCCAAGAAAACTATATTATTGATAAAAGGTAAGGAAATTTTTAATCTGTCCTGGTTGTTACCTATCCTGGTTATTATATAATTGATGCTAATAACAATTTAAATGTCTTTTTTAAATGCCAACAGAATCCAAGATGAGGACACTAGTGGTACCCAACAGAGGCGCCAGATATTTAGGTATTGGGTTGTTTTCCAGTTGGTGATAAAACTTGTATTTTGTTTTTTGTTTTTTTTTTTTTTTTCCTTTCTCCCATTAGCTTTTCAATGTTTTATTTCTAAATTACAGAGTCAATAAAGATGCTTCAGGGAGATCAACAAACAGCCATCAGAGCAGCACTGAAACCGAGTTGAAGTGCTCAGAGCCTCGGCCCTGGAGCAGCACAGATTCAGACAGCTCCTTCCGGAACCTGAGACCTGCTGTGACCAAAGCCAGCAGCTTTAGTGGGATCTCGGTCCTGACGAGAGGTGACAGCTCTGGAAGCAGCAAAAGCATAGGCAGGCTTTCAAAAACAGGTACAAGTCTCTTCCTAGAAGTGCACAGTCAGAATGCCACTTTGCCTAAAGTGTTAGCTTCTCATCGTGTGGTCTAATTACCGAACAATGTAAAGTTACCTTCAGCTCAGCAGGAGTGATGGCTGCACTGACATCAGGATTCATTTGGTCCTGGAGATAGAATTACAAACTAAAGTGCCTTGTCTGTTGCTGTATAAACTTAATCTCTTAGTTCAGTGACTCATTTCTTGTGCAGAGGAGGTGACTGGAAATTCTTCACTTATTTATGATTGGAAATCATGGCTTCTCGCCCAGGATTGTTTAATATTAGGTGTATCTCATACTGTCAAATATTGATTGCATTTTTTCATGACTTACCCTATATAAAATGGATAAAATTGTTGAGAAATTTTTGAGGAACTTAAAAAACAAAGGAAAATAATACACCTACAACTATTACAAATAGAAATTTAAATAGTCTGCTAATTCTTTTGGCTGCTTTGTACTACAAATACATTAGTCATAGCATTTTCTCTTCATTCTCACTACAGAATTTCATGTTTTTTTTTTTTTTTTTTTTTTAGAGGACTTTTATAGACTTTTTTTTTTTTTTTTTAATCTCAAACATGAAAGTTCTCTTTATCCTGTTTGGATTAGGTTAAACATACAATAAGTATTGTACAACTACATTTGGAAGGTATATTAAGACAACAGAATTTTTTAATATAGTATATGCTTCAAATTGCTAATGTTTGTGAATTCCAATTCTTATCTTATTTAAAATATAACTCTATTGCTAAAGACAGTAAATTTTATGAATTTTTAAAAATCTGTATACTTATCTGTATATTCTGCAGTTTGGTCATAACTGAAGGAAAATAAATCTCAATTGTGAGGAAGTCATTTAGAGAGTGCAAGATTCACCTGCTTCTGCGTTTCAGGTGCTGGGTTTAAAGCTGTGCACCATCATGCCTGACCTAAGTTAAAACATTTTAATAACTTGGGGCCAGTGGCCACTGAGGTTGCTCAGCCAGTCAGTACACTTTCTATACAAACCTGACCCCTAGAAGAAGAACTGATTTTCCAGAGTTGCCCTCTGACCTCCACATGCATGTTTTATCTACGCATACACACATACAATAATAATAAGTAAAAGTAAAATATATAGAATAACTTTTGCTATTTTATCTTAAGAGACAATGGGATGTTTTTATCCTTAAATTCCAGCACTCAGGAAGTAGAGGCAGGTGGATGGATCTCTCTGAGTTCCAAGAGAATCAGGGATACCCAAAAACAAACAAACAAACAAAAACTGTCTCGTAAAAAAAGAAAAGTGATAAAGTTGAAGTGTCATTTTTATATGACTTGGAGGAAGAGCTTTCTTCAGAAGGCATTGTGTATGGTGGATACTATTCATCACTTTCATTAGCGTCTTCATCCCAGAGTCAGCTCCCTTAATAACAAATTAATCAAACTATAAGTACTATCTGAATCCGTTTGTACATTCCATTGTCTGGTTATCAGCTCTCAGTCATCATGCTTTAAATGTCGGTAACAGCTTCAATCCCTGTGAAATAAAGTGTAGGCTTGAAAGTAGTCAAAATTCAATCATGAAATTAGTTAAAGTTTGGTAAGAAATACATTTTAAGCTTGTCCTAACAATACAGACTTGAATGTTTTTCGTACTTTTTTTGTTACTAGGTGAAAGAGAAAGGTAGTTGAGTTTACATTATAGGAGGATGCTGATTATAAATCAAGATGAAATTCTGTAGTGAAACTTGGCATTTGCTTGTTTCAGTAGATAATATATTATTTCTGTTGTTTCCCACGCCATTCTTAATGTATAGATCAGAGTTTCTGTTACATGAGGTTTTGGGCATTTGCCTGTGCTAAATTCTTTTTCCTGGGGAAATTGTAATTTGTATATTGCTAAGTGTTTTTCTAAAAGGTAAAATGTATATAGCGTGTCCTTTTGAGAGTGTCAGTAGTATGCTTCATTGGCTGTCTGTGCCTTGTGCTACTGTAAACTTGGTAAATTACATGCTTTGGCTGTGACTTTTCTTACCATTTCTGTGTTGCTGCTTGCTGTGTTAAACATACTTAGGAGGGTAAAGAAAAAAGAACCACTGGGCAGTAATCGTAGTAGCCAGTGCCATTATGTTATAACTGTGTGTTATAGGATATGAATTGTATTATTAGGTTTTTAAACCTGTATTTTTATATTGAAGTTTAGTTTTTGTTTTTCTTTTTTCCTTTAATACTATGTTTTTCATTGCTCTTCCTCTAGGATCTGAGTCTTCAGGTAGCGTAGGGTCCTCTACAGGCTCTCTTTCTCATACCCAGCAGCCTCTCCCAGGTTCAGCTCTTAGCCAAGCTTCTCATGGCGCACCTGTCATCTACCCGGCAGCCAGCACTCACAGCTCTCTTTCCTTTGATGGTGGCCTCAGTGGGCAAGGTGCATCTCCTAGCCCTAGCTTCCTTTTGCTTCCCTTGGAAGCAACTGGCATACCACCTGGCAGTATTCTGATCAACCCACAGACAGGTGGGTATCCAGAGAGGTAGTTTATAAGTGTCATTGTCCTGAGCACTTCAGCATAAACGTTTAGGCTATAAAATGCTAAAAGTTTTATTCATATTGTAAGGATTTTCCCCGTGTGACATCTATGATGTACATCTATGATGTATAGACTAGATAATAGCCTGAATATAATTAAACAACAGTGTATTCCATTGAAGTGATTTGACTACCTTTGAGAGAGGTTTATGTGATATAGCATTTTTATTCTGTAGCAAATATGTACTTTATGAAGAACCAAGTAGATGAAAACCTATAATGTCTTAAGAATATAATTACTATGTAATATCTAGAAGACATTGTGTAAAAAAAAAGGTAGTTGCTGTAATTTAATATTGACAATGTAAATTCTTAGCCCTTGACATAAACTAATAATAATTAATTTTTTGAAAATTTACTTTAGACAATATCTAGTTTGATAGGGTGATGCTGTGGACCCTACTGAGCTCATTATAATTAAAATATCTTCTAATGGGCAGGACAGATGACTCAGTGTTTCAAAAGTTCTGGCTTTTCTTTCTGAAGACCCAGGTTCATTTCCCATCACCCACATACTCAAAACTTTAAATCCTTCATTGATGACCTTTATAATGGCCCTTTTAGGTAGGGGAAACCCCATTACAGTAGGGAAATTGAAATATGTAGATACAGACAAGATTGTTATATAATTTTGCTATGCATAATCTATTGCCAATAAACTGATTTCATACTTACAAATTTGAAGCTGTCAATTTACATTTTAAACCTATTTTTTTGTTTGTTTGTTTTGTGTTGTTTTTAAGTTAAACATATTTAGTGTAGGCTTTAGCCCAGATTGTTTCTCGTTCCCTTGAAAATTTTTGAATGGTTTCCTGATATCTTTGAGTCATGTACTTTGTGTTTGAACTGAAATCCACACTGGCTCTATTGACCATGGTGAGGCTAGGCAGAGGTAGGAGTGCTAGGTCTTTTGAATGTTGTTGACCCTTTTCCTATGTTTACAGTTGCTGAACCACGGTCCTGTGATAGACTACCTGGAGCAGAATGAGATTCAGAACTCAAAACTTTCAGAAAATGTTCTTTTAAAGATTGCTTTTAGTTTATGTGTTTTGCTTGGTGTATGTTTATGCACCAGCTGAGTTCAGTGGCTGCAGGGACCAGGAGAGGGCATCAGATCCCCTAGAACTAGAGTTAAAGATGGTTGTGAGTTGCCATGTTGCTGACCGGAACCAAACAAACTTGGGTCCTTAGGAAGGGCAGCCAATGCTCTTAACTGCTAAGCCATCATCTCTTTAGTCCCTCAGAACATATTTTGATTATCCAGTGAGCTCAGTAGGGTCTGAAACAATACTTGGTTCCCAAAACCAGTGATATTTGAATTCTTATACTAAGGAAAAAATAAAGATTGTCAATAGCTTCATTTTGAATCAAGCTAAGAACAACTTTTGTCTTCCAGAATTGCGAGTTGTGGCTTGTTCATGAGGGGTTTATGGATGTGTTTTATAAATCAGTAGGGACGGTTTTATTTTCAGTCCCTGTTGTACATTGACTTTTTCCTCTTTCCAGGTCAGCCCTTCCTGAACCCAGATGGAACCCCAGTTGTGTACAATCCTCCCATGACTCAACAGCCAGTTCGAACCCAAGTGCCTGGTCCTCCACAGCCACCTCTGCCACCCCCACCACCTCAGCAGCCAGCAGCCGGTCACATTTTCTCACAGGTGCACAAATCCATGATTATGTAATGCTAAGTTCACCTGCCTTTGCATGTGTAGGGATAATGACTGAGATAGCCACGTAAGTATTTCCCACAGCTTTAATATTCTGTCCCCAATGATGTCCCATTCAAAGGTAGCTTATATGTGCGCTCATGCACTTTTTTCTGTAGAAGACCATATAATCATTCCACTAGTGAATGAATCTCTTAGTATAATTTCTCATAAGAGGTATGTGATGATAAGTTTGAACTAAAGAAATTTCATCCCATTTTCTCACAAGATGGGTCACTTATATATTGGTATGCTATTATACAATGGTATGGTGCGAAGCGAGTAGCATGTAAATAGTTGAGTTGCACTGTCACAAAGTGTAAAATTAGTGAGAGCAGCAGTCTCTGCAGGTAAGGCTCACGGCTGGGCATGTCAGCTTTGTTTTTCTTTGATCCCTAAAGTAGGGCTTATACAGTTTTAGAGATCTTCTAAGACCATATAAAACCATGCATTTACTAGAGCAAATTGCATAAAGCTCTGCCAAAGACTTCCACATGACCTCTTTAACCCCCTTATGTTGAATACACTTAAGGCTACATGAAACTCCTTCCTTGTCCTGCTGTGCCTTGGCTTCATTCAACTTGCTTCCACAGAATCTTTCTTTTGCTGTTATATTTGCTTTTGTTGTCTTTACACTGCTATGTGTTTCACCAGGAGCTTTATAGGACTGACTCCCACTTTTACTTAATTTGATGGAAATAAGGTTAGTACAGCTTTAAAAATCTCAAGAATTTCTTTGTGGTTATAGTTTATTATCTCAGACTATTGTCTCCTAGGAATGATTTTGCCTGGTGATCCTCAGACTTGTGGTTAAGAGCAAGTGTAGAAATAACTTTGTCCTATGTAGTTACTAATAAGGATATCCTAGATGAAGGTATAGAGAATGGTTTGGAAACAGATGCATTAAAGAGCTGAATTTCAGGTCTTGAGGTAAATACCCCACTTTATGATTGATTTAACCTACACATTTTTTGAAAGTGTTGGCAGTTAGATTGTCACAGAAACAAAAACTCATTGACTGAATACCCAATTGCTAGGATTTGTGCAATATCAAACACAGTAAATCTGTGGATGCCAAATATAGCCCCTTTGCTACATGAATATTGCTTTGTAGCCATAGTTCAAGTAGGCAAAGGAAAAGAAAGGTGAGATTTTTTCCTTGTCAGTGTGATATCAGGGTTTTATTTTGATCAGCTACTCTTTTTTTTTTTTTTAATTCATTTTACATACCAACCACAGTTTCCCTCCTCCCCACCCCCCTACCCACCCCCACCCACTCTGCAGAAAGGGCACTGACTCCCATGCAGAGTCAACAAAGCCTTCAGCTACTCCTGTAATTTAGCGTTTCTTTGCCAGTTAGCACTGTGGGAGACACTCGTTTATACCACAGGCTCTCAGCTCAGAGTCCTTCCTTCCGTTTCCCAGCAGACGGAAGTTCTTGTTCATCTGACACTTGAGTGGGTCAGACTGACTGACTGAAGACAGATTATGTCTTACTGTTTATGTGACTCAGCACATCATGGAGCCAGCAACTGCACCTCATTAGTGTGCTACAGCTTCCTCAGCTAGTTCATTCATGACAGAGGGGTTTGTCAGGTCAATCAGCTGCTCCACGGGTCATTTTATTTTTTTCATGTTTTCTTTTTCACCTTCTTCCTTTCTATTTTTTATCTTATTTATTTATTTATTACCTCTAAGCTAATCTGAACCTTTTACACTTTTAGATTAATCTCTTGACTTTGTGGTTCAAAAAAAAAAAGAATATGTGATCATTATAAATCTTAGTTATACAAACATTTTTTCCTTGTTTATTCCCTGTAGAGCATTTTAAGATAAAAATCAGGAAGTAAGAGTGAGAAGTTTTGTTTTTATTGACATAACTCTGATAGTAAGATTTGAAATGGCTATATTTCTATTAATCTACAAAAATGTTTACATTTATGACATAGAAGTTATTATTCTCAGTATGACATCAACTTGAGCCTAGGTATGTTCTTGCTGTGTAGAGTTCTTCATTTGATACTGTTTTTCTTGTTGATTGTTCTGTATTTTTAGTGACTTTTTAAGTGTTAAAGCTATTGCCCCAAAGTATAACTTTCCATGCTGTGCAATTCTTGTAACCTTTTCCTCTGACATTAACTGTTTGCCCACCTGTTCTTCCTAGCCTGCTGGTCCTCTGCAGTGCGCCTCTCAGCCTGTTCAGTGCTCTGCAGCCCCCTACCCATCCCCGCTCCTGCCAGTCTCACCCACCCAGCAGTACTCTGTGGTACTGTATCTCTTTTCACCTCATCGTTACTATGGGCAGTGTGTAGTGGATGCTTCAGACTGTGGTCAGTGGGATTTGCTCTTTTCGCTTTTATTCCAGGCATAAGTAACAAAGGTGTTTTCTAATTCATATTAATAATGTATTCCTTTCGATAAGACAGCGATTATATCAGCTTATCATAGTGCCGGTTTAAAACATAATATTCCTGATGTTTCTGAAGGGTTGTCTCAGGATGAATGTTGTAAACTAAATATTCTTAGATGTTTTAATGATTTTTCTCATTTAAGTCAGTTTTAAATCTGTTTAGTCTTGGAACGGCAGTGTCATGGGGTTTCTGTCGCTCTGATTAAAACGTGATGACTAACAGCAGCTTGGGGAGGAAAGGGTTTATCTCATATTACAACTCCCAGGGGTCACACTGTCTCCGTACGAAGTCCAGGCAGGAGCCTGGAGGCAGAAACTGAAGCAGAGGTCATGCACGGGTGCTGCCCATTGCCTCGCTCTTCATAGATTGCTCAGCCTCGTTTCTTACCCAACCCAAGACCACCTGCCCAGTGGTGGCACCACCCTCAGTGGGCTGGGCCTTCCAACATCGATCGATGTTTAATAAAAAGTACCACAGACTTGCCTGCAGGTCAGTCTTACCAAGACATTTTCATAATTGAGACTCCCTCTTACCATATGACTAGTTTGTGTAGTGCCCTTAATCCAAAATATGCCCTGAATTGTAACTGCCACTGTCTGTATTATCTCAGGCCCATAAGGCAAAGAGTAGCTTCTGCATGAGAAGTTTGCTTCCTTTGAAGTGAACTTCCTGGCATCTTGCCTGCTTTTACTAGGGATATTCTATGTTGATACCATTGACTATCCCATGTTGAAACTATGTTTCAAACCAGGTTATAAACTGTAGCTGAAAAACCATTCCTCGCTGCTTTTTGGAAATTTCTCTGTTGAGGTTGTTTTCCTTTTGAACTGAGCAACCTTATTTACCAGATTGTCTCTGAATGATTTTCTGAAATAACTTTCAGCTTGAAGGATAGAGAAATACTATTTATGAGAGACCCTTGACAGTGGTGTGTACATACACTACCTCTTGTAAGAATATTTAACAATATTACTTTGTAATTTAGGACAATTAGACATTTTCATGTTTAGAAACCATTTTCAGATATGCTGTTAGTCTGTTGCTTCCTGAGAGTGGGCATTCCATTTTAACTCTGTATCGTCATTTGAATAACTAATAAGAGCTAATGCTTACGCTGTCAAGTTGGGAACTGTATGTCATGTGGCTCATAAATTATAAGCCCCTGCCTTGTCTGGATACCACTGGTTTTTCACCAGTGATCCAGAAACAGGACACTCTGATTTACAGTATTTTACTGTTTAACTTAAGTGACAGACTGAGAAGCACTTAGAAGTTACTAAAGAAAAAGAATGACTAGTTAGATTTTGATGGTTGGAGATACAGACAGGCATCAAACCTGAATCCTAGAAAGAGAGGCATATTTAAAAGAAACTCCTTTCAGGAAATATTGACTATATAATATAAAAGTGTCCAATTTTACTTCTAAACCCTAGTCAGCATTTAAAATTCATTAAATACATGTAGTTGTTTTTTTTTTTTTTAAACTGGGAAATGCACCCTAATGATGTCCATTAGGTATATTTTCTAAAAAAGCACGTAATGATAGCATTATAACATACCTTCCCTCCTGTATTGCAGTTCTTATTTTCTTGAACCTGTTTTCTTATATCTTACCTGATTCACATATATAAGATGTCCATACCTACACAGCTACAGCTTGCTTATAAATGTATAAAGTATAGAGCCAGGTGGATATAGCTTAATTTGGGGGAGTACTTGCCTTACATGAACAGAGTCTTGGGTTCTATCATAAGCACAGCGCAAATCGGACATTGTGCTTTACTCCTGTAATCCCAGCTCTCAAGAAGAGACAGGAGGGTCAGAAATTCAAGTCATCTTCAGCTGCATGAGTCTGAGGCTAGTCTAGGCTACATGAGATACTCAAATAAAATAATATATGTGTGTGTGTATATAAAGCACTATCCACTGGTAAGTTTGGCTCACGAATAAAAGGCTCACTGACTGCCAACTTCTTTTCAACAGGATAACCTTGGTTCTCAGTTCAGCCACATGAGTCTTGCCCGCCAGCCATCAGCTGATAGTTCCGACCCTCATGCCACCATGTTCCAGTCCACTGTCGTTCTTCAGTCTCCACAGCAGTCTGGTTACATTGTGACGACAGCACCCCCACATCCGCCTCCACCACCTCCTCCTCCCCCTCCTCCTTCCCTGCCACCTGGGCAGTCAGTCCCCACTGCCAGTTTCTCTGCCTCTGGGCATCCTGTCAGCCAGCCTGGGCTCCAGCAGCAGGGGTATCTTCCTCAGCCCTCACCACAGGTGTGTTGCTTTTTCATGCTCTCTCTCTCTCTCTCTCTCTCTCTCTCTCTCTCTCTCTCTCTCTCACACACACACACACACACACACAGACACACACACACACACACAGACACACACACACACACACACACTGAAGCCTGTAACATGGGAACAGTTTGTGAGATAGTATAAGCAAAGCCCATAGTTACATCTGTATCTTGTCAAGCATCTGGGGAGCAGCCACATGACAGGTAGCTACAATTCAATTAGGTAGCTTACAGTATGTGTCCTTTGAATTTCCCTCTGTCTTTTAGGAAGTGTGTTTTGTTTTGGTTTTAGGAAAACACAGTGTATGTGTTAGTTAGGGTTCCTGGTGTGGTGATAACACATCATGACCAAAAGTAAATCGGGGAGGGAAGGGTTTATTCCATTTGGCCTACACTTCCACATCATAATCCATCAGAGGAGGAATTCAAAACAAGGCAAGAGCCTGGAGGCACGAGCTGATGCAGAGGTCATGGAGGGGTCCATTACCTGCTTTTCACCATGACCTGCTCAGCCTGCTTTCTTACAGAAGCCGGGACTCCTTGCCCAGCCTCCCTACAGCCTTTTCATTGAGTTATTTTAGCCATGCTTTTGGTTTTGTAGATTGCTTAGATTGTGTATGTACAAGATTGTTTCCAATGCCTTTTATTTTTGTGCCACACTGCAACTGAGCTAGGTCAGATTAATTTAAAAGAAATTTGCACTGGGTATCACATGGATCTCTGGGAATTCAAAGCCAGCCTAATCTGCAAAGAGTTCCAAACAAACCATGGCTACATTGTGAAGCCCTGCCTTAAAAATATAAAGAGAAAGAAGTGTGTGATGTATAAGCATACTATCTAGGAGGTGTCTTGGTCCTCTGGTTCTTACAGTCTTTCCGCTCACACAATCTTCAGTCATTTTCTTTAACCTAAGATGTAGGGGGTAAAACATTTCACTTGGGGATGGACATCCCACAGACACTCTGCGTTTTAAACAGTTGTGGATCTGTCTCTGGTGCAAAAAGAGTCTTCTTTGATGAGGGCTTAAGTGCTACATTTATCTGTGGGTACAAGGGTAAATAGAGTACAGTTTAGGAAAATGGCAGACATGGGCTCTTCCTGGGATCTGTAACCTCTCTAGACACAGGTAGACAGCTAGGTTTACTGTACCAAGCATGAACTCCTCCTACTGAGTGATCATTAAGTCTAGTTAGATAGCTGCTGGTACTCCAAGATAAGAGTGCTGCTACTGCATCATCGGGGACGTTTGTCAGGCTGTCGCTGTGATTTGTATAGTTAATAGATTGCTTTTCTCCATTGACAGCTTATATAGCACATTTTGATAGTATGAGAATTTGTCCTAGCAGTTGCAACTCAGCTCCTCCAAGTCCTATGTCTAAAGTGTGTGGTTTCCTCAGCAGTAAGGTCTTATTGTCAAGGTCTGGTAGGCAACAAAGAACAAAGCAGTTTTCAGTAGCTTTTCAGCAAAGCAAAAACTATTTATGTTTATAAAAAGAGAAATGTAAAACAAATACAGCAATAAAATCTAAATGTGATTGATGGACACAGAGGTAAATTCCCTTTGTTCTGTTTTGTTTGGTTTTGTAGGGATGTTTTGTTTTCTTTTTCATTTTTGTTTGGTTGGTTTGGTTTGGATTTTTTGAGACAGGGTCTCTACATAGCCCTGGCTGTCCTGGAACTCATTCTGTAGACCAGGGTGGCCTCAAACTCACAAAGATCAGCCTGCCTCTGCCTCCTGTGTGCTGGGATTAAAAGTGTTTGCCCCCACTGCCCAGGGGAGGGTATCCTTGAATGATATGTTGGATCTGGACTTTTAGTTTGAAATTTAGTTCAATATAGTTTACATGTCAATTTTCAGTTGGTTTGAAAAGGGTTGGTACTGTATTTACTGCTCATTGCATTCTGATGTGCCTCATGGAAAAATTACTTTTCAAGTAAAACTAATTTTTGTCCTCAATGCTTATGATTGCAGATGCCAGCCTGTTACTGTGCTCCAGGCCACTATCACTCCAGCCAGCCTCAGTACCGCCCTGTCCCTTCTGTCCATTATAGTTCACATCTAAACCAACCACTGCCACAGCCTGCACAGCAGACAGGTGAGTCAAGTTCTGATGCCAGGATCTTCAGCTATTCAGCTGTGGACGTTACCGTTTCCAGATTTACTTCAGTCTTACATTCAGATATTATCATGCTCAGTCTTTGAAGATCTCAGATACATGTGTGTGAGTGTGTAAGCCAGTCATATTTAAAGGAGTGGAAAAAATCTACACAGATTTGTATGATAAAGGGGTGAGAGCATAATAGGAAGGTTCTGCATAGCCAGATGTCTAGTGAGTATGTTGAATCCTCATGCCATGGTAGTAGAAGCCCTCTTTGTAGCCTATTAATTCCCTAAATAGAAATGGCAGAAAGTCATGCATAGTGGCCTCCATACACTAACCAGAATCAAAGAACAAAGCCTGCTAAATTTGATGCATTTGAACTTTAGTTAGGTAAAGGATGACACTTGAGTGTCAACGATGCCTGTCTGGTGAACTGTATTCTTATACATATTTCTTTCTCCTTTTCAGTTTGATATTGAATTGAACCCCAATCTCACTTTTTAAATACTGTCTTAAAAGGGCTGTTTAATAACTTAGCAGAAAGATTGCTTTGCAAACTTGAGCACCTAAGTTGGGTCCCCATCACCCACATAACAATGGGCACAGTAATACAGCACTGGCAAGGTCGAGTCAGGTGGATTCCTGGGACTTGATACCCAGCCAGCCTGAACTAATTGGTGTATTCAGAGATAGTGGGAGACCAGTTTCAAGAAAACAAGATGGACAACTCTTGGAACCATACCCAAAGACAAACTCTGGTTTGTACACAGGTGCCCTCACACCTTCAATTCTCAGACATGCAGAAAGCTGTCCTGCTGATTCTAATGAACTCCCTTCTGTTTCCATCCTGGTTGTGTCTTGTTACAAGTGTTTAACAAAAATTGGAGAGTTGAAGTTACAGTTTATTATCAGCTTTCATAGAGCATTTTGAGCTATCTGTCATTGTTGGAGGTTCAGATTCTGTGCAGAGTCATTTCACCTCTACCTGCACAGAGAAGCCTGCTGCTTCAGTACTGCCTGCTAACTGTTGAGAGCTACTTCTGTGCTGCCCCTTCCAGGAAAAGTACTGTTCTTGCTTCTTGTCCTCGTGCAGTCCCCGTCTTTTATTATCAGATAAGAGTCATAATTAGTACAACTCTACAGCCAAACTCTCCTGTTCTTAACCTGTTACACCGGGAAGTTTTGTGTTCCTAATATGCAGGCTTTTCTCTTTTTGTATGGACTAGCCCCTGTATTCTGTGTGCCACAGATTTTTTCTGACTGTTTTAACTAAGTTATCATTTGATCTGTTTCAAATGTAACTCCTTTTAACGTCAGATTTTCCTGAAACCTAGTAATACAACCCATGTCAAAAAATATAAACAGCATATAATCTAAGTTCAAAAGACATCAAAAGTTGTTCCTTGCTGTTGAGATGGCTCAGCAGGTAAAGGTGCTTACTGCACAGCCTGACGGTCTGAATTTGATGCCCATAACTAACCCAAAGGCAGAGGGGGAGAGAGCCAACTCCACAAAGTCGTCTCTGACTTCTACATCTGTGTCGTGATGTGTCACCTCTTTCTCTTTTCACACATACACACATCTTACAATAATAAATTACAAGTTTTAAAAATTATTCATCCTGAAGCCAAGTGTGGTGGTATACACCCTTAATCCTAGTACTCAGGAGACTGAGGCAGATGGATATTTTGAGTCTACAGAGCAAGTTCCAGGCCAGCCAGGGCTATTACACAGAGAAGCCCTGTCTCAAAAAACAAACAACAACAACAACAAAAAATTGTTTATCCTTAGGAACATTGATCATAATAATTATCATTTAATGTCATATACACAATTGTTTTATAATATGGGACCAATGACATATGCCTATAATCTCAGCACTCTGCAGACTAAGATTAGAAGGCTCACACTTGGGCTACATAGCAGCACCCTGTCTCAAAATGACAACAAAAAATAACAGTAAAGAAAGCATTTTTCTGTGCTTTCTGGGCCTGAAAATGATTGACTTATATTATTATTTATGTCTGATTTTTTTTTAAACCTTCCAAAATTATTTGTTTTTAATTAGGTTTTTTTTCATCCTATGGTTCTGGAAATGGAACTTGGGGCTTTGTCCATAGTAGGCAGGCATTTGCTGCCTACTGACATCCTTACCTGTGATGACTCAATAATTTTATAATACGTAAATTGAGTTTTAGAGAGATGGGTTAGAGATCAAGAACATTTGCTCCTCTTGCAATTCCCAACACCCACATGAAGGCTCAAAATCATCTATAACTCCAGTTTCAGGGAATCTGGGAATCTACTGCTCTCTTCTGGCCTCCGTAGGCACCAATCATGTATGTGGGGCCTACACATACATGCTGGCTTTGAAAACATTTAGACACATGAAAAGATAAAATAATCTACAAATCGTTTAATAGAAAAAAGTAGAGTGTGCCTCATGTCACTCACTGAAATACCTTTTATGGGACTTTCTGTGTTAATAAGGCAGCAAAGATTGCTGGGTGTTTATGCAAGTTTTTATTTTTGTTTTATGTTTATGGTAAAAATGTATTTCTTCCCATGATCAAACTATCTACAAAATAAGACCTTATGTCACATGTTGGGACTGAAATGCTAGTTCAGTTACATCTCTGCCCACAGACATTCCCACTTCATGGAAAATAATTAAAAATGCAAAATTGGCATAATATCTTTGTGATAGGAAGTTGTTGATCATTTGTGATACTTTAATTGTGGTTTTTCTGCTGTCGGTTAAGATGGAAGAGAACAGAACAGTAAACCAGACTGCATTTACACAGCCAAGCTGCAGAACAGGACGGCTTGTCCTTCAATAGCTTTGACATTGTCTGACACCTAGGTATCAGCATAATAAATCATTGTGATGAACTCATGGAGCTCCATCTGCTTCTGCCTCCAGAGTCCAAAGTTGTAATCATAAAACTATAGTTTGCTAACTTTTTTTATACCCTGCTTTTATATCTGAATCCTAATATAAGAACAAAGAACTAAAATATTAGACAATTTCTGTTTCTGTTCTGTTTACTGATTTCTGCCTCAATTTTCACATGTAAACATAGTTTCTGTCTTTTCTTTTAATACATTTTCTTATTTCCTTATTTTGTTTCCATCACGATTAAAATGTAAACTTTATCCACCACTTTTTTTTTTTTTTTTTTTGGTTCTTGTCAACCATGCTTCTGTATGCTAAAAGAACTCACAAAGGTTATTATCTTTAAATTCATAAAACAGTTGGACTTACCAGTCAGCCAAATAATGAAAAATTGAACGAATTTTCTTTGGCATGGCACCAGTAATACTGAAATGCTTACATATGAATTTAAAGAACATTTCCCCCAAATTAAACTCAGCCAAGTAAAGCTGGGCGGTGGTGATACACACCTTTAATCCCAGCACTTGGGAGGCAGAAGCAGGCCGATTTCTGAGTTGGAAGCCAGCTTGATCTACAGAAGAAGTTCCAGGGAGCCAGCGCTGTTAGCATAGAGAAACCCTGTGGGAAGAGGGAGGGGGTTCTGAGACCACACAGACTATGGACAATGGAAATAACAGATCTTCTGTTATTACCTTCTTTGTGGAATAAACATTGTGAAAATCTTTTTAGATAAAATGCTTTAGTGTTCTAACCATATCTGTGTCAATTTATTGATCTCCATGAGAATAAAATTCCATCTACTGTGGGGCCCCAACCAGACCAATATTAGAATCAAGGGAGTGAACTTTTCTTCTGTTGTGAGTATGAAATTGCTGACTGGTCATTCAAAATAGGATTGAGTCGGCACATATCAGCACAGACACTGTGGAAGTCCTGAATGCCCAAGCTTTCCAGACAATACAGTGTATTATGAAAGACCAGCAGACTGTTAATCAAAACCCTAATGGTCCATGGTCCTTTTCTCTTAATTTTTTTAACAGACTTCATGTTTGTTTGTTTATTTTACATTTTATAGGTGTTTTGCCTTATGGATGTCCTTGAATTACATTCATGCAGTATCTAGGGAGGCCAGTAGAAGGTGTTGAGTCCCCAGGACTGTAGTTACATACAGTTGTGAGCCATCAGTGGATGCTGGGAATTGAACCTAGGCCCTCAGTAAGAGCCGCAAATGCTCTTAACTAAGCCATCTCTCCAGTACCACGGTCATTTTTAACTAGTGCTAGTTGTGTTAGTTATAAAGCCTGGGGCTTTCAGTTTGCTCACTTACAAAATTAAGGTGTGTTATTGTATTGTCTAGCCTCTGTGAACTTAAAAATTGGAAGATTCTGTTTCTCTTGAGCCATATCAGGTTTAGAAAGGTAAACATCATCTGAGAGATGGTGGCATACACTTTTAATACCAGCATGGCTGTCAGGGAGGAAGAGGCAGCCAAATATGAGTTCCAGGTCAGCCTGATCTACAGAGCTAGTTCAAGGACAGCCGGGGCTACACAGAAAACCCCGTCTTCAAAAATAAAAACAAAACAATAACAACAAAGGCAAATATTAGAACTGAATTAAAATAGTTTGGTGTCTTGCTGTTAATAACTGCTGTCATGCAAGCAGCTGTTTCAAAAGATCTGTAATTTGCCAGTTGCAATACTACACAAATTTATTATTTTAACCCTTTGCTTAAAAGGTAGCTTGGATACTGTACAGTATAATGCACATTTAAAGAAATGGACCCACAGGGGGTGCCTTTAAAAAAGAGTTCGGGTCCTGGCTATATGATACATAGCTGCTTTCATTCTTAGGACTCTTGAGAAGTCTGCAGCTTCAGCATGTGTGGTTAATATTTTACAATAATTGGCCTTGTCCTGAGCTGTTGGATTCGGGGCCGTAGCACTGTCTGAGAGGCGTACATTTCTCACAGTGAACCGGTCTCTTTTTCAGCTGCTTCCTGGCTTCCTTTTACTCAGGTTTTAACTGCTCTTTTTCTTTTTCTTTCCCTTTCTTTTTTTTCCTTTTCCTTTCTTTCTACCTTTCTTTTTTGTGCTGTCTTAAGGTACTAATATTTATTTATATTTTCCTTTATCTGTAGTTGCCTTTTAATCTTACATCATATTCAGAAATAAGGGTTTGGTTTTTAAATGGCAGCCTTGGCTTCATATAATTTACTTTTTAAAAATAAAATAAAGAAAAACTCAAAAAAGCTATGGTTTCTATTTCTTTTCCAAAGCATATTTGGATGGCAGCTTCAGTTTGGTTTGCAGCTTATCTAAAGTGTAGTAATGTCTTAAGCATTTCAAACTTACTAGTAGATGTCAAGTGTGACTCTTCCACCCTTGTTATACTGCTTTTTAGGGGCATAGTATTCATTAAAACAGATCAAATGGACCAAAGACATCCACATGCATTTTAAGTTGCTCGGGCCCTTAGTAAGATATATAATTCAATTTTTTTTTTTCAGTATTGTTACTATTGTATGCCTGTTAAAGGCAAAAAATGATCATCTGAAACTGAATCTGATTTTAGTTTTATAGCCAGCTGATAAATCTCAATATCATTGAATTTTATCTTCAGTTCTAATTTTTCAAGTAACTCAATACCATACATTAAGTTTTCTTACCAGCAGACTGTGATAGCATAGCGGTGAGCCAAACTATATAAGGAACACTTAGAATGAACAGGATTTCCAGGGTGAAGAGTATAAGCAACATTGTAGGCCATAGATTTGAAAGGCCCTGAGGACCGAGGGGAGCTGGGAATAAAACGTGGTAGGGTGCTTGCCTAACAAGCATGATGCCCAGGGTTCTACCTACAGCACCTCAAACCCAGCATTTCTATGTAGTATCTCAATCTCATTACTTAGGAGGTAGAGGCTAGAAGATAATGGTCGTTCTTTTCTACATAAAGAGTTTGAAGCCAGCATGGGCTAACAAAACTGTGTCTCAAATCATAGTAAGGAAACCAAATAACTGAAAGTAACTAGACTGTGTAAAGATTGTTTTTAATTAAAAAAAAAAAAAAAAACAGTAACTAGAATGTGAAAAGGTAGGAAGAATCTATACTGTTGGGTGAATAGAAGCAAATCATACTGTCAGGAGATTCAGTTAGTCACATGGAGGGACCATAAGAACAGATAGGATCATTTCTCTGTTGACAATATAATAGGAACTTCGTGTTACTAGGTGGTGGCCCTGATTTTACTTGGTGTTTTATTGATTCTGTGAACATTTCGTAGTTTTGCATGAGCTACATAGAATCAGGAATTGTATAAGTTACAATTCCACCATCTATTTTCCTTTCCCCTCTCCATTAAATCTGCTGCCACCGAAACATGGAGCATGTGTATTTGGTAAGTACTTACAGGTTTCCTTGAGTTATTTAAGGATAGTTATTTAAATAACGAAGAGCTCTAGCATCTGTGTGGCTGATTTTATTCAGCTTAAGTTTTGCTGACCTTTCTGTTGCGTTAAGGCATGGCAGTAGAGAGATTGGCAGAGGAAAAACACTAATGAGACGGTGTTGGCAACTATGCCTTTCCTCAAGTACAAGTGAGAGCTGGCTTTCATTGAACTTTCCTATATACTCAATAGTACCAGACAAGAGACATACCTGGTTTATAATTCATGACTCTTCTATATCAACATCTAGTTCAAATAAATTTACACTCAGCAATGCGAACGACTTTTTAAAAGCTTAACTTCGTTCACAGTGATTCTTTTGTTTAAGTCTAATCTTGAAAAATGTTAATGTGTAAAAATACACTTAGATTCCTGGTGATAGTCATGATCTAATTATGGCTTATCTGTTTTGAAGGATGCTTTCCATTAACACAAATTCATGTTCAGGTCACCTATGATAAAGTAAATCTAGTTTGTTAGTGTAGATAGCACTTTTCTGCTGAGCACTGTGTTTCCTTCTTACTTTATCTGTTGAAATGGAGTATTCTTTCTAGAGTTGTGCTTGAGCCATCAGTTCATATTGCCCTTGTTCTCTCGGCTTGCAAAGTTGTTGGTGCTTTCTTCAGAAAGTCATGACAGACGTGGGGTAGTACTGTAGCATATGGTCCTTTAACAAAGAATAGTATTGGTTAAAAACACCCACATTGATATCCATACATTAGTTAATTCTATTTGGAATCACTCACTATTGGTGTTTCTTTCCCATCAGATTGACAAATTCCAATAAACGATAACTTGCTTTTCTCTTAAGTTTCTGGTTAATTCTAAATAAGTTACAGAGTTTTTTTTTTTTTTTTTTAACTTTAAATCTCTCATATACTGAAACTCCTTTTGATAAAGAATAATTCATGTTGTACTGGTGGGGGGGTCTGGAATATTTTGTCAGGTTACTAGAAATTATTGAAACTAACTATCCTTTCCTCTAGTCTGAGATTAGATAAGGAACTTGAACCACAGAGCCACTTGTCTTAGGTAACACTCTAATAACACAGGCTTAATGCTATAACACTGCTTTGTTTAAACAAAAGTTCAAAGAAAAGTTCAATCAATTTGAACACTTTTTTAAGAGTATGAATTTTATTCAACATATGCACATAAAGTGAGTCATGTATGTCATTAATGGCCTACTATTATAGGGTACTAAGTGATTAATGACTTTTGGTCTCTATAAATAACAGATTCTTGAAATATAGTATACCCCCCCCCTTATATTTTTAGTGTTTTCCATATTTCTAACTGTATGGTTACAGTAAACTTTGGCCAACAGGTCCCACAGTTATCTTGCATTGTGGAAAGTCCAATAATCTCTTAATATCCTGCTCTTTAGAAAAGTATAATACAAAATTGCATGCTTACTTGTTAGGTATTCCCTGCATTTTAAAATTATTTGAAGGATCAAACATTTCATTGTGATTTCAAAGATAAAAACAAGTCAAATATCTGTCCTAAAACCATTAAAATTCCCCTCATGGTTATTAGTTTTATGGAGGATAATATGTTAAATGATAGTTTTAGTTGTTGTAGTCTTAGAAAGGTTCCACTATAAAGATTCCGGATGTCTCCTACCAGTATGTTTTCCTCCCTTGATGCTACAGTGAATGGAAAGCAACCATGTTGATGGTGGGAAAAGTCATTGCTTCAGACAACAGCAGGACATGAAACAAACTGACTTTCTGCACATGAGGTGTCCTAACTGATGCAGGGTTGGCCCCACTCAGTAAGTCGGACATTGTGGAGAAGACAGCCAGCATCTGTAACAATATCCTGTAGACGCATCCAGAATATGGCAACAAAGTTTTTTCAAGCCAAAGTAGCCTCAAGCAAAACTAAAAAGCTGGATCCTCAAGAGGATGACTGTAGATTGAAGGGGAAGCACTCAGGGTTAGAGACACAGAGTTTTGGGGGACAACCCGGGATATATTATCCTTTGGGCTTGGTCTCCCTTTTCAAATTGTTTTCTACTGAGAAATTCACAAACCATGCCAAGATAGTGGGGACACACTCAGGACAGTATGGGCTGCTCGAATAAACTTTACTCTGGGTGGCTTTTTAACTCACAAGTCTGTAAGTGCTTTCTGAAGTAACTGCTTACTCTGATTTCTGTTTTTGATAATAGGTTTGTTCTCACAAAATACTCTGTAATTCAAGTGAACAATTAGTTGGCTGGCTGGGTCACTTCATTTATAATAATTTGGTTTTCTTGCCAGCCATGGTGGCACATGCCTTTAAAACCAGCACTTAGGAGGAGACAAAGACAGACAGAGGCCAAGTAGGTCTACGTAATTGATGGGAGATGTCATTCTGTATATATGTTTCTCATACTGGTTAATGAATAAAGCACTGTTGGCCAATTGGAAAGCTAGATAGGTGGGACTAGGAGACGAGGAAAGAGGAAGTAGGAAGGAGGAGTCAGCATGTAGACACCGGGGAGAGCACCACGCCAGCTCCTCTCCAGTAAGATGAGACCATGTGGAAATACTTAGATTAATAGAAATGGGTTAATAATTAAGACAGAAAGCAGATAAGACACTAGTAACAGGCCAACAGAATTATATCAAATACAGAGTCTTTATGTGTTATTTGGGGCTGGCACCACGGTGGGTCCATATTGGTGACGGAAAAACCTTACTTATAACACATAATGAGTTCCATACAGGCCAGGTAGGGCTACATAGTCTCTATCACAAAAGAAAAATGATAATAATAGTTAACAAACAATAAACAAACAAAAATGAACTCTAGATTTTTCTACAAGTAAACTTGCCTAGAAACTTAGCTGTGTTAAACTAGAATAGATTGATGTCTCCTCTAACCAAAATTCTCAAAAAAATAAAAACTCTGAGATGCTAATTATTTGAGTATCTCTGTAGTCCTCATCCCACTTCTGCATTGTCCTTGGGGAAGGTAAATCTTACATGCAGATCCAGCTATGCACTGACCGGCTTGTGACCGTGGACTAAGGTATGAGACTTTCTGTGCCTCGTCTCTTCACCAGAACATGAGGATAATTGTGCCCCTTTGAAATAGTTGTATCTATGAGTGTGGAATGAGTTACTTCATGGCACAGAGCAGTGCTGGCCTGAAATAAATTTGCGAGTGTCAGCTATCAATGCTACCCTTGGATACCTTTGAAGCACTGATACTTATCTGATGTTCTAAATGAAAAGGCATAGGAGTTTTGAACTAAATTTAATGCTAAAGGCAAGAATAGCATAGTTTGTCCCAAAATAGCCTGTTTAGCTTTTTACTACATGCTCTCATCCTTAAAATGTGTTAGAGATCAACTGAGTTATTTTCTTTTCCTTTAATGGTTGTACTTGAGGTCTAAGTGTTTGTTTTATGTTGTGTTGTGTTGTTTTGTTTTGTTTTGTTTTGAGACCAGGTCTCACTGTATCATCCTGGCTGGCTAGAACTCACTCTTTAGATAAATAAGGCTGGTCTCAGACTCAGCCCTTGAGTGCTGGGATCAAAGACATGTACCACTACATCTGGCCTAATCATTCATGTCTTAAGAAATGTAGGGACTGGAAAGATGACTGGGTGATTAAGAGCACCTGCAGAGGGCCTGGGTTCGGTTCCAGCACCCACATGGAAGGTCACTGCCAACTGTAGGCTCAGTTCCCAGGGACCTGATGCCCCTTCCGGCCTCCTTGGGCACTGCATGCATATAGTGCACAGACATACGCTCAAGCAAAACATCTGCACACATAAATAAATCCCAGGGAAACTGTCATTTTAAAATACATCTGATGTTTTAGTTTTAAAAAGACATTTTATTTAAACACTTCTTTCCTACTTTGTGAAACCTCTCTTAACCTGATTTAGAAGCATTAAAGAAAAGGCAAGGTCAACCACACATAGAGCAGTAAGTGGTGATTATAAAGGAGTATTTGGATTTATTTTCCTTAATTTTCCATGAGTATCTTTTATCATCACATGATTATTGCATTCTTTTCAGAATTGTTAGTTCTTTCAAATTTTGCATATTAGATACAAATTGAAACAGCTTCATAATCTTTGTAATCGATTCAATATTTTATGGTTAATTAAATGAAATTTGTCTCAGCTGCTGAAAAGTTTTCTAAAAGAGGTTTAATGCACTAATCAGCCACAAATTTGAGACTAATGGGATTTGTATTTATGGAATTCCCAGTTTAGTGAAAGTGACTAAACATAGTCAGCTTCATAAACTGACATTAAAACTTAAACTGTTGCCGTCAGAAAGCATTTTCAAAAATGGGTTGTGAGAAACTAGCCTTTCAGCATAGTAAGTCAGTGGTTTTGTATAGGAGAATGTGTTTTTTCCCATTGTTTTACGTATACATATTGATTGTCTACATTTTAGCTGAGTGATAGTTAATATTAATTGCTTTATTCTGAACTGGCAATTAAGTAGGCGTTAAAATGTCTTTCTTTACTCTTAAATAGTATGTCGGTGTTTTTTTGTTTTGTTTTTGTTTTGTTTTGTTTTGTTTTGTTTGTTTTTCGTGACAGGTTTCTCTGTTAGCTTTGGAGCCTGTTCTGGAACTTGCTCTGTAAATCAGGCTGGCCTTTAACTTACAGAGATCTGACCGAGTGCTGGCATTAAAGGTGTGTGCCACCGCCCAGTGATTTCCTTTTTTTCTTTTTTCTTTTTTTTTTTTTTAAATAAAAGTATACACAAAGGAAAGGAATAGTTAGAAAGAAAAGTTTATGTTACCAGTAGTTTTAGGGGACATTCTATATGCAGTGGACAGAATAATTGGCACAAGAAAACATCTTACGGGAGAGGCATTTTCTTTTAAAGTACCTGTCATCCTTATTTTTAATAAATCCACTGTTGGTCAATTGTTTATGCTGCGTGTGAATGAAAAAAATGTGGACTCATGACTCAGTGGGGTAAATGGGTTAATTAATTTCAATCCAAAGGTAGTGTGTCTACTGCACAGCCATGCTATCTTACTCACACTGGATCTTCTCTGGTCTCGGAAAGAGAAAAGTGTGACATTCAAACTTGACTCTCAGCTTGATTGGATAAAACACCTAGGAAATTTGTAAAGTGTTCCCACCTTCTTCTTTCTCCTCTACCTCTGTGTGCACCTGTGAGTATCTTTCCAGATACAGTTACGCAGAGAAGACCTAGCCTGTATGTGAGTACACCATCCCAAAGGCTGGGTGGGGGTTTATAAAGGAAGGGGGAATGAGGGAGCAGAAAGCCTGCTAACACAGGCATTCTCTCTCTGCTCCTTGGACACCAATGTGGGCTGCTCTGCTCTGTCCTTCCCTCCATGATGGATTGAAACCTCTGAAACCGTGAGCCAAATAAACCCTCCCTCCCTCAAGACAAAAGTGTAACTCAGAAAATGGGTACCACTCTACTCATCCAATGTTTCTTCATTGGGATTCTCCTCTTCCTTTATTGTGGGCCCCTTAGTCCACACTCTGTATCTAACAATTACAGACCACGTTCTGTCCATCGAATGTAGTAATTTCCCCCGTTATCCCAGCCCTTTAGTTTTTGTTGGAATATTCTTTTTCTTTAAGTCAAATCACAGACTTTAATACCTCCCTACCTGTAAGAATTCATCTCCATTTTTTCACAGGACTGTTCATTCTCCAATTCTGTGGTTTTATAGTCTCAGAATTGTCATTTCTTAAAGGCGATCTCATTCTCATTGTTCATGTCACCCTACTGGCAAGTATAATACAAGTTCTGCTGTGTAAATGATGACTGCTGGGTCGGGGTTTTAGATTTCCTGTTACCATTATCTCCAAATGTTAGTGGTGTTCGTCTTATGTGTCTGTATATGGCGATTAGTAAAAATGGGAATAGGAATATAGTGATGCAGATTCTGTAATGTACTATCCAAGTGATCCGACATTAAACCCTATTATGTGGTCTCTGTAGTTCTTCACTTGAATATTCTATGTCAGTGTACTTTCACAAGAAAGTTTTAGGAAAGATGCCACTAAGACGGGGGGGGGGGGGGGGGCTCTAAAACCTGACAAGTATTTTTTTTAAGAGTATTTGTTTTGTTTAAAAAACCACATTTGCAGTGTAGATTGGCTTTCTCCCACCCACACCCCTGTTTTTCCCCTTAAATAGACAACCTTGATCTTTTTTAATAAACTGTAAGGATAACATTGACAATAGGCATTGAGTTCATTAGTTCATACATTACTTAGAATGTGAGAGGCCACGTGTCTGATTCTCCAGCACTACTCAAAAAACTAAAGTTAGTATGCGTAGCACTTGCTGTTCATTGGAGTTGTATGACTATTTAGCTTAAAATACTTACATATTAAAATTCGGTTATACTATAGTGAATTCTGCCAGGGTGTGTATGTGTGAGTGTGTGTCTGTGTGTGTTTTGAAAAGTGGCATTTCAGACATAATGTCTCATGGTCGTTTCCTGTTTTTTGTTCCTGTCTTAATTTTTTTAAAGACAAAACTGTGTCAGTGTATTTGTGTTTATGGTACTTATAATTTATAACTTTGCGTATGAATTTGAAGAGTTTATCGTTGGATGACCTGAAGATAGGATTGAATGTTGTTAGGCCAGAATTTTCTTTCACTCTGTTTCTTCTGTCCATGTCCAAACTTACACAAAATAGGAAACGCCCAGGAGAGATGATAGCAGACCACATATTATCAGTCTCATTTTTACAGAGACGATTCTAGAACATGCATTTTTATGCAGAGTTAGAATGCCATGGAGTCAACTGCATTGATGATTGATGCCCCTGTTTACAGTCAATGCCTGAGGGTTTGGTATAGTTGCTCTCACGTTAGAGTTAAATGAAGATGAAAATTGAAATGTATTTAACAAAGTATATGGTACAGTCAGGGACACAGTCTCACCAGCCTTTATTTACCTGCTGTTTACGCTGCCAGCACACTGGTGGGCTCTATGGTTTCTGTTTTCAGTGCCTTGATGCTAAAGACTTGTTTTTAACCAGGGTTTTTGTTTGTTTTCAATGAAAATATTATTTTTGGTAATGTTTGGAAACCTTGCACTAATTGGTGGTCACAAAAGTATGTTCTTAAAGCCCGGCCGTGGTGGCTTTAATCCCAGCACTTGGAGGCAGACACAGGCAGATCTCTGTGAGTGCCAGGACGGCCAAGGCTGTTTCACAGAGAAACCCTATTTTGGAAGGGGGGAGGGGGTAAGGAATGTTCTTAGACTCAGAAAACAAAATACAATTGATATTTAAGCCTTATTATAGATTCTTATATGTAACAATTTTACTTCATAAAAATAAACATGTTCTTCTTAAAGTTAGCGGTCAAGTTTAACCTTCTTAATAATACAGTTCTCTGTCAGATGAAATTAGTAATGCAGTGAGAAAAGCATCCTTTAACAAGGACTGAATAGCACCTTTCGCTTTATGTTTCTGACATTCATGTCTTGTTGTTTTTATTTGTTGTTATTGTTCTTCCTTTTTTATAAAACTTGAAACCATTCTAAAAACCTGTCCCTTACACATACCTAGTCTTTTGGTTCCCCAGCAGGGCCACTGATGATAGATGCATAGGTACACATCCATTCCGTCTTTACTATTCTCCTCTTAGGACATGAAATTCTTAGCATTTTTAAAAAAGGAATAGTACATATTTACCTCTCACAAATTATTCAGGTCATCCTAATTCCCAGAGACTAGTTCTCATTAAACTAAATAGTGCTTGTTTTTTGTTAGCCAAGGCCGTGACCCTGTAAATTTCCTTAACCATAGAAGAAATCTTTATACGTATTTTGCTTGTGTAGATTTGGGCCAGGGCCAAACTTTATTTCATAGTAAACCTTGTAATCTTACAGTAGTCTTGGAGATTTACTGAATGAAAATCTGACAGAGCTTCCTTAAAATACAGAAACACACTCTTACTTAAAATAAATTTAAAACAACGTTTAACTCATTTTGCCATTACAGGTTATCAAGTTGTGCCCAACCAGCAGCAAAACTACCAAGGAATAGTTGGAGTTCAGTCACCCCAGAGTCAGAGCCTCGTGGGAGGCCAGCCAAACAACACTGGAACCCATATCCAAGGAGTGGTCATCCCCTACCCTTCAGTGCCATCATATCAGGTATGTTTCCTCCCACCCACCTGCTTTAGGGATAGATGAGTTCAGATCAGCTGAATCTATGTCTGTGGCACGGCCATTCTCCTATACTGCTAACCCTTGAAAGGCTGAGGCGGAACTTTGTAGGTTTAAAGCCAATCTGGGCTTGCTTAGAAAGCTCCATAGCAGCCTGGCTATCCAGAAGGGCCTTACTTTGAAACAAACATAAAATAAAACATGATTTCAGCATATTATTTCTGTCCTTTTGTGTCTCTATTTATTTATTTTCCTTTGATTGTTTTTAACTTTTAGTTTTGGTTTGAATTTTTGAGACCAGGTCATGTATTAGTGTAGCTTAGGTCAGCTTGGGGTTTACTATGCAGCTTCAGCAGTGTTCAAGCTCATGGTTCTCCACAATCACGTGTTGAAAACAGAACATTATCATCCTATAAGAGTTTTGTTAGTCATGTCAACTTCATTTACCCCCACTTTGTTATGTGATTCATTTGTTTTGTTAATATTTAAATTTTTTTGAACCACATTGATAATGGCTTGTAAGTTTTGCCTGGTAATGTATTTTCAACTATACAGCTATGTAAGCAAGTCTTCTGATGTACTGTTCACTTCTCTTGAAAGTCTTCTTTGGGGAGAAAAGAATAGAAAGGAAAATAGATATGATGAATAAATGTTTTATATAACAAGATATGGTTGTGCGGACCATAAATCCATATATGTAGAATTTATGTTTATGTGCAGTTTCCCAAACAAGACTACTACTTGCTTGAGTCCCTAAACGTTATGATTTATTGTAAATTTAAAATGCCGTGGTTGGCTAGTTGAAGTGGTACGTACCTTTAATACCAGTACTCAGAAGGAAGAGGCAAGCGGATTTCTGTTAGTTCAAGGCCAGCCTGGTCTACATAGTGATTTTTCAGGACATTCAGAGCTATATTATTGGACCCTGATTCAAAAAACAAACAAACAAATAAAAAATACATGGAAGGCCAGGCATGGTGGTACACATATTTAATCCCAGCACTTGAGTGGTAACGGTAAACAGATATTGTGTGGGTTCATAGCCAGCCTGGTCTACCTGGTCAGTCAGGGTTACAGTTGAGACCTTGTCTCAAATAAATAAAATTAAAATTTCATGAAGTTTGATTCATAGATCTAGAATGGAAAGATTTATTGTTTCCCAAATCCACAAGTTCTTTTCTTTAGGTTTTTGTTTTGCTTTTGTTTGTTTGAAGACCGGATTTAACTGTGTAGCCCTGACTGTCCTGTAACTCGATCTGTAGAGCAGGCTGGCCCCAAACTCACAGAAATCCGCCTCCCTCTGCTTTGTGAGCCACACTTGACCTAAACATATGTGCATTATGATGTTAAATTTGCTTTCCCCTCTCCCTTCTTTAGGGAGTGGCCTAGTTTACTTTGTGTTGCAGTGATAAACACTTTGACCTAAGCACTTGGAGAGGAAAGGGTTTCTTTCCTCTTAGTTTACAGCCCTCAGTCAGAGCAGCCCCTTCACACACTTTAGCAGTTCACAGATTAGGTAGATGTTGCGCTAAGCTAATGCGGCAGGCAGGCAGGCAGCTAGGAGCCAGCTCTTCCGTTCTCTTGCCCCCAAGCCTGGCTGTCTGCTCGCTGCAGTTGACGAGGCGTGGAGGGTGAACAGCTTGCTTCCCCCACCCATGCCACCACGTGGCATACGAGGGAGGGGCAGGGGCCACAGGCTCGCCTGGGCGCCTCTCTCCCCAGCAGTCAGCTCCAGTGTGCTGCCAAGGCAAGGCGCAGGGCCTACAGCCTGTGGGAGGCGGTTTGGGCGCCCCTGTTCTCACGCCCCAGGGCTAGCTCTCCTGCCTGGCATAGGTGGCAAGGGCTCATGGGGGAAGCTGTCTTCCCCTCACCCATGCCAGCCCGTGGCTGACTAGGGAGTGTGGGGTCACTGTCATCCTCCTCCCCACCAAGAGGGTCAGCTCTGCTGTGCTACCCAGGAGAGGTGCAGTGCCAATTCTCCCATTCTTGTGACCCCAGGGCCAGCTCTCGCACCCGCCACAGGCAGCAAGGGGAGGGGGAAAGGAGGGGTTTTCTCCCACTCCACCATAAGGCAGATGAGGGGCGGGACTTGATCTCCAGTGCACTATCAAGGGTCAGATCACTTGCCCTCTGACAGCTCTTCTGTGCTGTGTGGGCTGGGTTCAGGGCCCCAGCCAGTGAGGGCAGCGTTGGTAA
This sequence comes from Phodopus roborovskii, assembly GCF_943737965.1. Taxonomy (NCBI): domain Eukaryota; kingdom Metazoa; phylum Chordata; class Mammalia; order Rodentia; family Cricetidae; genus Phodopus; species Phodopus roborovskii. The sequence goes on from NW_026126585.1 coordinate 12,481,374, forward strand.
GTCTGATGGGCTTAGATTAAGTAGCCCTAGGTGGGCAGCTGTGACCCTTGACATCCATGTGGCCCTTGGTGGCAATGCTGGCCAGTGTCTCATGGGTTGACAAGTGAAGGGATACGACCAGAGCGCCATAGCTCTCACTATGCCCTAGTGGACTTCACCGACTCCCTCCCTGAACCCTTTGCCTGAGTTCAATGTGTTATCTCTTCATTGTCACACGGTCATCCTTTTGCTCAAGGCTTTTTTAAAATTAACTTTTTAAAGGATAAATCAAGTTTCTCAAAAATGGAATGCGCTTAATCTATTGTATGAGTCGTGTCTATAGACTATAATGGTACTGCGGTGAGCTTATTGTAACTAACAATAGGTATTTTTGGATCCCTAGTCATGGTTTTCTCTGATGATACAATAAACCAGATCAAGCCGAATCAAAAAGACCAGGTTTAATGATCCAAGTGCCCCCCTCCGTGACCCCTCCAGACCCCAGAAGTGAGGCAGAGGAGGGAAGAGGAAAAATCAATGGCAGTCCTCTGTAGGCATGTTGAGCTTTGAGGGAGGAACCTGGACTTTTGACAGCCGGTCTTTCCGAGGGGAACTGAGGGGCTGAGATGGAGTTTCCAGCCAAAAAATGCTTTACAAGTTTATAGGAGCTTGACGTGAACATCTATAAGGTTTAAAACCTATTTCTTCTATTTAAATTGTCTTTCAAATTTTAGGTTTCACTGCCTCAAGGTTCTCAAGGAATTGCCCATCAGACTTACCAACAGCCTGTTGTGTTCCCTAACCAATCTAATCAAGGATCTCTGCCTACAACAGGGATGCCAGTGTACTACAGTGTCCTTCCACCTGGCCAACAAAGTAATTTAAGGTGAGTGTGACACAGGAATATAGTGTGCTGCGCCATTGAAAGTTGACCAAAGGCTTACAGTTAACTAAATTCCTAAGAAAAGGTATTATGCTATTTATCTAGTCATTTTTTCAGCTTTTTCTAAGGCTAGCTGTGTTCCTAGAACGTCAGAGAAATCTTTGCTAACAGAGATATAATAAAGGATGAGGAACTTAACTGAATGGCCCACTTTTATTTATCAGGAAAAACGTTAGTAAAGCAGTCATTCCTATGTTGGGCTAAGGCTGAACAACGGTAAAGACAGCTATGCTCTTCTGAGTTTCTTCCATGGTGCTTCTGACGTGCTTTTGTGAGGGAAGAAGATCAAACTACAGAAACCTGTAAGATGGCCGAAGCTTTAGGATTTTCCTTGTTTGCTGTCTTGAGTGCTTTCTTCCAGATAGGTTAACACTTAACGGTATGAAGAAAGGTTGGAGAACAGTGGGTACATTCAGCCTTGTAAGCTATGCCAGATGACTATAGTCTTGAGGTCTGTACAGCATTGTGACTATTAATAATAATATACTGTGTAGTGTACCTTATAATGTTGGCATTGGGGCTGGAGAGATGGCTCGGTGGTTAGGAACACTCACTGCTCTTGTGGAGGGTCGGTAGGGTGCCCAGAGCCCATATGGTGATTCACAGCCATCTGTAACTCCCAGTTCCACAGAACCTAAAGCCCTCTTCTGCCCTCCCCAGGCACCAGGCACACACATAGTGCATATACGTAACTCAAGCAAACAATTGATACACAAAAGATTAAATAAATCTCCAAAAGTATTTTAATATGTTAGATTTGGGGATAAATCTCATATACTAGGGCCAGGCGGTGGTGGCACACACCTTTTACTCCCAGCAGAGGTAGGTGGATGGATTTCTGTGAGTTCGAGGTCAGCCTGGTCTACAGAGCGAATACCAGGACAGGCTCCAAAGCAACACAGACAAACCCTGTCTTGAAAAAAACAAAGTGACTTCTTCTTTTCTTGTTTTAGGTTTTTTGTTTTTGTTTTTTCCAGACAGGGTTTCGCTGTGTAGGCTGGCCCTGAACTCACAGAGATCATCTGCTTCTGCCTCCTGAGTGCTGAGATTAAAGGCGTGCACCATCACTGACCAGTGTGACTTCTTTTTTAAAACACTATTTGAACACTACAGCAGAAATGTTAGAATGATCATAAAATTTTCAATGGTGGGATTAGGAGATTGGTTTTCAGTGTCTCGGTCAGTGCTTTGAACATAAAGTGTTTTTTACTGAACGATCACAGTTCAAAGAAGAGCTAAATGGAGTTTGCCTGCCAGTTTGAAAAGTATGTCCATTTCAATAAACTTGGAGGGATGTTTATTTCAGACTCTGTAGTCATCTGTATTTCATCATACTGTTTTCTTTGTTTGGTGTTTTACCCTATAGCTCTGCAGTCAGTTACTTACAGCATCCAGGGTCAGAACAAGTACAGTTTCCTCGAACCACATCACCATGCAGTTCTCAACAGCTCCAAGGCCACCAATGTGCAGGTATGCCTAGACAGCTGTCACGGAGGTCACGCACGGTTCCTTCATTTGAGGGTAGTTGTCTGGTTCTCAGCTGACAGCACGCTGACATGCACTCACATGTACTGTGGTGAGTCAGCCTGGCATGTGCAGCTCAATCCTACAGTTTCTAATCCTAGGCCTTTCTTCTGCCTCCGTTCTCCCCCTTTATGCTCTTGCTAATCTTGGGAACCCTTTGCTAAACCCTCTTGATTATTCTCTAGATCTTCCTGTGTAATCAGATCAGCTTACTACCCTTTGTTAACACCTGGTAACCCTGGTAACCCTTGCTCCTGCTGAACCCAGAAGTTGAAAAGCGTGCCAGCCTCGATAGTTCCTCCTCTTTAAATCTCTTCCTACAGCCTCCATAGAGGAGTAGTGCAGAGGTCTCAGAACCATGAGTCTTCTGTGGCTCTCTGTCACACTCACAAAGTCACTGTTTGTCCTGTAATAGAAATTTCTTCATGGCATTCTATGAATAAAAACGCTCAAGTTTGGGCTGGAGCTATGACTCAGCACTCTGCTCTTCCAGAGGATCCTTCCTTGTTCAGTTCTCAGCACCCATATGATGGCTAACATCCTGCTACAACTCCAGTTCTGAGGGATCTATTCCCCTCTTCTAGAATTCTCAGACACTGCAGGTACATGGTGCACATGCATACATCCACACAGACAAAACACCATGCATACGACATAAAACTAAATCTTTAAAAAAAAAATAAAATTCAGATGAACTTAACTTTTCTTCCTCCCTCACTAGCAAGTCCCCCGTTATACATGTGTGGTCAGATACATAGAACCTTATTTCTTACTGCAACTGCACATATTTTTCTTTTTACCCCCGTTTGAGACTGGGTCTGTCTTTGAAGTCAAACGAGCCTATAACTCACTCTGGCCTCAGGCTGGTCTCAATTCAAGGCTTCTCTCCTGCCTCAGCCTCCTGGGTGCTGAGAATTACACTTTCTCACACCAGAAGTACTTGTTTTACTGTTTTTCCTTCTCTTAGGAACGACTGTTCCCTTGATCCTCTCTTTGTCAAATGGTTCTCCGGGTCTTTGAAAGCTTTAATGCTGTTCTCTGCTTCTGTAAGACCTTAACACCAATCTTTAGCACTGCACTGTGTTTTCCTGTGGTGGTTGTTGAGATAAACAGTAAGAGATTGTCAGTAAATGACTAGCTGAGGCTGTGTCCATCCTGGGCCACTTTCAGTTGAGGCTTAGGAAACCTTGAGACACCCTGCCCTGTCAAGCTGGTTTTGTATGTCGGGAATTGGAACCACCATTAGGATTACTATAGTGCCAACTAAGGTCCTGAAGAGAAGGGCACAGTCCCCATCTCATACAGCTTAATGTTCTTGATATCAGGTGAAGTACATACTTACCTCTGAAAATGGAACCTATTTTTAATGCAGCACCCAGGGAGCAGGGGCAGGCAGATCTCTCAATTCAAGGTCAGGGAGGTCTTTAAAATGAGACCCGTCTCAGCCACCATCAGCTCTGCCATGTACCCACAAAAAAAAAAAAAAAAAAAAAAAAAAAAAAGGCTGTATGTAGTGGCACACATGTATATAACCTTTGTACTTTTTTTTTCCTTTTTAAGATTTACTTATTATGTATACGGTGTTCTGCCTACATGTATGTCTGCAGGCCATAAGAGGGCATCACTTCTCATGGATGGTTGTGATCCATCATGTGGTTGCTGGGAATTGAACTCAGGACCTCTGGAAGAGCAGCTAGGGCTCTTAACCCCTGAGCCATCTCTCCAGCCTCATGTACCTCTATGGTAGACGAAAGGCAGGCAGAATCAATGCGACACTCAAGGGCCCTGCTGGAGACCCTGCCTCAGTAAGATGGAAGTTGTCCTGTCTCTCTCTCCATGTGACTTGACTCAATACATGTGCCCTTGTGTCCATGCATACATACCCCCCCCCAAAGAAAATTGTGTATATACATATGTATATATTTTTTTCTTCTAGATGGTTTCTCTGTAGCTCTGTTGCCTGTCCTGAAACTCACACTATATATAGATTAGACTGACCTTGAACTCACAGAGATCTGCCTATCTCCCCCAATGCTATGATTAAAGGCATTTGGCAACATCACCCAGCAATAAATATATTTTTGAATGCTATAGCAGTAGTATGTATGCAAGAAAAATAAGAAGGTACCCTTGTTTACTTATCTGTACTCTACAATTAGCAAAGTGTTTATTGGGGTGTGTGTCTCACTCTGTGGTGCACATACATGTGAAGGTCAGGGAACAGCTCTCAGGAGGTGTTCACTTCCCATGTAGGTCCTAGAGATCAGGTCATCCAGCTTGGTGGCAGGGAACTTTATCCACTGAGCAATATAGCCAACCCTCAGCAACATGTTTTTATGTATATACAACCCTTGCAACGCTATAAAATCAGCCTAATTAGTTCCGCCTAGCCTCCTTTTTCAAGTGAGAAAGTAAACTAAAAGATGTGAAATTGTGTGTGGTAGAATTTTTCAAAGTACTAAAATTGGGCTCTCTGACCCCCTTGGACCATATATTCTCTGCTAGTTCACCCTATACTTTCCTTTTGTTTTTGTTCTTATCTTTCTTGTTGGTTTAGTTTGGTTTGTTTGTTGTCTTTATATTTGTTTGTTTTTTGAGACAGGGTCTCTCATTGTATCCTTAGGTGTCCTGTAATTCTGTGTAGATCATGCTTGCCTCAAACTCATAGAGATCTGATGCCTCTTGGGATTAAAAGTATATACCACCATGACTGGCCTTCCCCTTGTTTATGGTAAAATACTCACAGAACTTGCCTTTATTTGGAAATATCTGTTTTACACATTAGGAGCATTGACAAAGTATATATTTTGTGCTGTTATCTACAACGTTCCTCCATATGTTAAGGTCTAAAGAATTCCAGCTTCTTGTTTTTTGTTTTGTCTTTTTGATTTCTTTGAAATGTTTTGTTTGCTTGTATTTTGTTTTTGTTTGTTTGAAATAAGATCTCACTACATAAACCAGGCTAATACAGGCATGTTTCTTATATGTAAGGCTGCACTAGAGCTCTTATGGCTGGTAAACATAGGTATAAAACCAAATCAGAAATGTGAAACTAATGTTGTTTTCCTGGTGTTCCAAAATAACCATTAGTTGCTTAACTCTGACTTCAGTGTACTAACTGTCCTGGTTTCCAGCTCTGCCACAGCAGCCACCTGGCGGAGGGATGCTGATGATGCAGCTCAACCTACCGAACAATGCACAGTCTCGGGCACACTCACCCCCACAGTGGAAACAAAACAAGTATTACTGTGACCATCAGCGAGGGCAGAAGTGTGTGGAATTTAGTAACATAGATAATATTGTCCAGGTAAGCTTTTTGTTATCACTTTGTTGTTTGTGTTTGTGAGTCAGTCTGGATGTGTAGTACTGTGGCTGGGAAATCACATTGTTCTGCTTGCTTCTGCCTCCCTGAGATTAAAGCTATAAACCACTACTTGTGGTTTGGTTTGTTATTTAGAAACAACCTTTTCATCACATACGATGACAACAGTGTATCTGAAGGACTTCTAAGATTAATGGGGGCATCTGAATAGTCCTGACGTCCAGGCATTTATATCAGTGTTCCAATATTATTTTCCGACTTTTAAAGTAAGGTCTTCTGTAGCCTAGGCTGACCTCAAACTCTTGATCCTTATACCTTAGTTTTGTTTGCCAGCTTATTTATATTCAAAGTAAATTTGACCTAAAAAAATGTCAAGAGAGCTGGGCATGCTAGCTCATGTCTCTAAGCTTGCAGCATTTAGAAAGTTGAAGCAGATTCTAAACTTGGCAAATGAAAAGCCTCAAGCACCAGGTGTCTTTTCTGTTGCTATGAAAAGACACTATGACCAGTCGTTTATTGGGGCTCACTGTTCCAGAGGTTTAGACTCCACGATCATTATGACAGGGTTCACCGTGGCAGGCAGGGAGGCATGGTGCTGTAGCAGTGTCTTAGTGCTAACCTTCACAAGACAGAGAGAGAACTAATGAGCTTTTGAAACTTCAGAGGTTGCCTCGGGTGACACGCCTCCTCCAGACAGGCCACACCTGTCTCCTGATCCTTCCCAAAAGTTCCACCAACTAGGCCTCAAGCATTAAAATGTAAGCCTGTGGGAGCATTCTTATTTAAACCACCACACCAGGTATGGCATTACTTGCCTATATATAACCCCAGTGCTGGGAAGTTGGAAGCAGAAAAATAAGGAGTACAAAGGCATCATTAGCTACATAATGAGTTGGCCTTATTGGCTGTACTTCAGACCCTACCAATCAACAGAGAACAAGTAAAAATTGTCAACATGCTAAAACCAGTAGGTGAACATGTTAGTGGGGCCTTTAAAGTAGACAGGTTGGGTAAATAACTTTGAACCTAGTGAACAGTTGTACTCGTCACTTGTCAAAATAACTAAAGGTTCAAATATCATAGATGACTAATTACTAACACAGATAGTTTATGTATAGATTTGCTAACTGTAAATGGCCAACGGCCATTTATTTGTGTTCATTTGATTTGGGTGTATGTGTGTCTGTCTTGTTTGTCTGGGGGGGTGGGGGTAGGGTAGTAGGGGGGTGCTGAGGAATGAGCTCAGAGCCTCGTGCATGTTGGCAAGTGCTCTGGCAGTGAGCTTCACCCTGATCTTAAAGTATTTCATCTTTCAAATTGGGAAAGTTAAGTGAGAGATAATCTAAAATGTTAGGGAACAGCTAGTTATAAGGTCTCTTGGAGTTTCTGGGTTGTATAACTTATTCCAACTCTTTTGGAATAAGTATTGGTAACATTATCCCATTTTCTAAAGCACACAAGGTTCAAAGTCTAGTTCAAAAATTTGCTTTTGGAATTTTTTCCAGTAAAAAAATGGTATAGCAAGCCAGGCACAGTGGTTCTTAAGATGCTGAAACAGGGTAGCCAACCTGGTCTTGAGCTCCTGTCTCAGAGAGGGGAAAAAAAAAACAAAACAAAAGTCAACATAACTTATCTTCAAAATAATCTTGAGACCTGAGTCTTCAAAGACATCAGAGTTTTGAAAGAACTTGTATCAGATGAGAGAGTACTGATTGCATTATAGTAGGTCTAGGTCAGGACAGTTTTGGTTCTCGTGTGAATTCCAGAAATATAGGGGATGTTACTGCTTCTCTGTTATTAGAAAGGACATTTGTCAAAATTTGAAAGAACTCTATAATTTAGATCATAGTATTATATTATTGATGTCTTGTGGTTTTATAAGAAAATGCTGCCCCCACAGACTGATAGCTGGGAAGCCAGCATGGGACTGACTCAGAGGCCTCCCTGAACATGGGTCTCAGCCAGAAGGACTGAGCAGTCTAAGGGACCTCAGACAGTGGAACCAGGATGTATCCCGGGAGCACAAAAGGACCTTGCGGACACATCCCCCATGGAGGGATAACTGCCTTAACCTAGAGACAGGAGAGAAGCCCTAGTCCCTACTTCAAGTGACCTGACAGATCTACATGACCCCACCTGGATGGCATTGCCCTACATGTGGAATTGGGGTGGGGGGATGGGAGGGGAGGGTGGTCAGGGTGCATGTGAGGGGGCAGAGAGGGCAAGAGGGAGGGAGAGAAGGAGGGAGGGAGGGAGGGGGAACTGGGATTGGCATGTAAGAAAGAAAGAAAAGAAAATGCTGGGGACTGGAGAGATGGGTAATGAGGTAAAAGCATTGGCTGCTCTTCCAGAGGACCTGGGTTCGCAACACACAGGTGGCAGCTCACAACTGTCTCTAATTCCAGTTCCAAGGGACACAGTCATAGTTGTAAGAGAGGAAACAAATGAATATAAAGAATATGTAAGCGGGGTATGGCCGTGTATGCCTGGAAACCCAGCATACAGGAGGCAGAGTTGGGAAGATCAGCAGTGAGTTTGAGGCTAGCCTGGTCTACATAATGAATTTGAGGCAAGCCAGGCCTATACAGTAATATTGCCAAAAAGTAAAGAAAACATCAGCACAATTTAGGAAACTTTTGCATTATGTGTAACTATTTTCCAAGGTTGAAGTTATTTTGAAATGAAGTATTGTAAACATTTAGTTTAGAAAAGAGTGAGTAAGTATGTATTCTAATTGCAAAAGCAGCAGCATTATATGCCAAGTTGAATAGCAGATTTCAATAATATAGTAGTCTGTTCTCATTTTTATAATAATGATGTATAAATGCAAATGCATAGGACCAGTATGCATAGGAATAATCTGTTGCTTGTGTTTGAAAGGGAAGTTTATTCATAATGATTTAAGTTTTTGGACAGGTATCAATTTCTAATTCAGTGAGTAAAAATTTTGTCCAGACGGTAATTTCTCCACTGCCTGCCCCAAGTGTGACCTAATCTCCTTTCTGCTGTGACTGCAGCACAGTCCTCAACTTAGCAGCCCCATCATTTCACCTGTGCAGTCACCGGCTCCAGCTCAGCTGTCCACCCTGAAGAGCGTCCGACCCTCGGGACCACCACTTTCCATCATGTCCCAGTTTGCTCGACCTTTTGTCCCTGGGCAGGGTAAGTCTTCGTGAAACGAAAGCACCCCAGCGCACCTGCCACTCCTCTGTGTATAGTTGCGTATGCTTGTTTATTTTGCATGACCGTGTGCATACATGTGAAAATCAGAGGACACCGTGCAGCAGTTGGTTCTCTCCTTCTGCCACTTTAGTTCCAGGGATCAAACGCATGTTATCAGGCCTGGTGCCAATGCCTATATTTTATAAGTAATTGTTCTATATTTATAGTGTGTTTAGTAAGAAATTGATTAAGCATTTATACAAATAATGTGCCTGCTCATTATTGTTGCCACTGTGTCTCAGTGTACGTAGGGAGACAGAAAGGCCTGTGATGATTGTGAACTATTGTAGAAGTCATTTCATTTACCTCTAGCCAAAAAAAAGAAAAGAAAAAAATGTGAAAACCCCAATGTCCATCAGAAAGAAATAGATACATTACATTTGTGTCATTTGGTACACTGCTTTCATATTAGAGCCATGCTTTAAAAATTGTTTTTCTTTTAAATGATGTATAGGGGTATGTTTTTTTCCTTTGGAGTCTGTGCTTGTGAGTGCAGATATCCATAGAAGCCAAAGGTCCCAGCAGCTGGAGTTACAGATGTTCTGAGCTGCCTGACATAGGCATTGGTAACCACACTCGGGAACTCTAGAAAAGGAGCAGATGCTCTTAGCCACTGACCCATCTATGTTCTAGTTCCCAGAGCCATATTCTAAAGAATCATTTATAGGGCTGGAGAGAAGGCTTACGTATTTAACTTCTCTTACAGAAGACCTGAGATCCTTTCCTAGCAACCACATTAGGTATCTCATAGCCACCCATATTTCCAGTTCCAAGGTGTCCACCCCTCCCCCCTTTCTGGCCTCTGCAGGCATGCCCTCATACATAGATTCAAACACATTTGCCCACACTCCTTTTATTATAAAGGAGTTACTAAATGCGTAAACATCCAGCCAGGCAGTGGTGGCTCACACCTTTAATTCCAGCTCTTGGGAGGCAGAGGCAGGCGGATCTCTGTGAGATTGAGGCCAGCCAGGTCTACAAGGCAAGTTCCAGGACAGCCAGAGCTATAATGCAGAGAACCCCCCCTCCCCCACTCCCTCTTCCCTCTCCTTTGCATCAGCGTGTAGCTCTCGGGTACTGCTCCAGCACCAAGCATGCCGTTACCTTCCCCACCGTGATATAATGGATTGAGTCTCTAAAGCTGTGAACGAGCCCCAATTTAGTGAACTGCCTTGGTCACAGTGTCTCTTCACAGCAACAGAACAGTGACTACAAACTGCTCTTCCAGAGGACCCCGGATCCATTCCCGGCACTCACATGGCAGTTTACTGTACCTGTTTACTAGTTACATGTCTGTAACTAGTTCCAGGGAATCTTGTGTTTTATTTTGACCTCCATGGCACTGAATTATATATGCAGACAAAACATCCACACATTAAAAAATGTTTTTGGTGGTTTGGTTTTGTTTTTTTAAGAGTGCATAAAGTTCAGTTCCCAAAACCCACATCCAGCAACTAACAACAACTTACAACTCCAGTGCCAAGAAATCGAGTGCCTCTGAGCTCCACAGACAGTCACCTGCACGTGTGGGCATACACATATGCAGACACACATGCATACTCCCAAGTTTTCACATATTCTTAAAATAAATAAATGGAAGTGTCGAAGAGCACCTAGCCCAGCCTTTTATAAGGAAGCATCTCTGCTTATTGCCACCTCAATCTTTTCTTTCTTTCTTTCTTTCTTTCTTTCTTTCTTTCTTTTATTTCTTCCTTTTTGTTTTTGTATTTTTTTTTTTTTTTTTTTAGGTATCAATGCTCTGTTTGTATGTATGCCTACATGCCAGAAGAGAGCATCAGATCCCATTATAGATGGTTGTGAGTCACCATTTAGTTGCTAGGAATTGAACTCAGGACCTCTAGAAGAGTAGCCAGTGCTATTTACCTCTGATCCATCTCTCCAGCCTGCCACCTCAATCTTAACACACTGGAAATAAATTTTGTCATATAAAAAAACTAAACCTAAGATGTCAAAAATTTTAAACAACTTTCTGTGTATCCTAAGTTTTTGAGCACTATTGATTTGTTTAATTTCACCATTTTGACATACACAACTCTGGCTTGTTTACAGCGTGCGTGCGTGCGTGTGTTCTTTCAGAAGCTTATACTGGCTCTTTGAACAAGTTAAGGACCTTTGTCATTTTAAAAGAGGACATCTGGTCCAGTGAGATAGCTCAGCAGTTAAAGGAACTTGCCTCCAATGCTGGTGACCGTAAGTTCAGTCCTCAGCACCCACATAGCAGAAGGAGAAAACTAACTTCCACAGGTTGTCCTCTGGCTTCCACATGCCCTGTAATTTATTTAGCCTTTGCACACTTACAGACACACAAATAAAATTTTAAAATACATTTATTGTCTATGCTTGTTTCCCACCAAACATGTTTTCTATGTTTATCTTCTTTCTGAACAGTTAGCAAACTCTGGTAAGTACATTACAGCCAAGAAGAGGGAACCATGCAAAGTGTTTTTACTGACTTTCAGGAGATGCCAGGTATCCACTGCTTGGCCAGCCCCTGCAGTACAACCCTCCTACTCTTCTTCATGGACACATTCCACACCAACAGGTATGACAGGTAGCTCCTACGCCACGGGCTCTGTTGCTGAACACCCTAACTGTTTCTGAGAATGTCAGAGGTTCCGGGACCAGCTGTCTGCACTGCCTGAGTTCTGGGAGTCCTCAGCCAGCTGCTGATCCTTGTTAGCACTGGCCTAGTATAGAGCAGAGCAAGGGACAAGGTGGCAGCTGCTCGCTGACTGGTGCTTTGCTACTGATACCAGAAGATGGGGGTAGCCACAGGCACAGCACCCTTGTTTATGAAAGCCAATCCGCAGGGCAGGTCCTAGTGAGATGAGCAAGAAAGCAGACCCAGCCTGAAATTGGGGTAATTTCTCTCAAGTACATAACCCAAAGCTGGTTTGGGTGCTGTACTCTCAAATGGCATAACGTAGTTTGCAGCTCCTCCTGCTTTTGTAGGGTCAGTCTGGCAGCAGGCATGGAAACCGAGGACGCAGACAAGCCAAGAAAGCTGCCTCCACTGACCTTGGAGCCGGCGAAGCAGGTATGTCCGCAGATGTTGGTCTCTCAGAACGCACCCCACCACACCACTAAAATGGGCTCCATTCTCCTAGAGTTCTTTCACGGAGTTCCTAGAAATTCCTCCATCTGTGCCTTCAGGTTCTTAGATGTGATGTGAGTGTACACATGGTAAGGCCTTAGTAGGTAGCTTCAGGAGCAGTAAAGAGGGAGGGCCACAGGGAAAAGATGTGTCTGAGAGGAGCAGGGAGAAAGGACTCATTCTCACCAGCAGGAAGCAGCCAGTGAGAAGGTGTCGTCTTCCTGTGGTGGTGCTTTGCCCACATACGTGAGTTCTGCTGTGGGTGGGGACGGCAGGTGCTGCTCTGTTTACTTCACATTGGAGTGGGCAGCTCAGAAAGGGTTTGCCCAGTGACCGGCTCTAGAGAACACCACTGGTTAGTGCTGCGCCTTATCAGGGTAGACTGAGATCAGTAGCTTAGCACTCGGTGTTGAGTGGGAATGCTCTTAAAGAGGAAAGGAGGTTCTGTGAGTTTAGATAATGTCAGAGCTGTTTCCTGTGTCATCTGGGGCAGCAGAGACCTGATCCCACGTCTCTGGTGAAAGGCGTGCGTTAACTCTCTCACCTTTTCTATGCTAGTTGTTGGCAAAGTCTTGGAAATCACAGAGCTACCAGATGGGATAACTCGAGTGGAAGCTGAGAAGCTTTTTGGGGAACTCTTTAAAATTGGCGCCAAGATCCGATGGCTGCGGGACCCCCAGTCCCAGCCCCAGCTACATCGTCCTGCTCTCTGCTGTGGTAGTGGGGATAGCACTGTCCACCCCGAGCGCTCTAAACCCAGTGACCTGGCCTCTACCTACACTGTCTTAGCCACGTTCCCCTCCATCTCAGCTGCACAGAGTGCGCTGAGGAAGCAGATCCACTCAGTGAACAAGTTCAAGCTGAGAATGAGCAAGAAGCACTACGACTCCCACGTCTTGGAAAGGGCGAGTTCTCAGTAAAGCAGCCGCCTCTGGACCCTCTATCATCCCCCGCCCCGCCCGCCTGCCCGCCCTCTCCCCGCTGATTGGCTTGATTCGTGGAGAGGATGTTAATATAGAGGCTCCTGGGATGTGTGGCCACATGGTACAGCTTTTGGAAGAAAGGGAGGGGGAGATGCCCATTTCACCCCAGTGACTATAGGAACCCACACAGGAATGATACAGAGTAAGCAGCTTTTTCTAAGGAAATGCTGTTCAGATGCCTCCTAACTTTTATAGTTATTTTGTTTTATATTTCTGAATTCTTGTATCAGATCCAAAGCTCTATTGTACAGCAAATTATTCTTCAAAGTGATTATAACCAGTTGCAGCCTGTATTTCTTTTTGCGGCCAGCACAGTGTGAACCAGCTCAGACTTTGGGAAAAAAAAAAAAAAAAAAAGAATGCAGGAATGGAATAACCAAGTCAAAACCATGTCAAAACTATCCTCTGGGGGTGCTGAGGGTGCTGAGGAGACCCACAAATAGACAATTACTCCTCCACTGAATTGCTAAACACAGAAAAGTTTTCCAGGAAATCCAGAACTCCCCAACAGGGTCCTTCCTTCATTTAGGTAGTATGGCCATTAAGTGTAAGGTAATTATGTTCTCAATGCCTCTTAGTAAAACCACTTAGGTTAAAAAGAAATAGGAATCATCCTAGGCAGGAAAATTATTCCACTTTTTTTTAAGTGTCCTTCCAATAACTAAATGCCACTCCTGTGCATTCTCCTGTGTGGATATTTTGTCACCTGAGGAAATGCACGTGACGAGTGCTGAAAACTTCTTAAGTGGTTTGAATTTTGTTTTCATTGTTTGCAGCGGATTACTGGACATCAAAGATTCATTGCACTTATGAACAAGGAACCTTATTTTCAGTTTCTGTGTAATTTTGCAAGGCTGTACAATGTGCTGATGCAAGCCTTTTTCAGTTCAAGAGAATAAATGTTTACAAATGTAGACCCATTTTGTCTTTTTTTTTTAATTTGATACCTCTTTAGGGGCTGCTGAGGTGGCTCATGAGGTGAGAGCATTTGTTGCTTATCAATCTCTAGAACCCATATGGGTAGAAGGGGAGAACCCACTGCACAAAGTTGTCCTGTGTCCACAGTGTGCTTTCCCACAGTGTCAGAAGCAGTAAGAGAAAATAATTGGTGTCACAGCTGACAAGAATAGGATCTGCACTCAGTCGGGCTCAGGAAAGTTAGCTTTCCTGGTTCCCCACTGAGGGACTTGTGCCCTGTGAGCAGTGGACATAGACCTCGCCGCCATTATTGTGTGTCGAGGCAGCACATCCACACTACTACACAAAGCAGCTGAGTTATTCTCCACATCCACAGTAGAAAAATGTCCACGCAAGACCTGAGCAGAGGCCAGCCAGGAGGTCTCTGTGAAGGTGGTCTGATCCTTGCATCCGAAGTCTTTGTGGGTCAGTACCCAGCTATTCCAAGGCCCCATGTCTGGGATTCTCGATGCCTTAAGAGCTGAGACTGCCACTCACACATCGAACCCATCAGCCTTCAGCATAAAACACTGCAGCAGAGTGCATTGTTTCTGATTTACTTCTAATTCCTTTTGGATTGTTTTATTCTGGGCATAGGAATATTAAAAAGGCATAAAGGAAAGACAGGAGGAAAGCCTGAGTCAGAAACAGAAAAGAGATCAAAGCAGTTCTTTGGGGAAGGGGAATGGGAGCATTCAAATAGATAAAAGAATAGGAAGTAAAGTTTCAGTTGTCTTGTTGCTTAACAAATTTAGTTTAGCACAAGGCTTAGACTATGTGTGCTAGTGTATGTCTATAGTGTCTTGTCACATGCCTATAATGGGCATGTCACAGTACCTGGGAGGGTTGAGGGGAAGGTTGAGGCAAGAGTTCCATTTCCAGGATCCACGTGACTCCTACAAGTTGTCCTCCGACCTCTGACGTGCTGTCACATACAAACACACACGAGTTGAGTCCTCTGGGTTGAGGATGCAGTTCAGTTGGTACAATGCGTGTCTAACACTGAGAACGCCCTGGGTTTGATCCCTAGCACCACTTAAACCAGGTGTGATGGTAGGGAGGCAGATGCAGAAAAGTCAAAAGGTAATCTTTGGCAAGTTTAAAGACAGCCTGGGCCACCAACCTGAAATTGTGGCTGGTGTGACTTGGGCCAAGTCTATTATAATGGTGGTGTTGGGGGTGTCATATGCCTTCTGAAGATGGGGATAAATGTCACCAAGAAAGCCTCCCATCAGTTGAGAGTGAGCATCTCCAAGAAGACTGAAATACAGGGGTCACAAGGTAAAAAGATGGACAATGGACAGATAGAAACCTCTAACCTCTTTACACATTTCACTTGAACCTCAGAATAGTTCAAGCCAGACACACAGTGATGCAAGATAATGGTTGAGAGTTCTGTAACAGCCTGGTCTACTTAGTAACACTGTCTCAAGTAACAATAATGATGACATTCCTGAACCAGAAAGAGAGCCCATCCATTAAAGGCACCTCCAGAAAGTTATCCTCTGGCCCCCATGTGAATGCCATGGCAGACATGCACCCTGAATTACACATACACATGTGCACACATGAAGAAATAAATGTAATGCAAACAAATAGTAACACATTAATGTATCACTGAGCTATATCCCAGTGAAGCTTAAACTGTGGTCAAGACAGGGACACCTATAATCCCAGCACTTGGGAGGTAAAGGTATATAGATCCAGAATTAAGGTTATCCTCATCTGCTATACTGTTAATCATGAGACTATCTCAAGAAATAGAGATTAGACATAAAAGTAGCCACTTGTCATGGTTAAAACACTAGAGGCCAGTTTGTTGTATGTTGTGTAACATAATTGGAATTTGATTCACTTCCTATGGTTTTAGTCTCCTATATTCTAAAAATATATAGAAAATTTGATTAAATATATAAAAAATTTCACTAAAAAGAGATTTGTATCTTTTAAGTTTGCACCATTCTGAACACATGATTTGTGATGAAGCCTGTCCCATCCTGCTCTGTCATTCCTAGTAAGCATCCCTTTTGGTACAGAGTACCCACACCATGATGCTACCTGCCTATAGGTCACCTCATAACTATGTGAAAATATTTCAGAGCCTGTGTCCAAGTTGCTCTTTTATTACCTAATATTGGCCCTGCAGTCCAGGAGTAGTGATCCTGGGGACCGCCGGAGACTCAGTTGAGTTGATAGACAGCAAGATTGCCCAGTCTGCATAAAGCTCTGGGCTCCATCCATAGCGCTGTATAGAAAAGGTATCATAGGACACCCCTGTAATCCAAGACCTTGGGAGATCAAGGCAAGAGGATCAAGAATTCAAGGTCATCTTCACTACAGAATGCCCCTGATATAGCCATACATCCCCAGCACAGAACTTTATGTATGCATATGTTTGAGGTGGGGGGGAGGGAACCTGTGCAAGTCCATTTCCGTCTCACTTGAGGCTATTTCTGGTAAACTATAATTAATGACTTAATGTAAATTAATAATATCCTGTAGTTCCTCTCCTCAGCATTTATCACAGTGGCAATTACAAGAGTAATTGGCCAATTCATTGCTTAATGTTTTGCTACCCATCAGAATGTAATCCTTGAGACAGATTGTCTATGGCTTTTGTCTACTAATACCGCCTCCACACCACTAATGCATTTCTCAACAAGTATCTGTCCAGTGATTACATTTAGAAACGATCTAGCAAAACAAGGGCTTTGCGTTCTGAGCAGTACATGCATAGTTTTCTTAAGCGTGATTTGGGCAGGCCTCCAGACACAATTGCTAACGCCTCTAGAGCACTTAATTACCACTTAATTGCCAAGCCCTTGCAATGCTGCTTTCTGTGTAATCACATAGCCTACAGGGTAGGATCCCTCAAGGCTTTCATTGTCTAGTGAGGCCAACTGAACTGTCAGAGAGGTTAGGAAATTAGTGCAGGGTTACACCGATGATACATGGAGGCGTTTCCTACCAGGGCTGGCTGTTTTCAGACTTTATGGGCTAACTCTTATCGTCCTGCCCTTTCACTGATGCTGGTTTATAGTACTCACTTGTATCTGTCTTTGAAGCAGAAGAAGAATGTCAAAGTAGTTTGCATATAAAAACTTGATTTGTGAATGAAGCTAGGACAAATGCAAATGTTTTTCTTCCATTTTTATTTCACATCCACAAACCTTACACAGTTAACAAGTTATTTTCTTCCTGGCCTATAAACAGGTGGCTTTTTACTCCATATAGACAACTTTCTTTATACCTCTCTCAAGGAAAAAAAAAAAAGAGTTTTTTTTTTTTTTTTGTGGTTTTTTTTTTTTTGTTTGTTTGTTTGTTTTTTGGTTTTTTGAGGCAGGGTTTCTCTGTATAGCTTTGGAGCCTGTCCTGGATCTTGCTCTGTAGACCAGGCTGGCCTCAAACTTACAGAGATCCACCTTCCTCTGCCACCTAAACACTGGGATTAAAGGTGTTAGACACCACCGCCCAGCCAGCCTAAGTTATTTTTAAAGCAATACATAAAAGCATAAAGATGTATTTATTATTGTGTTCCCACGTGTGTTTCAATGCATGAATACATCATAGAATGTTTCAACCAATCTAAACAAATCTACCTCATTTATAATTTCTCTATTGTGAATCCTCAAAGTCCTGCCTGATTGCAGGTTGAATCATAGAGAAAGTAGCTGGAAATTTAAGTGTTCAAAAAGTGGCCATTGGATGTGCTGTGGTGGTAGATGCCTTTAATACCAGCACCGGAAAGGCAGAGGCAGGCAGACCTCTGATTTCAAGGCCAGCCTGGTGTACATAGTGAGTTCTAGGATTGCCAGGGCTACACACAGAGAAGCCCTGTATCAAAAACAAACAAACAAACAAAATGACAAATGGACTAGCATGACAGCAGAGGCTGTGATCTCCGCACTAATTATGCTGAGGCAGAAGAACGGTGGGTTAGTTACTTGTGGCTGGGATTTAATACTTGACAGAAAACACCTTAAAAGAAAAAATACTTTTGGCACTGTTTAACCATATGATAGACAAACATTGTAGCCTTCCCCTTTTCTACCCACTATGGGCCCCTGGATGTAGGGATGATTTTACCCACATTCAGAGCAACTCTTCCCTCTGACACTACCTCACACATAGCCCAAAGGGTGTATCTCCTAAGTGAATCCAAATCCAGTTGAGTTGACAATGAGGATTATTACAGTTATCTGTCCAGTCAGAGGCCAGCATGGACTGCACAGCAAGGAATAAAAATTAAGTTGTTTACATAGCATAGTGGCTAGAGGTTTTAGAATTAGTCAATGCCCACTATATCCCGAAGGCCAGTATTCTGCCAATACCTCCAATAAGGTCAGAGGGTTTATGGAACTACAATACACTACAGTTGTGCCTTTAATCAATCTTCTTTCGTTTTTTTTTTCTTTAAGATTCTATTTATGTATTTATTTATTACGTATACAGTTATCTGTATGCATGCTTGGACACCACAAGAGGGCACCAGATGTCATTATAAATGGTTGTGAGTCACTATGTGGTTGCTGGGAATTGAACTCTGGAAGAACAGCCAATGCTCTTAACCTCTGGGCCATCTCTCCAGCCCCGTCCCCCTCCCACCACCTTTTTTTTTTTTTTTTTTTTTTTTTTTTTTTTTTTAATTTGGGGTTTCTCCGCATATCCTGGCTGTCCTGGAACTCATCACGTAGAGCAGGCTGGCCTCCAGCTTCCAGAGATCCACCCACCTCGGCCTCCTGCGTGCTGGGATCAAGGACCTCCGCCACCAGGCCACTCTGAATCCTGGCGATAGCAACTCGCTATCTACCATTCTCACTCCTGTGCCCTTTTATCGTGCCTGGAAACCCCAGTTTGTATTCCCACAGCGGGGAAGTAAACAAGCCCGGGGAGACTACAATTCCCAGGGAGCCTCACTGCAGGCGACGCCGACGTGTCGTAGCGGTTAGTCATCCTTCCTGAAGCCTCCTTCCCGTTCCTGGAGTCAGAGCCCGGGGCGTCGCGGGCGCGCGCACGCACCGGATTACCTAGCCGACGAGGCTCGGGGCCCTGACGACGCGCGCGGTCACGTGACGCGTGGCGTGGCGTGTGGGGGCGTGGCGTGCTCTTTCTGCGCAGCGCGCTCCGGTGCGTGTCCCCCGCGGGGCGGGGCGGGGGGCGGGGCCGGGGCCGGGCGCCGTCGGGCGTCGGAGCCAGTGACGAGCTGGATCCTCAGGACGAGGCGGCGGACGAGCCGGTCGGTGGTTGCCGGGGCCGCGCGGCCGGAAAACGAGGAGGGCGGGGCCGCTGTGGGACCGCGGCGACGACACACCGAGAGAGCGAGCGAGCGAGCGCCTGGGCCTGAGGGCAGCGATGCTGTGGTTCCAGGGCGCCATTCCGGCGGCCATCGCGTCTGCTAAGAGGAGCGGCGCGGTCTTCGTGGTGTTCGTGGCAGGTGACTGGGGTCTGGGCCCGAGGACGCTGCTTCTGCGGGTGTTCGGTTCTTTGGTTTGGTTTTTCCTTGGTTCTCGTGAGCCGGGCGGGAGGACCCGCGGTGCGGCTGGGCTCGGGCAGCCTCACCCTGTCGCCGAGTCCGCTCGGGTCTGTTCGGGTCCGCCCGGCGCTGCCCGGTTTGCTCGGGCCCGCTCGCCTGGGATCGGCAGCACTTGGGCGGTCCGTCGCTCGGCTCCCGGCTTGAGTCCCTGCGGGGCCCACCCGCTGCGGGCCCGGGGCTCCTGGGTGCCTCGGCGTGTGTTGGGGACGCCGCTGTGACCCCTCTGCTTGTGTGTGCGGAGGTGTGCGGAGCGCACTCCGGGCCCTGTCCCCAAACACAGCCCTGCAGGCCCTGGCAGTCTGGTTGTGGCAGGCGGGTCCCCTAAGAGCCCCCGGCCGGTGCCCCTTGTCCTGTGGGAGACCCTTTTCAGCGAGCGTGAACCTCCTTTTAGTGCTTGATGTTCAGGTGCGATTGGCACGGGCCATTAGGCAAACAATTGGGTCTAATTAGTTGTGAGCTGTCAAGAAAGCTGTGTCATCGGTAAGCCACAAAGAAACCACCTGATGTCCACAGTAGCTGTTTCAGAATGTTCCTGAAACTTGAACTTAAGCTTCACAGAGGGGTAATCTTTTACCATAGCGCTGGGGGGGCAGGGGAGAAATCTAAGATGCAATAACTGCTCTATTACAAGTTGATTATATGCATTTAACGTATTTTTTAAAGCACACATTCAGTCGTGATTCTCCCCCCCTCTTCTGACATAAACTCTAGTTTTCCATGCATATGCTAACTCATTTAACCAATGCTTCTCTTCATTATTTTTCTCATATTCCGTTTTATTGCTGAACTCTTGTAAATCTGCTGCTGTAGTTTTCCCTTTAACCCCAGCACTAGAGAAGCAGAGGCAGACAGACCACTGTGAGTTTGAAGCAGCCTGGTTCAACAGAGTGAGTTAGGACAGCCAGATTTACACAGAGAAACCCTCTCTCGAAAAACAAACAAACGAAATGAAACAAAAGAGTCCTGGAACTGGAGTTACAGACAGGTGTGACCTGCCACCTGGGTGCTGGGAATCAAACCCAGGTGGTCTGAAAGAGCAGCCAGTACTCTGAACTTCTGAGCCTTCTCTCCAGCCCCTGAAGTATATATTTCTTCACCTACTTAGGTTTATTTAACATTTTACTTATAATTGATCCACATCTCTTAGTTGTACAACTTTGTCCATGTCTGTGAAGAAAACTGACTGAAATATAAATTTGATTCAGCCATAAAATTTAGATGTATGGTTGTTTTGTTACGCTAAATTTTTAGCTTGGTATTGCTGTTAATTAAAGCATAAATCATTTATATTCTATTGGGATTGTATTATACTTTAAATAAATAAGTCTTGTAATCCAGTAAGGACAGTAGTCACATAAGAATGAGAAGAATATGACACTTTAGTATGCTGTCAATAAGTTTATGAGATTTTACTATGGTTGTAAGCCATCACATGGGTCTATGAATTAATGAACCCATGTCCTCTGGAATAGCAGCTACTGTTTCTAACCACTGAACTATCTCTTCAGTCCTAGTTTATAACATTTTAAACTGTGTCCTTCAAAATTTCAATAGGTATTTTTTGGGGGGGGGGTAGGTAATTTCTTTTTTTTGTGGTTTTTCGAGACAGGTTTTCTTTATATTGCTTTGGACCGTGTCCTGGAATGAGCTCTGTACAGACTGGCCTCAAACTCAATCCACCTGCCTCTGCCTCCCAAGTGCTGGGATTAAAGGCGTGCACCACCAATGCCCAGCTGTTTTGTTTTTATATGTGAGCACCTTGGGTCTGCAGTTGTAAAGTAACTTGAACCAGGCTCAGAAAAACTGTTTGGTTGGTTTGCATTTCTCTGAAATAGATCTCACGTATAGCTCAGGCTGGCCTTGAACTCCTGATCCATCTCCCAAGTGTCAGGATTACAGAATTGTATAACCACATAGGTTAAAATTACTTTTGAACAGTGGGTTTTTTGTTTTGTTTTGTTTTAACAGGGTTTGACTATATAACCTTGGGCTTTGAACTCACAGAGATCTATCTGCCTTTGCCTCCCAAGTGCTGGTATGGAAGGTGTGCACCACCCTGCCTGGCTTACCAGTAAAGTATTTTAGCTACCTAGAAAAAGTGTCTTGTTCATTTGTTTTTGATCTCACTTTGTAGTCCTGCTCACCCCAAACTCATAATTGTCTTCTTGCCTCAGCCTCCCAAGTGCTTAGGCGTGTGCCACCATATCTGGTGCCCCCCTCCCCAAGTTGCTCCTATCCTGGAACTGGCCTTGTAGACTAGGCTGGCCTGGAACTCACAGAGATCCACCTGCCTCTGCCTCCCAAGTGCTGGGATTAAAGGCGTGTGCCACCACTGCCCAGCCACTGTTTTGTTTTGTTTTTTAAGAAGCTGTGAGGTAGTGGTGCAGGACTTTAATCCCAGCACTCAGGAGACAGAGACAGGAGCAGCTCTGAGTTCCAGGCCAGCCCAGTCTACAGGGTGAGTTCCAGGACAGCCAGGGCCATGAAGAGAAACACTCAAAAAAAAAAAAAAAAAAAAAAAAAAAAAGCAGTTGTAGGTTATATGGTAAAATAAATCAGTAGGTCCTGTCCTCTGACATTGTGACATGACACTGCTGTCTGCAGAGTTCATACCTTAGAACCTCAGAATCCTTACTGTCCCCACCCAGTCCCCAGCCAAATCACAAATCATCCCTAAAATACCTTAAGTGAATTCACAAGGTTTTATATTGAATAGTGAACATAGCTGCTCTCTTATGCTTTGACTCAAGGCTACAGATTATACATGCCTGTTGTTTATAACTTGAAGAATACATCCCTAATGTGTGATTTTCTTGATTCAAGATCCCATTAGTAATATACCAATTTTTCAAAACATTAAACTTCGTAAGAAATGAAAAAGATAGCTATAGCTAGAGGAAGTGGTTCCAAGAGTGTTCACAGAATTATTCCAGGCTCAGGACTTGGGAGGTAGAAGCAAGAGAATTGTGAGTTATAGGCTTAAACACACATGGGGGGGGCAGGCACGCATGCACAAACAATATGGGAGCTGGAGATGGCCTACTGCCTTTGCAAAGAACCTAGGTTCCGCACCCATGTGGCAGCTCACAATCCAGGTCTGGGAAATTTAATGTTTCCACAGCCTCCTGCACATATGTGATACACATACTCACACATGAAGTAAGTTGGTTTTTTTTTTTTGTTTTGTTTTGTTTTGTTTTGAGACAGGGTGTCTGTGTAACAGTCCTGGCTGGCCTTGAACTCAGAGATCTTCCTCAGCCTCCCAAGTGCTGGGACTAACAGTGTGCACAACCACCGCCTGGCAAAGTAAATATTTTTAAAAATTATTCTTGGGAAAATGTTTGAGGCAAGTTTTTATTTTATGAAATTTTTTTTCCTTTTACTTTTTTAGAGGCTAGGTCTTGCTATTGCCCAGGCTGTCCTCCAACCACATCTGGCTTTATATTGATGTTTAATAAGGATCAGGAGAAACAAATAGGCTGAATAGATGTCTATTCAGGGAGAAATAACTCACAACATAGACAAATGAACACCAGCAGGTTCCTGGTCCCAAGGATGCTTCCCGATGTACTCCTGTCCCCGTGCTGCAAGCAAGAGCTCTCCGAGCCCCCTCCTCAGATTTAGTTCCCCAGGTCATGTCCCTCCCTGTCTCCACCCCCAATGGGTGTGGTCTATGCCACAGATGCAGACAAAGTGACTATCTCACGACAGGTTTGTTTAATATAATTTTCATGCATTAAGTAATTTATTTAATACTTAAATAAAAATTAAGTAATTGTAGAGTATTAGAAACTAGAGATATTTCAACCAAATTAACAAGGATTTCCAGTTTTAGCTATTTAAACTGAAAAATATAAAGACAATTGTGCCATAGTACAAAAATCTCCTGAGGAGACCAAAGCAGTAGTGTCTGTCTGCTCAGTGGTGTTACCAGGCAGGCTGGAACTGTCTATGTCTGGTTCTGCTGGCTGCCCTCTTTGGTTAATGTAAACCACAAAGCCTTTAAGGTTTGAGCAGTTAAGGTTTCTTAGGTTGGATGATAAGGCTAGAAGACTACCACTATCTGTCCTTCAAAGTTTTGTTGGCATACTTTAAAATTTTTTAATTTTATTTGCATTGGTTTGAGGGTGTCAGGTCTTCTGGAACTTGAGTCACAGATAAGTCCTGAGCTGCTATGTGGGTGCTGGGAATTGAACCTGGGTCCTATAGAAGGACAGCCAGTGCTGTTAACCCTGAGCCATCTTTGCAGCCCCTGTTTGACACACTTTTCAGTATCTCGGCTTCGGATATTGCTGCTCCCTCCAAGTATAGCATGCTTTCTCCTAAAATCTAGGGTCACCTAATTTTATAATATGGTTGATAATATGATTAAAAATAAAACACAAAAGATACTTAAAATTGCAACTAGTAGTTCTAAAGGAACTTAGAAGCCTCTTGTTGGAAGGGTTTCCTCAGCTTCTGCTGCCATCATAAAGCTGAGTCAGGAACAGACACTGTCAATGGGAATATAACATTGGGACCCTAACTTATCCAGTATAGGTAAGGGGATGAAAGACACCAATTTTACAGAAAACCTGTAGTCCCCTTCTTAGGACAAACTCAAGCTTAAATATGTTCTGTGTTCATTGCTTTCATTTGTTATTCTCCTCCAGGGTTTCTAGCTAAATGTCACCATTGTTAGATAATCCATGTTGTGGGTAGGCCTCATTAACTTTTCAGTTTCATTTGTCCCCTGTTCTCCATTGTTTATTATTTTCCCAGACACACAGACCTTTCTCTGTATATGTATTCTTTCTTCATGGTAAACTTTTCTGTATTTGGTGTGGCTCAATTATTTGGCTGTACCTTAAATGTCACCTTAGAGATGGACATTAAGGGCTATGTAGAGAGACCCTGTCTCAAAAAACAAAGTTATCCTAGAGAAGGCTTCTGACCATAATAAAAGATATTTTGTTTATTTGTATGTGTACTTACAAGTTGGGAATGAAACCCAGATTTTCTTGTTACTAACTGGTCTTCCCAACCCAAACACTCTCATTCCTAGCAATTATTGCTTTAAGTATTGGTAGTTGTGTGTTTGTGTGTGTGTATATGTGTGTATACATATATACATACATACAGCTGTGCTGAAAATTATTTTATATCTAGTACATAAGCCCAATGCCTAGAACAAGCAAGCTAAAGTAGAATAAAAACCTGAATGAAAGAAAGACTACATAAGACCTCTTAGACAGACAGATCTCTTTGAATTCCAGGCCAGCCTTGTCTACTGAGCAAGTTCCAGGACAGCCTCCAAAGTTAAAGACAAACCCTGTCTCAAAAAAAAAAACCAAAAACAGCCAGGAGTTTGTGGTGCATGCCTTTAATCCTAACACTAGGGAGGCAGAGGCAGGCAGATCTTTGTGAGTTCGAAACCAGCCTGGTTTACAAGAGCTAGTTCCAGGACAGCCTCCAAAGTCACAGAGAAACCCTGTCTCTCGAAAAAAACAAAACAAATAAACAAACCAAAAATAATGTAAAAAGAATGCTTTTTGTGTTTTTTTTTAATTTAATATTTTTTTTCTTATTTTACATACCGATCCCAGTTCCTTTCCCTCCCATCTTCCCATGCCTCCCACAGACACCACCATCCCATTCCCCATCCACTCCCCAAGGAGGGTGAGGCCTTCCATGAGGGATCATCAAAGTCTGTCGAGTCATTTGGGGTAGGGCCTAGGCCCTCCCCTGTGTCTGTCTCTAGGCTAAGGGAGCATCCCTCCATGGGGAAAGGTCTCCCTCCTGAACTCCATTTTTGCACTAAGGAGTTGCACCTGGTTCCATTGTCAGAGGTACCATTTACTTCTCAGACCTCCTAACTGATATCCACGTTCAGGGAGTCTGGGTTGGTCATCCCATGCTGGTTTCCCATCTATCAGTCTGGGATCCATAAGCTCCCCCTTGTTCAGGTCAGCTGTTTCTGTGGGTTGCTCCAGCCTGGTCTTGACCCCTTTGCTCATCACTCCTTCCTCTCTGCAACTGGATTCCAGGAGTTCAGCTCAGTGTTTAGCTGGTGGTATCTGCCTCTGCTTCCATCAGCTACTAGATGAGGGCTCTAGGATGGCATGTAAGGTAGTCATCAATCTCATTATCGGGGAAGGGCATTTAAGGTAGCCTCTTCACTATTGCTTGGGTCATCCTTGTAGATCTATGGACATTTCCTTAGTGCCAGATTTCTCTGTAAACCTATAATGGTTCCTCTGTTAAGGTATCTCTTTTCTTGCTCTCTATTTTTTCCCTGACTCAATCTCCCTGCTCCCTCATGTTCTCCTTTTCTCTCCTCCTCTTCTCTTTCTCCTGACTCCCTCTCCCCCCTGCTCCCAATTTTCTCAGGGGATCTTGTCCCTTTCCCATTCTGTGAGGAACCATGCATGTCTCTCTTAGGGTCCTCCTTGTTTCCTAACTTCTCTGGCGGTGTGGATTGTAGGCTGGTGATCCTTTGCTCTATGTCTAAAATCCGTATATGAGTGAGTACATACCATGTTTGTCTTTTTTGACTAGGTTACCTCACTCAAAAGGGTTTCTTCTAGTTCCATCCATTTGCTGCCTTCGAATTTCAGGATTACAGAGTAGTACTCCATTGTGTAAAAATGTACCACATTTTCTTTATCCATTCTTCAGTTGAAGGGCATCTAGGTTGCTTCCAGGTTCTGGCTATTACAAATAATACTGCTATGAACATAGTTGAACAGATTTTCTTATTATGTGAATGTGCATCTTTTGGGTATATGCCTAAGAGTGGAATTGCTGGATCTTGTGCTAGACTGATTCCCGTTTTCCTGAAGAGCTGCCATACTGATTTCCGAAGTGGCTGTACAAGTTTGCACTCCCACTGGCAGTGGAGGAGTGTGCCCCTTTCTCCACATCCTCTCTAACATAAACTGTCATTGGTGGTTTTGATTTTAGCTATTCTGATAGGAGTAAGATGGTATCAGAGTTATTTTGATTTGCATTTTCCTGCTGGCTAAGTATGTTGAGCACTTTCTAAGTGTCTTTCAGACATTTTGGATTACTATGTTGAGAATTCTCTAGTTCTATATGCCAATTTTTAATTGGATTATTTGGTGTTTTGGTGACTAGCTTCTTGAGTTCTTTGTATATTTTGGAGATCAGCCCTCTGTCAGATGTACGATTGGTGAAGATCTTTTCCCATTCTCTGGGCTGCCTTTTTGTCTTGTTGACTGTGCCCTGTGCCTTACAGAAGCCTCTCAGTTTCAGAAGATCCCATTTATTAATTGTCTGTCACAGCATCTGTGCTACTGGTGTTATGTTCAGGAAGCAGTCTTCTGCTCGCTCAAGGGTACCTCCAACTTTCTCTTTTAAGAGGTTCAGTGTGACTGGATTTATGTTGAGGTCTTTGATCCATTTGGACTGAAGTTTTGTGCATGGTGATAGATATGGATCTATTTGCAGTCTTCTGCACACCAGTATCCAGTTGTACCAGCACCATTTGTTGAAGATGCTTTATTTTTTTTTTTTCATTGTATAATTTTAAACTCTTCGTCAAAAACCAGGTGTTCGTAGGTGTTTGGGTTAATATCAGGGTTTTCCATTAGATTCCATTGGTCTACCTGTATCTTTTTTGTGCCAAAACCAAGCTGTTTTCAGGACTATAGCTCTATAGTAGAGCTTGAAGTCAGGGATGGTGATGCCTCTGGAAGTTCCTTTATTGTACAGGGTTGTTTTGTCTATCCTGGGCCTTTTGTTTTTCTATATAAAGTTGAGTATTGTCCTTTCAAGGTCTGTGAATAATTGTGTTGGGATTTCATTGAGGATTACATTGAATCTGAGGATTGTATTGAATCTGTGGATTGCTGTTGATCCTGCCTATCCATGAGCATGGGAGAGCTTTCTATTTTCTGGTATCTTCTTTAATTTCTTTCTTCAAAGACTCAAAGTTCTTGCTACACAGGTCTTTCACTTGTTTGGTTATCTTTACCCAAAGATATTTTATGTTGTTTGTGGATATTGTAAAGGGTGATGTTTCTCTGACTTCTTGTCAGGCCCTTTGTCTTCTGTATATAGTAGGGCTAGTTAATCTTGTATTCGGCCACTTTCCTGAAGGTGTTTATCAGCTGTAGGACTTCCCTGGTAGAGTTTTTTGGGTCACTTATGTAAACTATCATATCATCTGCAAGTAGTGAAAGTTTGACTTCTTCCTTTCCTATTTGTATCCCCTTGATCTTCTTTTGTTGTCTTATCACTTTAGCTAGAACTTCAAGTACAGTATTGAAGAGATATGGAGAGAGTGGGCCTTTTCAGAATCTAGTGAGTTGATCTTGTGGTTTTTCTTTTTTAGTTTGTTTATATGGTGGATATTGATAGATTTTTGTATGTTGAACCATCCCTGCTTTCCTGGGATGAAGCCTACATGGTCATGGTGGATGAGTGCTCTGATGTGTTCTTGGATTCTGTTTGCAGTATTTTATTGAGTATTTTTACATCGATGTTCATGAGGGATATTAGTTTGTAGTTAGTTGTGTCTTTGTGTGGCTTGGGTACCAAGGTAATTGTAGCCTCGTAAAAAGAGTTTGGCAATGACCCTTCTGTTTCTGTTGTGTGGAACAATTTGAGGAATATTGGTATTAGCTTTTCTTTGAATTTTCTGCACTGAAGTCATGTGGCCTTGGGCTGGCTTTGGTTGGTAGACTTTTGATGACTGCTTCTATTTCATTAGGGGTTATAGGTCCATTTAAATTGCTTATCTGTTCTTGATTTAAGTGATATCTATCGAGAAATTTTTCCATTTCCTTTGAGTTTTTGAATTTTGTGGAGTACAGGTTTTCAAAATTTGCTTCTTTTTGTTCTAGAACTTTCAGTTGTGCTGTTAATTCTCTAATGTGACTATCCTCCATTTTCTTCATGTGGGCACTTATTGCAAGGAACTTTCCTCTTAGTACTGCTTTCAAAGTGTTCCATAAGTTTGGATATGTTGTGTCTTCATTCTTGTTAAATTCTAGGAAGTCTTTAATTTTTTTTTCTTTATTTCTTCCTTGACCCAGACATGGTGCAATTGTGCACTGTTCAGTTTCCATGAGTTTGTAGGGTTTCTGCAATTTGTGTTGTTGAATTCCAACTTTAAAGCATGGTGGTCTAATAAGATACAGGGGGCTATTCCAATTTGTTTGTATCTGTTGAGGTTTGCTATGTTGCCTAGTATGTGCTGGATTTTAGAGGTTTCATGTGGAGCTGAGAAGGTATATTTTTTGTATGTTTTGGATGGAATGTTCTATAGATGTCTATTAAACCCAATTGGGTCATAACTTCTGTTAGTTCCTTTGTTTCTTTGATAAGTTTCTGTCTGATGGTCTTGTCTAGTGGTGAGAGTGGGGTGTTGAAGTCTCCCACTACAAGTGTGTGAGGTTTTATGTGAGATTTGAGTTTTAGTAATGTTTCTTTTACGAATGTGGGTGCCTTTGTATTTGGGGCATAGATAGATGTCCAGAATTGAGACTTTGTCCTGATGGATTGTTTTTTGTTTTGTTTTGTTTTTTCTGTGATGAATATGAAATAAACTTCATCTCTTTTAACTGATTTTACATTGAAGTCTAATTTGTTAGCTATTAGGATAGCTATACCCGCTTGTTTCTTGTGTCCATTTGATTGGAAAATCTTTTCTCAACCCTTTACTCTGTCATTGAAGTTGAGGTATATTTCTTGTATGCAGCAGGATGGATTCTGTCTTCATAGTCATTCTGCTGATCTGTGTCCTTTTTATAGGTGAGTTAAGACAATTAATATTGAGGGAATTAAGAACCATTGCTTGTTAATTCTTGTTTGTTTTGGATTTGTTGGTAGTGGTGATATTGTGAGTAGATTTATCCCTCTTTTGGCTTCTGGTAAAGTGGGGTTATCTATTGCCTACAACTTTGTGAGTGTAGTTAACCCTGGGGTTGGAGTTTTCCTTCCAGAACTTTCTGTAGGGCTGGATTTGTGGATATGTATTGTGTAAATCTGGTTTTACCATGGAATATCTTGTTTTCTCAGTTTATAGTGATTGAGAGTTTTGCTTGGTATAGTAGTCTGGGCTGGCATCCGTGGTCTCTTAGTGTTTGTAGAACATCTATCCAGGACTTTCTGGCCTTCAGAGTTTTCATGGAGAAGTCAGGTGTAATTCTGATAGGTCTGCCTTTATATGCTACCTGTACTTTTTCCTTTGCAGCTCTTAATATTCTTTCTTTATTCTGTATGTATGTTTGGTGTTTTGATCATTGTGTGCAGAGGGGATATTTTTTGTGGTTTACTCTCTTTGGTGTTCTGTAAGCTTCTTGTACTTTCATGGTGTGTCTGTCTTTAGTTTGTGAATGTTTTCTTCTAGGATTTTGTTGAATGTATTTTCTGCACCTTTAATTGGCTACATAGAGACCCTGTCTCAAAACAACAACAAAAAAAAAAAAGAAAGAAAAAAAAGAAAAAAGAAAAAAAAGAAAAAAGAAAAATCCATTTGCTGCTGTTACAGAGAACCAGTTTGTTTCCCAGCACTCACATGGCAACTGTCTGTATCCCGCGCCAGGGTTCCGAAGCTGCCATCTAGCTGTCTCAGGCACTGCACTCAATGTGCTGCTCTTAAATACTTGCAAGGCAAAGCACTCATAACACATAAAATAAAAAGCGAAACTTGAAACAAATGTTTGTGGGTTATATTTTATTTGGAGTTCTAGTTTCACAGAGGAAAGAATTTGGAATTAGCAGTTTTGGCCTTGGCGTTTCTAAGAGACCTTGAAATGTTTTCACAGGTGATGATGAGCAGTCTACACAAATGGCTGCAAGCTGGGAAGATGAGAAAGTGGCAGAAGCATCTTCAAACAATTTTGTTGCTATTAAAATTGATACCAAAAGGTATGCTTATGCTTCAATGTTTCACTGCTTTTTTGTTTTGTAGTCATGATCTTCTGTTATTTATGATGATACTGTTAGACTATTAAGAATGCCAATTTTATGGGCACAGATATCTAAACTGGATATACTGGAAACTTAAATTATTTTTAATTGTTTTGAGTGTGCCACCACAGCCAGTTAAGGGAATTTAATTTTGCGGGGAGGGGAGTGGTTTCCAGACAGGATGTCTCTGTGTATCTTTGGAGCCTTACCTAGAACTGGCTCTGTAGATCAGGCTGGCCTCAAACTCACAGAGATCCACCTGCCTCTGCCTCCCGAGTGCTGGAATTAAAGGCATGCACCACCACCACCAGATAAATTATTTCATTATGATTGATATTTAAACTTTATTATAAATAATACGCAAATCAAAATTAATATTTTCACAGGAACTTAATTTCTTGTTGCCATTTTCAAATTCATTGTTACACCTTGCTAAAAAAAAAATTTCAAGTTTCTCTTGAAACATGAATGTAGCATGTAACAAACAATATGATTTTGAGACTATCAAAATGGATCAGGGGTAAAGGCACTTGTCATGAAGCCTGAAAACCTAAGTTCAATCCCCATATCACACATGGTGGAAAGAGAGGACTAACTTCCACAAGTTATCCTCTGGCTTACACTTGCAAGCCATGGTGTGCACATGCCTATGTACACGTGTACACACACCACACTGCATAAGTAAATGAATGTAAAAAAAAATTACTGTCCTGAAAAGATTTGTAGTGTCTAGGTTGGAAAACCTTGGAAGTAACTATAAAGCTTCTGTTGAATCTCTCTGCAACAAGTGGTTTTCCATATCTTTTGGAATCTCTTTTGGGAATGGAGCCATTTAATTTGAAAGGAATGAGGAGATAGTTCACTGAGTAAAGTCATTGGCGCCAAACCTGATGACCCGAGTTTGATCCCCAGAACTCACTCACATGCCTGAAATAGAGAACTGACTCCTATAAATTATCCTCTGATCCCCACATATGCACCATGGAGTGTGTACTCACATGAGTGAGTGTGTGCACAGACACTTATAAAGAAATAAGTCACCGGAGGCAGATGCAGGCGAATCTCTGTGAGTTGAAGGCCAGCCTGATCTACAGAGAGAGTTCCAGGACAAAAAGTAGCATAAAGCAAACCTGTTTTGTAGTTATTAAACTATACAGCTTATGTTTTATTTTGTCAGTTTTTATTTGTGTATGTATGTGCCTGCTTGAGTCTATGTATTTGGTCCACGTGTACTCAGTGTCTGGAGGCCAGAAAGGGGTCTCACGTCCTCTGAAAGTGGAGTTAGAAGTGTCTATGAGCTAGCTACTTGATGTGGGTGCTGGCATCTAACTGGAGTCTTCTGGAAGAACAGCAAGCTCTCTTAATTGCTAAGCTATCTCTCCAGCCTGTTGTTTTTGGTTTTTAGCAGTACCTGGGAATTATGGGATTACTCCCTTTGTTCAGTATCTAGTTAATACTATTCTTAAAAAGTCTCTCTTATTCCTGACTGTATGTGTGTGAATCCGTGTTTGTTTTGCTAGTGACTGAATTGAGGAATGATGCATGCTAGGCATATGCTTTACTGTTATCTGAGCCCTCTCTCCCATCCATGACCACCAAGCTCTTTACTGGTGTTACATAAGTCATTAAAATATGTTTCCCACTTTTAAATTTAATTATTTTACTGTAGGGGTAAGGGACACATGTGTAATAGCACATACATGGACACCTTGGTGGGGTTGGTTCTCTTCCACCTTCCTATAGGGTCTGGAGATTTAACACAGGTTGCCAGACTTGTCCAGCAGCTAGCTGCCTTACCCAGTGAACCATCTCACTGGTCCTCTGACTTTCTATACCCTTTCCCCATTAATTTAGACAGTTTGTCTTGATGGATATTTAGGATGTTTTAATCCTTGTCATTCTAGAGTATTATGTCACTGTATCTTGTTACAGGTTAAGATTTTTTTGCATGTATGTCTATGCACCATGTGCATCCAGTGCCCAAGGGGCCCAGAAAAGGGTGTTAGATCATCTGGAACTGGAGCTACAGATGGTTGTGAGCTACCATGTGGGTGCTAGAAGTCAAACCTAGTCCTCTAGAAGAGCAGCCCATGCTCTTAACCACTGAGCCATCTTTCTAGCCCCCAAGATTTTTTTATTTAGGTATATTTGCTATTAAGGAAGCAACATGAGATTACTTTTTTCCCTGAGATGGGTTCTTACTTGTAGTTCTAGCTGTCCTGGAACTTACTATATAGATGAGACTGACCTTGAACTCATAAAAATCCTTCTACCTCTGCCTCCCTGGCACTGGGATTAAAGGCAAATGCCACCATACCCATCAAGATAGACATTTTTAACTTGTAAACCTAGCCACCACTGTGGGTGCTATCAGAAGAAAGGATTGTTCACAGCTAAACACTGAGCCAAACTCCTGGAATCCAGTTGCAGAGAGGGAGGAATGATGAACAAAGGGGTCAAGACCAGGCTGGAGAAACCCATAGAAACAGCTGACCTGAACAAGGGGGAGCTCATGCATCCCAGTCTGATAGCTGAGAAACCAGCATAGAATTGACCCAAAACCCCTGAACTTGGGTGTTAGTTAGGAGGACTGGGCAGTCTGTGGGGCCTCTGGTAGTGAACCAGTATTTATCCCTAGTATACGAATGGACTTCAGGAACCCATTCCACATAGAGGGATACTCTCTCAGTCTAGACACATAGGGGAGGGCCTAGGCCCTGCTCAAATGATATGACAGACTTTGAAGATCTCCATGGAAGGCCTTACCCTCCCGTGGGGAGCAGAAAGGAGATGGGATGGGGGTTGGGGGAGACAGGGGAGGAGGAGAGGGTGAGGGAACTGGGATTGACATTTAAAACAAGCTTATTTCAAATTTAAATAAAAAAAAACTATCAATAAAAGAAGAGATTTTTTGATCTGAAAATTATAAAACAATTAAAAAGCACAAAAATGTTTTGTGAAATAAAATTCATATTTCTTTCCAGCCTATTCCTGTGACAACAACTAGTAATTTTGAATTTTTAAAATATACTTAGGATTGTGCTGATAAATTTAATGAAAGCAACCCAGTATTTGGAAAACAGTTGAATTCATGTTTTGATTTTTTTTTTTTTTTTTTTTTTTTTTTTTACAGTGAAGCCTGTCTGCAGTTTTCACAAATTTGTATCCTTTCACTGAAGATTTGGTTTCATATATATTATATTTGCTTTTCTCTTTTTAATTAAAACTTTAAGAATTAGTTTAATTTAGGAAAACTTAAACCTTTTGGTAGCAGCAATGTTGCAGTTTTTTGAGGTAATATATTATGGCTAATGGCAAACTAGATGTTTTTCTTTTTTTATTTTATGTGCATTGATGTTTTGCCTGCATGTTATGTCTGGGGTGAGGATGTCAAGTCCCCTGAACTGGACTTTGAGACAGCTGTCATGTGGGTGCTGGGAATTGAACCCAGGTCTTCTGGAGGAGCAGTCAGTGCTCTTAACCGCTAAGCCATCTCTCCAGCCCTGATGTTTTTCTCTTTTAATGTGAATATTTGAAGAGCAGTGTGGAGTACTTTGGTTGAAATGTTAAAAGTAGGAGGCAAGAGGCAAAATAGATACAATGGTGTAGGAGAATGAAATGTATTTTTCACTCTGATAGGCTATATGAACCATAAATCTTTTACATATCACATACACTCGGGACATGATATGGTAATTGAGGTGAGAAACATGTTAGCTAGTATATTGTGAAATCTACTAAGATGATGTGTTGTGTTTTGTTACAGTGTTTTGTAAGACTTGTTGATTCAAGCATCAATTATTAGACTTAATTAACCTGTGCAGACCCTGTAGTGTGTGTCCCGTCCAGTTTCTTCATAGGAGACAGCGGAGTCCCTTTGGAAGTAATAGCAGGGAGTGTTTCTGCAGATGAACTTGTTACAAGAATTCACAAAGTCCGACAAGTAAGAAGGAGCCACAACAGTTTTGGGGGGTGGGAGGTTTCGAGACAGGATTTCTCTCTGTGTAGCCCTGGCTGTCCCTGAACGGCTTTATAGACCAGGTGGTCTTAAACTCAGAGATCCACCTGTCTCTGACTCCTCAGTGCTTGGATTAAAGGTGTGCGCTACCGCCCTGGCTACTTTCTTTGGTTCTTTTTGTTTTGAGTTGGTTACTTTTTTGTTTCGTTTAAGATTTTATTTTTAATCCTCAGCCCTTTAGGTTTTTTTTTTTTCTTATTCTGGCTTTGATTTTATTAATTGTTAATGGATCTATTTAAATTGTTTATATCTTCTTGATATTTGCTAGGTCATAGTTGTACAGGGAAATACCCATTCTGTCTATATTTTTCAGTTTTATTTATATTCATTTTATTATTTATTTATTTTGGTTTTTCGTCGCAGGATTTCCTGTTTAGCCCTGTTTGTCCTGGAACTCACTTTGTAGACCTGTCTGATCTCAAACTCAGAGATCCACATGCCTCTGCCTACTGAGTGCTGGGATCAAAGACATGTGCCACCTTGCCTGGTGATTTTCCAGTTTTAAAGACAATGTATTATATTTTCTTTGTGTGTATATATGACTGGTTGTGTGTATGTGCATTGTGTGCCTCAGGTGCTCCAGTTGGTCAGAGGGCATTGGATTCCTTGGAACTAGATTGTAGGTGGTTGTGATCATCTGATATGAGTGACCCAGATCTTCACCAGAGCAGCAAGTGCTGTTAACTTATAAGCCATCTCTCCAGCCCCAGAGATTTTCCAGTTTTTTTTTTAAATAAATCTTTATTTTTCTGTATTTTGTTGAGCTCTATAGTAACCTTCCCCTTTGCATTAAATATTCCTAATTTGGGTCATCTTTTTCTGTTACATTAGTTGGCTAGGGTTTTGTTAATCTTTCTGTTTTGGTTTGGTTTTCAAGACAGGGTTTCTCTGTGTGGCTGTCTAACTTTGTAGATCAGGCTGGCATCAAACTCAGAGAGATCCGATTGCCTCTGCCTCCCGAGTATGGGATTAAAGGCATGCACCACCATGCCCAGACAAATTTCATCCTTATTATTTCTTGTTATCTACTGTTTCAAGATTTGGATTGCTCACGTGTTTCTGTTGAGAAGGTCACTCTGCTTTAAAACCTTTTATGGCCTGGAGAAATAGCTCATTCTCCCCCCCCCCCCAGTACTGAAGAAGGAAAATTGTGCTCTGGCCAGCTTGTAATTGAATTCCATAATGTGATTTGTTTTGAGGGAAGGTCTCTGTATAGCCTTGGTTGTCCTGGAACTTGCTATGTAGACCAGAATGACTTTGAACCTACAAAGATCCACTTGCCTCTGCCTGGGATTAAAGGCTGGTAGGCTCCCATGTTCAATAAGGTTTTGTTTGTTTGTTTGTTTGTTTAGTTTTGTTTTGGCTAAGATTCTGCATTTTCAATTTGTCTTACTGAGGGTTTAGTATTTCTACTCTGTGTGTGTATGTATGTGTATTGATGAGTCATCTACCATTTCTTTTCTCCCAAGATGCACTCATCAAAAGGTGAAACATTAGTGACAAATGACAACCAGTCAGAAAGTTCAGTATCTACCCCGTCAGCCTCATTTGAACCTAATGACGTATGTGAAACTACTAAGTCCAGGAATGCAGAGCTTTGTGAGACACCGGCCACTTCTGACACAAAGTTGGATACTGCAACAGGTACAGGCAGAGTATTCCTTCACTTCATACTTAGGACATGCATTAGTCCTTAGTAGCATCCCTGACAGAATGTCAAGCCTTTTAAATGCAGTTACACCCTGATAAACCCATCCAAGCATTAGGACTTAGCTTAGCTGCTGGAGTGCATATCTGGCATTCCATCAGGCCTAGTAGTGCATTTCTGTCATCATAGTATTCAAGAGACAAAATTAACAGATGATTTATACCTTTTTCAGTTACATTATATGCAGTTTTTGTTACGTTTTGTTTTGTTTTAAATAATTAAGGAGGAGAATGCTCAGGTCATGACAACCCCTCCCAGGAGCCTCATGGCTGTTCAAACCAGAGACAAGCAGAGGATCTCACTGTCAGAGTGGAAAGGTTTGTTTTTAATTTTGTACATAGCATTTTTAAAAAATTATAGTTTCCTGTTATTTTGTTAACTTGAATGAAAGTTAATACAAACTAGGATATAGCTTTTCTGTATCTGAAGCTGTCAGTCAGCTATAGATCTGAACATTTGGTTTAGGAGTCCCTTTTGGTACATGCATGTGTGTCCATCTGTCACTTTCTTTTTAATCTCTTTATGCCAAAAGAATAACAAGCTCCAGATGAACAAAAACTCAGCTCATGATATGCATTTGTACTAAGCTGGGGTTCTGCATAACTACTAAGTGTCATTATTTTATTGGTTGAACTAATAATAAACATCTCTGATTCGTTATAGTTTCTAGTTTAGAGTTTATAAAATGTGGTAACTATGAAATTTATTTTTTATGCTGTAATTAATAAATATGAGTTAATGGCTAATATTCCTAATCCCAACCTAAAACCTTTTAATATTATATGGGAATTAAAAATGCTTTTTAATTTTCCTTTAACTGGCTCAGCAGTGGTAGTGCACGCCTTTAATCCCAGCATTTGGGAGGCAGAGGCAGGCAGATCTTTGTGAGGTCAAGACCTGCATGAGCTAGTTCCAGGACAGCCTCCAAAGCCACAGGGAAACCCTGACTCAAAGGGGGAAAAAATTACTTTAAATGAAAAGCAATTTAATTAATTAAAATTTAGTTTACCCTTTTAATTATTTTAATCCCAGCACTCTGGAGGCATAGGCAGGCAAATATCTTGAGTTCAAGATCAGCCTGGTCTACAGAATGTGTTAGTTCCAGAACAGCTAGGGCTACACAGAGAAGCTCTGTCCGAGACTGAAGGCTGGTTCAGTGTTAGAATACTTAACATGAGGTCTACTTAAATCCTCAGCTCTGCAGAACAGTAGTAACAATAGTAATAATAAAATTACTTCAAAGGAATTAGTGTCTTCTTGGCCACTTGCAGCTGTAAATAGAGGTAGTTGTGAGCTTCAAGAAGTAGGCTACGGGAATCAAACTTTGGTCCTCAAACTTTTAAGTGCTAAGCTGTCTCTCCAGCTCAAATTTATATATTTTTTAAGCACTGTCAATCAGATAACTCATCAAAAAGTGAGAACTAACAGTAAATATAGGGTAAATAAAATACAGGGTTGGAAAGGGGCTTCAGATAGACTCCTGTGTATGGGTTCATGGATTTCTGTAGGGCCAGGCAATAGGCAAATAAACTGCTATACTTTCAGGAGTTGTTTTGGTTTCTGTATTTATTCCCCTTTATTTTAGCTAAGTAAAACTTGGTTGAGACAGTCTCGTATGTAGCCCTGGCCTCTGTCCCTAAAGCTGATGTCAAAGGTGTGCACCACCATGCCTGCTGCCCCTCCAGTGTACTCACTTCTTCCTGGTGTTTAGAATGACAGAATGTATCTTGGTGTTTTGTTTTTTAAACAGACTAACAAAGAAACTTGAAGAAAGAAGGGAAGAGAAAAGGAAGGAAGAAGGACAGGTACAGCTCACTCTGTTGCTTGAGGGGATTTTTGATTTGTTGTCCAATTTAGCAGACCTTGGGTGACAGACATCCTTAGAGCTCAGTGTTGTATTGAAGGGAAGGAAAGTATCTGTTTCTGCACTCTGGTTATACTTTATATATACACTTTAGGGTCTTGGTTATTGTTTGTTTGTCTGTCATGATTGCTATGCAATCCATTCTGGCCCCAAAATCTTATGGTTGCAGTGACTTACCATGTCCACCTGTTTATTTTCTTTTTACAAATTACCAAGAATAACTGAATAACCTTTTCCCCTCTGTGCATTGATCTTTTCATACCTTAGTATCTATAGGAAATTGATCTAAAATTTCTAGATTTTAGGAAAATCAAATTTGTAGACATCTTCCTGATTTATCTAATGTTGCATTCTAGTGGACTCATCATCCTTCTCACAATAATTGTCCCCCATCTCTTTGAGGTCTCCATTAGATTGTCATTGTTTCTTCTCTCTTTTTTTAATTATCATTTTTTTTTTCAAGCCAAAAAATTGATTGCCATGTTGTCCTTGGAAGGTAACAGTTTGGCTGTAAAAACTAAAGACTTGTAATTTTGATTGGATACAGATTACACTGAGGACACTGTGCTCTAACAGAACCATTAAAAAATGTTTATAAGTTGATAGGCAGTTGATCGTTAATCATGCTTTCATTAAATTTTTTCTTAATATTTTATGTGTATCTGTTTTGCATGCATGCATATTTGTCACCACTTGCATACCTGGTACCTATTGAGTTAAGAAGAGGACACCAGGTCCTCTGGAACTGAAGTTACAGACAGTTGTGATGTGGATGCTGGGATCTAAGTCCTCAGGAAGAACACCTTGTGTGCTCTATAACCAAGTCATCTCTTCAGCTCCATTTTTACTTAATTTACTTATTTATCTTTTGGTTTTTCAAGATAGGATTTCTCTGTGTAGCCTTGGCTGTACTGACATTCGCTCTCTAGTCCAGGCTGGTCTTGAACTCACGAAGATGCACCTGCCTCTGCCTCCCGGTGCTGGGATTAAAGGTGTGCACCACCACCTGGCTTCTTCAGCTCCTTTTAAAAACATTACTTTTAGAGTGTGTGTGTGTGTGTGTGTGTGTGTGTGTGTGTGTGTGTGTGTGTGCATCACTAGCATACATGTGGAGATCAATGGACAACTTGCAGCAATGCATATTCTCTTTCCATTATGTGAGCTCATAGTGTAAACTTTGATGGCAGACACTTTCACTGACTGAGCCAGCTCATCTTCTGTGCTTTTAAGTGCCTTCTATAGTCAGCTTTCCTTACATCAAAATATTTATTCTGTGGAGCAGAAGATTGGATTATGGTTTTGGTTCATAAAACTTTTCTTTGATTCAGAGAGAAATTAAGAAGGAAATTGAAAGGAGGAAAACTGGGAAGGAAATGTTGGATTATAAAAGAAAACAAGAAGAGGAGTTAACAAAAAGAATGTTAGAAGAAAGAAGCAGAGAAAAGGCAGAAGACAGAGCGGCTCGAGAGCGCATCAAACAGCAGATAGCACTGGTAAGCTCTGTTGTGTCCATCCATCCATCCACTCGTGTTGACACAGCTTCTTCCTGTGCAGCCAATGGAAGCCCTGAACTTCTTGTAACTGATCCTGCTAAGTGCTGGAATTACAGAAGTGACATTTGTGATGCAGTTTCTTCATGTGGGCTTTTCAGTCATTCCCAAACAGTGCACACAGTAGCACATTTTAACTAAAAGAATATAAATCTGGGCTTCCTTTTTTAAAGGAATTGTGTATTGAATTGAAATAGTGAAAAAATTAATAGATAATTATTTTAATTTTTAATATTTTCCCCCACCTGGCTATTCCTCAAAAAATTTTTTTTAATTTTTTTCATAAGATTTATTTATTTCATATGTATGAGTGTTTTGCCCACACTGTATGTGTACCAGTTGAGTGCCTGGTGCCCTCAGAGGCTAGAAGAGGGTGTTAGATCCTCTGGGATGGCTAAGTCACCATGTTGGTGCTGAGAATGGAGTCTATACAACAATCCTCTGTAAGAGTGACAAGTGCTATAAATCATTGAGCCAGCTCTACCCCTGACCCCATCAGATTGCGTGCGCATGTGCGCGTGCGTGCATGCGTGCGTGTGAAATATTTGCATGTCAGAGGACAACTCTGTGGAGTCCTTTATCTGGGGCTAAAAACAAGGTCACCAGGCTCATACAGAAGTTGCTTTCGCCTTTGAATCCATCTCACTAGCCCAAGATAGGGATTTTTTGTTTTGTTTTGTTTTGGTGGTTTTGTTGTTTGTTTTTGATGTGTTTGTTTATTTAATTATATGTAGGTGTGTGTCTCTGCATGTGGACATATGCATGAGAGTGTAGGTATTCTCAGGAACCAGACATGTCCAATCCTCTGGGATTGGGAGTTACAGATGGTTGTGAGCGTCCTTACATGTGTGTTAGGAGCTGAGCTCAGGTCCTTTGGAAGACAGCAAGTGCCCTTAACCACTGAGCCTACCCAAACCTACCCATTTTAAAGTAGTTTTCTCAATGTCACTTTATTTTTTGAGACAGAGTCTCGCAGTATAACCCTGGCTGCACTGGAGCATGATATGTAGACCAGGCTGGCCTCAAACTCTTAGAGAGCTGCTAAGTACTGGGGTTAAAGGCATGTGCCACCCCACCCTGCCTATTATTAAGAATTTTCTAAGAAAGCACAGCTTTAAAAGATTGTCTAGCTGGGCATAGGGATTCATGCCTTTAACTCTGGCACTCAGTAGGCATGTGGATGGAGCTCTGTGAATCACAGGCCACTCAGAGCCAACAGTGAAACCCTGTCTGAATAAAAACAAAAACAAAAAAATCCCAAGAAAACAAAGAATTTGTTACTTTCTACAGGTCTTTATAAAAGACATTATTTTTGAGAGAGACAGAGAGAGTGCACTTAAAAAGATTTATGTACAATCCAAAGTTTGGGGTGGTTTTGCAGTAGTTCCTTTTCTTTTTTTACTTTTATTTTATGTGTGTAAGTGCTTTGCATATGTGTATGTATGTATGTATGCCACATACTTCCAGTGCTCACTGAGGCCAGAAGAGGGTGTTGGGTCTCCTGGGACTGGTGTTCAAAGGTTTGTTAGTTGCTACATGGGAACGTGTGTTGTCTGTAAGAACACTCAGTGCACTGAACTACTGAGCCATAAAAAGCCCTTCAGTTACTTTGTAGATTAAGCTATTGTATATGTATATGAATATTGTTTATTCATGTGGTCATTTTACAAACACTCGTAAATATGAACTTTGTGCCTGACTTTGTTCCTGGCTATGGAACCAGTTCAACTTCTTTTTTTTTTTGTAAAAACAATTCAGATTCTTGACAATTGCTAAATGAAGAAATCAAACAAAAATCCTCAAATCTTAAATGTGTAAAGTGTGCATGTGAACTTAAGGGATTCATGTGTTTAGAAATGTGTAGGTTCTAACAGAAGTAACATGTCTAATGGTGTTTTACTTGAAAGGATCGTGCAGAGAGAGCTGCTCGTTTTGCAAAGACAAAGGAAGTAGAAGCCGCCAAAGCTGCTGCCTTGCTAGCCAGACAACAGGCAGAAGCAGAAGTTAGGAGGGAGACTTCTGCTCGAGACAGAAGGTACTTCTTACTTTATTAAAGTCACCGTGAAATAGCCAGACATCTGCTGCTTAGTGTTTGTTTGTTTGTTTGTTTAGTTGCTTACTTACTATTTTGAGCAGAGTCCTTACATAGGCCAGTCTGGCCTTGCTCTCACCTGCCTCCTCCTCCATCTACTGGGTTTAAAGGCATGGGCCACCAAGCCCAGCTCCTGCTTAGGATTATGTGTTTTTTGATATTGGAACAATGGCTAACTTTCATAATCAAATAGTATCACTGGGTATGGTGATGCACGCCTTTAATCACAGCACTTGGGAGGCAAAGGCAGGCTGACCTCTGTGACTTGGGAGTTAGTCTGTTATATATAGTGAGTCCCAGGCCTGCCAGGGCTACATGGTAAGATCCTGTCTCAAAATGGTGAGATGGCTCATCACTTGACTGCTCACTGTGCAGTCATAAGGACCCTGCTCCACCAACGGAGCATATAAATTAAGTCTATCCCTCTTTTTGGGATTTCCATGGAATCCAGAAAGATGCTGTTAGTTGGATACCTTGAAGCTACAGTTAAGGCAGCTCACAACCCTGGCAGCTGGTACCAAACTCAGGTCCTCTGCAAGAGCAATGAGTTCTCTCAACTGCTGAGCCATTACAGAATTTTTAATCCTGAATTTTATTTATTTTTTTAAGTTTTTTTAGAAAGATTTTTTTAATTTGCTATATATGCAGCATTCTGCCCGCATGTAAGCCTGCAGGCTAGAAGAGGGCACCAGATCTCATTACAGATGGTTGTGAGCCACCATGTGGTTGCTGGGAATTTAACTCAGGACTTCTGGAAGAGCAGCCAGTGCTCTTAACCTCTGAGCCACCTCTCCAGCCCTAATCCTGAAATTGATAAGGAATTTGAGAAAATTCTTCAAAGTATATATTTAATAAGGAATTTATACCGGGGCTATAAAAATCATTTGTATAGTTCAACAATAAAAAGATAACTTGTATATGGGGAAAGGATTGAGATAGTTTTTTTTTTTTTTTCTAAAGAAGACATATAAATGGCCCATAAGCAAGCCAGATGTTAGGCATATGCCTATAATTCTAGTCGTTGGTAATCTCAATCAAGAACACAGAAACTTTGAGGGCCGCTTGTTGTATATGAAGTTCCAGACCAGCCTGAACTACACAGTAAAATTATCTTTTAAAAAAAAAAAAAGATTACATTTCATATCCCCTAGGATAACTCTGTTTTAATAGACAGTAACAGTTTGGCATGATTGCACATGCCTTTAATCCTAGCATTCTGAAACAGAGGCAGACTGATCTCTCAAGGCCAGAATAGCAAGTGCTAGGCAGGGTCTGCATAATGAGACTGTCTCAATAAAATACTACATTAACAACAGTAACAAGTGTTGCTAAGGAGGTAGAGAATTTGGAGCCTCTCTGCATTATCAATGGGTTATAAAATGGTATAGCCATTTTCGGAAAACATTTGGCAGTTCTTCAGAATATTAAGCACTCACTCTTAGTTATATATCCAAGAGGATTGTCTTGGTTACGGTTATAATTACTGTAATGAAAAACCATGGCCAAAGCAATTTTTGGAGTAAAGGATTTACACTTCCACATCACAGTCCATCATCAGAGGAAGTCACCAGGGCAGGGACTTGGAGGCAGGAGCTAAAGCAGAGGTGCCTGGCTTGCTCAGTCAGCTTATAGGATCCAGCCCCACCTGCACACCCACGGATGGCACCCTCTACAATGGACTGAGTCCTCCTACACTGGTCACTAATTAAGAAAATTCCTTACAGTCATCTTATGGAGACATTTCCTCAATTGAGGCTCCCTTCTCTTTGATGACTTTAGCCGGTACAAGGATTGAAAATATGTCCACACAAAAACTTGTACATAAATACTCATGGTATTCAAAAAGCCAAAATGTGATCATAAATTTCATCAGTTTAAAAGAAGATTCAGCGATAAAAGAATAATGAACTGATAGAATGGTGGATGAATTTTGAAAACATAATGCTGTATGAAAGATCATATATAATATGATTCTTTTAAATGAAAGGTTCCAACCTAGGCAAATCAGTTAATGGCTGCTAGGTCCTGGGAGAGGAATGGGAGTGGTTACTAATAGGCTCAGGGTTATTTTAGAAAGTGATGATGAAATATTCTACTGTTAGTGAGATAGCTAATGGTTCTGATTATTGTTTTGTTTTGTTTTAAAAAAATTTTTTTTTAGGGGCTGGAAAGCTAGCTCAGAGGTTAAGAGCCCTGGCTGCTCTTCCAGGGGTCCTGAGTTCAATTTTCAGCAACTACATTGTGGCTTACAACCATCTGTAATGAGATCTGGTGCCCTCTTCTGACCTGCCGGGACACATGCAGATAGAACACTGTATACATAATAAATAAATCTTTAAAGGAATTTTTTTAACATTTATTTTGGGCCTGGGATGGGGTTGTGTGTGCCATGTTGTCAGTGGGAATTTAAAACAAGAATTTTTAGCAGTTAATTCTCTCCTTCCTCCACAGAGAGGTAGGCTCTTAGGATTGAGTTT
Source organism: Phodopus roborovskii (assembly GCF_943737965.1). NCBI lineage: Eukaryota > Metazoa > Chordata > Mammalia > Rodentia > Cricetidae > Phodopus > Phodopus roborovskii. Next base: position 12,525,578 of record NW_026126585.1, read on the forward strand.
AAGTCATCTCACCAGGCCCTTGTTTTGTTTCTGAGACAAGATTTCATTGGGTATGTAGCCCAGGCTTTCCTCTAACTTGGGATCCTCCTGTTTTAGCCTCTGAGTGACAAGGTTGACAGGGTTGCATGGCAAGAACTTTACCTGCTGAGTCGTCATGCCTGCCTGAAAATGTACATTTCTGCTTTCAACTGAATTTAAGGACAAAGAAAGAAAAAAGGAAAGGAAGGGAGAACTAACTATTTATGGGGGTGGGAGCAGCGTGCCATGGTCATGCATGGAGGTCAGGTGAGAGGGTAGGTGAGTCAGCCCCTCCATTCCACCATGAGCATCCAAGTCTTGTGGTCATGCTGGGGAGCAGGTGTCCTGACCAGCTCAGCGGCCCTCTGTCTGGTGGTTACTGACACTGCTGGAGAATCTAGGTGAAGATGCTGACTGCAGCTTGTTTCTTGTTTCTTTTTTCCATAGCACGGTTGCAAGAATTCAGTTCCGGCTGCCTGATGGCTCTTCCTTTACAAATCAGTTTCCTTCCGATGCTCCGTTAGAAGAAGCCAGGCAGTTTGCTGCACAGGTGAGTTCATAAAGACGTGTGGGTATTAAAATCTTTCAGGAGAAGCTCCAAAGCAGAACTTGAATTACAGGAAATAGCCTGAGATGGAGGGGGTTTTATTCCCCCTCCCCTTTTTTTTTTTTTTAGACAGAGTTTCTATATATCACCCTGGCTGACTTGGAACTCAAGATAAAAATAAGGCTGGACTTGAACTCACAGAGATCTGCCTGCCTCTGCTTCCCAAGTGCTGGGATCCACTTTTTTTTTTTTTTTTTTTTTTTTTGTTTCAAGCAGGGGCAGGAGGATCCTTATGAGTTCAGGATCAGCTTGGTCCATGTAACAAGTTCCAGGCCAGCCAGTCTGATGGTAACAGTGAGACCCTGAGACCCTCTTGGGCTCTGAATCCCTGAGTCTGAGATTATATGTTTGGTATGGTTCATTGACCATTTATATCTCTTAAAATTTATTACTTTTTATTTTATGTGCATTGATGTTTTGCCTGCACATATGTGGGTGAGGGTGTTAGATGCTCTGGAACTGGAATTACAGATAGTTGAGAGCTGTCAAGTGGGTGATGAGAAGTGAACCTGGGTCCTCAGGAAGAGCAGCCAGTTCTCTCTTGAGTTCGAGGTAACTCTCTTAAAGTTACATACAGGCATTCCATAGTAAAGGTAAGGTTTTAGTGCATACTGCTGTAGGAAAACTTTGCTCCCCGGTGCACATAAAATTATGTGTATACTCCACGATAGCTAAATCTGTACTAGTATTAGATCTGAAACAAAACAGAAAAGGATGGAGAGGTGTCAGTAGTTAGGAGCAGTAGGTGCTTTTACAGAGGACTGGGATTTGACTCCCAATACCTACATGCAGCTTGCAACCTGCATGTAGGAATGCCAGTCCTAGGGGATCAGACATCCTCTTCTGGCCTCTGTGAGTACCCATGACAGATAAAGTCAAAAAAGTTAAAAATAAATATGTTTAAAAAAATACCAAATGGAGTCCTGGCATGGTGGTGCATGCTTTTAATCCTAGCACTTGGGAGAAAGAAGCAGGCAGATCTTTTTGAGTTCAGAGCCAGCCTGATCTACATTGTGAGTCCCAGGACAGTCAGGACTAGAGAGACTCTGTCTTAAAACAAAACAAACAAACCAAATGTGATAGAGACATGGGTACCTGAAAGTAGCAGATGGTCCTGCTTGGCAGTCAAAATACAAAATAAGCTGAGATGTCCATCAAGATATGAAAAGACAAAGAAAGTGTGGTATATATATATAAAGCAAAATAAGCTAGGTAATTATTACAGTCTTTTTGTATGTTGAACCTAGGTTTTTATATACATTTGAGTGTGTACATAAAGTATGTAGACATAAAACATGCATGAAAATGGAAGGGGTACTACTGAGGTAAAGAAGGACTAGCCTGACTTGTGAGAGAGAAAAGGGTTAGTGGATATGAACTTGGACATGTTCTATAAAATACGGTGTCATAATTAAAACGCACTTTGTACACGAATCTAAAAACAAAAGAACATGTGCTGTTTGATCAGAAGGTGAAACAGGAAGAAAAATTATCAGTGACTAAAACCATTTGTCAGTGTTTGATAACTTGAGTTTGATTCCTAGATCACTAGAACCACTATGAAAGGAGACAACCCACACGCAAACATCACACACATTAGTCATAAATTAAGAAAAAACTGTTGAATTCTGAAATGGCTTTGCCTATATATTAAGGGATATTAAGGGAAATAATGGTCACTGGTTTTTTTTTTTTTTTTTAAATGTATTTGGAGACATGAGCTTAATGTGTGTGCCTAGCCATTTCAACTTCTTTATGAGAGATTCTGGTAACAGTCCAAGTGTGTGTTGGTGAGTCATTAGCCTGAGTTTTCCAAGTGCTAGTGAACTTCAGCTGCTGCTAGACTTGTTAAAGACACAGCAGCCACTTTGTAGCTTTTTTTTTTTTTTCCCCAGTACTGTGTGGGAGGTGGGGGAGACATGTGTGGGAATCAGAGGATCACCTGAAAAATCAGTTCTCTCCCTAGACACTAACTCAGGTTGTCAGGCATGGCAGCAAGCACTTCTAACCAGTGAGCTCTCCAGCCTGTCCACAGAAGAGAACTGCTCCCTCCCACACAGCCTCCATTTACCTGCAGCAGTTGGAATAAAGTAAGACAGTGGTCATATTTTAGGTGTTAAAAGCTTCTTTAAACCTTTTGGATTTGGTATGCCTCAACTTTTTTAAATTTTTTTTTTTTTCTTGCTAAGTGATTTTTAAATTTGTCTAATTGAACTTTGTAAATTAAGGCAACTTTAACTGTCATTCCAGAATCTAAAATGATGCATACAGTTGGTACCTTGTTTTTTAAAGGTTTAAAAATTCACTTCTCTGTTGCAGACTGTTGGCAACACCTATGGTAATTTTTCGCTAGCTACCATGTTTCCCAGGAGGGAGTTCACCAGGGAAGACTATAAGAGGAAGCTGCTGGATCTGGAGCTCGCCCCCAGTGCCTCTGTGGTGCTGCTGCCGGTACGCACACACTCCTGCGTTCTGCTCTTTGGGTTCTATTCTTGGTCATTAGACTTGGCAGAAGAGAAAAGGCTGTAGGTAATTAAAATACAGAGTAGCCAAATTAGATCAATTTATAATACATTTAGTCTGTGTTTTATAAATTTTCAGGCTAATGTTTTGTGAGGCTTTGAATTTTCAACTGTTAAATATGCAAAAATATTAACAGAAGAGCCGGATGGTGGTGGCTCACGCCTTTAATCCCAGCATTCGGGAGGCAGAGGCAGGCAGATCTCTGTGAGTTCCAGGCCAGCCTGGTTCACATAGTGAGTGCCAGGACAGGCTCCAAAACCACAAAGAAACCCTATCTCGGAAAAAAAAAAAAATCAACAGAAGAAAACAAATACTGAGTTGTTTTCTCTGTGAACTCTTAGCCTATGATTCTACTGTCTACCACATTAAAAATATATTTATAACATAAAGTTAACATTTAATTAAAGTATGACCTTTTGAGACAGGGTCTTATTGTGTCCAAGAGCTTACTGTATAGACTAAACTGGCCTTGAACTCGGAGATCATCCTGCCTCTGAGTGCCAGGACTAAAGTCGTGTGCCACCACATCCAGTAAATACAGCACTTTCATCTCTCCTAGAGAAAAGAGGCTCAGGAAGCTGAGATGTTGCCAAGGTGCTATCTGAAGTACCAACTGGGTCTTTATGTCCTGGGTCAGTGTAGTTTTCCCTGCTCTAAACCAGAGCTGCCATCAACTTGAAACCGCCCTGCAACCAGAATTTCATTGTGTTCACTGGATTTGAAATCTTAGACTTTTACTTATTTGTTTTTCTATTTTTTTTAACCTTTCTTTAATTAGTGAGACTTTTATTATCAAAGTTGTTAATTTTATTGCCAAAGATTGCTTTTCTTAAAAACAACTGGTTCACAGCTAGAGAGATGGCTTAGCAATTAAGAGAGGTGCTGCTCTCCTAGATGATACAGGTTAAGTTCCCTGCACACACACAGCAGCTCACAGCTGTCCAGTCCAGAGGATCTGATGTCCTCTTCTGATCTCCCTGGGCACCAGGCACACAAGTAGTACACATACATAACATAGACAAAGCATTAATACACATTAGGGTAAATCTTTTTTATTTATTCAGCCAAGTTTGGTGGCATACCATACCTTAAACAGGTGGATCTCTCTGAGTTGAAGGCCAGCCTGGTTCACATAGTGAATTCCAGGCAGTGTGTGTTACATTGTGAGATGGAGAGATGGCACTTTGTTTTTGCAGAGATCCCAGCTTTTGGTTTCTAGTGTCCACATGGTGGCTCTCAACTATCTGTAACTCCAGTTCCAGGGCATCTTGTGCCCTCTTCTTACCTCTGTGGGTTCATGCACACATTCGGTACACATACATGCATTAAACACACACACACACACACACATACAATTGCTTTTTTAAAAAGTAAAAACAAATAGGGCAGTGGTGGTGCACACGTTTAATCCCAGCACTTGGGAGGCAGAGGAAGGCGGACCTCAGTGAGTTCCAGGACAGCCATGACTACACAGAAAAACCCTGTTTTGGAAAAAAAAAAAAAAGAAAAGAAAAAATAGCCAGGTGTGGTGACAGAGACAGGCAAGGCAGATCTTTGTGAGTTCAAGACCAGTCTGGTGTACAGGGTGAATTCCAGGACAGCCAGAGCTACATAGTGAGAGCCATCTCGAAAAATGGAAAGAAACAAAGACAGCTCTAGTAGTCCCATGAGACCATGGGCACTTGGAAAGAGCAGTAAAAGACCTGGATTGAGACAGAGTCAGTAAGGAAAATCTCATTTCTGCATAGAAGAAACATGGAAAACCTAAGTGTGATTCGATTGTGCTGATGATAGTCTTTACTTGCTTGCTTACTTCTCTCTCTTTTTAATTTCTAGGCAGGACGGCCAGCCACATCCATTGTCCATTCTTCCAGTAGAGACATTTGGACATTACTGGGGACGGTGCTTTATCCATTCCTGGCCATATGGAGACTAATTAGCAATTTTTTATTTAGTAATCCTCCTCCTGCACAGACTTCAGCAAGAGCCACATCCACAGAGGCTTTAAACCCTACATCATCCAAAAAGTCAGAGAAAAGGTACATGTTCTCGCTTTCTCTATTGGTAAAATACCCAGGTCATGTGCAGTAGCTTACTCCTTGGTGCCAGAACTACTAATACAGGTTTTCCTCCCTGGTATGTAATGCCTTTCTTGCTAGCCAATATGTTGCCCTGGCTGGCATAGAACTTGTTATGTAGATCAGGTTAGCCTCACACTCACAGCCTCATCTGCTCCTCCCCTCCTTTCTGCTTCCCAAGTGTAGGGTTAAAGGTTTGTGCTGCCACACCTAGTCTTGTTGCTAGCTGTGTTTTGCCTAATACAGTACCATTGGTGACTTAACAGTCCTGCATAATTTCTCTACAGGAATCTGTGTATAGAGAATCTGATTTTTCTTTTATCTACCGGCTGATTTCCTTGTCTGGGTCACTCAGAAGAAAATCACACTGAAGAAAACTAGATACTCCGTTGATTTTGGTGCCTCTAAGCCAGACTAGTTAGGGCAATAGTAATTTCTGGCACTTGAGAGCCTGGTGGGCAGGCTGGTGAAGAGTGGGGATCATGAATTTTGAGTCCTTCCTAGGCAACACCGTGAAACCCTGAACCAAACGGAAAATGAAAAACAAAAGAAAAAGGGAAATGGTGCCTTTGACTTACTTTAATTCCTTAACCAAGAGGCCTTATTTTCATTGCAGATCAAACATTTGGTTTACTGACAGCTCTAGTCCATACTCTGATGGCATATTTATTCTAAGTAGGTTGACAGGAAGTGTTGTCCAGGTGATTTTCCTTGTTAAACTCGCACTCAGCATTTGTCTTGAAGGGGGTGAGGTGTTTGAGACAAATGGTTTCATAAAGCTCAGGCTGGCTTCTTAACTGTCTATGACTTTGAATTACTGGTCCTCTGACCTCCATATCCCAAGTACTGGAGTTACAATTGTTCCCCACTAAACTCCCACTTCTCTTGTGCCTATGATGGATGTTGTAGCAAATCTATCAGCCCTGGAAGCCATTGCTGTGCTGTCTGGAGAGACCTGGTCTGATGTTTCACTGACGGACTGGATGGTGATTTGTCTGAGTACTGCGATTAGCTGATAATGTCCTTTATCTTGAGTATTAGGCAACAAGTTCAGTAGCAACTTTAGTCCTACTAAAGAGTGGGTGGAAATATTTAATTCTGTAATTGCTATAGTATGCAATAGGATGTAGTGTGAACTGTTAAAACTTTTCTCAAGTGAGGAAGTGGGGCTTAGATTTGAGACAGGGTAGTGTTTATGTGAAAGGGTAAGGCTTTTTTATGTTCCATTTTTCGATTTTCTGTTAATAAAATTGTTTAAACTTGTGGCTGCAGCAGTGGCAACACACTCCTTAAATCCCCACACTTGGGAGGCAGAGGCAGGTAGATCTCTGTGAGTTTAAGGCCAGCCTGGTCTACAGAGTGAGTTCTCGGACAGTTATGGCTAGACAGAGAAATCCTGCCAAACAAATTCTTTAAACTTAGACTGTTTCCTTGCTGTTTGTTCTTTGTCATTGAGTCATTGGTTTTGAAAGGATTGCAAGTGACTGACCAGAGCAGCTGGAGCTTTGTATAGCTTTTAGGGTGGTCTGTAAGTTATGTCTTAGTATGTGTGTCAGCTTGTATGAAGTTTTTAAATTTAGTTAGCAAATGATCATATTCTGAAGTTTAAGTAAGTCATCAGGAAAAATGAATAATATGATTTGGCTGGTTTGACTTAGAAAGAACTGGGGAGATTAAATTATTAAAGACTAATATTGATTATTGCAAGAGATGCAGATATCGCCCATAGACTTCATTGTTGAGCTAAAAATATAGTTGACTATCCTACATCAGCAGAAATGTGAAGAAACAGCTTTGTATTGTTTGTATTTTATGTCACTTCTCCTCTTTTCCCTCTTTTTCGTATCAGGGAACCAGTCCGAAAAAGAGTGCTGGAAAAACGGGGGGAGGACTTTAAAAAGGAAGGGAAAATATACAGACTGAGGACTCAGGATGATGGCGAAGATGAGAACAACACTTGGAATGGAAACTCTACGCAGCAGATGTAGTATAGCGAGCACAGTGTGTACAATCATCACTGTTTCCCTTAGGATTCCATCCGCTAGACTTCTGCTGGAGAAGTGGGTCTGCTTATGTTTTCAGAACATGTATAGTCTTTATTTCTGCTTAGAGGTTATGAGTTAAAGCTGTTTAACCTGAAAAAGTCAAACATGAAACAGCTGGATGCTGGGTCTTTGTATAGGTAACCAGCTGCTCGCCCAGCCACCTACCAATTCCTACTCAAACTTTACAGCCCTCTAGCCTAATGTTTCATTTAGAATACTTTTTGCTGCAAGACTTTTAAGCCACATAACATAATTGGTATGTCACTGGGTAATCTGACCCTAGAGCACTTCAACTAGCTGATCAAGTGATAACCGATGTTTAGCATTTCTCTTTGCACTCACCAGCTGCAAACAAAATCTTGTAGTTTTTGGTCCTACTTAAACCTTGAATAAAAAGTTTTCCAAAAATGAGAATAATCTTATTTTTGCTGTGCATCTTTCTGTTGTGCAGGGCTGTGTCGAGGTCACTTTTGTCTGACTTTTCTCCTCCAGTGCTGCCCTGAAGATGTCAGCAAAATAGCTGGCTACCTTCCTTTCAAAAAAGAAAAATCCAGGGACTCTAGATCTTAATGGACTCCAGGTCTCAAGTGTCCTAGGTCACTGAGGCATTTGTTTTATAATCTGTTCTCATCGATGTGGAACAGATTAGTTTGCACACTCACGTTTGTACTAGTTTCACATTCAGTAATCACTTCTAGGACTCAAGTGTAGGATTAGAGTAGAGTGCAAAGACACAGCTTCCTGCACTGTGGAAGACATGCTCTAACTTACTGCTGCTTCCACCAAAAGTCAGAGAGATTTCAAACATGGGGTATGTATGACCATTCCTCTGTTCTTAGAGTGCCTGTGTGTCAGGGAAGCCTGACTGGGACTTGTGATAGGAGGAACTTTCTCCCATGTGGGTTAAGAGGCTTGTGAGACAGTAGTGCTGGTAGGAAGCATCTGAAAACATGCCCAGAACTTTAAATGTTCCATACTTTGACACAGTAACTTTTTCTAAGTAGTGATCATCATTGCAAACATTTAGCTATGTATGCACTTAATTAATAGCTAATTTCAAAACTGGAAACGGCTAAATGCCCTCTGTGGACATAATTTCTGTTGAGAAATGGTACATACAAATGCAACACTTGCCATGTTTACTATGTTTACTGAATGCCTGCTGTGTGTTAGTGAAAAGGTAAGAGACATAGTGTAGGCATAGGACGAGTCCAGCTTTGTAATGTTTGTATGTAGAGGACAGTATGTTAACATGTATGTAAAGGAAGAAGACATTGTTAATGGATAACTCCATGTCCCAGTTCTCGTGTACTTAAATTTTTCCAGTCTTCTGCAGTGATCATACTATGTACATTATTTAAAGAGAGTTTTGCCAGATATAGTGGCTCACACTTAGAAGGAATCAGAGGCAGTCTGAGTTCAAGGGCTAGCCTGTTCTACATAGCAAGTTCAGGCCAGCCAGAGCTTGTTTCAAAATAACAAAAATGTGAGCTCTTAAATTTTTCTAGCAACTGTCTGATTTAAAATCCTCTAAAAATGCAGCAAACTGGATGTGGCATCTCATGTCTGTAGTCTGAGTACTTGAGAAGAGAAGGCAGGAGTATCAAAAGTTTGAGATTATCCTCAGGTACAGGTTTAAGTCCAGCCTAGGCTACATAAGATAGCAATAGCAAGGCAATATATGATTTTTAAAAAATACTTTCAAGTGCATATGAATCCTGGAAAAACATTAAGTACCTCAAGTTTGTCTTGCAGAAAATCAAATACAAATCTTAAAGTGTCTATAATTCATGTTTCAGTAAGAGGGTTCCTCAACTTTAGCTCTCAAAAAAGTACACATGGTTGAAAAGATCCAAAATATAAGAAAATAGTGTCTCTGTCCTGGCATCTACCATTCCCCAAGATAACCTCTATTAATAATTTCTAATGTAATTTTCAGAAAATTTTATGCATAAGCAAATATGTAATCTTTATTTTTAAATAAATGGGATCATATTGTATGTTCTACCCTGTTCTTGCTCCTTCCTTACAGTCTGGAAGATCCTGACCTGTCCACACACAGCTAGCTGGCATTCTTCCTACTGTCTGCAGAATTTTGCTGAACGTAAGGCCCCAACTGATTACCCACCATTGGTTGTATTCCATGTTTATTAAAAATTATTTGGTGCGAGCCAGACAGCGGTGGTGCACACTGTTAACCCCACTTGGGAGACAGGCAGGCAGATCTCCGAGTTCAAGGCCAGCCTGGTTTACACAGTAAGTTCCAGGGCAGCCAGGGCTACACAGTGAAACCCTGTCTCAAAAAAATGGAAAGAAACCCAAAAAAAAAAATTGGTTAGGCCAGGTATGATAGCAGAAGATTTTCATCCCAGCATTATGGAGGCAAAAGGAGTTGAGTCGCTGAGTCAGCCTGGTCTTCACAGTGAGTTCCAGACTGACTCCGGTTACCCAGTGGGACCATGTCTCTAAAACAAAACAAAAATTGCTTATTTGGTTTTTCTGTTACAAATATGAGCACTTGGAGGGGAGAAAGGGGATCCTGGGGTATGGTTTGTTACCTTAAATGATATTTGAGGTTTAGACTCTGAGAGATGCCAGGTGAGCTCTTTTTAAGGGCTGTATGAGTTAACATACTTCTCCATCAGTGTGTGAGACTAGACCCCACTGATACGCCTCTGTACCATCCTTCACCTTTGTCAACACTGTAGATAAAGGTTATGTGTAATTATATGAATGGACATGAACTTTGGGAGTGGGGGTTAAGACAAGGTCTCACCAGAGGCTCACTGTGTAGACCAGGCTGGCTTTGAACTCACAGGGATCTGTCTGCCGCTGCCTCCTGAGTGCTAGGGCTACAGGTTTGCAGCATGCCTAGTGAGATGGCCATCTTTGATGCTCCTGGCCATGCCGACTTATTTTTAAACTGTTCTCCAGTTTTACTTTTGTATTTTTCCTACTGATTTGTAAAAATTCTATGCACATAAGAAAACCCTTTACTCAAGGCCAGCCTGCTCTACAGAGTGAGTGCCAGGACAGCCAGGGCCACACAGAGAAACCATGTCTCTAAAAAAAAGAAGTTCCTGACTGCAGAGCTAGAACCTGTGTATAGGAGGACTTTTTTTAAAAAGATAATATATGGATGGGTGTTTTTGCCTACGTGTGTTTTTGTGTCCCATATGCATGCAATGCACACAGAGACCATAAGATCCCCAACAGAGATCATTGGATCCCCCAAACTCAAGCTAGAGACCATTGTTAGCTGCTGTATGGATGCTGAGACAAACCCAAGTCCTCTGGAAGAGCAGTCAGAGCTAACTTCTGAGCCATATCTTTAGCTTCCTGGATAGGAAACTTCTATGGATATACCTTAAGTTAGGAATGCTTGTAAGAAACAAAAGTACAGACATAATCACTCCTATCTTTTAAATTTTTACTGCTTTATGGGTATGTGTTTCTTACCAGCACAGATGTCTGTGCATCATGAGTGCCTGGTTTCCAGGGAACCCAAAGAAGGCATTGGAGCCCCTGAACTGGACTCACCAACTGCCATGTGGGGGCACTGGGAACCAGACTCAGGTCCCCTGAAAGAGCAGCTGGTATCTTAGTTGCTGAGTCATCTCTAACCACATAATAATCTTTTAAAATTAGCTAAAACCCCAGGTCTTTGAATCTGATAGGCATGTGTTACCACCTTGCTATCTACATCCCTGACCTCTGTCCCGTTCTCCCTGCTACCTCTCACTCCCAATCAGCATTTCACGATGTGGTTGTGTCTGGCCTCAAACTGCCTCCTGAGTGCTAGGATTGTAGACAGACATCTACTATCATGGTTAGATCTGCTCTTTATTTGTATTTGTTTACTCATTTAGTTAAGTGTCTACCATCAAACACTGAAAGCACACAGAAGCACAAGACAGCTGAGTCATTTCCACAGGGTACCTTGTAGGCTTCTCAGAGTCCAGAGAAATTCCCCGTACTGAAGATGTTTTCATTTCCATTGATAACTTGAAAAGCTTCATGATAGAAATCACCTCCCACAGTGTAGGCCTTGAGAGGTCCATTGTGGGCAGAAGTCTGTGCTAGTAAACGTGTCTAAAGAACCCAGGCTTCTCTGCACAACTGAGGGGGTGACTTGTCAGAAGGAGGAAATTGGACTCAGACTGTGTTGGCTTGGCTGTGTTTCCCTTTGCTTGGAGCGCTTGCAGTATTTGTAGAGTAGAAACGCCAAGCTACAGACAGCAAGCAGCAGGAGAGCGAAGAGCACATACAACGCCGTATGTGCTTCTGTTTTGCCCAGCATCAGCCCCAGGAAGGGCACGTCCAACTTCACGGGGCTGCCAGTGGGTTCAGCTTCTAGGAGAGGACAAGGGCTCAGCTCAGGCTCGGCACTATTAGCTCCCAGACTGCTACAGCTCTGGTAAGGTCCTCTAATCCTGCATGGTACCCTCCCATCCCCCCCCACAGCCCCCCACCCCAGCATAAAGAGCAGAACAAGCTCATCACTGTGGTGTTGGCATGGGTCCCCTTCACTGTTGGGTTGTTTTTATAGTTGTGGGCATGTGCATACCATGATGCTTGTGTGGGGACAGAGGACAACTTTCAGGAGTTCTCTCCACTTAGGGTTCCTAGTATTGAACTCACACCATAGCACTTTTACCTACTGAGCCGTGAGCCATCTCACTGTTCCCCCCGTACCCCCACACTTTTTCCCCTGAGACTGGTCACATGGAGCCCAGACAGGGCTCAAGTCAAGTTAGCTAATTGCCATAGTTGATCTTGAACTTCAAATTCTACTGCCTCTACCTCCTCGGTGCTTGGGTTACAGAGCTGTGCTACTGTAGTGTTTGTGTGGTGCTGGGTACTGTGGACATGCTAGGTGAGCTTTCTACCCACTAAGCCACATCCCCAGCCCTGTTTTAAGTATCACTTATTAGTCACCCAATAAGTACTAGCCCCAGTGTTTATACATCCTTTAACCTGTCCTAGAAACTGCCTGGAAGCCTTTGTCCTTCTCCAAGGAAGGTGCCACAGCAAGGTAGGACTGGAGGAATCTAGATGTGCTCATTCCTACAGCAGAGCCCAGTCTCTACGGGTAGACAGGCTCTGGAGAGTCCTGTAGCAGCCCTGCTAATGAATGAAGGGGACAGAAAGGTAGGAGAAGGCCAGGAACTGGAGGAAGGTGAATGCAGAGAGCAGCTCCCACTCCCCCTTGATCCTTCAATGTTGGTCCCTCCCAGTGCCACCTCACCGTCTGGTTGATGGAGACAAGGATGAGGTCCTTGTGCAGGGTCAGGAAAGCCATTGCAGCGGATTACAGAGGCATAGAAGTTGGCTGATGCCTTGGGGATCCTTGGCAGAGAAGGGTCAGAGCGGTTCACAAAGTGCACACCAAACCTCTCTGCAAAGCCTGTGGCCCATTCGAAGTTGTCCATCACGCTCCATAGTGTGTATCCTCGAAGGTCCACCTTATCCTGCACAGCTGCTCAAACACAGACCTGGTGTGAACACTTCACATCAAGACACTGGTGTGCCAGCCTGCCTGCTCGTAGTTGTCCCTATTGTCCTGCTTTGTGGAGCATGAGTTCCAACTCTGAGGCCCCTTCCTGTGTGCCAGCAGGTCCTCTGCAGTGGACATGCAATGGCCATTGGTATCTTTCTAGAAAGGCTCAGTTCTGAATGGAATCTAGAAAGCCTGAGCTGCCTGCACAACTCTCTTCTGTAGCTTAAGGGGATTAGTCTGAGTCAGGCCCTTGAAATTCTCCTATCCATGGAGGCACATTTAGAGGCAAAAGATCTGAGCTGTAATAAGACCTCCTGGAGCCCAGGGTTCACATATATATATCCATGGTTTGTAGCTATGAGTCCGTGCAGAGTTTAGTCTTAGGTGCTGCCCACCTTGTCCTTTAATACAAGGTCTTCCATTTCCTACCTCCCCAGTGCTGGGGTTATAAGCACCCACCACCATGCCCAGCTTTCCAAATGGTGTCTGTGATTGAATTTGGGTCGCACCATTGTACAATGACCACTCTACCAACTGACCTACCTCCACAGTCCTTTTGCCTTGCAGAGAAAAGGCCCTAGAGCCAGCTACCAGACAACTCTTGTTCTGCTCGCAGAGGAGAGAAATGTGCAGAGATGGCAAACAGCAAGAAAGACTGAGGGTTGCAGAGACTAGGGTCAGGGCCTAAGGTGGAGCCAGTTCAGGCTTTACTTGCTGAGGGTAGGTAAATGGAGGAAGGAAAAAGACCTCAGATTTTAGCCTCAAACAAATGCTCAAACTCATTCAAGCAAAGGGCCTTCTCATTAGTGTCCCTGAGGATGCCAGACTGCCCTCCAACAGACACTGTGGGGCTCCAGCAATGAAAGGGCTCTGAAGGGGCTCATTGGAGCTAGGCAGGCCAGAGGTGGGAGTTCTTACCTTTGAGGGCCTCATTGATGTAGCTGCGGAGGTAGTAGATCCTGTCGGTGTCATTGAGTTCTACATCTCCCCGTCTGGACACTCCATTCTCTGTGACGTAAATTGGAGGGTTGTTGTATTCCTCCTTCAGCCAGTTCAAGATCCTCCGGAAGCCAAAAGGTGTCACCTTCAGCCAGAAGGAGCCAGAGACTGGCCAAGAGCTGTCTGCAATGGAGGCAACTCCCCTGAAAGTTCACAAGGCAAACATGAGGTCTTGTGTATAAGGCACTGGGGATGGTCTCAGTTGTACCTTCCGAGGTTCCTATTCACTAAAGTGAACAGCTCCGCATGTCCCCAGCTCCTGTCTCCTTTTGAAATATAAGTGCTACCTTCAGAGAATGGGTCCCCAAATCACCTGTCCAGTTAGTGACCCCCACTCTGGAAATCCTCATCTGTGTAGTGACAGAGGGCAGACAGATGGGGACCACTCCAAATGTCCACATCCCTGACCCTTCTGGAATGATGGAAAAGAAAGGGGGATGTGTTGGTGGCGGAGGAATGGCCACTGGAGGGAGACGCAGGCTGAGGCATCTGATGGGCCCTGTGTTTCCACAAAGGCTTCTATGTGCCCAAGTTGTTCACAGCACTGGATCCCACTTAGCTGAACTGACTGTTGCATCTCATAGGATCTAGTGGAGGTTGCTGGGGAGACAGTCTCAGAACTGCAAGATTTGAAGGGAGCAAGCAGAGGGTTCCAAGTAGGGGTGGAGGACGTGAGGCTTGTTTGTGAAGACAGAACCAGAAAGAGGGTGTGAAGACAAAGGGCTGTATTGGAGAAGTATCTCAGTAAAGTACCTGCCTTGTAAGCATGAGTCCATGTTCTTAAAAGGTGGGGGAAGCTGGGCGTGGTAGCACATGTTTATCATCCCAGTGCTGGGAAGGTGGAGACAGGCAGATCATTTCTGCCTCAGGTGCCCTGCAGGTCGGGTCGTCTTACCTGTCTGCATCAAAGGATGAGATGGCAGCAGGGTAGTTGAGGTCATAGGCCAGTACAGTGGTGTAGTGGTTGAACCCAAAAAAGTCAAAGGTGCCCTTGATCCTCATCTTCTCATTCTCTGTAAACTCAGGGAGCCTGGGAAGAGGAAGCCATTAGGGGAAGAAGCTTCAGGAAGAATCACTTTGAGGAGGGTAGGGAGCACTCAGAACTCCTAGGCTGTGACTAGAGCAGCTCCCTGGAAAGGGAGGCCCTTCAGGGTGCTCCTGCCTGCTGCTACATCCCTTCTCCCCAAAGAGCCATTCTGCCCACTGGCCTCACTGCCTGTGTAAGCCCCTGCAGGCTGGCCCTCACCCACCCCTGTCCCATTTTCTTCAAACGTTCTGATTTTTACCCTGTATGATAGATTTGAAAGCCAAGGGTGCATCTAAGGTAATTGCCTTTGAACTATTCCTTCATGTTCTGAAATCTAGTCTTTGTCATTTGTGTCCTCCCAGCCCGCCCTCTGTTCCTGTGTTTTCCTGGCCTGCTTTATTCACTGTCAACAGGGAAGACTCAAGAACTGAATGTTGTACTTTTCTACTCTGATTATTTCACTGAACTTGTATTCTCAACCCTTGCTTCTCTCTGGAGTCTGTAATAGCTCCTCAGCTGGTGGCCTCAAGGCCAAGGCCCTTGTGGCTTCCGTGTGACCCTGCCCTGCCCTGCAAGAAGGCTTCCCTGAAATCTCCTGCTTATTCTTCCTGTCTGTACTCATAACCCTAAGTTCATTCTGAACGCCCCGCTCCACCAATGCTGACTCTCGAAACCCCAGGTCTGCCAGTCTCCAGGTCTCTCTATAGAGTTTTCTTCTACTGAGGAACAGAATCCCACCCATGCCATCATCTCTTCCCTGCTGGCCTGTCAGCAGCAGGAGGAGCCAGACTGCCTGTGGCCCTACTCACTTAGTTCTGACCCAGGTGTGCAGTAGTTGCTCGGCTAAGTGCCGTGGAGGGACCAGAATGAACACTTGCACACTGGTATATCAGACACATTGGCACAGCCTTGACCTCAGGACCTGCCCTGTACAGGCCATGTGTGTGCTACAAGGTAAGAACTAGAATGCTTAACATCCCAAGATGGGAGAGGCAGCAGGTCTGGAGGGAAAGACTCAAAGGCTGTTAGGAATGCATACCTGCTGAATTCCTTCCCCCACTAGCATGTGAGCTAGAGGGGAGCTGTGAATCTGTCCCCACAAAGCCAGGGACCATCTTTTTGTGCCTTGCTAATGCCACACCACCAATGCCAACTGGATGTTAGTTTTGGAGGCAGGCAGCTCTTGTAGAACATTATTTTAACTGGGAAAAGATGTGTTACGTTTGTTTATGCTGCAGAATATTATGTAAAGATGTGTTAGATTTGTTTATGATGCATTTGTTTAATTAGGAAAAACTGTTTTGTTTTGCCTAAGGTCCCTGATTTATCTAATAAAGAGCTGAATAGCCAATAGCTGGGCAGAGAAAGGAGAGAAAAGGAGGAAAACTCTAGGCTCAAAGAGAAGAATGGTGGAGAACAGGAGGAGGAGAACAAGGGAGACACCTGGAGCAAGAAGTCAGGCAGCTGCCAGACAGAGAAGCAGTGTAAGTTAGATACACAGAGGTAACAAAGGCAAAAAGCCCTGAGGCAAAAGGTAGATAAAGAGAAACAGCATAATTTAAAAGAGCTAGCCAGAGATGTGCCTAAGCTAGGCCAAGTATTCAAAACTGTTAAGTCTTCGTGTCATTATTTAGGAGCTGGTTGGTGGCCCAAAAGAAAAAGCCTGGTACAGGCAGCCTTGTTATGAACATCACTTTGGTGGTGGAGCACTCCTGCCCTCATCACCTTTATTACCATCTTTAGTAATGAAAGCACCTTGGAAACCATGATAACTGCCCCTCACAGGAAGCTTGCAGAGCAGGAAAGCAGGGATGTTCTATTGTAAGCCACTGCCCTCTGCTGGCCAAAGGACAAAGCGCACTTGGCCGACAGTACCCAAGTAAGGGCCTTCTCTCAGTGTGATAAACCAGAATAGGATGAACTGCACACTTGTTCTTGGAGTGAGGCAATGGGTTACTTAGGACTGGGCACTCTTGGGACAGTTTCCACACCTGTCCTGGAGAACAGTAACAATAGCCAGCCTCTGAGCTTAGATTTGATTTAATTAAAAAACTTGTTTCTCGCTGGGCAGTGGTGGTGTACACCTTTAATCCCAGCACTTGGGAGGCAAAGGCAAATGGATCTCTGTGAGTTAGAGGCCAACCTGGTCTACAGAGTGAGTTCAGGATGGCCAGGGCTACACAGAGAAACCCTGTCTCATAAAACAAAAAAGCAAAACTTGTTTCTCGGGCTGGAGAGATGGTGAGAACACAAGCCCTAGGCATGGTGCCCTGCCTGGTGCTGATATATCGCTCACATCTATGGACACAACACTTACCTCGACTTGTTGAGGCCTGCCTCCAGGCTCCTCGCAAGGATGCGTGTCTTCATCACCTCCGGGTAATCTCCATTACTGAAGATGGGGTGTGCAAACCAGCCTCCCATGAACTGTGGTGGAGGTAAATATCCCTTGAGGTGACATGGGAGAGAGGTGTCTCACCTCTCCCAGGAACCAGCAGGCCTAGCAGAGGCTGCACCCTCAGGATCATTCCCTCCCTCCTGTCAGGGCCTCTACTGAACATGAGTGTTTGTTCCATGCTGGCATCTGTTTACTACAGACTTCCAGGGACAGTTTAAGCGCGTTCTTGTTTTGAGAATTAGAAAATCAGGGGCACTGAAGAATTCCTAATGTAGTCTAAGTGGAGAGTGGAGGAAATTAGCTTCAAGCCAGCGTGGCGTCTAGTGAGACCTACATATAAACAAGATCTCATCGTAGCACAGACGCACCTCAAACTTGCTATGTAGCTAAGGATGACCGGAAACTCCTGATCCTCCTGCTTTAGTCTCCAAAGTGCTAGGATCACAGGCTCACATCACCATAACCAGAAAGTGCTAGGCTCACATTACCATAACCAATGATATGCAGTGTCATGGGCAGAACCTCAGGCTCCATGCATGCTAAGCAAGCACTCGGCCAAATTACCTCCCCAGAACTGGACTAACAATTTTTAAAATTGTCATCAGCAGTGGTGATGGCAGTGGCAGTGGTCTGTGCGCCTGTGTGTGTGATTTGGAGTGAGGACAGGTGCCATGGTGGAGGTCACAAGTCAACTCTGTGGTGTCTCATCTCTTTTTTTTTTAAATTTATTTATTTGTATTTTATGCAGGTGATTTTCCTGCATGTATTCTGTGTGTGAGGGTGTTGGGTCCCTGGGAACAGGAGTTACAGACAGTTGTAAGCTGCCCATGTGGGTGCTAGGAACTAAACTTAGGGCCTCTAAGAGAGCAGCCTAATGCTCTTAACTGCTAAGCCGTCTCTCTAGCCCCATCTCCTCCTTTATGTGGGTTCTGAGGATAGAATTCAAGCCACTAGGCTTGCATTGGCAAGAACCTTCACCCACTGAGCCATCTTATGAACCCACAGATAATTTTTTAAGACTTAGAACTCAGTTCCTGGCTGGAGAGGATGTTCAATTGTCAAGCACATTTGCTCTCTAGAAGACCTTTGTTTGGTTTTAAGCACCCAGCTCAAGTGGCTCACAACCATTCCTGATATTGGATGCACTCACAGGCACACATAAGTGAAAATAAAATAAATTGGGTGGTGGTAGCACACACTGTTAATCCCAGGACTCTGGAGGCAGGCACAGGCAGGTAGATCTCTGAGTTCTAGGCTAGCCTAGTCTACAGAGTGAGTTACAGGATAGTGAGGGCTACACACAGAAACCCTGTCTCCAAAAAAACAAACAAGTCTTTAAAAAAAAAACTCAGCTTCTCATAACTCATCCCCTTCATCACAACAAACCACTGTGTGTAGATATTTAATTCGCAGATGATAAACCTGAAGAACAGAACAGTTAAGCATTTCTCCTCAAGCTCACAACATCAAGAGCGAGCAAAAGTGTGATTAGATCTATAAGCTTTGATCCCTGGTCTTTCAAAGCATAGTGGGAGAAAAGATAGTCAAGAAGAGATGGTACCCAGAGGACACACCTGAACATATCTCCTGGCGGCCTCAATGTCCTCCTGCTTGGAGGGGTCCCTGGGCTCAGCCCAGTCACTGTTGATGGTGATAGAAATCACACCTTTCTGGCTGTCTCGGTACTTGTCATTGTAGAGATGCCAAGCCTCAGCGTGAGCCTTTATTAGGTTGTGGCCAGCAGTGTATGGAGCTGTGCCAGGCCTGAAGGAGATTCCTGGAAACACATACAGGGATGTCAACAGAAAACACCATCTTCTCTGTGTGTGGAAGGAAAGATTTGATAGCTGGGAGATTGGCATTCCTATTCCAGACCTCCCTCCTACTGGATGGCAGACAGTAAGTCAGCCTCTAGTCTTTATCAGAATATGCAGCATAGAGTGCTTGTAAGAAAGGACCCAGAGTGTCTATGGGCAGCACTCTGGGTGAGAAAATGTACTTGACATATGTTGGCTTATGTCCCCTCCTCTGGTGGGATGTCTACCATGATGAATGCTGAGAAGTTGACATCCTGTACCTCTAGGGGGCCAACATGAAGTCAGGACTGGAGGACACACCCAACGGCGACAATAAGACACACCATGAGAACAAGTGTTCAAATTGAAATGCTAAGAGCCAGAGAAGATGCATCCATCTGCGTTTGAGAAATACCTCTCCACCCCATTTCAAGCTTAGAGTGTGAGTGGGGTTGGTGGTGTGTGTAGGGACATGTGCTAACATGTGTGAGTATAGGCGGTCTCATTCACAGACAGACCATCGTCTCTGATACAGGGTTACTTGTGGGCCTAAACTAGGCTAGACTGAGTGACCAGTGAGCCCCAAAGCCATCTGACTCTGCCTTTCCAGGGCTAGGGTTACAAATGTGTCCCCATCCCTGCTTTGTGGTTTTGGCATGGGTTCTGGGAAGGGAACTCAGACCTCCATACTTGCATGGCAAGCACTTTACCAACTCACCCCTCTCCCCAGGCCCGTGGAGATGAGGTTTCCAACACACTGCCTGGCCATGACTTCCCATTGCCCCCTGGATTCCAGGTCTCAATGAGTTGAGAATGTTATGACCCAAACAGCTGACAAGTTGTACCTAGGGTCTTTACCTGGGGCAGACACTCCACTACCATAGCCATGGGCAGCAATGACGAAGGGCTCATTCAGTGTGATCCAAAACTTCACCTTGTCCCCCAGCTTCAGGAAGAGCACATCTGCATACTCCTTAAACAGCTGCACAATTGTCTCATTCTCCCAGCCCCCGATGTCTTGCAGTGCCTGGGGCAGGTCCCAGTGATACATGGTCACCTGAGGGGCAGGGGGAGCCAGATCAATGTTCTACCAACCATTTCCTCAGGAAGCTAGACAGGAGACATGCAGGGAAGGATGGGAAGGCTCGGGAGTCCTGAGCTATTTCCAGGACGGCAAAGAAGACATTTCTTCTTTGCTTCTGCACTATGTGAATTTATGGAAAAGCCATTGGGTGCTGGGTGATGGCTCAGCAGGTGAAGGTGCTTGTCACCAAACCTGATGATCTAGGCTCAACTTCCAGGATCCACATGGCGGAAGGAGAGAGGTCACTCCTGGGAAGTTGTCCTCTGCACACTCGTGTGTATGCACACATACACACACCCACCTACCCTTTGGGGTGTTGGTAACATGACTCAGCTGATAGAGTACTTTCCTAGCATGCATGATGCCCTGGCCTCTAGCACCACATATATGACATGGTGGTGCACACCTGTGAGCCTAGCACTCATGAGGTGAAGGTAGGCACATCAGAAGTTCAAGGACATCTTCAGCTACTTAAGGACTTAGAGGCCTACTTTGATATATGACCCTATCTGAAAAATAAATAAATGGATATGAGAGGCAAACAGCCCTTTAAAAATAAATAGATTAAATAATAAATAAAAGCCCAGCATTTTGTTTGTAGAATCAATGGGGTCCTGCTGACCCCCTGCCTCCAGGGACCACGCCCTCACCTGTGGTGTGATGCCAGCAGCCAGCAGTGCATCTATGAATCGAACGTAGTAGTTGAGTCCTGCTTCATTGATGAACTTGGTGGTTCCGTCTGGGAGGACTCTAGGCCAGGAGATGGAGAATCGGTAGTGGGACACACCCAGGTTCTGAAGAGCCACCACATCCTCAGCAATCTTGTGGTAACTGTCACAGGTCACATCTCCATTGTCATTATTCTCAATCTTCAGTGGCGTGTGGGAAAATGTGTCCCAAATACTAAGTCCTTTACCATCTGCTCTCCAGGCACCTTCAATCTCAAGAGAACAAGAGGTAGTCTAAGTCATCTGACCAAACAGACTGCCTTCTCTATCACCCTGGGGAGCCTTCTCCACACACCTCATCACCAGTTTCTAAAGTCACCTGCTCACATGGCAGAATCACACTGCATTGTAGGCATCTCTGTCTCTGTCTGTCTGTCTGTCTGTCTGTCTGTCTGTCTCTCTGTGTGTGTGTGTTTGTGTGTGTGTGTGTGTGTAGAGCCTAGGTTGGCTTTGGACTCTTATGTAACAAAGGAACCTCCCCAGTTCCAAGACTGTGTATTCCACTTTAGTTTTCCAGTGAATGCTGACTCTGGGGTCTGGCATATGGTGGGCACTCACTTGAAGTCTTGAGTGAACAATTTCACATCCCCTACTGCCTCTAACCACAGCTACCAAATTGCAAGGATAGTGATGTGGAGAAAGTATTTGTAGTCCAGACATACATAGCCATTTCTATGCCTTCCTCCTCCTCCCTAGTTCCCTTCCAGTAAGACACTGGAGAATGCCTATCTGTGGTGTTCAGTGGGTAGTTAGGTATCACTTCTGTCACAGCTGAGATGGTGCTGGCATTCTAAACAATAATGTACAGCCAGTCAAGGCTAGAACCAAGAGTCTAGCTAAAGCTGTAAGAATATTAATACACACACACAGAGAAAGAGAGAGAGAGAGAGAGATTCATATAGAGAGTTCTTAACTGTAGAAAGGAGATACAAATAATGGCAAATGAAAGGGCTAGCATTTCCCTATGGAGTCATATTTGAACTGGATGTACAGATATGAACTCATGGCTTTAAATATACAAAGTGTGGGACTGAGGGATATGGCTAAATTAGAAGAGGCCTTGCACGGCACCCATGAGGCCCTGGGTTCTGTCCCCAGCACTGCATATATCAGGAATGTTGGTGCATGCCAGTAATCCCAATACTTGGAAGGTAGAGACAAGATCAGAAGTTCAAGGTCATCCTTGGCTGTAGAGTGAGTCTGAAGCTAGCCTGGAATACACAAGACCCTGTCTGGTATATAATTAATGAACAAGCACAAAGCAGGATGGCTGGAAGGGTAAATTTACATGTGGGTACATCCACGTGTTTTTCAGTTCTGACTACTGAGAGGACCTACAAGTTGTATCCTCACTGCTGTGACGGTCCAGGGGCAGTGAGGATATAAGTGTCCAGACTGCTTGCTGTGAAAATAGCTGGGGCTTAACTGGTCAAGGCTTGCCTAGTGTACATGGATCCCTGGGCTACTCCAGCCCAGCACTGCATAAACCAGGCCTAGAACAGCACACCTCTAACCCCAGCATTTGAAGGGATGGAGGCAGAATGGTCAAGAATCCAAGAAATCTGGGGTGCTTGGCAAATTCAAGGCCAGCGTGAACTATGAGACCCTGTCCCCAAAACAACAACAAAAAAACTGCAAAGAAAAAAGGAAAAGTAGAAGAGGAAGAAGGGAAGGAATATGGTGATATCTTGTTTGTACTCTAACAAATACAGCTGGCTAGAAACTGGAGTTTTGAATAAAACTGAAAATATGAGCTGAGCACCAGCATCCACCCATCTCTCCCTGCTTCCTGACTGTGGATGCCATGTGATCAGCTGCCTCACACCCCTGCTATCAGGACTCCCCCATCACGATCTCATGATGGGCCGCACCCTTAAAACTGTGAACGTAAGATTAAACCCTCGAATTGCCTGTCATGTATTTTATCACAGCAACAAGACAAGGGACAAGACAGCCCCTACCCACACAGATCTAACTGAATTCTGGAGTAAGGCATCTGGATCCTCACACACACACTGGTCTGCTCGGGTCTACTGGACCTCTGGCCTGTGTGTGCCTGCCTGTTCCAGCACTGTGCAGATGCTGGGCTCCCAGCAGCAAGGAGGAAAGTTAGCCCATGGCTCCAAACTCCTCACCTGATATGCAGCAGAAGCTGCACTCCAGATGAAACCCTTGGGGAACTCTCCATACAGGAACTCGTCCTCCTTGGCCAGGGGCATGCCATTGTTGGTGATAACCTCTGTGTAGTATCTGGCTGAGGCTCTGGCCGTTCGAGGCCTGTTCACATGGTCAAAGTCAACATGATACAGTCCAAACTTGACCGTGTAGCCTGACAGCCACTCGAAGTTGTCCATCAGAGACCACGCAGAATACCCTCGAAGGTCCACACCATCCAGTCTGTAGGCTAGGATATGACAGAGACCAGACAGAGCTTTAGACAGTAGGCAGGAGCCTCAAGAAGGCCAGTCATGGGCTAGCACTGGACTCCAGGCTATGTCCCCAAACCACAGAAGTGTGCAGTCACGTGCTTCCTGGGGAAGGAATATGTCACCTCATTTCTTCTACGTTTTCTTTTTGTTTTTTTTTTTTGTACTTATTATTTATTTTGAGACAGGGTTTCTCTGTAGCTTTGGAGGCTGTCCTGGAACTAGCTCTGTAGACCAGGCTGACCTCGAGCTCTCAGAGATCCACCTGCCTCTGCCTCCTGAGTGCTGGGATTAAAGGCGTGTGCCACCACTGCCCAGCTTTCACTCTGACTTTGCTAGCCTCAGTGACCTTACAAGTGTTATTTGTTAAGGTAAAGGGATATGTCTCAGGTCCAAGAGCCTCAGCTCTCCTTACATAGTAATCACACAGTGGGAAGTTCTTGATGTCACTTAAAATTTTTTGAGTCAGGATCTCTTGTAGCCCAGGCTGGCTTTGAACTCACTGTACAGTCAAGGGTAAACTTGGACTTTTTTCTGGTCCTTCTGTCCCTACCCATCCAGCAGTAGGATGGCAGGTGTATATCAGCACGCCCACTTTAGGGCTGGGACTAGAGACTAGGGCTTTATATTGTAAGCGAGCAATTTACTGAGCCACATTCCCAGCTCTAGAAGGACTTACATTTTTATTATTATCTGTGTGTGTCTGTATGTGTCTAAGTATGTATATATTTGTGTGTTTGTGTGTGCATCTGTATGTGGTGTGTATGTGTATGTGTTTGCATGTGTGTGTGTATGAGTGTTGTGAATGTGTGTGTGTGTGTATTATGAGTGTGTGAGTGTGTAGGCCAGAACACAACCTCAGATGTCATTTCTTGTCCATCACTCACTTTTCTTTTTCAGAGCCTCTCATTTGACATTGAGCTTACCAAGTGGGTGAGGCTGGCCAGCCAGAGAGCCCCAAGAATACACCCCTTTCTGTTTCCTCAGCATAGAGATTACAAATGTTCCCTGCTTGGTTTTTCTCTGGAAACTGAACTTTAGTCCTCATGCTTGCAAGACACTTTACTACATGATCCCTGTCCCATGCCCACAAGGGAGACTGAGAGTGCCTGCCAAAGCATGGAGACACATGATAGAGGGCAGGAAGACTGGACACGTGACAGACGGAAGACAGGGAGACTGGACACATGACAGGTGGAGGACAGGGAGGCTGGGAGGTTTAGTATGAGGAGCGGAAGCTTCATGTACCTTTCAGAGCTTCATTAATATAGGTTTTGTGGTAGAATGTCCTTTGTGTGTCGTCCAGCGTGGGGTTGTCTAGCCCCTGTCCATTCTCAGTGACGTAAATGGGAATGTTGCCATACTCTTCCTTGATCCAGTTCAGCAGCCTCCGCATCCCCCAGGGTATAGCTGCGTGCACTGCCGTGGAGATCAATGAAGAGTCCATATTGCTGACTGTTAGCTCCCGGTCATCATCATAGTTGGGTGGATTCAGCCTGGGAGTGTTATGCTGCACAAATACAGACGAGTAGGTGTTGAGGCAGAAGACATCCGCGGTACCCATGATGTAACCCTTCTCCTCCTCCGTGAAGCTGGGCAGGCGGGACTCAGCCAGGTGCTGCAGCTCACTCCTGTTCCCCACATTCCATTTCATGACATCTGGATAGTCCCCGTTTCTAAAAATGGGATGGGCAAACCAGCCCAGGGAAAACTGCAGCATCCGGTCAGCGGCTTCCACATCTCTTCGGAGCCCTGGGTTCTTGGGCTCCACCCAGTGAGTGTTGAGGCTCAGTGAAATGACCCCACCCTGCTCCTGCCTGTATTTCTCAGCATAAGTATGGTAGACTCTAGCATGAGCCTTAATGATTACATGGCTGACCCTGTAAGGTGCCCAACCCGGGTCCTGCACATTTGGGGGAAACACCCCTGAACCATAGCCTAACAGTGCCAGGTACAAAGGCTCATTAAAGGTTATCCAGAACTTGACTCTGTCACCGAAGGTCTTAAAACAAAAGTCTGCATAGCTGTTGAACAAATCAACCATAGATGAGTTCTCCCACCCTCCAATGTCCTGGAGGGCCTGGGGCAGGTCCCAGTGAAACAGTGTCACCATGGGGAAGATGTTGCTCTGAACCAAGCTGTCAATGAGCTTGTTGTAATACTCAACACCAAGACTGTTGATGGAATTGTTTCTTCCTGTTGGGAAAATCCGAGACCAAGAGATAGAGAACCGGTAGGCCTTGACCTTCAGGGCGCGAAGAATGTTCAGGTCGGCATCCAATTGGTGATAGCTGTCACACGCTATGTCTCCGGTGGCATTGTCTTTGACATTGTTCCCCGGGGTGTGGGTGAAGTTGTCCCAGATGCTGGGGCCTTTGCCGTCGGCATCCCAACCTCCTTCAATTTGATAGGCCGAGGAGGACACACCCCACAGGAAGTCATCTCTGAATGTGCCATGATAGAACAGATCTCTTTCAAACTTGGGCTGGTTGGAGAACTTTTCCCACACAATTTTAGCCTGGGAAGGCACCTCAGATGGGGAGTTGGGGACGGCTGTCACTCGGGAGGAAAAGGCAGCTCTCATAGGTGGTGGATTTCTTCTTACTCTTTTGGCAGGGAAACCATTCTTTTCAATGATGCTAGTGAAGAAGTAGGCAGATTTCCTGGCTGTTCTTGGCCTGCTGCTGTCATTGAAGTTGACATGGTACAGCCCAAACCTCTGGCTATAACCCGGGGGCCCTTCGAAGCCATCAATGAGGGAGCGAGCAATGTATGAACGGACATCCACCAAATCCTCCTTGACAGCTATAAAGAGAAAGCAAAGTCAGATGTGTGAATCATGTAGAAAACCAGAAGAAAGCCTCAGCTGTTATTCCTCAGGATGCCATCTCCCTTGGTTTTCTTTTCCCTTTTTAAATTTTAAATAATTTTTATGTGTACATGTGTTTTTCCTGCATTTACATCTGGGCACATGTGTGCGATAACTCCAGAAGCCAGAAGAGGGATCAGGTCCACTGGGCCTTCAGTTCCCAAGGGGCGTGAGCTACCATGTAGGTACTGGGAAATGAACAGAAAAGCAGCCAATGCTCTTAACCACTAAGCCATTTCTCTGGCTGCCAAGCCCACCCTGAGCATGTTCACCTTAAATAATAATATAATAATAATAATATAGCCCAGGCTTGAACTCCTGAGTCCACTGCCTTCACCTCCCGAGAACTGGTCCTACAGGCACACATTCCCTAGCTTACACCGTGCTGGGGATGGAGTCCATTACAGCCAGCATGCTAGGAAAGCATTCTCTCAACTGAATTACATTCCCTGTCCTGTTTCATTTTTGAGACAGCTCTCACTAAGTATTCCAGGATGACTTTGAACTCCCAATCCTCCTGCCTTTGATTCCAAGTGCTGGAGATAAAGGCTGCACTACTACACCTGACGACAAGTGTCTTTAAGGGGGAAAATTCACATGAAGGTGGCAGTGTCTACAGGGAAGCTGACCTTCCCACTCCCCATATATAATCTGTGGCTGGAGAAGGTATGGAAGACAGTGCTGGCTATTAATTCCATCTTCTCAGACGGCTGATCCTCTGAATAGAGCGGTCCCTGTCCCTGCTCATTGGCTTCTGTGACAGGTATCACGAAATGACTCTAGTTTAGTGAGCTATGGGCTGAAACCACTTGCCATCCTTGTCAACTTGGATAAGAAGGTGCATCGGGTCAGACCGAGCATGTATGCATGGCTCAAATACAGAACAGGGACATGCACTGCACCTAAGGGAGACGGAGCTAAAGGGGCTATGCACTGAGGGGAGCAAGTGGTTGGGGTCCTATCCTAAGTGCCAGTCCTGTATCCCACTGAAGAGCGAGAGTCTCTTTCAGAAGGGATGACATTTATTCTGCAGGCTTTGAGGTCAGCCTTCTTACCCTTGAGCACTTCATTGATGTACAGGTTGAAGTAGTTCACTCTCACTGAGTCGTCGAGATCCGCTACTTCCCCTACTGGCATGCCATTCCCAGCCAAGTAGATTGGAACTCTTCCTTTCGTGTACTCCATGGAAGCAAAACCAAGCAGCCTCCTTATGCCCCAGGGCACCACCCGGATCCAGCGAGAGGCAGTCTGGGGCCAGGTGGGGTCTACGTGCTGGGAGAAGCCTCCGATGTTATCATAGCTGGGGGTGCAGGCCTGCTGCCCAGCCTTGCTGATGAGGCGGGATGTGTAATGAGACAGACCAAGGAAGTCTGCAGAGCCTCTCAGGAGCTGCTTCTCCTCTGCAGTGAACTCTGGGAGTTGGGCCAGAGGACGGCCACACTGCTGGTTTATGTGCTGGATCTGGGCCCTAAGGGTGGTGGGATAGTCTCCATCCACAAAGATGGGGTGTGCAAACCAGCCCAGCATGAAGTGCAGGAATCGCTCTGCAGCAGCAAGGTCCTGGGGGCTCCTCCTGTCCAGGGGCTCTGCCCAGTCTGAATTGAGCACAATGCCTACGCGTCCCTGCTGCTGTTGGCGGTGGTGAAGATCGTAGTGATGCCAAGTTCTGGCATGCGCCTTGAGGATCAAGTGAGCCACCTTGGGAGGAAACAGGAATAATGTCACCAGTGTTGACAAGTCACTGCTGAACCTTAGAATTATGAGCCAAAAGGAGCCCTTCCTTCCATTAAGTGCTTTGTTGTTGTTCACTTGCTTGCTTTTCAAGACAGCGTTGATCTGTGTAGCTCTGGCTGTCCTGGAACTTGTTCTATAGACCAGGCTGGCTTGACCTCAGAAATTCATCTACCTGCCTCTGCCTCCCAGGTGCACCACCACCCAACCTCCAAAGTGCTTTAGACAGGTGTTTTATCATAGCAGTAAGAGAAGTAACTACTACAGAAATGAAGGTGGCTTGGACTATACTTTAGAGGCTGAGATGAAGGATTTCTATGAGCTAAGACTGAAAATTGTGATTTTCAGGTTAGCTTGAGCTATAATCCGAGACCTATCTCAAAAAAAAAAGTCAATGCAAATAAATGCTTAAAGGCACACATGTATGTATATATATATACATATACCTACATACATACATGCACATGCTAGCCTACAATACACAGAACACATGGTGGCATGTGTCTGTCACTGTAACACCAAGGAGGTGGGGACTGAACCCAGGACCCTTTACACACACACTAAGCAAGAACTCTACAACTGAGGGACACTCCTCTAAGCCTGGAACTTGTCTTTGGAGTCAGGAAGACTTGCCCGGCGCTCAAGGTGCGGCTCACCTGGTAGACTGCCTACTATGAAAGGAGCCCTAGGTCTACTCTCATCTCTGCTTAAAAATCAGGCTCACTGATAGATGCCTGTGAGCCCCCTCTCAGGAATACAAGCAAGAGATCAGAAGTTCAAGGTCATTCTCAAGTTACATAACAATGTCACTATCAGCCTGAGACAACGGTAACATTCTTTGAGGGCAGGAAGGAAAGAGACCATCAAACATGTGTTCTAATTGATAAGAATTGCAGGGATGGGGGAAGGACCTTAAAAGAAGCCACTCCTGGGTCAGAGATGGCTGGTGCATGCTGTCCAGTGCCATAGCCTGCATAGCTTATCACCCATGGCTCGTGGAAGGTCACCCACAGCTTCACACGGTCCCCAAAAGTGGAGAAGCAGAAGGCTGCATAGTCCAGGAAGGCATCCACCACACTCTCATTCTGCCATCCGCCTTGATCCTGCAGGGCCTGAGGCAAGTCCCAGTGGAACAACGTAGCCATGGGCTCGATGTGGGAGTTCAGCAGGCTGTCTATCAGTCTATTGTAGTAGGTGACACCTTGGAGGTTGGGGCTGTTCTTCTGCCCAGTGGGGAACAGCCTGGACCAGGAGATGGAGAACTTGTACACCCCAGCCCTGAGGCCTCGGAGCAGGGC
The DNA here is from genome assembly GCF_943737965.1 of Phodopus roborovskii. NCBI lineage: Eukaryota > Metazoa > Chordata > Mammalia > Rodentia > Cricetidae > Phodopus > Phodopus roborovskii. The sequence continues at coordinate 12,554,705 of NW_026126585.1, forward strand.
CACATCTGAGGCTGCTTTGTGGTAACTGTCACTGGTCACCTTTGCCGTTGCTTGTCCCTCTGCAGCATTCAGGTTACTGTAGTGGTCCCAGATGCTCGGCCCTCTGTTGTCTTCGGCCCAACCTCCTTCCACATTAAAGGCTCCCGTGGACACACCCCAGAGGAACCCTTCTGGGAACACATCTTGCATAAAGGCATCCCTTTCTGCACTAGACTGGTTGGCAAAGGCTGCCCAGACCATCTGGTAGGCTGATAGAAAGGAAGAGGGCACATTTTCTGTCTTCTGCTGCTGCTCAGTCTGAAAGGCCAGGCTCTCAGTTAGAGAACAAGATGGGCTGTGGGATAGAAGTGACATAAAGAGGCACAATTAAGGACTGAGGTACAAATGCCCCACAGGGTCAGGCATGGTGGCTCATGGCCTTCATCTCAGCACTCAAGGGGCAGATGCAGGCAGATCTCTATGAATGTGAGGCCAGCCTGGTCTACAGAGTGAGTTCCAGGAAGCCATAGTTACACAGAGAAACCTTAAGAAGAAGAAAGGAGGAGGAGGAGGAAGAGGGGGAAGAGAAAGAGAACAAGAGAGAGGGAGGGAGGGAGGGAGGGAGGGAGGGAGGGAGGGAGGGAGGGAGGGAGGGAGGGAGGAAGGAACAAGGGGCAGAATGTTGAAGAGGGCCAGGAGGAGAAAGAGGAGGAGGGTGAGGGTTAGGAGGAGGACCATTTCTGACTCCAGCGCTGGGGTGACAAGCATATACTATATCCTTCTATGCTTGTTCTGTGGGTGCTCGAGCCCCCACACTTACAGAGAAAGCACTTTACGGACTGAATGACCTCTCTAGTCCAAGCTGCTCTTACAATTTTTTAAAATAAGGATTCTTTGGAGCGTGGTTCTACACTGGCTTCCTGTCGGTGCTGTGCTTCGGGGAAGACGTTTCTCGTCTCACACTGAAGAACAGAGCTCAGGAACTTAATTCCCAAAGCTTCAGTGGGCTGTTCAGACCTACACCTAAATCGCATGTCTTTTTTCTTCCCTTTACAAAAGGTATTAATTCATTTACTTTTAGGTTTCATTGTTTACTGCCATGGTCATTGTATATGGACAACTTCATGGAGTCCATTCTCTTCCTCTGCCTTTACATGGGACCTGGGGATTGAACTCGGGTCACTAGGTTTGTGTGGTGTGCTGGTTACTCTTTTGTCAACTTGACAGCAAGCTAGGGTCTGGGAAGCTTGACTGAGAAAATGTTCCTGTCAACCCTGCCTGTCCAGAAGTCTTGATTGAATGATGGATGTGGGAAGGCCCAACCAACTGTGGGTAGGATGACCCTTGGGTATGTGGTCCTGGGATGTACAAGAAATCGGCAGGTGGCTGGAGAGATAAAGTAGATCAGAGGTTCAGAACACTGGCTGCTTTCCCAGAGGTCCTGAGTTCAATACCTAGCATCCACATGTTGGCTCACAGATGTCTATAACTGTAGTTCCAAGAAATACAGTGCCCTCTTCTCTTCTGGTGTGCATACATGCAGACAAGACACCCAAATGCATAAAATAAATTTTAAAAAAATCTTTAAAAAAAAAAAAAAAGAGAGGGCTAAACAAGCCATGGACATCAAACAAGCAGGCAGCATTCCCCCACGGCCTCTGCTTCAATTCCTGACTGCCCGTCATGATGGACTGGACTGTAAGCTCTAAGATGAAATGAACTCTTTATTCCTCCCCCAAGTTGCTTTTGGTCAGTGCTTTATTATTATTATTTATTTGGGTGTTGTGTGTGTGGGGTGTGCACATGCATGTGTGTGGAGGTAGAGGAGGATAATCTGCGGGTGTCAATTATCTCCCTGGGGGAGCCTGGGGGATCAAACTCAGGTCATGAGGCTTGGCTGCAGGTGCCTTTACCCACTGAACCATCTAGCTGGCTGTATAACCTGCTTTCTCTGCCACATATATGCACATCCCCCAGGTATCCGAATCTTAGCTGTTAAATATGTAGACCTAGGAGAATCTGACAGAGAGGAACCCAGACTGTGTGGGGCCCAGGCCATCTCAATGAGGCGCTGCTCTTCCAGTAGCTCCGAGCCTCCGTCTCTCACCTGTTATATGATTATATATAACTTATTTGCTATTCTAAGAGGCAAGGGTATTGCAGAAGGCCTGGGTTTAGTTCCCAGCATTCACATGGAATCCCAGTTCCAAGGGATCTGCTACTCTTGACCTCTGCAGGCTCTCTCAGGCAGGTGGTACACACACATGCACACTCAGGCTCGGGCATGAACACACACAACAAACATACAAAACAAAGAGACAAGGACAATGGTCCCCAGTGATTGCCCATGTAAACAACAACAGAGCCCACATTACCTCTCCTCAGAACTGGATGGACAGCTCAGGAACTCATTGATGTCGAACCCAACAGTCTGTACTTGGTCTTTATTTATGGCTGTAAGAAAAACAGCTCAGCTGACTATGTGTGGAGCTCAAGCACAAACATGCAATCAGTAATTTGCCTCACCCAAACCCCAAGCAATGATTCTAAGCCCTTCTGAAAATACATGGATGTGTCTGGCCTGCTTAGGTCCTCACATTTCAGGGTGCATACCAACCACCCAAACATTCAGAAGACAGCTGGACCCATCCCAGAGTCTTGGACCCAGGAGATCTCAGGGCAGTCTGGAATGGACTTTGTGTTTTCCTCCCTTTTGGTCTTTTTTTTTTTTTTTTTTTTTTTTCTTTTTTTTCTTTTTTTGAAACAGGGTTTTATGGCTTTGAACTCAGAGTTCTGCCTGCCTCTGCCTCCAGAGTGCTGGGATTACAGGCGTGCGCCACCAGTGGCTGCCTGGGAAATTTTTGAAAAAGAAGGCCGGGGAGTTAACGGGTAAAGTGCCTTCTGGGTAAACATGAGGGCCTAAGCTCAAGCACACAAAAAAGCTGAGCATGAGGTTGGAAGGATGGCTCTGGGTAAGGAGGAGACTGCGTTCTAGAAGACCCAGTCCAGCTCTTAGCAGCCACTGCAGGTGGCTCACAACTCTAGTGACTCCATTTCCAGAGGATTCTATACCCTCTTCTATCCTCCTCATGTACCTGCACCAGTATGTGTGCGCATGCATGCATATACACCCCCACACGCACGCACGAACAAAGACACACACATGCATGCACCAAAAAGACTATCATTAACTTTAAAGCCTGGCTGGGCTACATAGTGAGTTCTAGAACACAAGGTCCTACATGTAGAGGTTTTTAACATCAGGGCTACCCAGAACAGGGGAGCACAAGTCTATGTTTCCATGCTGACAGTTCCCATGTGAGGCCTGAAGGTTTTCGTGTCCATATTGGGCATTCTTGGCATCTGTACAGAACTTCTCAGTGTCTTGGGGCATTAGGAGCTCATTGCCAGGGAAAGCAAGGGCCTTTAGCTTCATCTGGTTGCTGTCAGTCCAGTCATTTTCCTAGGCCTAGGCCCCACCCTCATGAGAACCCCCGATTTCAATACCACTAGCCAACAAGCCAGTGTAACAAATGTCACTCAACATCTGTCACATGTTGGTCCACTCACCTTCAAACAGGCTGAAGAGCAGTGAGGAGGGGCTCTTCCCTGTGGATGAGCAGTCCTGAAGTTTTAGCATATAGATGAAAACTTTCATTTTGGGCTCAATGTTCTAGGAAAGATAAACACCAACAAGTGTGTCTTTAGTAATGGGTACAGGTGAGATGCTACTTACTCACCTTTTAGAAATGACCTCTAGCCATCCCACTTACTGAAGACAGTGACTTGGACCCTGAAGGAATGAGACACCAGTCAGTGACCATCAGTCACCAATCCTTTGAAAATAATGTGATACCCACAGAAGTTCATTTTAGATGGAGCCCCTCATAAGCCGGCAATATTATGGTCAAGAGCAAGGAGACTGCACTACCTAAAGAGTTTTACCGCATCACTATGCTCATAAGCATCTGTGGATTGCCTAGAAAATATTCTGGTTTGTGAAGGTGGGATGTACTTGGATTGGTAGAGTATTTGTATAGAATGCATAAAGCTCTAGCCTCCATCCCCAGTGCTACATAAACCAGGTGTGGTGTAGCAGGCCTATCATCTCAGCACTCAGGACAGACATGGATGTGGAAGGATCATCTGCATTTCTCTGTGCAGAGCCGAGGCTTCCTGGGCTTTCCTTCATCTGGGCTTACACATCATTGGTGGTGTCCTTGCTCAGCTCACATGTGGGCAGTCATGCTGGTAAAGACTTCATGCTGTAACTGCTGTTACCAGGAGACATAGTCTCACAGCAAACTTGCTGATGCTCGAGCTCCTATGATCTTTCTGTCCCTTTATTTTTATTTATTTTTTTCCAGCATTCTTTGGTATAAAGGGAAATTATTTTCAGGCTGGGATATCTGAAAATTCACTTTAGTTTTAGTTTTAGTGGTGGTCAGGCCCCTGTACTCACCCTTTTCGTGGCTGCTTGTAGCGAAGTTCAATCTTCCCCACCCCTCCCTCTCTCTAAAACACAGTCTCTTGTAGCCTAGGTTGGCCTTGAACTCACTAGTTAGTTGAGAATGACTTTGAACTCCTGATTCTCCTACCTCTACCTCCCCAGTGCTGGGATTATAAGCATGCATTACTACACTTGTTTTATGCTGTGCTGGGGATGGAACTCAGGCAAGCAGTTCTACCAACTGAGCCACAGCAAACCCAGGGAGAGCCCACAGAGAACCCACAGCAAGCCTACACTCTGATGGTCTCTTTAAGTGAAAATCTCCGGACCTGCAACTTGGGAGGTAAGACTGTTTTGGAAGGCTCAGTCCAGGCTGTAAGTAACCAAAGGATCATATTTCTAAGCTGTGTAGAACCTTTGTCGCTCACCATCAAGATAGAAAAGTGTTCACATTACCTGCAGTTCGCTCAGCTTCTGTGGTAGGTTTGCCATACCTTGGCACTCAGAGGTCAAATCAAGAGAGAGGAAATCAACCGAGTCCTAGAAATAAGGGAATCAACCATTAGGAACAAGCCCCTCCTCAGAAGTGTGCTGTTTTGTCTCCCCAGGAGAAAGCTGCAGACCTGTGTGCATGTGACTACAGCAGGAGTGTGAGCTGTGCTTAACTAGCAAGTGTGAAATGAAAGTCCTGGCTGGGTGCCAACAATTGGAGGAGCACTGGGGGGGAGGTCAGTCTGGAGCTTCCCCCAGGCAGCACTCTTCCCTTGACCCTCTTGGGTCTATGGTTTGGTTTTAATTTCAGGTCACAGTTTGAGGGCCACTAGTCAAGCTGGCGTGACCAGTTATAGTATCAGAAAGCATGATGCTCTAACACACCCCAGCTCTTCTGAGCATGTAGCTCAGTAGGTAGAATGCCTGCTTAGCATGTGCACGGCCCTGAGTCCTCATCACCACAACATAAACATGGCACAGAGGTGCCTACCTGTAAGCCGACACTCTCATCCTTGGCTACCCAGTGAGCTCAAGGCCAGCCTGTGACATGAATTCTTGTCTTGAGGCAGCGGAGCAGGAGGAGAACAGTGAGAAGGCCCAGCAGATACAGGCACCTGTCATCAACTTGGATGACCTGAGTTCAACCCCCCAAATCCTACATAATGGTTGGACAGCACTGAGACTCAACTTGCCCTATGACCTCCACAGAAATGCCATAGCATGTACGTACCTACATACAAACACATAACACACCACAGAACACACATACACACCTACACCGCACAACATACAAAATAAAAATGTAATGAACTTTTGAACCTATCCTGACACTGGCTCTATAGATCAGGCTGGCCTTGAACTCACAGAGATCTGCCTGCCTCTGTGCATGCACCACCACTGCCTGGCCCAAGAGTATGTCTTCAATCCTAATGCTGGGAGATGGAGACAGGTGGGTCCTGGGAGTCACTGGCCAGTCAGTCTAGCTGAATCAGTGAGTTCTACTTTCAGAGAGATAGAGACTGTCTCAAAAAAAGGGAGGGGGGGGGGTAAAAAGTGACAGAAGACAACAAGTGTTGACCTCTGGCTTCAACAAGCACCTGAACACACACACACTCACAGATGCACAGGTTAGTAGACCTGCACACATGTGTAACAAATAAGTTAGTGCACACACAGAGAAAAACAATCAAAATAGAAAAGAAAGAACTCTGCTTAGTCTCTGGCTTACATATGCTTGAAGAATTTAAATTCATAATCTAAACATGAGAACACAGCAGTGAGTCTCACACACACACAAACACACACACACACACACACACACACACACACACACACACACACAGGCGCAAGCGCGCGCCTCCCTCCCCATGCCTGGCTGGCCACTCTTTCCCTCTTGGCCGGGGTCTCATGAGCCCGTCACTGCCCTTCCCTCCCATATGTCAGCTGTTTCACAGGCCAGGCACCATCTGGGAGCCAAGTGTCCCGTAGCCCTGACTCCCAACACTCACTGGCTCCCCAGTGCCTTCCTAATCAAGTGATCCCTAGTGTCCACCAGATTCTACTGTTGCCAGCTCAGAAACTTGAAAAAAGCAGGCACGATAAGGTTCTGGATAAACAAATATTTTGCTGACGAGACACCATCTACACTAATTTACAAAGAGTGATAACTGCTATCAAGAGACCAAAGGGCTGATCATAAAAATGCTTGCCCAGCAACAGCCTTTGAACTGGTATCTCACCCCATGCATGTAGCATGAAGCTTTGGGGGTAAACCCAGGATACTGTCTGGGGGTGGGGTGGGGAGTGGGAGCATATTTTGTTTTTAAGGTTTATTTATTTCTATTTTCTGTGCAGCATACTTAAGTGTCCAAGGAGGGCATTAGAGAGCACTGGATGCCTGGAACTGGAGTTAAGATGGTATGAGCCACCATGGGAGCTCTGAGAACTGAACCTGGGTCCTCTGGAAGAACAGACAGTGCTTTTAACCATTGATCCATCTCTCCAGCCCCTGAAGCATATTTTAAAAAGAATTATTATTCCTCTCTGCCTTTTATGTATTTATTTATTAGCTTTTTGAGACAGGGTTTCTCTGTGTAACAGCTCTGGTTGTCCTGGAACCAGCTCTGTAGACCAGGCTGGCCTCGAACTCAGAAATCCACCTGCTTCTGCCTCCTGAGAGCTGGGATTAAAGGTGTATGCCACCAACACCGGGCTAAAGTGTGTTTTTTTTTTTTTTAAGATTTTATTTATTCATTTATTTATGTACACAGTGTTCTGTCTGCATGTATGCCTGCCTGCCAGCAGAGGTCATCAGATCTCAATACAGATGGCTGTGAGCCACCATGTGGCTGCTGGGAATTGAACTCATGGCCTCTGGAAGAGCAGTCGATGCTCTTAACCTCTGAGCCATCTCTCCAGCCTGAACTGTGATTTCTTAATGGACCCAAGCTAAAACATGAGAAATCAAGAGCCAGGGCTATTTCCTTTTATGATTGCTATAAACCTTGGGAATGGATTATTTAGAAGAATTTATAGATGTCAAACCAGGACTGAGTTTAGAGCTTGGTCGGTAGAGTACTTGCCCAACATTCACAAAGTTCTATGACAGCATCTCATTAACCAGGTGTGTCACATGCCTGTAATCAAGCTGTAGTACTAGGAAGATGGAGGACGAAGGATCAGAAGTTCAAGACAATCTTCTGCTCTATACTGAGTTCTAGACTAGTGTGAGATACATGGGATCCTATCTCAAAAGTTTAAAAATAGTAAAAAAGCAAAGAAGTAAATTAAAAAATCTCACTTTTAACAAATCACAATTCAGCCAGGCATGGTGGTGCACACCTTTAATCCCAGCACCTTGAGAAGCAGAGGCAGGTGGATCTCTGAGTTTGAGGCCACCTGGTCTACAGAGAGACTTACCTTGGATTCACCCCCCCCCCATTTTGGTCTAAAAAGCAACCCCTTCTCTGTGATTACATTACAGCCCTAGGACCACCCATGCCCCACTCCTGTGACAGTTTCAACTTCCCTAAATCAATGTCATGAAGTTAACACAATAAGCATTCCTGTATTTCCTAGATTAACAACTAACAACTCTGGGCAAACCCACCCTCAGTCCTTTGAGCAACCCACCTCCCCATCCCAGATAAAAACCCTAGCCACTGGGAGACGTTCAGTCTCCTAATAACAACCCTTTCAGACTGACTCAGAAGTAAACCTGCCCACTGCCCTTGAATGGCCTCATGCTTGTTTCTTCTTACAAGAGGGCTTGCTTATCTCAGAATAAATAAATGCAATCACAGTTCTCCCTAGGTACTACAGACGCCACATCTACCTTGATAAGTGCAGCCGAGGGTGGGATTCGAAGAAGCTCGGGGATGTCTTCAGCCTTCAGGACCACAGAGAGCTTTCCTCCTGGAAGCAAACAGAGGAAAGAGCAATAGCTGAGGGAGGGCTGAGGCTTCTGAAGAGATAGGTCACTACCATGACTTCTCCTTAGCCAACTGACATACTTTGGAAAACAAAGTGGCTAACAATATGTTTAAGAGAACATTTTGAGCTTTGTTTGGATTTTTGAGACAGGGTCTCACTGGACTTCCTGGCTTCCTGGCAGTCTGAGTCTGTAGGGCAGCTATGATTGAACTAAACTGGTGTGCCACCATGCCTGACTAAGAGACTGTTTTGTACGAATCAACACTACATACAGAGCACTTGCAAAAATAAGAATAAAAAGAACTATCCAAAGGTGACAAGGTGCTCAGGGCTGAGGATGTAGCTCAGTTGGTAGAGAGCTTGCTTGCATCGAGCCAAGGGTTTGCCATCCCCCATAGCATACATGAGGTGATCTCAACACTTGAGAAGCAAGGAGGATCAGAAACTTGGCTATATCCCCAGGTACATTTCTGTCCAATTGTGACCAAGGCTCCCCGCATCTAACACAAAACAGAAGCCAAAGTCAGGGTGCTCTCAGGAAACTTTGTCTTTGTCATTGCAGCTACTGTGCCTTGATGGGGAAACATAGGAAATGCTGATGTATGCACTTGTTTTGCTTAGCTCTCATGGAACACAGTGGTGATGGTTCTCAAGCTGTTGTGTACGCCAGAACTGCCTATAGAAGTTCAAGAAAAAGAAAGCTGCTGAGGGGTAGGGTGGGGTGCATGCCTTTTATCCCAGCACTTGTGAGGTAGAAGCAGCAGACCTCTGAGACCCTGTGTCAAAGGGGAAAAAAGAAAGAAATCAAGCTTGGAGTAGGGACGGTCTCAGGGAGGCAGTCTTCACTCTGATAAGATAAAGCCTCTAGTAATTTAGTGACCAGCCCAATGGGGCCTCATTATAACCTTTAGATTTCCACACTTGAGTGAACCTTGCATTAGCACTCGTGGATGGGATGGTGTGTACCCTGCCCATGTGCAGTTTTCCCAACTGTACCACTTCATCACAGGCTGCCAGTGCCAAGTCTTTGTTGGTTGTTACTTGCGGTGGGGTGGGGTGGGGTTCCCAGTGTTAGCTAGAAGTGTTCGCCCCTCGCCCACAGCAGCCGCAGCAGCCTACCCTCTGCTCGGGATGTACAACCTTGCAGTCCCTCTAGTCCTCATCAGCCTCTCTCACAGCCATCCTAATAGTTACGAGATAGACACTCAGTATGGTCTGGATCTGCATTTCTCTAGTGGTTACTGGTGCACAGTGGGTTTTGGCTGTTTTTCCATTTCTATAATCATCACTGGAGAGAGGTCTACTGAAATCCTTAGGCCCTGTTTTTTGGTGGTGGGAGGGGGTTAGGATTTGAGATTGGGTCTCACTATGTCTCTCAGGCTGGCTTCAAATAGTCTTTCTGAGTGCTGAGATCACAGGCCTATACATATCACTATATCCAGTTCCTGCTTCCTGTTGTTAAGCAGATTTTATTTTTTCCTGGCCAGGTATGACACACACCTTTAATCCCAATATTTGAAAGTCAGAAGCAGATGGATCTTTGTGAACCCAGGGCTAACCTGGTCTATGCAGTGAGTTCAAGGATAGCCACAACTACATAGTAAGAAACTGTCTTGGGGGGGGGGGGAGCTATTATTTCCCTCTTCTTTCCTTTTTTTTTTAAAAAAAATAAAAAATCTGCCTATTTTTATTTCATGTGTATTGGCATTGGCCTGCAGGTATGTCTGTGTGCGCATGTTGATTCCTTGGAACTGAAATTAGATTGTTGTGAGCTGCCATAAGGATGCTAGGAATTTAACCTGGGTCCTCTAGGAGAGAAGCCAGTGCTCTTAGCCACTGAACCGTCTCAACAGCCCCCTCACCCCATCCTGTTTCTTGCCCAGATTTGCCTTGAACTTGCTATGTACCTGAGGATGACCTTAAACTCTCATTCCTTTACCCTCTACCTCCCTAGTTAAGCTGTGCTGGGAATGTAACACAGGGCTCCATGCTCTACAGACTTAACTACATTCTCAACCCTCCTTGCCCATTTTTCCTATGTCGTTTTAATTAGTTTACTAATTAGTTTGAGTCAGGATCTCCTGGCGGTCCTGCTCCCACCTTTCAGAGCTTGGGTTAATAGGCATGTGTTACTATGCGCAGCTTATGCAATGCAGGAATTAGAACCCAGTACTTCCTGCACGCATGACAAATACTTTGCCAACTTGGCTATATTCCCAACCATACTGCCCATTTAAATTTTGGGTCCTGCACCCCACCCCATACCCAACAATTCCTTTCTGTAGGTATGGCTGTCCTGCAACTTGCTCTGTAGACCAGGTTGGCTTTGAACTCAGAGATCTACCTGCCTCTGCCTTCTGGGTGCTGTGATTAAAGCTATGTACCGCCACCGACTGGCTCAATTTTTATTACTGTGTATGTGATTAAGTGGGTGAGTGCAGGAGTGTGAACATAAGGGCGTGTGTGTAGGCATCAGAGGACAGCTCTGAGGAACCAGTTCTCACCTTCCTTCCTTCTGCTGTTGAGTTCTGGGGTTGGACTGAGGTTCTGGGCTTGTTACCTGCTGAGCAATTTTGCTGACCTCCACTTTGCTCATTTTAAAAAGATTTATTTTCATTTGTGTGTATGTATGTTTATCTATGTCACTGTTTGCCATGTGTGCACGAGTGCTCTTGGAGACCAGAAGAGGGTGTTGGATCCCCTGGACTAGAGTGACAGGCAGTTGTGGGGGAACCAAATCTGGGTCCTCTGCAAGAGCTGGGTGCTCTGCAAGAGCAACAAGCGCTCTTAACAGCTGAAGCTTCTCTGTAGCCCCCATTTTGCTAATTAAAATGGAATTAGCTCAGGGACCCACAGGGAAGGAGGTGTAAAAACTGTAACAGCCAGAAGTGATGGATGAGTCCAAGGAAACAGTGTCTTTCAGACCCAACAGGGCTGATGCACATAGACTCAGAGATGGCAGTACACATAGGGCCTTCCTTCACAGGTTCAACCCAGAGGCGGCTGGGGTCCCAGCACTGTGGCGGGAGATAGGCAGCACCTATGTGCAACGGATACCTGCTTGCAAAAGGGAAATTGGTTTTCTGCAATGGAGTCTCACTGGGTATACTAGACACCTTTCAGGATAGGCCCCATACCCAGGAACATTTGGCTATCAAGCTCCAGCACTGCATCAAACTGGATGTGGTAGCTGTCTATTGTCATCTCAGAACTCAGAAGGTAAAGTCTTGAGGATAGGAGGTTCAACTTATCTTCTGACCTCACAGTGAGCCAGGAACACTATCTCAAAGGAAAAGATGTTTCAGAAAAATGCTGTGCATTTATGTGTCCCCTTTGGGGACGAATTCTCAGCAATGTTTAGATCTGGGGGTCTCCTGGAAGTGCACAGGTGAGAGGAACATTATTTCCTGCCTAAGGAAGGAAACGGATGGAGATGGTGAAGGCTGCTGCCACGCCGTGTCAGTGTGTACTCACCCTGAGAAGAGAACTTTCTGTGGTACACTTCAAAGGCTTTCCTGTGGGCATTGCTGAGGATTTGGAGGGCAGAAGCTTTTGAATCCTGGTGAGGGAGATCCATGATCACTTTCTCCAAGTCACTGAAGGTGAACCAGATCTCAACAAGGTCCCCAAAGGACTGGAAGGCGAACGTGGCATAGTCAGCAAAGAGGTCAGCAAAGTCTTTCTGTTTGGCACTGCTGGTGGGTGGGGTCTGGTGGCACAGGACCACCATGGGCTGAAGCTGGGCAGCCTTCAGGGACTGCAGAAGTTGTCGGTAGCACCGAACTGCTTCCAGGTCTGGATTCTTGGGGTTTCCTGTTGGGAGAAGCTGTGCCCATGATAAAAGTACTTTGTAATGGGTGACCTGGCTGGTATGAAGACTGCTGAAGTACTTTGGCAAGAAGGAGGGCAATGGCTGTTGGCAGACATAGCTGTCCTTGTTACCAGCCACCAAATCAGAGCCCTGCGTTCCCAGTGGATAGGTCAGGTTAAGCACTAGGTCATTTGTAATAGGACCAGCAGCTGAAATAAAATTTCTGTCAGATTCCCAGTCAGTCCCCTGGCATGAAAGACTCAGGAGGACAGTGGTCAGGAAGAGTGCTGTCCAAGGCAGATCCATGTTCAAGGAACTCTTAGAAGCATATGAAAGGAATCCTGACATTTTATAGCCACAGCTGAGGCTGTAAACACAGTGATTATCCACACAATATTTAACCGGGTTATCTAGGATAGTTAAATCAGAACTTGGTTCAACCAATGTAATCTTCAGGAAAAAAAAAATGTTTTGTTTCTGAATTGCACATTGACACACTTGTACGTACGTGAATGTGGAGGCTAGAGGTAGCTCTTGGGGATCTTCTGATTGTGAGCCCTATGGAACTGCCTGTCCCAGTCTCTTCAGTGCTAAATTACAAGTGTGTATCCTTATACCTGGCTTTTTACATGGGTACTGAGCATCAAACTCAGGTCCTCAGCTGGATCTGTGAGTTTGAGGCTAGCCTGATCTACATGGCAAGACAAATCTACTATCTAGCAAGTTCTCCTACATTTCCACACAGATGACACAGTACGCACACCCCGGCCAAACAAGTAAATTTAATTACAATGGCCTGTTTCTTCTTTAAAAAAAAAAATTCCATAAATTTATCCTTAGGACAGAGAAATAAAAATCAGTACTGAATAAATGGTAAACACTATTTATACTAGAAGTCAGAAGTGGTGGCGCACCTACAATCCTAGCACTCAAACTAAAACAAGAGATCAGGCATTCAAGATTAGTAACTCACTCATGGAAATGTAGGGAATAATCAAGAGCAGAAATGAATCCAACAGATAACCGCACAATTTATTTTATTTTCATGGATAAAAGCAGTAGTTGGAAACTGAAGAATACCTATATAACAGAAGCAGCAGGCCTTTCCTATACACAAAGACAAAGGTCTTACAGAAAGAAGATAATTGGGTTCAGACTTCAATAAGACAAGAAGCACAAAGTGCTCAAACCTATCTCAGCACAAGGTTCCCGGGCCGTGAACTCGGCCCTCACTCTTCAAACCATCCTCAAGCATCGCTCCAGAAACTGTCTCTCCTGAGTGTCATCAGGCTCCAGGGCATTGGGAGGACACCACAAGTCCTGTCTGTGGCTACAGTTACCTTCACCATCTCAATCTTCAAGCAAGTAGTTAGGGTTGACTACCAAGTAGGGATCTTCCTCGAAGCTCTCACTTTCTTGGGTGGAGCCTTTCAGTCCAGCCTGGGTAAGCTCAATCAGAACATGATCCTGTGGAACAGTTTGTCTTCAGTCCACATCCATACTCTTCTAAATGTCTGCTATTACACACACTTGTTTCCCGTCCAAAAGTCCTTGATTTTACATCACAGAAAGACTGAGCATCTTAGTTTTTCGTGGCAGTTATAAGTAGAGGTCAGCATCCAAGTAAGAAGGAGTTGAGGAGGGCACTGATAGTGGCTTTTAAGGTGTGGTTCTGGTCCTTCAAGGACTTTTGGACAGGAAACAAATGTGTGTAGGTATCCTACACATTTAATCAAATGCTCCTTAATATAATTTCAAAACATGAAAACGTGCTTGAGTTGAAAAGAAACTTCAAACAAGAATGATTACTGGATTGGGGAGGGGGAGTTGGAGGAAGATGAAACAACAGACGATACTAGTGGACTGGTTGAGCACTCACTGGCTGAGCCAAATGTGAATGAAGCAGATGGGGTCAATACAAAAGGGTAAAAAGTACCACACAGGGGCTACAGACACGGCATGGACCTAAGTGTGACCAGCACATGCAAACCCAGGGTTCAATACTAGTACAGCCAGACAATACAAAACAAGATCCAAAAGCTACTTGTTCAGCTTTTGCCTAGATTCTGTGTATTTTAAGAAAAGAAGTCCATTCCTTGCTGGACTATATCCCAATGATTCAAAACAAACTCACCACCAAAGCCCCAACTATGAAACCTGCTGATATAGAACACCCCCCACGTCCCACCAATTACCCTGGAGCCCAGGCATTGGATACATACGTAATGTGTTAAACGATGAACAACCTTCTCTATGATCCTCTTTTTATTAATGAGCTCCTCTTCAGAGTCTATTTCTGACTCGATTTCCTTCAGGTACCAATTAACAAGCTCGCTCCTCTTTAATGCTGACTCATCCTCTTCTACAACAAGAACACATTATTTAGAAGGACTGGTCTCAACAAACTACATTGACAATTCATGGCACTGGTGCGCGCGCGCGCGCGCACACACACACACACACACACACACACACAAACAACAAAAACAAAAAAGGCTAATGGTTTTAGTACATTTTAGTACATGTGCTTAGCATGTATCAGGAACTATATTCAATCCTTAGCACCACACACACAAAAAAACAAACGTATTTGTAAGCACCTCTTCAGAGTACTTCATTTTCTTTGTTCTTTTGAGATGGGGGTCTTTCCACTGTTTAGCCTTGGCCGGCTTAGACTTACTATGTAGATCAGGTTTTGAACCTGCCTCTATATATAGCCTCAATGCTGGGACTAAAATTATTGGCCATCACATCCAGCCAGAATCTACTTCTGATTCAGTTCCTTTCAAGTATTAAGTGAAAATCTCCAGCACAGACTGAAATTTTGCATGGTGAATTAAGCCTAGAAGCTATCTTAGAATCATCCTTGGAACTTTTCAGTTCTGAGCACACACACACACATTGTACAGCTTACAACCTACTGTAACTCTAGCTCTGGGGGAATCCAAATCCCCCTTTTGATTTCCATGGACACCCAACTGCAAATACTTACACACACTTATACCGAAAGAACTAATTACAACTCTAACAGATGATGATTTCTCTTTCTGCCTATGGCTAACTGGAGAATAGTGAAACAACAAGCATTTAAGTGGGCCAGTGTCCTGGTAACGAGGCACTGATGGGCAGAAGAGGATTTCATTACATTTGTGGTAGTTATATACATTTCATGGGTTCAACTTGCCTGTAAAATATAAATACCCTAGGACAGCATTTGCTGGGAAGAAAGCAACTATAGTAATTTCTACCTGCAAAAATGTTGTGTTCTAGCCAGGCAGTGGTGGCACATGCCTTTGATCCCAGCACTTGGGAGGTGGAGAGGCAGTAGACAAGCGGATCTCTGCGAGTTCAAGGCCAGCCTAGTCTACAGA
The DNA here is from genome assembly GCF_943737965.1 of Phodopus roborovskii. Lineage (NCBI taxonomy): Eukaryota > Metazoa > Chordata > Mammalia > Rodentia > Cricetidae > Phodopus > Phodopus roborovskii. The sequence goes on from NW_026126585.1 coordinate 12,570,240, forward strand.
GTGAGGAGTGAGTTCCAGGACAGGCTCCAAAGATACAGAGAAACCTTGTCTCAAAAAACTTAAGTATGCTTCAAAGTCATAAACTAAGAATGCTCTGTAAGTCAACATAAATGACATCTCTTCTGATAGAACACAACACTTAACATCATAAGTGGCAGAAACCTCACGTCTGAGTGACAGCAAGTAAGCAGTGTGGGGCACACACTCACCTTCCTCCATTTTCCTGAGGTGGAGCACAATGAGGTTAGAGATTCGGCAGTACTCAGCGAAGCCCAGCCTCAGGGCGGGCTTGGAAGTGGGTTCCTGATTGGCATCTTCACTGAGGCCATTGACCCCATTCACAGGGGCAGGGCTGTCAGCATGACCTAAGGAAAGAAGTAACCACCTGAGTCTTGTCCTTGTGGCCAACAAGACCTCATTTAACATTCATGCACACACTCTTAAGTTTAATATGAACTTCAGAAAACAATCATTTTAGAAATAAATGTGGAACTAGACAACTGACTTACAGCAAGGCATGGTGGCGCACACACCTACTATCTGTGCACTTCAAGGCTGACCCAGACGGCTATAAATCAAGTATAGTTTAGGCTACCTACCAAATGACATCTTTTTCCTGTACTCAAAGTCAGTTTGTAGTGTTATGAACAAAAACAATCTGTTATTCACCTGTTATAACGTGAGACATTTAATAATCTTCTTAATTATCTTTATGTGTATGCACATTTGTGAGCATGCCATAGTGTATATGTGGAAATCAGAAGATAACTCTATGGATTCAGTTTAAAGAACTCAAACCCCAGTGTTTTCTAGCATGGGTATTTAAACCACTGAATCAACAGCATCTACTTCACACCAGACAGGTGTGCAGGGTCAGTTTCTATCTATACACAAGTACCGAGCAAGCTCCTCACCATTGATGCCATCTGGGCCCTCATCCGTCTCCATCTGGATCTCCTCCTCTTGATCTAGGTTGACATCAGGCGTTTCTACGCGGATGATTGATTTATTCAGTAACCGAAAAGCTTCCTTCACATGTTTAGGCTGGACCTAACCCAGTAATTAGAAAACTTAGATACGTTAGACGGTATCTCATCCCAAACAGTCAGAAAACTGTGCTCCTCCCCATGTACACTACCAACTCACCAAAATGGCTAACTGATAACATGTATTGCCAGGAACAAAGAGTAACCCTCACCCACTGCTGTCATATACGAACTGATGTTAACTGTTTAGTAGATTCAATAAAGACACTTGGCTGTTATTTCCAAAAGCAGTATACAATTTCTTTCCCTTATGCTTTCTTCCTTTCTTTCTTGTGGGGCTGGGGGGTGTGGGGGCTGCATTTATGCCTGTGCACCACAAGCATGTATGTCTTGCAGAGGCCAGAAGTATTGGATTCCCCAGGAATGGAGTCACAGATCATCTTTAGTCATCAACCATGTGGGTGCTGAGGCTAGAACCTAGATTCTCTGGATACTCAGTACTCTTACGTGAGCCATGTCTACAGCCCAGCAGCATGCACTCCATGCACTCTTAACCATTAAGTCACCTATCTCCCCAGCTCTACTTTCTTCCCTTGTTTTTTTTTTTTAAGTTTTTGGAGACTGCATTCTCTGTGCAGCCTTGGCTATAATAGAACTCACTCTATAGACCACGTTGGCCTCAAACTCAAAGATCAGCCTGCCTCTACTTCCTGAGTGCTCCTGATCAACACACACACACACACACACACTACCACTCGGCTACATGCCCAAACCTTGTTTCATTGACATATTTTTTGAGACAAGGTCCCATGTAGCTCAAGTTGGCCTCATACTTGAAATGCAGCTGAGGATGAGCTTGAACTTGTCTTGTCTCTACCTCCTATGTGCTGGGATTACAGGCATGTGATACAATGTCAGCTTCAAGGCCAGCTTGATCCTTAAATGCCATCTTAAAAACAAGTATAACTATGATCCCAACACAATCTTTTCACAGACAAAATTTGAATTCTAACTGAACTTTGTATATAAACGTACACAAAAAACATCTTTGTTTGAAGTAGTGATGTGTGGCTTAAAATATGTTCCACCCCCACCCCTTGCACCCTAGGGTCTCAAAGAGCAATTTAAAATCCAAGGAGCTAAGTTTGTAGATCAGTGTCAAGTACAAGGCTCTGAACTTAATCCCAAACACACAAATCAAAACAGCCAAATACAGCACACTCTGATTATACAAACCTTAAGAAGGAAGACTCCTGAGACAGGAGTCACAGTCACATTTGTATTTCCAACCAGAAGCCAAGGACACTATAGAGATTAAATATGCTTTTCCTGGGTAAATAATTACTCACCTCTATCTGCATTCCACAACTACTGATTACAGTAGACATGTTTATCTGTTACTATCAGTCTAACTAACATACTTCATAACGCATGGCAGCAACCTTTCCACTGGGAGATAGTATACTATCAACTGGTTCTGGAAAGTTTCATAACAAAGATAAAAACATGCCTACAAGTCAACTCATGCATTCCTCTGCATTATCAGAGGGACCACAGTACCTCGTCACAGCAGTGCATCCGGGCCATTGATTCTGACAGACGGATCATGCTCTCGAGCTGTCGTACAGTAATCCTCCATGAGGACCTGGTGACCCCCGAGCCATCCCTCTGCCGGAGGCGTTTGTACTGCTCCACTATGAAGTCCTCTGACTCTTTGGAAATCTGTTTCAAAACCAGTCAAGTAAGGGAGACCTTTATACTCATTTCCCTTGAGGGGCCACTTTAAACCAGTTAAGGAGGAGCCCAGGTAGGAGTACTCTGGGAACTTGGAGGCCAAAACACAAAGACAATGAATTACTTCAGAAACTGGTACTATGAAGCTTGTAGATTCCATGTACTAATTTTATGAACAGGAAGACAATAGACTACTTTAAACAAATGATCATTTGTAAATGATGTTTAACGAATAAAATGAAATGCATTTTGAACCTCAAGATGTCAGAGATCATTAACTAAATTAACACTCAGATTATATTTAAAGCTCAGCTAATGAACTCATGCTTGCTTCAGGGGAAAAGACAGCATATACTGCCCTCAGTTTTTCAGAATAAGAGACTTGGTACACAGAGGGACCCGTATGGAGTCCTGGTGAACAGAATCTTCACACAAAAGTCACTGAAATCCTATTTACTTAATTTTATTGTTAGACAGGGTTTAACTATGTAGACCACTATGCCTGGCTAAAATCTTTTTATTAGTGTCTAGCAAGTCAAATATGAAATTATTCATATTAAAAAATAATCTCAACCATTTCTGAAGAAACTAGTACTCAAAGCAAAACACACAAGTTAAAGTTTAGGGAGATAATATTACACTTAGCAGGTCTTAAAAGGAGTATACAAAACTGAGAAGGGAAAGTGGTAGGGTACGGAAGGAGGGAGGTCTAGGAGTAGGATTTATCAAAACAGTATATTCAGGTATGAAATGCTCAAGCAATTAAGTTAAAAAGATTTAAAGAAATTAAAAAGAAATACAGCATGGTACATCGGCACATTCCCATAAACAAGCAGTAGAAATCTAAAGCAAGATTATGAGTTTGAAGCCAGCCTGGTCTTCACAGAACAGACCCTGCCTCAAAAGATCAAAACCAAAACCAAAGATACAACCAAATCAAACCAAAACCAAGTAACCCTTTTATTTAAATACTCTTTTAACACACAATTTATCCAGGTACAGCAGGAAAGATTACCTTGGGCTTAAACTGTCGGGCAAAGAGAAGATACCTCCTGATATCATCAAGAGAATAAACTCTGTCAATCGATTCTTCAATCCTTGAATGTAAGTCTACTATGCGCCTTGCGATAGCATAATCTGTCACCTAATTCAAAACAAGAAGATAACTTCTATCAGTCCTAATAGTATTGACTCCAATGTATACCAGGTAACTTATAGTTACAAATGATCTCTCATCTGGGCACCTGTAATTCCAATACTTTATAGAGTCAGAGGCAGGAATAGCAGGTTCAATGAAGTTAGTAGTCAAGACCAGTATAAACTACAGGAGCCCCTATCTTGAAACCAAGACAAAATTAACCTCTAAGCTCCTAAAAGAAGTTATTAATAGGTACCAGCATTCTGAGTAGTTTTTTATATTCATTTATTCTATGAGTACTTGCTTGCATATATGCCTGTGCAGCATGTGCATGTCTCATGTGTATTGGGTTGAGAAGAGCATTGGCTCTCCTGGAACTGGAGTTGTAGATGTTTGTGAACCACCATGTGAGTGCTGGAAATTGAACATGGGTTCTCTGCTGAGTGTTCTGAACTGCTAAGCCATCTCTCCAGACCTAATAGCAAAGACCCTACAATAAATTTTTTTAATTAAAAAATAAATACATTTTATGTTGTATATGGTGGCATATACTGCTTTTAATCCCAGCACTGGAGAGGCAGAAACTTTTTGATTTTGAGGCCAGCCCGGCCTACATAGCAAGCTCCAGACTAGTCATTATTATGGTGAGACTCTGTCTCAAAAACCCAAAACAGGTCAGCACTCAGGAGGCTGAGGCAGGCAGATCTCTGAGTTCAAGGCCAGTCTGATCTACAGAGCTACTTCAAAGGACAGCTAGGGCTATTACCCAGAGAAACCCCGCCTCCCACACTCCCACAAATGCAACAAAATTATTTATTTAGTTTTCTGTTTATGGTGTTTTCCCTCTATGTGTGTCTTTGTAGCATGTATATGCTTAGTGCCCAAATGGCCAAAAGAGGGCTTCAGATCCCCTGGAACTGAAGTTTTGGATGGTTGTGAACCACCACATGGGTTTAAACCTGGGTCCTCCACAAAAGCAGCAAGTGCTCTTACCTGGTAAACTATCTCTCCAGTACCCTGGAGCTTATCTTTGCCTCATTGTAAAAAATACATTTGGAAGGAATGGACTATCTTTAATAACCACATTTGCTATGAAAACAGGAAAAAGAGCTAGTTGGGGGGGGGGGGAACCAGCTAAACAAACCAATTAAATAAACAATTAGAGCAAAGTTATTGCCACGTGAATGCAAATAACACAGGACTCAAGGGTCGAGCATGGTGGCACACACCTTTAGTCCCAGCTTTTAGGAGGCAGAGGCAGGTGTATCTCTATAAATGAGACCTGCCTGGTCTACAGGGAGAGTTCCAGGACCATGTCTTAAAAAAAAAAACAACTAACTTAAAAGGTAATTTTAAGGGGTTGAAGATGGCTCAGCAGTTCAGTGCACTGGCTGCTATTCCAGAAGACCCAGGTTCAACTCCCAGTGAGCACAAGACAGTTCATGCCTGTTGCAGGGCTTCTGAAACCTTCACAGACATTCACACCAGCAAATATACCAATGCACATTAAGTAGGTTATAAAATAGCAACAGCAGGCCATTTACAGGGTCCTCATTACATGACACTGTTTCCTCAAGTAGGTCTACAAGCAATCATCATAAAAACCCCATAAAGGAGATATTAATTTTATTTTATATAGAAGCAAAATGGGTCCCAAAAAAGTTAAATAATCTGTCCAAGGTCTTGATAAGAAGTGGAGAGAGAATTGAGCAGCCTAGCTTCACTGTGTCCTCTCATTTTGACCTGGGGGTTAATTGTGGCCATATACATGTGAAAGGGAAGAGGAGAAATCCAAGCCCAAGTCCCCCAGCCACAATAGCAAGGCCGTTTTATTTCGATGATATTCCAAGTCAGGTTGGAAGCAAGGTTTTCCATTGTAAGTACTGAATAGAAGAAGTCTCCGCTCAGCGAATATGAGTACAGCACACAAAGATGGGCATGGTGGGCTACACAGAGAGTGTTCATGGCCGGCATGAGTTACACAAAACATTGTGGGCTGTTGGGGAGGGTGGGCTGTTTGTGTGTTATCACACATCACACGCATCTGAGACGGTAAGACTGAATACATAAATCACAGAACAAATAATTCTGGCTAGGAGTAGTATACCAGAGGGGCACAAAACCTCCTAACTGAATTAGCACACATGGAAGACATGAACAACAGCCTAAGTGGTTACCTCATTGCATTCATCCACCAGGATAAAGAAGAGGTCAAAGCGGGACATGATGGGTGCTGACAGACTGATGTTCTGTTTCAGTGACTTTGATCTGTCGTAGTGTCCACTGACAGGGTTTGCTGCAGCTAAAATGGATGTCCTGGCATTCAGAGTAGCCTGATCATGAGAGAAAACCATGAGAATAAAGAGCAAACCTAAACTGGCCAATATAAATACAAGGGAAAGTTCCGTCTCATGCAATTAACTAAATGGAAGCAAAAGGTGTAGCAGGCTTTCTTGGACCACAGCCCCCAAAAATCATGTCACAGAGACTTATTAGTCACAAATGCTTGGCCTTAGTTTAGGCTTGTCCCACTAGCTCTTGTAGCTTATTTTAAATGGTTTCTTTTCATCTACATTTTGCCCCAGGTCCTTTTTATCTTTCTTTCATTTAATATGTCTTTCCTCATTCCTTTGTGTTTGTCAGCTGCCTAGCTGGCTCGCTCCTGCCATCTCCCCCAAGCCTAGATCCCGCCTCCTACTTATTCTCTCTGCCTACCAGCCACACCTACCCCCGTCCTGCCTAGCTATTAGCCATTCAGCTTTTTATCAGACCAATCAGATACCTTAAGCAGGCAAGGTAAAACAAATGCAACACATCTTTACATAGCTAAGCAAATGCAACGTAAACAATTTTATCACATCTTTACATAATTAAACAAATATTCTGCCTATAAATACAACATAACTTTACATAATTAAACATTTTATTCTGTAACAAAAAGGAGAAAGCTTTTTCACCAATTAAATCATCAAAACTCAAGTATGATAACACAGCACAATAGGTTCTACATTGGTGATATAGTCCCTTAGCCAGCACTAAGCTAGGAATTTACCTTATTAACTAGATACAGAAGATACTTAGTTGACTACAGTAACTGTATCTTGTGACAGGCAAGACTGAAAATGACCTACCCAATGTTTTGGTTCATCCAGTTGAATGCCATGGGCTAATAAGTCACAATTGACCTAGTAGGTGTTACTATAGGAAGACTGATGATAAAATCATGAAGTTAAAGAACAGAACTGTATTACATGCTTATGTTTAAGGTATTTCCAGAAGGATATATACTCAATACATGCCTAATATCCATTGTGCTAGTAGTTGCAGGGGAAGGTTTCTCTTGAGTTTATACACTAGTGTATTACTTTCCTTCAATTTTTAAAGATTTATTTATTTTTAAATTATGTGTATGCATATCCATCTGTGTGTGAAAGTGCATGTGCATACAGCCCCTGTAGGAGCCAGAGGATGCTGGAGACCCTGGAGCTATGAATTGTCCACTGTCAGTTCTGGGAACTGAACTTGGATCCTCTGTACGAACAGTACATGTTCTTGACTGCTGAGCCATCTGCCTGTCTGTCCACCAAACCTACTTTTAGTAAGTTAAGATTCTCTCAAATGTTGGTCATAATATGGTAATTAGTTATTTTCCTTAAAATTATCTGTTGATCATTCAGTAATCTGTGGTACTGAGACCAATAGCTATTTTTGTTATACTAAGAAGCATGTTTATCAAAGTACACAAGTTTTGTTTATGAAAATTTCGCTAAATACAGTTAATAAGAAAGCAAGGCAGGTAATAGCCCCTCCCATGAAAGCCTGAAGACCTGAGTGTGACCCATGGAAAACCATGTAATTAAAGATGGAAGAAAAGAACCAAATCCACAAAGTTGTCTTCTGTCATATGCATGCTGTGACACCCTCCATAAATAAACATTTCTAAAGCTTTAAATTTGTGAAAAATTAAAAGAAATGCTAAAAATTACACCAGTACAATTACTTTCTATCACAGCAATATATGTATGCACTGGACCCTCAATAACACCTATATTTTATATTTTAGATCAGCATTTTTCATTGAAACAGTGTATTTCACCAGATGGGTATCTACTATTATCAGTATGGTGAAAGGGATACATACCTTCACTCCTGCTTTAGTGATGGATATGGTCTGCTGCTCCATGGCTTCATGAATAGCAACTTGGTCCCGAATGTCCATCTTATCAAATTCATCAATACAACAGACACCCTATAACCAAACAGATGGAGTGTTAATAAATCTCCTTGCAGGGCTAGAGATAGAGCTTGGTGGTGGAGCAGTCATTTGCCTAGCTTGTGTGAAGAAAGCAGACAAAATTACTAATAATATGCAGACAAGATACTCTTCTTCTCAACACTTCAAGCTCAGCATCAAGACAAACACAGAATGACTATGGTTTAGCCATTCATTTCAGTCTGTGAAAGTAAAGTGTGAAGGAGTACTATACTGAATATAAGCTTGCATACCCATAAAGAATTGATTGTTGTCCAATATGTTTGCAATATACTATGTATTCGTGGATAAACCTATTTAGAGATGTTAAAAAGTCTACAAAGTAACAAACTAGAATGGTGTAGTCAAAGCAATCAACGCATTCTAGGAAGCTCACAAAGTGTCAACAATTGACAGTCTGAGCCAGGTGTAGTGGTACACACACCTTTATGAAGGCAGAGACAGGTAGGTGAACCTCTGAGTTCAAGGCCAGCCTGCTCTACAGAGTGAGTTCCAGGACAGCCAGAGCTACATAGTAAGACCCTGTCTTGAAAAAACAAAGAACAACAAGACAAAACACACAAGACTGAATGATGACATTTTCAATTCAATGTAGATTAGCAAAACCAATTAACATTCAATAAAAACTATAGATCTTTACTGGTAGGTCAATGGGTATTCTGACTATCCAACAATGTACAATGTCCTTACATTATCAGCCAGCATCAGCGCTCCAGCCTCAATGACAAACTCATGAGATTCTTCATCTCTCACCACAGCTGCTGTTAAGCCAGCAGCGCTGGAGGCTTTACCACTGGTATAGACAGCTCTGGGGCTGAATTCATCCACATGCCTGTTTAAGAGCAGCACAAAAAGATTCATTAACACATCAACACAATACATGATATAGAAATAGCAGCTGACAGGAGTTCTATCTCCTTTGGATTCTGATTCAAATTCATTCCTGTCAGATCACCTGAATACCAGACAAAAACATCAACTTTAAAAAAGAAAAAGAAAAAAAATTGGCTGGCCTTGTTGGTCCAAGCTTCTGATCTATGAGTTTAAGGCCATCCTGGCCTGTACAGTAAGATGCTGCCTCAAAACAGAAAAGCAGAGCCTTTGATGCTCAGTATTAACAATTCTCACAAAAATATTACTATTACAACAGGGGAGACTGGAAACCACCTAAAGTCCAGCAATGCACTATGTATAAAAGAAAACGCAGCACAAGCAGAGTTTTATGCAGTCTGATCACCATGGCATGCCAAGTCTTCAATGTATTCCACTAAGTGAAGCACACAACACACAAAGACCAAAGTAGTAAGGTTACACGTACTAGTTACACAAAGTAAAACGGTGCCTGCTATGAGTCATATGAGAGAGAGTAGAGAACTGCAGCTCGACAGGTATAGTGGTTCTGTTCAGAAGAACACGTTCTGGAGACAGAGGAGGGTGGTGACTGTTGGGCATCTCCATTCCAGTCTCACTCCTTCCGTTCTAGACCCCGCCCCTCGGAAAGCTGGCCAAGGGTCAGCTCTTCTCTCAGAGCTGATCAAGACCACACCTACAGGGTATATAAGACCCGATGCTAGATCTGCCATACAATCTCTCTCCTACCCTCCTGAGAGTAATTAATTAGGAATTACTGGATTTATTCACTCAATTTGATTTAGCTTATTGCATCAGCAGAGGATACCCAGTGACAATAAAATTTGAATGTACTTAGTCACTAAAGTAAACCAAAAAATGGTCAAAACAAGTTTTTAGAAAAAAGTACAAGTTGTCTGCCTCCTGTTAGTTCATATGTTCCATGAAAGACACGAAATGTATATAAAAGTGAGCATCTAGACAGGGAACCCCCAGGGAAGAAAAGCAGTCCTTACAGTTCAACTGTGAGAATTGTTTAGATTGCTCACATTTCTGCCTTGAGAGAAATGACCTGAATTCTGCATCTCTCATCTTTGGACACAGAAACCATGGTAGCCAATAGAATATTCCAAAAATTATATTACATGGCCATAATTAATGTTTTGAAACATATGATATAGGGAGGGGAGGCCCAGACAGATGGCTCAGTGGCTAAGAACACTGAGTGCTCTTGCAGAGGATCAGGGTCTGATTCCTAGAAACAAACACTGCCTCACAACTGTCTGAAACTCCAACTCTAGGGGATATGAAGCCCTCTTCTGGCCTCCATGGGCCAGACATACATAGACAAAAAATCCATACGTGTAAAAAAAAAAACCTGAACAAACAAAATAGCCAGGTATAATGGGCACATGCCTTTAATCCTAGCACTTAGGAGGGAAGACAGTGGCAGGCTGTGAGTTTGAGACCCCTGGGCTACACAAATATCACCACCACCTGCTCCTGCAAACAAAAAGGGATAGGGGAAAAAAAAAAAAAAAAAAAACCCTATATATAAACCACTATTCGAGCATTCAGCATTAAAGCAAAGGCAGAAATAACCCAAATGTTCACTGATTTAATTATGAGGATCCAATCTGATTAACAGACAGATTCCTTAATGTACTCATAACTGGATAAGGGGTGCATTTGTGCCTTTACGAGAAACTGGTCACTGCTGGAGTATCTGGAAAGGTTCCTGTCCATGCCCATTCCTGTTTTCCTCTGCTTTCTGGCTGCTATGGGTGAGCAGCTCTGCTCCCTTACTCTCTACTCTGATGTTATCTCCTCACCACCCCAGGAACAACGGAACCAAGTGGTTCTGGACTCAAACTCTTGAGTCAAAAGTAAATCTGTGCTCCTTGTATCAATCACAGTGATAGAGGCTGGCTGACACCATGTGGTGGTCATATATTATTTGGCCAGAGAAGAAAACAAAAATACTGATGTGGGTTTCAACATGGCTTCATGCTAAGTGCAAGTTTATCTCAAAAGAGCACATATGAGCCTTCTTTTTAAGTGCAGCCTGTGACAACGCAGTACACTCTTCCTTTCTATAGGGGAAAGGAATGACTACTAACAAGTACAGGGCTGCCCTCTAGGTAACACTAACATTCTAAATTTAGTTAAACTTATAATTCTATTAATATGCTAAAAGCATCAAATTGCAAAATTCAAAGGAATGTATCTCATGAAGAATAAATCACAAAAGATGCAAGAAGGATAAACAAGATGACAATCCTAATGACCTGAGTTCAGTCCCCTGGAAGGACTGACTTCTACCACATGGTAGAAGAGAAAACAGAGTCTTGCATGCTGTCTTCTGAGCTCTGTGTGTAACTGCACACACAAGTAAATGTATAAGAAAAGTTCTAAGCAAACTACATAGGTAAAATACAATGCTGTTACAACAGGCAACGTTGTGGTTGAGACAACAGTGAGTAGAAAAATACAATTCTTTAAACATAATTATTACTTGCAAATCTAAAATTCAGCTTCAGGATGAGGATCTTCCTCAAAATGTACCATATGCAAGACCCTGGACTCACTCCTCAGAATATCAAAGATAAAACAAAATTCAACCTGTGATACACTTGAAATACTCCATCATAAAACTTAAAACAACTAAAAATGTTCTAGGCCTGGCACAGTGACACATGCTATCTATACAGAAGCTGTCTCAAAAACAGCAACTGACTGCACTCTGGCCTACAAGCACACACACATTGCTTTTCCCACTGCACTTCCTCAGGCAGGCACTTACTTGAGAAACTGGCTCTTAGCTGTACTTGGATCACCAACAATGCAAACATTTATGTCCCCACGAAGAGATGTGCCTTCCCCGGTTGTCTTAGGAACACCACCAAACAACATCAGTAAGACACCACGTTTTACTTCATCATTGCCTGAAAAGAAAAACTCCAGATGAAAAAGTCATTTTTCAGAGAGATGATGAGATTGCTCAGCAGGTAAAGATCCCTGCTTCATAAGCAACAAGATCAGATTTTGATATTGGGAACACATGTAAAGATAGAAGGAAAAAAAAAACAACAAATCTATAAAAGTTATCCTCTGGCTGTCAAATGTGCCCCCCCCCCGGCATAATATAAACTATAAACACATGAAAACTTAAAACACAATAGGAAAAAAAAAAACAAAAAAACAAAACAAAAAAACAACCAAATGGGTGGTGGCAGCACGCTTTCATCACAGCACTTGGGAAGCAGAGACAAAGGAATCCTTAAATTCAAAGTCAGCCTATAAATAACAAAAACTGAGATGGAACCACTTGGCTGTGGTAGATTATACCTATATACTCTCAGCCCTGTGAGTTCAAGTTTAGCACAGTCTATACACATAGTTCCAAAATAGCAAAGAATATACAGTAAGACCTTGTCTCAAATAAAGGATATGGAGCTTAATTTTCCACTTTCAAAGTAGGCATTAATTCAGTAATTTTTTTTTTTTAATTTAGCAACTCTTAAAAAAATAAGGGGGTTGTGGCTGGAGAGATGGCTCAGTGCTTAAGAACACTATTTGGTCTTCCAAAGGTCCTGAGTTTAATTCCCAGCAAGCATATGATGGCTCACAACCATCTGTAATGAAGCCTGGCACCCTTTTCTGGCAAGCAGGGATACATGCAGACAGAACACTATACATAATAAATAAATCTTTAAAAAATATAATAAAATAGCCTTTAATCTCATCACTCAGGAGGCAGAGGCAGGTGAATCTCTGTGAGATCGAGGACAACCTAGTCTACAAGAGTTTCAGGACAGCTAGGACAGTGTCTCAGAGAAACCCTGTCTCGAAAAACAGCAAGTAAGTAAGTAAGTAAATAAATAAATAAAAGGATGATCTATAGATAGAGCCCAGGCTATACTCAAACTCACAAGCACCTCCTCCTTGAAGGCAGGGTCTATAGGTGCCTAGTATGACCTGAAATTTAACAAGTAACTGTGGAATTAAAGGCCTGTAGCTCCAAGATTAGGACATAAGAACACTGTGCCCCCTTGCTACTTTGCTCTCTTGTGTTCTGAACTAAGGGAATTACTTCGTGCCCACTGGATAGCTCGCATGGTAAGGAATCCAGCTGGATGCTACCCACTGGCACTCACGTAAGTCATCTGAGCCCCTGCATGAGCTGTTGCTCAAGCCCCAGTCTACCTTTTGGGTGCCCATAGCCTCTGCTGACATATCAAGTGTTAGTGCTTTGTCTGCCATGTATGCTTATGTACCACATGCAGGCCTGGCTGGTACCCTCAGAAGCCAGAAGGCACTGGATCCCCTAGAACTGGAGTTAAAGACAGTTGAGGGCCACTTTGTAGGTGTTGTGAATTAAACCCAGGTTCTCCAGAAAAACAGCCAGTCATCTTCAGCCCCAACAGCAATCTCTTCATGAAGATCCGGAACCGGCACCGGCACCACCCATGACACATTTCCTACCAATCACAAGTTTACCTCACAAACAGCTCTTACCATGGATAGTAGGGAAGAGGCTGGTACAGAGATTGTGGTACAGGTTTTTGTCCTGACTCATTTCAAACACCTTTTCCCACTCCTTCACCGTCATTTGGTTCTTAATGCTCTCAGCTGTCTGTTCCTCATCTCTGAGTTCTTTCCCTCCAAACTGAGAGGTGGAAGAAAAACAAAACAAAACAAAAAAAACATTATAGAGAGCAAAGACAATGTAAGGCAACAGAAATTCCACTAAAAATGAAATTGCTCAGGAGGTCAAAGCTGCACCACAAGGGCCCCTACATAATAGATATGTAGGAGCTTGTCATTTGTCCAGTACAGAAAAAAAGGCTAATATTGTTTTATGTTACTCTGAGCAGCAATAGGAAGTTCATCACTGACATGAAAATGAAAATGTGACTCAGCAAAGGGCTTTATCAAGCTTTGCCATCTTAGTCAATCTCACCACAGGGTTAGGGGCCGTGTGCTTAATCCCTAGCACAATAAACAAAAATAAGACTTACCCTTGGGTTTGTTGGTGCAACATAACAGGCAAGGAAGACTAGCCTGTAGGACAGATCTCTGACACCAAGGGCCCGGAGCCCTCGAATGCCTTCTGTCTCATATCCATCAACTCCACTGACTCGGGAGTTAGTCTCTGCACGTGCTCCTACAAGACACAAGGTACTTCACAGCTCAAATACTAAAGGTGCAAATAATAACACTCTGAACAAGACAAAGTTGAAACAGCACCTTTCATAGAAAAATCTATTTAATCTCTTCATACATCCATGCTCACCCTGCTTGGTAGCCAAAAAGGTTATGAGGAAGATTCGAGAAGCCAGATATTCTGAGGACCACGACTGGATAAATCTGAGCAACAAATTACTGACCTGGTATACTAAGCTTGGAGACATCAGGCACAACTATCAGTGACCCTGTGAAGTCACACTTGTCACCAGCTTGGGCTGACTCCACAGCTTCAGCCCTCAGGATAACTTCTAAACTTCGGGGAATACTTCCTCGGGGAAGCTCTGCTTGAGTCTCTTGAATACGAACCTACACAGAGACAACATCAAAGTAAGGGATGCCTTTATATGCTGTGCAACTGAAGTCAATGGCTACAAACACACACACTCTCTCTCTCTCTGTCTCTCTCTCTCCCTCCCTCTCTCTCTCTCTCTCTCTCTGTGTGTGTGTGTGCGTGTGTGTGTGTGCGTGCGTGTGTGCGTGCATGCATGCATGTATGTGTAGGCAGGCCAGAGGCCTATCGCAGATGTCACTCTTCAGTCCCCATCCATATCTCACTGGCCTGGAACTCCCCAATTAGGCTAGGCTGACTGACCAATTGGCTTTAGGGATCTGGCTGTCTCTGCCTCCTCTGCACACAGTTCCAAGTACATGTCATCATGTTTGGCTTTTTATGTGGGAGCCAGTGATCAAATACAGGTCTTCAAGTTTATGTGACAAACATGTACTAACTAAACTAGCTCCAAAGGCCCTGTCCTGGACACATTTAACATATATCAATATTCACCTAACAAGTTATACTGAAAATTGGAGAGATTCTCAGCAGTTAGGAGCACTGGCTGCTCTTCCAGAAATTGAATTTAATTCCTAGTACCCGTATGAAGGGTCACAGCCATTAGTAACTCCAGTCCCAGAGGCTCCAGTGCCCTCTTCTGGCCTCTGTAGGCAATGCATGCATATGGTGCATAGACATACATGCAAGCAAAACACTCAAATGTATAAAAATAAACAAAAATTTTGTGTCCTAAAACTTTTAGTCAACCATTTCAAGACTGGCTAAGCAATTACATCTACTGGTGCTAGAGGAATAGCTCAGTAGTTAAGAGCACTGTCAGCTTTGCACACAAAGCACATAAAAATTTTGCATCCTAAAACTCCTTTTAGTCAAATAGCTAAACTGGTTAAGAGATTAATCTATTGGAGCTGGAAAAATGGCTCAGTAGTTAAGAACACTGTTTTTTTTTTTTTTTTGCAGAGGACCAGAATTTGCTTCCTATCACACACAAGGGGCTTACAACCATCTATGTTCTGATTAATTTTTTTGTCTTTTGATTTTTTTGAGACATGGTTTCTCTGTGTAGCTTTGTAGACCAGGCTGGCCTCGAACTCAGAGATCCGCCTGCTTCTGCCTCCTGAGTGCTAGGATTAAAGGTGTGAGCCACCACCACCTAGCTAACTTGTCATTTTAACATAAGCAAGAGGGTCTCTCAATTAGAAAAATGCCTCTATCATTCTGGCCTATAGGCAACCCCGTGGGGACTTTCTGGATTAATGATTGACTTGGGCAGGTGATCTTGGGTTGTAGAAGCAGGATGACCAAGCCTTGGAAAACAACCAACAGTCCTCTATGGCAGTGGTTCTCAACCTTTCTAATGCTTCAATCCTTTAATATAGCTCCTTATGCTGTGTTGACTCCCAACCATGTAATTATTCTCATTGCTACTTTATAACTGTATTTCTGATGCTGTTATGAATTGTAATGTAAACATCTGTGTTTTCTGATGGTCCTGGGTGACCCTTGTGAAAGAGTCATGACCCACAGGCTGAGAAACAGTGCTCTATGTCCTCTGCTTCAGGTCCTGCCTGCAGGTTCCTGTCTTGACTCCCTTCTATGATAGACAACAACTATAAGCTGAAACTTTCCTCCCCAAGTTGTTTTTGGCCATGATGTGTATCACAACAATAGAACCGAACTAGGACAATCTGTAACTCCTGTAACACAGAACTTAACACCCTCTTCTGACCTCTGTGGGTACTACATACATGTAGTACACATACATATATGCAAAAAAACCAACAAACAAGAAACAAAAAGATAGGTTTTGATTTTATCTATATGACAATCTTTAAAAACTTCACTTTTAGTTGGGTGTGTTGAGGCAGGCCTATAATCCCAGCACTTGGTAGCTGGAAGCAGTAGGATCAGGTCATCCTTGTCCATACCATGAGTTCAAGACCTGCCTGGACTACATGAGAACCTGCTTGGGGGGGAGGGGGGGAACCTCCCAAAACTTTACCTTTTACTCTAAAGCAACTCCCTGTTTTCAAAATGACTAAAAGTTCTCAAATTTTTGAAGAGCTAACAAACTTTCACATCTCTACATAGACAGATACTTTCTTTTTAATAAATTCTTATTTTCTATGTGTGTATGCAATGCATACAATTCAGGGGATTCGTTGTTCTCTCCTTCCACAATATGGATCCCCAGGAACAAATTAAGATCGGGGTGATGGCAGATACCTTTACCTGCTAAGCCATCTTGTCGACCCAGTGATACATTCTTTATTGTAATATCTTGTAGTAAAAGGTCCTCTTGGGAGGGAGACTGACTTAGCGTACATTCAAGTTGAAATGAGAATTTGTAGAAGAACATACTGCTGCACTTCCCTAGAATCCCTTTGTGAACATGCCATGGGTGTGTGAACATTCAGGTTTGGGCCATTTCTCCATCTCCAGTTCTTCTGAAATAGTTGTACTCCCCCCGCTCCAGCACCCCAAAAGTAGAGCATCTTCAGGAATAAAACTTCCTGATGATACAGCAAATAAGCTTTATGAAAAGGGAGAAAAACCCTAATACTTATATAAATTCCTTGAAAACTGACATCTAAATTAATTTATCACAAGGTTCAAAACAATGAATTAGCAGTGAATCTGATCTAACCTATCTGACACACACACACACACACACACACACACACACACACACACTGATCTAACAAAAGTAAATACCTTCTGAAAATCAACAAATCTTGATTTGTTAGTGTCTAGTAGGAACCTCTTCCTGTTGGCGCACACTGGGTTTCGGCAGATGTTCGGCTGTGTGTATTTGAACTGCTGCTCTACGTCCTTGATCACCGTTTGACAGTCCAGGCACAGAAAAGTTCCACTCACAAGCTCAGGGTGAACTGGATGGGTGCGTACCACCTGCCCACTGATGCGGGTGAGCGACCCGATCCTGGACGAAGTGAGCTCACGAATCCTGTTTGAAAACAAGTGTCACATTTATAAATATCTTTCCATCTTTCTTTTTCCTTCACTTCTGGGGACTGAACCCAGGACTTTGTATACTGAGCTACCCTAGCCTATTTCCTATTTTCTTAGTGTAGGTAGCCTATGAATTTCTTCTTTCTAAAGTTTTCTGTTTTAAATGTTTGATTATGTATGAGGGTAAGTCTTTGTGAGGGTGTGTGCATATGAGGAGAAGTGCTTTCAAAGACCAGAGACACTGAATCCTCCCAGAGTGACAGCCTCCTCATACTAGTGTTGGAAACCAAACTCAGGTCCTCTGGAAATAGCAGTTCACACTTTCCTTCTGAGCCATCTCTCCAGTCCATAATTTCTGTTTTTATTAGGACTGATTAATGATGAACAAGCTTCAAAAGAATGGAGACAAATTACTCCAGAGTCTCTTAAAAACAATGGTCTGGTCAAGGTACCCACTGGTAATTTTTATGTAACACAAATTCCTAACAATAATAAAAATGAGCCAGGCAGTGGTGGCATACAACTTTAGGCCCAGGACTCAGGAAGCAGAGGCAAGTGGGTATTTGAGTTTGAGGCCAGTGAGATCTACAGAATGAGTGAGTTCCAGGACAGCCAGGGCTATTACACAGAGAAACTCTGACTCAAAAAACCTAAATAAATATTAGCATGAAAGATGAAAAGAATAAAGAAATAAAAAAGCTGGGTGCCTTAACATGCATCTGAAAAAAGTGTTTTGTGGAAGGGGTAAACTGGCAGATCTTGAGTGCCTGTTGAGAACCCCGAGCCCAGCAAAGTAAGAGTGATCTGTATAGCTTATAGCCAGCTATTGGCATGGCTGGGGCATTCAGAAATGCCCATAAATAGTACTGGGAGGACAGATCCTTTAACTCCCAAAAGATTCCTTCCTTACTTGTGTCTCGTAGGTAGGTCTTGGAATGCAACATAAAAATCCTTGGCAAAAGGGATCTCTTTTCGGTCTTTGACAAAGGTCTTCAAGGCTCGGCACAGGTAAGGGTAGACTCTGAAAAACAAACAGGACCAGTGAGAGCTTACTCTTACCAAATCTGCCTTCTTTTTCATGCTTGCCAACTCAGACTACAGCAACCCACTGGTCACAAGCAAGCCCTAGAACATAACTGCAAGACAGTGATTGCTTTTAACCGCTGCTTATCCCTCCGACTGTTCACAGGTGTGTGCATCCACGAAAACATGTGAAGACAGAGAGCAGCATGAGGAGTCTTCCCGAATCAGTGCGTTTGTGTGTGAGTGTGTGTGTGTGAGAGAGAGAGACAGGCTTCTGTGTATCCGCACCACTTTTTCACACATGGTCTCTCGATGATTAGTTAGACTAACTAGCCTGCAAGCACCCAGGATCTTCCCCTCTGTTCCCCAGCCTTGGGGTCACAGGTACTGACTACCACTCTAGTTTATGTGAGTACTTAGAAATACATTCTGACCCTAATGCTTGTACAGCAAGCATTTTCACCCATGGTGCTATCTCTCCTTCAACTGTTCTTCATCAGCTATGACTAAAAAATTTCAGTCCCCCAACTTCCAATCCACCATGAAAATAGGATCACGTCTCCTAATCTGTGTCTTCTCTTATCTGTATTTATTTAAAGCAAATGTACATCATTATTTGTGAACAAAGCTTTTTAAATTTGTTTTGGTTTTAGTTTTGGAGGCATGATTTCTCTTTAACAGCTCTGGATGTCCTGGAACTCTCTTTGTAGATCTCTCACAGAGATCCACCCACCTCCGACTCACATAGTCCTGGGATTAAAAGTGTGGACCACCACTGCCCACCAGCAAAGCTATTTTTTGTCATTAGATAGTTAAAATGAACTGAAGTTATTTCTACCTCTAAAACATTCAAGCCATGCTAGAATGTGGTGGTGCACACCTTAACCCCAGTACTTGGGAAGTAGAGACAGGGAGATCTGAGTCTGTGGCCAGCTTGGTCTACAAAACAAGTTCAAGACCAACCAGGGTATATACTGTATTGAAACCCTCTCAAAACAAAAAATAAAACAAACTGCCACACCTAAGCTATTAACATATTTCCAAGGAATTTTACATTGAAAATTATACATTAGGCCAAAAAGGACAGAAAGCTTCATCTGTACTATTACCCCCAAAACAAATACACACAGGAAGACATCAAAATACAGTGAGAGACTGCCCCACAGTGGTGGCGCACACCTTTAATCTCAGCACTCTGGGAGGCAGAGGCAGGGGGATCTCTACGAGTTCTGAGGCCAGCCTGGTCTACCGGGAAACCCTATTTTGAAAAACTGAAAGAAAAAGCGGTGCGGGAGAGGGGATAAAACTAAATAACTAAACGCATGACACAAAGTGAGTATCCTCTTCTTGGGAAAACGATAGAAAGTAATTATTTTTAACATGTGACGTGGAAACCCAAGCTCCACCAAGGCCTATGTTAAAGAAAGACCGGCA
Source organism: Phodopus roborovskii (assembly GCF_943737965.1). NCBI lineage: Eukaryota > Metazoa > Chordata > Mammalia > Rodentia > Cricetidae > Phodopus > Phodopus roborovskii. The sequence continues at coordinate 12,590,189 of NW_026126585.1, forward strand.
AGAACAGGACCACTTCTTGTACTGATTAATGAATATAGGGAATACACAGGGCTAGAAGCTGGCTTCTCAGGCTTCATGCCTATTCAAAGAAAACTGAACTCGCTCTTACCTATAGAACTCTTCCTGAATGGTGGTAGAAAGTTGTTGGTTAAACTGTTCCAGGTCTGCGAAACTCACAACCAGTGTGTTTCTCTCTGGACGAATCAGCTCCTCTGCAAATTGCAAGTATTTAATTTCTCCATCATTACCCTGGAACCTGCAGAAACATACAAAGTCACATTAAACAGGAACTATGCAGTTAAAAAAAAAAAAAAAAAAAAAAAAAAAACCAGAATCTGGACACCAGGTAACTTGGTATATTTCCATGACTTGAGAAAAATATCCAATATTTTCATGACTTGAGAAAAATTATTTACTTTCCAAGTCTTTTGTTAAAGAAAAGGTTTCTCTGCATAGCACTGGCTATCCGAAACTCGCTCTGTAGACCAGGCTGGCTCACAGAGACTGTCTGGATGATTTACCATTTTTGAAACATCAGGTTTTAAAATGTATTGTATGTGTAATTAAGATCAGACAAATAAGAGTTAAAAACACAAATATTAAATTTCCATTAGTAAAAATTTAAGAAGCAAGATAGAGGCTGGGAATGTAATTCAGTGATAAGAGTGCTTGCCTAGCATGTATGAAACATTACATTTAATCTCCAATACCACAAAAAAATAAGTAAGTAAATAATAAAATAAGAGCACCCTACATAGAAATGATCTATCACTTGGAGTCTTTACACCCCAAGAAAATGTAAATATTTGAAGTAAAGCTGGTGATTTTCCAACCAAAGGCAAAGTAGAGTATCATACAAATTTATTTTCTCTTCTTTTCATACTATGTAGGTCAGGTTTTGTTTGGGGCAAAATTAATTCCTCTTCTAACTATAGCAGGCTCATTCTTCTGAAATATTTATTTTAGATATATACTCAAGTATAAAGCATTATACCTGATATCTTAAGGAACAGAAAAGGCAGTGTTTTTCCTACCCTAGAGCTGACATCTTTAGGAGACAAAACACAAACAATAAAGAATGTTTCCATTGACGAGATGTGCCAGAAATATAAGCCAATTTATGCCTACAGGAATATCTATAACACTCATATATGTAAAAGGTGGCATTGGAATTCTTCCTTGAAAGTCATTAAAATACGAAAAACAAGTGGCAGGCTCAGTGGAGCAAGCCTATAATTCTAATTACTGAAGAGGCTAAGGTGGAAAAGTAGGAAGTTCAAGGACCATTTGGACAACTTAGAGGAAATAAAAGTCTCAAAATAAAAGTCAAAACAGGCCTGGGAAGCTGTGTACAGGGGTATACCCCTTTAATCCCAGCACAAAGAATGATTTCTGTCAAGTTCAGACAGCCCTGGCACCACAGTAAGACCCTGCCAAGTAAATAGATTAATGAAAGACAGTGGGTGGATGCTGGAGATACAGCTCAGTGGCAAAATGCCTGTTGAATCTAGCATGTATAAGACCCTGGGTTCCTTCCCTACCACATTAAGAAAACAAGCAGGCAACCAAAAACAAAACATGGTTGAGCCATTTATGTGGTTTTGGAGAATGAAACTGTAATAGAAAATTTAGAAGTAGCTGGATTGTGGTGGTGCACACCTTTAGTCCCAGCAGAAAAAGGTATCTCTGAGTTCAAGGGCAGCCTCGTCTACAGAGCAAGTTCTAGGGCAGCCAGGGCTACTACAGAGAAACCCTGTCTTGATAAACAAAACAAAAAGAAAAATTAAAAACAAAGCTGTTCTGTGAATGAAGCTGATACCCACCTCCCCTGAACTCATAAGAGATCTGCCTGCCTTTGCCTCTACAGTGCCGGGATTAAAGGAGTGGCCACTACCACCCGCCAGGAAGTTGATTTTTAAAAACAAAGTCTTATTTATGCTTAGCTCCAATGTCTACACAGGAGTTTTCTGTGTAGCTCTGGCTGTCCTTGAACTTGCTCTGTAAATTAGGCTGGCTCAGAGATCTGCCTGCCTCTGCTTACTAAAGGTGTGTCCCACACCCCAGTGAAGGCACTTTTATTATCTGCTTAAATGAACTTTTCCAAAAGACCTTTGTGAGGTGGTAGGACGGTTAGAGGGCTGGGAACGCGGGAGGTGATAGGTCTACTGTGCTTACAGGGAAGAAGACATGGCCTATTGCCTGAAAGGTTTACAGCAGTGGCTTTCAACCTTCCTAAAGCTGCCACCCCCCAAAAAATTCGTGCTGTGGTGACCCCCAACCATAATATTATTTTGTTGCTACTTCATAACTGTCATTTTGCTACTGTTACCAATGTTAATCTGATGTTACTCCCAAGGTGTCAAGACCCACAGGTTTATACTTTTATCAAGCGTCATGAGTTGGGTTGAGAAGGACAAGCAGTTGTACTGACTGCCAAGAACATTAACAAAAGGCGGAATACATAATTTCAATCAGTTTTAAGTATAGCAGAATTTCATAAGATAGCAAGCAGTATTATTCAAGTAGAATGGATAAGCAATATTTGGTAGGCAGAGTTTGTGTTTGTGTGCAAAGATGGAAGTTTCCAACAGGGATGCTTGTACAAGCCGAATGCACTTCAAGATGCTGCCTTTTGCACATATACCACCAAAACGCTTTAAGTTTTTGTTACATACTGGCATAACCCTTAAAAAAGCAAATACATAAAATAATTTTGTAAGCCAAGTCAAGGTGTTTGCACTCCATGTTGGAGGCAGAAGAGTAAGCAACACAGGGATACGTGGCTGCTGTGTGATGTAAGCCGAGGGGTAGAATCCACGGACCCTAAAGGATGGCAGGGAAGGAGAGATGGAGGGAGGCAGGTGTCCAGAACAGTTCTTTCATTAAAAAGAACAGAACTCACGCCTCTGAGCAGTTATCAAGACCCACGCTTCTGCTAGAACTTTCTCCCACACAGGGTGTCCCAGGCTCGTATCACTCACTGCAAGCCCTACAAGCTCCCAGTACCCGTCTGTGTGCTCAACTCCAGCCTGGAGGTGACGGCCCCCCTTCAAACACTGCCTCACAGGACTGTGGTGTGGGCGCTGAAAAAAACAACAGGGCTGGGTTCTACTCCAGCACCGCATCAGTCCTGGCGTGGCGACTGCACAGCTGTCGTCCCAGCACTCGCGGGAAGTGGAGGCAGGAAGACCGCTAGTTCAAAACCACCTTGGGCTACCCTGGGAGTTCGAGGCGACCCGGTCTCAGAACAGCAGAGAGGGTGGCGGGAAGCCAAGTGTGGCGCAGGCAAGCAAGCGCTGGGGCGGGGAAAGGGCTCGCCGCGGCTTCGGGTTCCGGCCTGGTCCCGCTCCAGCCCTCCCCGCCGCCGCGCACACGCGGCCTCAGGCTGCGCGCGGCCCGGGGCCCCCGGAGGCCGCCACTCACTCTTCCAGGAAGTCTAGGAACAGCTTCTGGCATTTCTCGGCCACCTCGTCGCGCACCTCCGGGTGCTGGCTTCCGGCGCCGGCATCGGCGGCCGCCGCGAGGTCCATGGCAGCGCTGAGGGTCGGGACCGCTAAGGAAAAAGCCTGCCACAGGGAGAGAGGCCGCGGCCGAGCGAGGCCCACGCCGCCGCAGGTCTCACGCGCTGCTCCGTCCGCGCCGCCGCTTCGCGCGCGCCGCCGCCAAGCCCCGCCCCCTCGCCCCAGCCAATCGTGCGGCGGGAGCTGGGGGCTTTCGCGCCAAACCCACCCAATCAGCGGCGGTTCCGCTCAGAGTCCCGCCCACCACACGTGAATTTCGCGCCAAATGCAGACCCCGGTGAAGCCTTTTGCCCATGCGCAGTGTCGTCTCGCCCACCCTCTATTTTTGGCTTCTGAAGCTAGGAAATTGCAACTACGTCATGGTGGATTTTTCACCTTTTTTCCTTTTCTGTCTCCCTCCCTTCTTCCTTTCTTTCTTCCTCTCTCTCCCTCTCTCGCTCACTTTTTTCCAAAGCTTATGTAGATGTATTAAGTGAGAAAAAAAAGACTTCAAAGAGTGGGTAGGGACTCCCAAATAAGGAATATACTTTTTTCATGTTTGCCCGATAGTTTTCTAGTCTTGTGAGGTAAGAGGAAAGGAATCACTCAGGTAAGCCTCTCTGAACTGGAGGAAATAAGCTCCAAACAAACCACAGGAGAGAGCTCCCTAAAAGATGGAGGACTGGAGAGGCGGCTCAGAGTAAGAGGACTCGTTCTGCCCAGGACCGGAGTTGGCCTCTCCCCACCTGCCACTCCAGCTCCGGGTGATTTGCTACCCTCTGTTGCTTTCTGTGGACACCAGTGTGCACAAGTGTATACACACATATTTTTAACAAGTCAAAGACATAAATTCTGACAGAAGAGGAGACACAGTTCCGGACCTTCCTGACACAGTACAATCTGCAAAACATCTGACATGGCTTTTACTGAGATAGGGTCTCATGAAGCCCAAGCTGGCCATGAATTCCTCATGGGATATTCACATTTGGGTTCTTGTGATGCTGGGACTGAACCTAGAGCTTCCTGAATGCTAGCAAGGGCTACCTTGCTTTAAATCAGCCACACCGCCAGCCTTTGACACCCTGATGACTTGAAGCTGTGTTTCTCCAGTACTTTTTTTTCTGGGCCTCCAGGACACAGTAATCCTGGACCAAAACAAACAAACAAATTTAAATTATCAGGGTTTTTTTTTTTTTTTTTTGAGGCTTACAGGATGTTAAAATTAACGCCTGTCAGGGTAGATCAAATTAATATTTTAATACTAGTGTACTGGCTGGTTTTGTGTGTCAAATTGACACTAGCTGGAACCTCAGGTGAGGAAATGACTCAGTGAGGTGCACCTGTAAAGTATTTTTTCATTAAGTGGTCAATGAGGCAGGGCCAGCCCAGCCCATGGTGGGTCACGCCATCCCTGGGCTGTTGGTTGGGTTCTATAAGGTGGGCTGAACAAACCAGTATGCAGCTTCCCTCCATGGCCTCTGCATCAGCTCCTGCCTCTGGGATCCTGCTCTATTTAAGTCTTGTCTTAAGTCTTGTCATCACTTCAGTGATGAGCAGCAATGTGGAAGTGAAAGTTTAATAAACCCTTTCCTCCCCGACCTGCTTTTTGCTCATAATGTCTCATCAAAGCACTAGAAACCCTAAGATAATCATTAAGGTATGTATATACTGTAGAGATCTGCAATTGAAGGTATAATCTTACCTTGAAGCCTCACATGCCTTCGTCCTTCGAAATTCTAAATGTAGCCTTCACTGTGTAAGTGTATTGGGGTTTTTCAGATGAACAAAACTGATAGAATGATATATATGACTTACTAAGATTAATGTACAGCCTGAGTTTCAGCTAGTTCAGCAGTGAGTGTCTCCCAACAAAAAAGGCTCCCTGGTCTCCCAAATCCTTAGTAACCAAAACACAGTTGTTCAGTCTCCAAGACCAGATGTCTCAGCTGGGCTTCACTGCATGTTGGAATCCTGAACAAACAGGTTCTAATACCATCGAAGGAATGCCTCAGCAGCAGGAGAGTTGAACTTGCCAAAAAAAAGTGAGGGCAAGAAGGCAAAAAAACCAAAGATCTTCCTTCTTCTGAGTCATTTTATGTAGGCAGCCATCAGAAGGAGTGACCCATTTATTTACAGGGTTTCTTTGTGCAGCTCTGGCTGCCCTGGCATTCACTCTGTTGACCAGGCTGGCCTTGAATTTACTGAGTGCTGGGCTTTTGACACTACCATCTGTCTTTGGGTTAGGTCTTCTGATTACAGACAATCCAGATCTAGTGTAGATCTTCTCAGCTCACAAGGTTCAATCTAGGTGTGCCCAGCTGCTTGGTTTTTAGTTGATTGTAGAAGTAGACAAATTGACAATTATTAGCCATCACTGTGTGTTTTCTTTTTGATAAAAGTTCCAGGCCAGCTAGAAGAACTATAAAATGAAACGAAAGAGAGATAGAAGAAAAAAAAAAAAAAGAAAATGTTATATTGAGTCTGATAACCCAAACCCAGAAAGTTAAACTTGGAATGGTCTCATTTGTGAATACAAGTTGCTGTTTCTCTCTCTCTCTCTCTCTTTCTTTCTTTCTCTCTCTCTCTCTTTCTCTCTCTCTCTCTCCCTCCAGGGTTTTGCTTTCGCTGTGTTGTATAGACTTGGCTGTCCTAGACTTCACTTTGTAAACCAGGCTGGCCTCACACTCACAGATTATCTTCCTGCCTGACTCCCGAGGTCTGGGATTGAAGGTGTGCAGCACCATGGCCTGGTAACTAATCTGAATCCTTATATGTGAAGATATAATTAGGAGAAGCATCTGAAACCAGGAGAGTAAAAGAGGAACTATGGAGGTTGTGGGAAGAGCTCTAGAAAGGAGGAGAGTAAGTCACAAGTGCTATGAAAGGGAAGACAATCAAAATGGGAAGGGACATTATCTTGGGAGGGGGAGGGAAGGCAAGGCAGCAGGAGAGGGAGGAAGGAGGGATAAAGCACTAGGGATGACAGAAAAAAGATTAGAGTGTATGATATGGGATGTCCTTCTGTAGGGTGTGAATATGTGTTACTTTTATTGGTTGATGAATAAAGCTGTTTCGGCCATTGGCCAAGTAGAATGTATGTAGGCAGGAAATCCAAACAAAGATGCAGAGAGAAGGAAGGCTGAGTCAGGGAGACACCATGTAATCGATGAGGAGTAACATGCCAGAGCATTACTGGTAAGCCACAGCATCATGACAATACATACATTAATAGAAATGGGTTAATTTATAGCAGAGAGCTAGCCAATAATATGTCTGAGCCATTGGCCAAACAATTGTATTTAATATTAAGTCTCAGAGTGTTATTTCCTATAGTTGGCTGTGGGGACCCAGTGGGCAGGAGAGAAACTGGTGCAGGGGGACCAGTGGGACAGAGAAAAACATTCAAGTACATGTGGATACTTATGAAAATAGTTTTTATGGCTGCTCCTCTTGAGGTGATAAAGCTCCCTCCAAGTGCTCTAGACTAATAACTCCAGTCTATGCATGAAAATTTCTTTGAGTTGTTGGTCAGAGGAGTCCAAAGACTTCCCAAACAACATAGCTATTGTCCTTGGTTGCCTCCCAGACCTCAAATGTAAAACTCTATTGCTGTACTCACCACTCACGCTGGACACAGGACTTGGAGAAAGGGGGTAGTCCCAAAGACCTGAACTGACCAGCTCGACTACCACCCAGACCCAACATCCTGGGCCTTGGGTTGGCCCACCCTAACATCTACCCCCATCTATGACATGCTGGAGTGTGAGGGGTCTGGTCTACCTGATTGATAACCACAGTATCTCCATGACTCAGGGGCAACAGTATCTGAGAGTTTCCATGAGGACCCAGCCCAGCAATGATGGTATACCAGAAACGAGAGGCCTTCAACTAGACTAATGAATCATTAGTGTTCCTATGTGCATCAGTCCTATTGTGTCTGGAAGATAGTTTCCTTAATAGCTCACAATCCTTCCTCCTCCTCTTCCACAGAGCTTCCTAAACCCTGTAGAGAAAGATTTAGTGAGGACATCCCATTTACTATTTAGTGGTCCAAAATCTCTCTGCACATTGCCCAGGTGTGGGTTTCTGTATTAGTTCCCATCTACTGCAACAGGAAGCTTCTCTGATAAGGCTATTTCCCTCCCTTTGAGACAGGGTCTTACTATGCAACCCAGGCTGGAATGAAACTTTATATGCCCCTGCTTCCTTTGTCCTAGTGTTGAGATTAGTTAGTTATATAAAGCTGTGAATCACTAGACCTGGCTAATCAGAGGAATAACATTTTAATACTGGTTTTGAGACAGTCTGTTGTAGCTCAAGCTGGCGTGACACTCCCTTTGTAGCTGAGGACAGTCTTGAACTTCTAATCTTCCTGCTTCTATCCCTAAATGTTAGGTTAAAAGATTGGTTTATTCAGTGCTTGGGATCATACAAGCACTCTACCAATTGTGTTATAGTTCTAAACCTTTGGCTGCTGGTTTCTAAAATGGCAGAGCAGAACAGTATCTTCACATTTCCAGGGGCATTTCCTTCACGTGTCTCCTAATTTGTTGCAGTCTACAATATCATACCGTGAGATTTCAGTGGACCAGCTCACCAGGCTACCCATTGGAATTCCACTGGAGAACACCCCCTCACACACACACAGACACACACTTAATGCCTTGGGGATACATGTGTTTGGAATAGTCACTATGATTCCTGTACAACGGTTGTGAAATCATAGTGCTCCCCCCTTTTCATAGTGGGATTCATCTCCCAAACCCCAGCAGTGTATTAACCAATTATTGAGCACAACTCCCTCTTGTACAGGTGAACTGGATGGCCTTCTCTAACACACACCGTGGGGTTCTGGTATGAAAGTGCTCACACAGTCAAGGAACTTCTGTCCTCATAGTCAAACCCACATAACTCAGAAGCTAGCTCCATACAATAATCTCCTATGGCAGGACACCCGACAAGGAGCCTTGCAAATAGACCACATTCAGAGCTTCAAAAGAGAGGAAACACAAATGTCTGCCCCCACTGACAAGTAGGACTGGGCCTCACTGATTCTGATTCAGGAGAGTGCAGCTACTAGCCCCTGTTCTGCCTTAACAAACTATCAATATTCTGTACTTACCTACACCTCAATTCTAATGATACAAGATCTTAACATAGGAAATTAACTGTGCCTTTATTCTTAAGATTCAGGAAGAAGCATCAGATTGCTTAGCCAGCCCCAGAGAAAGGAATCCCTTCTCATCAGGGAATCACGAGACCAATGTCCCTTCACTTATTTAGTCCTTGGCTTCTTCATTTGATCTAGTGTTGAGAGAATTTACTAGTAGTTGGAGAAGATGCTAATATGAATTAAGGGCCCATTTTCCTTCCATAGCTTATACAAGTTGCCATGACTACTGTGACACTGTTTCCAGATACATAGAAGCAAAACACAACACAGTGTCGCTTTTCCTACATTTATTAATTATAAACTTCTAGTGTTTTACATTTACCAATTATGGACTTCTAGGTTAACTAACCATATAAACAGTGTTATGCACTAACAGACATGAAGTGTCCACTTTCCTCAAGATTTTATCTGCCTTCCTGGTTCTGAGAGGTATGTATGTATGATATTCCTGCTATTGTCAGAGTTGCTAATTGTATCTGGTATATTTGGTATATAAACTGGAAACCTTGTGTGATAGAAGCCCCTTCATTGAAAAATAAAGAGCCATGAGAGGAATGTGTGTGTGAGCAGATCTGATTCCCTTGACTCTCAAGATTCCTTTTTGCCAAGCCTTACCTGCTTGCTGTAAGCCCCTAGCCTGCACCAAGAAAGCATCAAGGCTGGAACTTGAATGCTTGTTACTAATTGAAGTATTAACTCTTTGAGAACACAGACATCTAGACCTCTAACAGTAAAAAGGATGGACAAATTCTCAATTGAATCCCTCACTGCAAGAAATGCTGAGCAGTGACTCCTTCCACTTTTATATCCTGGACCCCTACAGTTTACTTAATGCTGACTATACATTTTAAATTGTTTGCAAAGGCATATATGGTGCTGACTTCATGCACAGTAGTATCAAGGTGGTACCTGACCAAGCTTCAGAAAGTTCTTTTATGCAGGGGCGTTCTAACTTTGACAGTTCAATTACGATGTCATCTATAAAAGTTGGTTCGCATTCATAGCTCCTTACATGCACATACATACGTCGATTCCCTCTTCTTCTGTAGGGTCTCTCAGCAGAGGTCCCTAAAGAAGTGGCCATGAAAGGATGAAGGGCATGGCTGGCTTGGAGGGCCTTTAGTTTTGGAGTCACCTATGGTCAAGCTTGAGAAAGGACAAACAGGAGTGTAGCTAAAAGTTAGTTCCTGATCTGTAGACCCCAAGGTATGTGTTTGCTTTGTGGTGAAGAGGGGCCCAGCCTGAACTATAGCACGGAGTTCCAAAGTTGGCACCTCAAGTTTTATTAGCCCTAGGACAGTCTCTGGAACAAGCTTCACAGGCAGGAAAGGAAATGTAAGTGGACATGTCATGTTGTGTGTAGGCTAAGGTTCGCTGCTACCCTTTCTAGGTGGGGAGTATCTGGCATCACCAAGCTTCTAGGGATGGTGCTACAGTAGAGCACAGTATCATCTCCTGCTTCCACAGATGGGACACTGAGCTGTGCTGGCGTGTGGTGACCACGGCAGGCCAGTTCATACTGTCGCGAGTGCTTCTTTGTGGTTCACTCTCAATAGCACCAACATATACTAAGACGTTTAAGAGTTTGCATGTGTCTGTTACTCTCCCACATGCTTTCTTTTCTTTTGGGACAGGCAGAGGATGATCTTGAACCTTTGGCCCTCCTGTCCCCATGCTGCCATGCACCCTTGGCTCTATGTCACTTTTCACACCTGATATGTAATTGACATAAGGCCACGTTACTTTTTATTTTCCCAATGCATATATGTCAGCAACCAGTTATACAATCAGGGTTCTAAACAGTCACACAAAAATATCATTAGATTTAATTTTTATTGATTCCAACCTCAGAATTTAACAATGTTTTGTTTGGTGTTACTGTTTCTAGCCAGTGTTCTCATCTGCCTCACATGATTCCTGCAGCTAACCTTTAAGAACTCATACTCTGCTTTCCCATGACATAACAAGTTTACATGTGTTAAAATCTTGGTTATTTCTCCAATTCTTTTTTCTCAATGACAAGAGTTTAAAGTTCAAATACTGAAAATTTATGATATTAGTACTGTGGCAACCATAATATAGAAAAAAACGTTATACAATCTTAAACTGCTTAAAATTCCCCTTAACGTTGATGTAGTGATAAGACTATGAATTTTAACCAAAGAAATGTCTCATTAAAATGTTCAAGCATTTCCTATTGAAACATATCTGAAGTTTAAAATGCTTTTTCTTAAATTAATTTGTACTGAAATACTTAAAAAATAATCGTGGCACTTTAATAAGACATTCTACGACTTAAGTACCTAGGGTATAATCTGATTAATAGCAGATTATTGAAGATAATAAAAAGTATGTCTTTAAGGCGTGAGTCGTTTGGGGTCACGAGGGAACATTGATGTCTGACGTACATTATGCAATCCTAAAAACAGCATCGTCACCCTTTCCAAACCTGTGAACAAAAAAATGACAGTTAATCCCTCTTTTGAAAACCTCTCATTTACCAGTTCTAGCAACTTTTTGATGGAACATATCGTTTTATTTTATAAAACAGCTCTATTTTAAAAACCCATATCTATACCTATTAAATATTCTTTTTTCCTCCTCCCCACAACATAGGCATAACAATCTATTCTTTGCTTCTGAATCTGACTATTCTAAAATAACAGCAAAGTAGAGTCATAGAGGATTAGCCCTTATGCAGCTGGCTCATTTATTCAAGTATCATCCCCACAGTTCATCTACGCTGTAGCATATATCAAAATTCTCTCCCTCCCTCTCCTCTTTAACTCTGTCCTTTAACTCAAAGAGATCCTCCTGCCTCTGCCCCCAAGAGCTGGGATTAAAGGTGTCTGCCACCACGACCAGCAAAATTCCTTTCTTTTTAACAATGATTGGCCTATAGGCCATATGTAATCCAGAAATCCAAATGTTCTAAAATCTGAAATTTTGGGAATATTAAGCAGCACTCAAAGACCTCAATGGTAAAGTCTATGAAATTATTCCAAGAAAATACACATCTGAAATTCTTCTGGTCCAGAACATGTCAGACAGGGGACCCTTACCAGCACCACACTCTGCTGCCTATTTACCCATGATGGACACCTGGCGGCACCCATGTCTCTGCCACTATGAAGATGCATGTATACATAAGTATTTCTTTGGTGTGTCACTTCCAATTCTTTTGGGCACATACATAAAAGTGGACTGCTAAATCATATTGTAATTCTTTCTTTAGGGTATATACATAAGTGGACTGTTGGATCCCATGGTAAACGAATGTCTTTCTTTGAGGAACTATAACCGTGTGTTCTGCAGTGGGCACACAGCCCTTTTATATTCTTCCTAGTGATGACTATTCTATGTTCCAGTAGCACCACCGTACCCATGTGAAGGTGGACCTCTCTAATGACTGCCGCTGGTAAGCATCTGCTCATGTGCTCACCAACCATCTGCATCCTCTTTTGGAGAAATTTCTGTTCAGGTTCTTTACTCATTTTGAACTTGAGTTTTACTTATTCTGGATATTCATCTCTTATCAAACATATGACCTATAAATATTTGCTCTCATTATCCGAGCTGTCTTTTTACTCTCATTTGTTTTTAACTTTAGAAAGTTATCTATATATTACACGTCTGTGTATATGCGCATGTCTTCAGGTCCTGCAAGCTCCCTGATATGGGTGCTAGGAACTCAACTCCATTGTCTGAAAGAGTAGCAAGTACTCTCAACCTCGCCCATCTCTCCAGCCCCCTTTACATTCTTTCCCCAATTGTCCCCTGCTCCCAATTGGTGCTGGGAATCAAATTCAGGGACAGTGCAGACAAGGCATTGATGTTATATAATTGCCTTTCCCCCTTTTAGTGATGGGGGTCAAACCCAGCCTTGTACGTGTTAGGCAATTAAGTACCTTTTGATGCACAAAATTTAAAATTTCCCCTAAATTCAATCTGGCTACTAATCACCGAGCTGTGTGGGCCATGGGTACTGTATCTAAGAAACCATGGCTAATCCAATGTCTTGATGCTTTTGCTGTTTTCTTTTGAAAGTTTTAAGTGTTAGGCTTCTGGGTTATTATTTTTATCGGGAGTTAGGTAACGGTTTAACTTTATTCTTTGACATGTAAGTATCAATTTTGTTCTAATCACTTGGAAAAATTACTGTTCTATGACTTTAAAAAAATTTTTTTTACATATATGTGTGTGAGCACATGTGAGTTTATATGTCCTACTATGTGTGCAGGAGTCTGCTGAGGCCAGAAGACAACATTAGGTCCCCTAAAACTGGAATTTTAAATGGTTGTGAGTGGATCCTCTGCAAGAACAACAAGTTCTCTTAACTACTGAGCCATCACTCCATCCTTTGCTTTTCACTTGAGTGTGCAGAATTATTTGTAAGCAATAGAAGCATTACCAATGCCTCCACCAGCATGAGGAGGGGCTCCAAAGCGGAAGGAATCAATATAAGCTTTGATCTTCTCCAAATCTATAAAAAGAAAACATGATTTATCATCTTATTATATTAAAAAAAAGGTATTACTAAATGAAGATTTGGGGGGGAAGGACTTATAAGACATCTTTAAGATATATACAATGTATTATTTTCATAATACACACTGTTCTAAATACTTTAATTACTTACCAATTCCATGGTGCAAAGCTCTTTCTGTCAGCAACTGAGGGTCATGTATTCTTTGTGCTCCGGACAATATTTCTTCTCCTCTCATGAACATATCGTAAGAATTGGAGTGTTTCTGCAGAAGAAAAATGAATGAACCACCACCATTCTTCAAGTACTATGTTATTACACTTTTCCCATGATAAACATGTGGGGAGAAAAATCTATGCTGTCTGTCCCTAGTTAATGACTACTCTTCAACGTAATTTCCTCTCAATAGCAGAGCTGCCAAGGGCAGTTTCTGTTCTCTGTTTAGGTTTCCATTCTCTTTCTACCACATCATAATATCCAGAACACTAAGCAGTGATGCTCAATGTTTTTATTTTACTTCACTGCCTAAAGTTTTAAAATGTGTGAATTTTGATTAGTTCTAAATGCAAATTAGCAGTAAGTAAGTAACCTATTTAAGAAAACATTTAAGGAAGATTAAACTACAACTGAGTTAACTTATGCTTAACTTGTAGCCAATCACGCATTTGGTACTGTTAGTTTTAACTTTCACATAAAGAATGGCTCTGACTCCCAGATCACTTCAGCATTGACTGACACTTATAAATGCTAACCTCTAAATCTGCCCCAGATCAATGATTAGGAGGACCCTAAAGGTAGGGCTCAGCATGTGTGTTTCAAAAGTCCTCCAGTCTGGTGCTGGAGGTATACACCTGGGAAGCCGAGGCAGGCAGATACATGAGTTCCAGCCTGGCCCAGTCTATCTGCAAGTTCCAGATCAATCAATCAGAGAAACACAGTAAACCCTAAGGCCTCCAGATAGTTCATGTTTACGAAGAGCTAGGAAATAATGCAAAACAAAAAGCCGTAAGACATCTGGATTACTAACTTAAAATATAAATTTTGATTTTCATCAAATCTATCAAATGAAACCACAACTTACTACATTAGTGTAAGAATTAGAAAGGTGAATTCCAAGTCTGAGGTCAACACTGAGATTCCAGCCAAACTCTTTGAGTATCTAGTACTATATTTAACATTTATATCCACAATAAATCTTTAGGAAAAATGACTAAGAAACAGGATTTTAATTTAGGTTCTCAGGACTAATTTACTACAGCATTCACATGTGGATACTAGAAAGTTCTTTCTTCCCCACAAATAGGTGATTTGAAATCAAATTACTCACAGGATTTCTTGGGTCAGGCATGGTGTAGAAAGGTCTTACAGCCAATGGATATTTATCAAGAACATAAAAGTCTGTATCATACTATTAAAAGAAGGAAGCTATGTTAAGTCTATACAATATTTTGTAGAAATTTCTAAATATTAATTATTACATTAACATAAAACCCCTAAATTGTTTCCCCAATAATATAGCTTTTTGTTTAGATATCTAAATAAAATTGGGTAATGTTCCTCAAATGGAAACTACTGACATAAATACTACTGAAGCGTTTGACATTTTCTCACTATCTCACAAGCTTAGTTAAAAAGAAGTAGTTCAGCTCTTACTGACTACATTCCCCTTTGTCACAACTGCAGACGGGAGAGAATGGCAGCAGTGACAGGCAGGCTGCTGACACAGCTGGCTCAAGGTCTAGCTAAGGCTGCAGGACTTCAGGAAAGGCTCAACCAGCAGGAGGAGCTCAAGGACTTTGTAAGCTTCATTAAATTAAGTGTCCTTTCTTACAAAAAGAACACAACTAGGCTAAGCTTTTATCTCCTTGCTTTAGTTTTAGAAAATAAGAGCAAGAGTGTGCTCAGGTAAGACCTTTTATAATTTAGAGGCCCTTCCTCACTGATCTAACAATCTGAAATGTCCTTTAGAGGTATTCTGGTATGACTACATGAATGTCACACATTCAATTAATCAAACAGTTGGTTACAACATGCTTAAACATTTTTTTCTTTTTCTAAGAACAAAAGTACAGTTCTTTTTACTAACTCTAGAAACATACCACTGTAAGAAGATGATAAAATATTCTGCTATTGCTATCTCTTAAGGTACATTTCAGATTAAAAAATAAAGAAATAAAAAAATAAAAAAACACATGTACGAAGCCTACCTTTTCCTTCACCAAACGACCCAACAGCTTTTCATTTGGTGTACTGAAAAGGAAACACTAGTGTTTGAAGATGAAACAGAAACTTTTTTTTATTTTTGTTTTTATGTAACAGCCCTGGCTGTCCTGGAACTTTTTATTTGAGGTTCTCAAAGAGCAATAAACTTTGACCCAAACACCCTGTCAACTGTCCACCCTGCTTTTTTTTTTTTAAAGACAATAATCATTTCAGGAAGATACTAACTACAAGCTCACCTCTCCCATCTACTCAGCAATATACCAAAGTTAATAGTTATCACATGAAATACATAAAAAAAAAAAAAAAAAAAAGATCAGAGACCAACCTTAGATCTTCCTCATCGCCCATTTCAACTCCCGATTCTCTAAGCATAGCCAAAGCTTCACAATACTCCAGTCTTAAAGTTGGCTCCAAAAATTTGAAAGGCTCACATGGGAACTGCTTATTCACAGTTTGAATTTCAGTCTGAAACCTGTATGTTCAATGTTTTAGTTAATAAAATGTTGGTTAAATGCTTCTTCCACAAGAGGTCACTGTAAGCAATAGATAATATCGGTCTTTGAACCTGCGACTGCACCAAGAAAAGCATTGTGCTGGGAATTGAACCCAGGTCCTCTGGAAGAGCACTTAGTGCTTTTAACCCCTGAGCCATCTCTCCAGCCCAGGGTTAAAATTTTTATTTACAACTCCTCTCAGCTAACATTGTTACATAAGCTGGGTAGTGGTTGTGTTGAATGTCTTTAGTCCCAGCACTCAGGAGGCAGAGGCAGGTGGATCTCTGTGAGTTCAAGGCCAGCCTGGTCTACAGAGCTAGTTCCAGGACAGCCAGAGCTGTTTACACAGAGAAACCCTGTCTTGAAAAGCTCAGAAAAACAAAAAACCCAAAACAATAAACCATAAAATACGTATTTTGTAAAGCATTTAACAAAAGAAAAAAAATCTGATTTTAATTTTAAACATTTCTTATCCTCAGGGAAGAGAACCACAAAGCATGGCTGCCTTGTTCTGCCATTCCCAGCACACTTTCTAAGTTATTTAAGTGATGCTACCTCCCCCTCCTGTGATGTCCCACAGTACTGCACACAGTAGCAGAGAACTGTGCTTCTGTAGTGAAGGATGGTTCCTTTTTCCTGAAACAGGATCTCACTATGCAGCCCTGGGCTGGCCTCACACCTGCAATCAAACACTGCCATTTAAAGGTGTATACCTGGATCAGAAATATTTTCATAAGACTTAGAAGAGCCTATTGTTGCTCAAATGTTTATGGATAAAATGATAGTTAGTAGAGACTTGATTCAAATAGGGGCAAGGAAATGGGCACAATAAAAATGAGCCATACATCTATCTGCAGTGGCTAAAACAAGGTGCTAAGTACACAGGGTTTGTGAGGCTTAATATCCCAAACTAAAAACTTTGTAAAAATAAGGGCTGGAGAGATGACTCAGTGGTTAAAAGCCCACACTTCTCTTGCAGAGGACTTGAGTTCAGTTCCTAGAATCCACATCAGGTGGCTCTCATAGCTACCTATAACTATAGGTTCAAAGAAATTGACACCTTCTTCTAGACTCTGAGGACACTTGCATACACATATGCACAATTAAACAGCAAAAAAAAAAAAAAAAAAAAAAAAAAAAGAAAAAAGGGAAAAAAAGTTCACCCTCACATGGGACATAGGTGTGCCACACCTGGTACAGTCAGTCATTGATTTGGAAATGACTGTCCCTTTGACTGTTGTTACCCTACTCATGTCACTCAATGCTTTGAGTCACTGATACGCCTTCATCTATATTGTTGTGCAACATAAACATGAGTGGAAAATGGCCTGACAGTCCAAATTACAAGGGACAGAACAACAAATGGTCCCCAAATGACCTATAACATATAGAAAGAAGGCTGTTTTCCACGCTGTTGCCTTATGTTTATTAAAGAGGTTAGCAGCAAAACTGAGTCTATATAGTAAAGACAATCTTGGTTCATTTCAAACATTCATATTAGAGAAAGAACCAATAACTAGAACAAATTTTGGAAATTTTCTTAAACTATCAATGTGAAAAAACAGAAAACAAACAAACAAACAAACAAACAAAAAAAACTATCATTCCCTAGGACCCCCCACCAAAAAAAAAAAAAAAAAAAAAAAAAAAAAAAACCTGCAACTGTTTTGAAATTAAGGCTATTTCAAAATATTAAATAATTTCAACCTTTCTTGAAGTCCTTTGAATATCTGCACCAAGGTGTCAGCAATTTCTTCTACAACTTCATGGTAATGATAATTAAAAGCCATTTCAATATCCAAACCAACAAATTCGGTCAGATGTCTATGGGTATTGGAGTCTTCAGCTCTGAAAACTGTTATGTTAACCAAAGAAAAACAGCACAATATTTTAAGTCTTGGGTAAACGAGGACTTAAATGAAGAATTCTACTTGGTAGTACCCAACTGGTGCATTTTCCCATTCTCCATAGGCTAAGATGGAGCACTGATAAACCATCTGTTTTAGCATTCTCCTAGACAGCAAGTTCATTACAAACTCCCAAGTCCTAGAGAAAAGCAGAACCAAATGCAAATTAATAAAAGAGACTCTTGAGAACCCCTAGGGAATGCAAAATCCTGAGGCACCACCTCAATAATTAAAAACAGACTCAATTATAACCAATACAGTGAGTCTGTCTCCATTTTATTAAAAAGTGGCTCAAGCAAAATGAAACGGCATAAATGAAGTAACATTATACACGGTCCGGCTCCCGAGCTCTCTGCAGCTCCCCGCAGTCTTTCTGACCTGCTCCCCTCATCTCTCACGGCACCGGCACAATAACATTCCTGTAACATTAACATTCCCACAATGCATCCCTGCTTCAAATAACACATCCCTGCGTGGACACTCACAACTCCCAAACAACTACTATCACAAGACAAAATGACAAATGTCTAAAACCTTTACTCTTTTCAATTTAATCTTAGCCTACACTTCTAACTCTTCTTATTTCTGTTTTCTCTGGCAGTCCATGCTTTTTACCTATTCTGTTCCCTCCACTAGAACAATGACTCAGTCTTTTATATACCACCCATGTTCTTAAAGCCCATGTTAGTTTTAATTTTCTTTCCTGGTGACTCCAGCAAACAATCCTTTTACACTCACTGCTAACTGTTCTGAATCTTCTTTTGGTTTTGAGACAAGGCCTCACTCAGAAGCCTTGACTGTTTAGAACTCACAATGATCCTGCTGTCTCAGCCTCCTGAGTGCAGGGTTACAGGAATGAGGCACCACGAGGCTCCCTGACACAGATTTAAAGATGTTATCACTTGCATGTATAATCATGGGATTCTTTTGTAATTCATTTGTTTATTCCCTGTGACTGCTCTATGCATGTGGCAGAAGCAGGGATTAACACATGTTTCCTCATTCAAGGCATGATCTGTTGTAAACCAAGTGTACCAGCAATTATCTGGATGCTTGTGAGAGCCAAGCCTCAGGTTTCAGTGCAAATATACTGCTAGAACCTGCATTTAGATCCCTATTGGCATCTGATGAGTGCTTTTGATTCTAATTAATAGCACCCAGCCTAAGAATATGTATGCAATATACGTCTGACAAACAATAATTTCAGAAAATTAAAACTTTTTTTGTTTGTTTTTAGACAGGATTTCTTTGTGTAACAGCACTAGCTGTCTTGGAACTTGCTTTGTGGACCAGGCTGGCCTAGAACTCACTGAGATGCACCTGTCTCTGCTTCCCAACTGCTGGGATTAAAGGCGTGCGCCGCCACTACCAAGTTAAAACATTTCATTTTTGTGTCAACTTCTCTACTAGCAAAAGCTTAATTTAAGCTTTGTTAAGCTATCAAAAAAAACCACATATACAATAATTTGGTAAGTTTAAAACATTTATTTCCCTTGGCGTTGGTGGCACACACCTCTAATTCCAGCTCCCAGGAGACAGAGGCAGGCGGGTCTGTGAGTTTGAGCCCAGCCTGGTCTATGGAGCAAGTTCCAGGACAGGTTGCAAAGCAATACAGAGAAACCCGAAAAACAAAACAACAAAATTTATTTCATGTATATACGTGCTTTGCCTGCATGTATGCCTGTGTACCACGTGTGTACAGTGCCCACAAAGGCCAGAAGTTGGCATCATCTCCCCGGAACTGGAATTTTAGCTGCTCTAGCATTGGCTTCTCTTTCAAAGAACCTAGGTCTGATTCCCAGCACCTGCATGGGAACTGAGATTCACTTGCCTCTGAGGCCCAGAATTAAAGATGTGCATCACCATGCCTGGCTGGTCCTCAAAGCATGCGATTTTAAAATGAGATATTGTCATACACAAACACACACACTCTCACCTCATCTCTAACTTTTAAGTTTAGGATCTGTTTCTTTTTGTTTTTTGTGGAATTGAGCCTTACACACACTAACAGCTCTTAAATTCTATTCTCTGTATAATCAGTGTTAAAAGGATTCAAGCTTTCAAAGGATCTAAATGCTAGTGTTTCTAATATCATAACTACTCTATAATTAATGGACTTAATAACAACTATTTAACTAAACATAATTTTACAACTAATCAACACATACATGGCAGGATCTTACCTGGTCCAATGCAGAAAACCTTCTCAAAATCAGCACATATGCACATCTGCTTATACAGCTGTGGGGACTGTGCAAGGTAAGCATTGTTTTTAAAATAGGACACAGTAAAAACATTGGCTCCTCCTTCACTGGCGGCTGAAATACAAACATTTCTATTATCATAATCCATTGTATGCTAACCCACGTAATTCTTAGTTTTTTAAAAAAGTAATTCACTTAAGAGAGAAAAAACACCTAGAAAAGTCAAGAATTGCAGGTAAATATTCCCTTTTTCTGAATCAATTTCCTATCTATTACTTTAAGGCTATAAAAACTAAATGAATAAGTAAAAGGAAAAATGATATTCCCTTTTTCTCTGAGACAGGGTCTCACCAGATAAGGCTGATGTCTTAATTATTTTGCTAATTGTCAGAAGGAATGTTTCATTTTTTTAAATGTATATCCAAATAGTATTCTTTTAATAATTTATCTTGTGTATATTGTTTTGTCTACATGTATGTATATGTATAATATGTGTACTTTGTACCAGAGGAGTTTAGAAGAAGGGATTAAATCTCCTGGAACTGGAGTTACAGAAGGTTATAAGCAACTGTGTTGGAGCTAGGAACTGAACCTGGGTCCCCTGTAAGAGCAACAAGTGCTCTTAACCACTGAGCTATCTCTCCAGCCCCAAGAATGATATTCTTTAAAAATATTGATTTATTTGGTGTGTATGTCTGTCAAGTGCATGTGAAGATCGGAGGATAGCTTATGAAAGTTGTTTCTCTCCTTCTATGTGTCCTGGGGATTGAGCTCACAGTGTTAGGCTTGGTGGCAGTGACCAGGCAAGCCCTTTACCCACTAAGCCTTGCAATGATGATTTTGAGACAAGCTTTCATTATATAGTACTGGTTAGCCGGGAACCCACTATGTAGACCAGGCTAGCCTTGGATTCAAGAGATCCACCTACCTCTGCCTCCAGAATGCTGGGATTAAAGGTGTTTGCCAGTAGGACCAGTGAGAATGATATTTGTAACTCATCTTTTTAAGTGTTATGTAAACAATTTTAAAAGGGTAAAATGATCAAGACAAGACTCCTGAAGGAATGACACCAATAGGTATTTGGTGATTTTTTACAATGAAGTTTACATAAAATCAAACTGCTATACCAATTTTGCAGGACATTAACATAATACAAAAATACACGTGGCCTAAGTTACAGTGAGGAATGTGCTTTGATACTGCTTCACTCCCTCATTACCACAAAGTGACTCTTGAAGAACCGAACACTGTAGATGGTGGTATTATTGTCCTTATAAACAGGCCCAGGGCACTAAACCTTAAGGGGCTCTTGGTATTATTTCAGTTTCAAAATCAATAAGCAACTGTGGGCAGAGGGTATTTTTAATTACAGGATATATTTTGAAGCTTACCTGAAATAATTTTAGGAGTTTGGATTTCCACAAAACCTTTGTTAATTAAAGTTTCTCGGAAGAGATGGCAGATGCCAGACTGGAGACGGAAGATGGCCTGACTAGTTGATGTCTGTAAGATAGCATCAAAATCTAATTAAATCAACCTGGCACACCAAGCAAGGTAAACTATGCCCAGTAGTATGGAGAAGGTGGAGCACAACAGCCCAAGCCAGAAGGCGATGAGACACACTGCAATCTAATGAATATATATGCTCATACTGAGCATGCTCACTAGAAATGCAGCAAGTGTTCTAATTTATAAGAATGCCACTCGAGAAAAATATTTAACAGTTAATGACACACCTTGCTTGTAGATTCTCTTGGAGACTGTTTCTAAAGGCTGTCCATTGAGTGAGATGTATGAATGTTTAGGTAGCATACAAACATTCTAAGTAAGTGTTCAGCCTGGAGTAATAATTTACCGAAGACAACACACACACGTTACTAATCCCCAACTATATACTAACTGTAGATAGCCACGTATCTGTTCCTTAAACTATGAAAAGGAATACAGAAAAAGCATAGCATCTCACAACTCTGACCCACAACGGCACACAAAGCAGTGAGCACTGGCCCTCTAAGAGCTTGCTGCTGTCGCCTTTTCTATTTTCTTTCATTTTTCTGATTTACCTCCTCAGTTACTCCAGCTCCTTCCTTTACTTCCAGCCTCAACCACAGGCCAGAGATCTCTAATAATTATCTGTGCTCCAGTTAAAGGAAGTGGCTTAATACATTAAGGAAAAAAGTATTTTTAAAATATATATGTGTGTGTGTGTGTGTATACACAGTGTTCTGCCTGCATGTGTCCCTGTATGCCAGAAGAGGGCACCAAATCTCATTACAGGTGGTTTGTGAGCCACCATGTGGTTGCTGGGAATTGAACTCAGGACCCCTGGAAGAACAGTCAGTCAGTCAGTGCTCTTAACCGATGAGCCATCTCTCCAGCCTGGGGGAGGAGGGGGGAGATGATGATGATGTTATAACCAGGTAGGTGCTTGGTAAAATACCTGACCTCAGCCCACACTGGGATAGCCACAGCTCATCCTGCGGGCACACACTGCACTCCGATGCAGACACTAAGGATCTGGGGGGGGGGGGCATCTCCTTTATAGGAAAGAACTTAACCTTGAGTTTCTGGAGATTAGGACTTTTTTTTTTTTTTTTTTTTTTTTTAAAAACACTTTGTTCATCTTATTTTTTGTGCGTGTGTCATACCACACATGTGGAGATCAAAGGTTAACTTAAAAAAAAAGTTGGCTATCTTATTCTATCATGTTGGAACCAGGAATGGAACCAGGATGCTGGGCATGGATGAAAGTGCCTTTATGCCGCCACCACCACCCCACTCACTATTAATTTTTTTTAGCTAGTCTAACTAAACTTATTTTATATTCTTATCAAATGGAAATTAAGCTCTGGACTGATTGTTATAACTCATAGTATGAATAGAAATTTCACTTAATTATGTTTTTAAAAAAGAAATTTTAGGGCTGGGGAGATGGCGCACAGGTATTAAGAGTACTGGCTGCTCTTCCAGGGGTCCTGAGTTTAATTCCCAGCAACCATATCAGATCTCTAGTGGGATCTGATGACCTCTTCTGGCATAAAGGCATACCTGCAAATACAGGACTCACACACATTAAATAAATAAATCTTTAAATTAAAAAAAAAAACAAAACAAAAACAAAAACAGAAAAATTTAAAACAAAACACACACACACAACTAGCCGGGTGGTGGCGGTACATGCCTTTAATCCCAGCACTTGGGAGGCAGAAGCAGGTGGATCTCTGAGTTCGGAGACCAGCCTGGTCTTCAAGAGGTAGTTCCAGGACAGCTTCCAAAGCCACAGGGACATTCTGTCTCTAACAAACAAACAAACAAAAAAAAAAAAAAAACAAAAAAAAACAAAAAAAAACAAAAAGCAAAACAAAAAAACCCAAAACCCTACCAAACCAGACCTAAAAAAATAAATACATCCTTACCACCTACTGTGCCCCCATTTATATTTTAAACATACGGTGTTCTTTAAAAGCAGCAAAAAAGAAAAAGCTTCAAAGAAAACGCTCAATTCTTTTGATTATCTGTAATGCTGCCGAGAACTTTTACACTGAGAACAATCCATACTTGTACTGATGCATGCCAGTTATCTCTGTACTCAGGACAGTTACTAAGAAGCTTCAATATCTGTGTATGGCAACTTGTCTCGAGGAAAACACTGCTCAACAGAGCAGCCCGGAGCCCAAGACACTTGTACTCTACTGCAGGCAGGCTGCAGCACCTGCTCCTTCACAAAGCATCCTTATGACACTAGAGCACAGGATGGAGCAACTAAAATCTAAGCAACAGAAAAGGGAACTTTTTTCTTTTGGTCAAATCCAGTCATTCTAGGTAGAATAATAATACTTAACAAGAACCAAAAGTTTACTTTCTGTCAACTCGTTTAAAATACAGACCAAGTTTTGCTGGAGATAACTCAGCAGTTATCTGAGTTATAGAAAGGGGAGCCAGACTCTACTTACAGAATTATTTTTTCTGAGGTTACATTATTAGAAAAACAACATTTTATCTTTTATAAGACAAGAGGGGCAGGTTCAGGGGAAGAATCTCAAGTATTGAGAGGGAGAATTAAAAAGAAAAAAAAAATTAAGCAAGCCCAAGTTTACAATGAAATTGATGATGGTACTGAGTTTAGCACTATTTTCACAATAAATTATTTTTCTGTTGTCTTTGGATTATGGCTTAAAAACAAAAACAACCTCAGTTACGGCCTCAGCTGAACCCACTCTAGCTTTGTTTATCATAGCTCAGACTTCTTGCAAGTTAACAGTCTATAAGGCCATTTTACAGACGGTTGTGAAGCTGGACTGAGTAAGTGATCTGGGGAGCATTCCTCACCTGGAAATCTGAAATGCTCTAAAATATGAATCTTTCTGAACATCAATATGATGCTACAAGCAGAGAAACCCATACTTCAAGACCATGTTTTAGACAGAATATTATTTAAAATATTACATATAAAACAACCTCCTTCAGACTATGTATACGAATGGATTATAAATGAATTTCATTTAACTTGGGTCCCATTCTCCAGGATACCTTAGTATGTATATGCACATATCCCTAATTCTGAAAAGACTTCAAAATATGTCCAGTTCCAAGCATTTCAGACAAAAGACACTGTCATAAAAAAAACTGGAGAGTTATTTCTAAAATTACACTTCTCTTCATTCCAAATGAGCTAAATGTTTTTTCTTAAATCAGCTTGATGTACAATTTATAATTAGGTACAAGTAACCTCTGTAATAAAAAACTGAAATCACTGCAAAATTGCAATTATATTACAATAAGGAAACTTTGGCAGTGCACCAGGTTAAATCCTGGCCAAGACTCTGCAGCACGCGGGGTCGCAGTGTAGGACAAAAGTGCTGTAGACTGAGAAGGGCCGGTTTGCAGCCCAACAGCGTTAGGCTCTACAGCACTCTGATCCAGGCCAACAGTTACAACTCACCCAGGGAACTCCCTCAATTACCTTCGACTATCCAAATCTTTGTTAAATTTGCCATCGGCTGTGGCAATCACCCACCTGTGATTCTCACAGCACTCCCAAGGCCAGCGGCTGCGCACATAAACCAGCCCTCCTTCAGTTTGTCTCTGCCTCTATTCACTCCTGTTATGGTGGGTTTCACTGGTATTACCATCGTCTCCCTTTTAATCACACCTCAAATGGCACATCCTCAGCAGCAGCACCCATAAATGCATGAATTTAATTTGCAAGTTACATCACACAACT
Source organism: Phodopus roborovskii (assembly GCF_943737965.1). Classification (NCBI taxonomy): domain Eukaryota; kingdom Metazoa; phylum Chordata; class Mammalia; order Rodentia; family Cricetidae; genus Phodopus; species Phodopus roborovskii. Next base: position 12,615,400 of record NW_026126585.1, read on the forward strand.
ATTAAAATATAGGACATGCATCTGTTTAACACCCAGAAACCAGTGTATCTCCATAAATTCCAATATTCTGGCACACAAACTATACTGCCAAGAATAGCTTTTGTATTACAAGGGTGTAAAATTCATTAGAAATAGAGATTTTCATTTTCTACTTGAAAAAAAAAAAGTACTGAAGTAGGCAACGAGCAGACAGACACTTGACTACAAACCGTCTAACGGTTGCTGTTAAGTGTTCCAGGAGGAAGATGTGGTCAAACATTAAGAAAGAAAGATGACAAACCAATGATGAAACCACTGAACTCTTTCACTTGCAACCAAACCAAAAGGGAAATACAAGTCCCAGGAGACGACAGTGTAAACCACGACAGAGACTTCTTCACAACAACCCATCTCCACCTGGTTGCAACAAATTGTACGCCATTTTTCACGTGTTGTAGAGATTTAATGATTCCATTTCTACTTGCTATCTAAGCTTGTACAATACAGACATCACCTGGAAGCCACCCAAACACTGGCTTCAAAATCATCTGTTATTTTCAAATAAAGCAAGGCAGTATCCTGTGAACTGGTACTCACCTGCTCCTGATACTGGCTGCTTTCTGGGGAAAGGGTCAGTCAGAGAGGCACACTACGTCTGTCTTGTATCATTATACATAGGCAAGTGGCAACCCACCCATCTTGGTGTTGGCATAACCACATCAACAAACGTACAAATGAGGCATACCCTAAGATCAATGACTCTGTTGTCTAATCTTGTATCCTGGTTAACAGTAGCTCTTCCTTCCTGGAAAAAAAAAAAGAAAAAGAAAAAGAGGGGAGGGGATGAGAAAAACCATTTTCCCAGTATTCTGAAGCACACCATATACTACTCTTAGAAGCTATGTTTCTTTTTAGTCAACGTTGTGTATGCTAATATTGTACATGGAAACCAGGGAGTCAAGATAATGGACAGGTAAGAGGAAAGCCAGGGAAGCCTTACTGTTGGAGGCAGAGATGATGCTGGGGATGGTAAGGCACACCTTTAGTGCCAGCACCTGGGAAGCAGAGGCAGGTGGATCTCTGTGAATCTGAGGGTAGCCCAAGCAACAGTGTAAGAGACTCTACCTCAAACAGCCCCCATACACCAACACACGAGAGAAAGGAAGGAGAGGAGAGGGGAGGGGAGGGGAAGGGGGATAGTAGGAGAGGGGAGAGAGACTAGAGATGGTGCAGAAGCATGTTATAAAGGTGTCAACACTGGAATTGGATCCTCATGTCCCTGGCTGTAATACATGTAGCTAACTACACTAGCTCAATCAGTGAGCTCTAGGTCTCAATATGTAAGATGAAGAGTGATTAAGGACACCGAGTATCAACTTTTGCATCCATACACACACATGCACCCCGACACACATACACTCAAAAACAACAAAGACAAAAGAGATGGTAAGATGAGAAGGGATAGAAAGCTACGGCTCTCCTTCCCTCTTCCAAACTCTTAGTACATCCTGGGTTTAACCTGTGAGCCTTGCTAACACCTAACAGAAGAATAACACAGAGCAGCAGTTTTTAAAAGTGTGCTCAAGGGACCACCAACAGGCCCCTCCCCAAGACTCACTGATATCTCCCCCTCAACAGGCTTTCCTTCTGAGGACCAGATTTTTCTGGAACCCATTCTGTAGAAGAGGTTTAGCATCATACCCACTTCTGCCTGGGATTAAAGGTGTGTTCCACCATGTAGGGCTAAATTTCCTTTTTATTATAATACGTTCCATGTTCACTCATGAGCGTACCAAGAACTTTGCAACAGCTGTATGATTTTGGGAACTCCACAAGCCCACAGATCCAAGGACTGTATGGAAGTCTAGATGTACATGTAGCCACACATTTACAGATTTGTCCATGTTTAACCTGATGTCACTTGTAATAGGAAAGTTTTGGAAAATATAAAGTATGGTGTGGTCACTTTCACACTTTTACTTTTAATCTAAAATATATTCAAGCATGTAATACTTAACATTTTAATAATTAATATTTTAAATTCTGTCTTAAACTTTAATTCTATAAATACTAACAGACAGCAATAAAACAAAAGCTTATGGGAGGTATTTTTTATATTTCTAAGAGATTAAAAAGGACTTTCTTTGCTGTTTGATTCTGGGACATGTGTCTGCTAGATAAGCCTCTACCACTGAGCTATATATCTAGCTGTAAAACTGATCAGGACACCAAAAAAGTCCGAGATATGATGGTGGTAAGAGTAAATTTAACTGATTTAATTTTGATGGAGAGTCGGGAAAGATGGAAGAGTGGTTTTATTCCCTTGCTTGTTTTTCTTATTTATTTTGGTCTGTTTGTTTAAATAAATATTCTTATTTGCATTTTTTATTTTTTTTTAAGTTTTCCTTTGGGAATGATGCTACAAGGGTGATGGGTGGGTACAGATTGGCAAATTCGTGAGATTTGGGTATATGATGTGAAATTTCCAAAGTCAATATAATTATGTTTAAAAAAAATTAAAAAAAAAAAAAGACAGTAATTTAATTGCAACCAGGCCTTCTGAATTCTGACCTTTCTACCACTGCGTTATATCCCCAGCCCCTGTGAATTTAAAATAAAAATGAAACTCCAATCAATTTACAGGTACATTTACTACAAAGAGGGCATCCAGAGCAAGCACGTGTGGCATGAACTTTACCTCTTCGCCTTCTACTTCAGGCCGTACGGCATCATCCAGCTGCAAGGGAAGTCGGGGTTCAGCCAAACTGATCACATAAATCTGAAAATGAGAAATTGCCAAAAACATTAAGAAGTAAATAAAACCTGTTATCATCTGTTTAAAAGACAATCTACGTGGAACGATGTTTACGTACATTTTTTTAACTGAAACCATTTGGTGAAATAAAGTAAGATGCTATCCATTTTTAATCTACCTAACAGGGAAAATATCGTTGGCTTTATGGATTATTTGAAGACAACTATGATAACACAAATACTTTATAAACCCTAGGTACACACCAATGTAATAAACAAGGCCTAGGTGAATCAACAAAGCCGTGATTAGGGAAATCAAACTCAAAGTTGCAATTAAAATGGGGGCTGCCACAAAAACCAAAGCATTAACACAGGTGTGACTATTATAAATAAACAGTGTTCGGCCAGTGCTTCCACTATGACCAACTTCAGCCCAGCTGGGCTTTGCCCATCTTCCTTTCTTTATCCTGTGTTGTCTCCCTCAACTGTCTCCTTTCATCAAACATGAAATCTCATTTCCTGTGTTCTGGCCAGGAGCTGCCACAGAGGATATTCTTTTATGCTGTTGAAGTTCCTTGATACTCACACATGCTAATTTCGTATTTTAGTGATTAAAAAAAAAAAAAAATCAGTGAGTTCATGAGTAAGGAAGTGTCTTCTGAACACCCTTAAAGACATACAACCTTACCACTAGCACCCCGAGATTACTAAGTGAATCAAAGGGGAGTTGCTTCTATTTAGTTGAGTCAGGAAAGGAAGCTGTGCTCTCCCAGTTTGTGGACGCATATGAACATATACGTTCATACCAAAGGATATGAATGGAAGCCAGGGATTGGCTCTCCTTCTATTAAGTGGGTTGCACAGAACAAACTGATTCAATAATTAACATAAATCTCAGAATTCTACAATTTGTTATTTTTTGTTTGTATCTATCGATAAAGACCAGGCTGGCCTCAAACTCACAGAGAATCTGCCTACCTTTGCCTCCCAAATTCTGGGATTAAAAGTGCCTAGCTATATCAATTACTAAGAACATACAGATTTGATATAAAATATCCATAATTTTATCTGTCTCTATCTTACTCTTTCTTGTGGTACTGGGGTCAAATCCAGGGTACCAAGCATACTAAACTGTATCTCCAGTCCTCACAACATTGTATTATAAAATGAGTTACCTTCTGCACATGTAATTCAACATCTTGCTGTGTGCAGCTTCCAATTTTCTGATTTACTTTTCTCACAATGCCTTCCACATCAATAATACTTTCTTTGTTGATGCTGTCAAGAGAAAAAAAAATCCGTAACTTTAATAATCTTATTAAAGGTGTCAGAATTCATTTGGTATTTAAGCAGCACAGTATGTCAAACCATTCTTTACTACAGGAGACACTTTCAATAAAACCAGCCTCTTCAACCAATTTAAAACAAGTTATTACACAGAACACCTTGTGAGATTCTGTTAAAGAGATGACTTTTTTTTTTTTTTTTTAAGATGCCACAGCTTAGTAACAATTTATAAGATACTTGGGACATAAAAGGCAATAGGACTAAGAGAACTGTAAAAAGTAGTAAAGCCTCTGAATTATTCAAAAGCCCTTTCCCTCTTACCCTTGAGATCACTGAGATCAGCATTTCCCTTCGTAAGAAACACTGACTTCAATAAATGCAATTACTGTTACATAATGGAATTAAATAATAGAAGAAGGTCAACTGGAAAGTTTTCCAAGTACTAAAAATATCAAGGTGGTGTTTTTCAGTGACATCTTCATTATCTAAAAGTCTCTATGCTCACACTGTCCCTGGATTATGACTTATAACCTAGCTGTTCACTCACACTTAAGGAATGCTTGTGTGACACTTAATATAAGACAAATACAAAATAACGACATCTCCTGGGCTGTCCCTTAACAAACCCAAGATGTGAACATTAGACCCTTAAATTCTGTGGGGTTTTTGTTTGTTTGTTTGTTTGTTTTTTGTTCTGAGACAGGGTTTCTTGCTGTCCTGGAACTCACTCTGTAGACCAGACTGGTCTCCCAACTCAGAGATCCACCTGCCTCTGCCTCCCAAGTGCTGGGACTAAAGGCATGCACCACCACCCGACCATAGATCCTTAAATTCTGAATCAGAATGTTATTACATTATCTATTAAATATCACATCATTTCCTGGTTCTGGTTATTTTACACATAACCAAGGAAAGGTATAACGTGAAATGATGATTCCCAACCAAACTAAACTTGGTTTGGTTTTTGTTCTGCATATTCTTCTATGATGGAATGTGACAATGTATTTAGTAAAAATAATTAAGATTCATGGAAAAGTTGCTTTCATTCTGATACAGAATTCCATCATCAGTAGTTATGGTGTTATTAGACATCCTAGAAGCCACATGGTGCTAACTTTAGAACACCGCAGTGACTGACAAGGCCATCTGCTCTGGAATGGAAAGTCTTAGGCTGTACTGTCTAGGATTCTGTCACCAACTACCTACCTCCCTCCTCCCCTCCCACTCCCGTTTTTTTGAGACAGGCTTTCTCTGTAGCTTTGGAGGCTGTCCTGGAACTCACTCTGTAGACCAGGCTGGCCTTGAACTCACAAAGATCCACCAGCCTCTGCTGGGATTAAAGGCGTGTACCGCCACCATCTGGCTACCAATCACCTTTTTAAAAACAATTAATTAATAGTACATATAGCTCTTGACCCTTGAGTATCCTGTATCCTGTACCACAGCCACCACTGAAAACCTAAAGAAAAACACAATCTGTAATTAAGAAGTAGGCAGTCACCTCTAAACTTGAAGGATCAGGCTTCTGTTTACTATTAAAAGCACTTGCTGGCGTTGGCAGTGTAGTGCTACTTCTAACAGCTGCCTATCTGTATGGGTGAGTCCACCTGAGGCCTCACAGACGATACAGGGCTTGCTTCACTTGTCTCCAGGTGGAATGTTTTTACCTCACCGATCAATACAGGGCACTGGGAACCAAACCTACTCCAACCATAGCTCCAGTCTTCCAGTTGTCCCTAAGCTCATGCCTCCTATGTAGAGAGGCCTTTGACAGGCCTCTGGACCTTCTGTTAGCAGATAGCCTTCTTCAAGACTACTTAAGTTAAATACTGCCTTTCCACCCCCAATACAATATTTGTATCGATTATTTGGGAATTTCACATCATGTACTCCAATCACATTTATTTCCTAGTCCTCCCAGGTCCACCCTTCTTCCCCCACAAAAATCAAAAGCAAAAACAAACAAAAAGCCTTCTTTGAGACAGGGTTTCATTATGTAGGTCTGGCTTGCCTAGAACTTTCTATGTAGCCCTACTTGGCCTTGAACACTGAGATCTCCCAACTTCTTCCTTCTGACTATTGGGATTAAAAGTGTATGACATGATGCCCAGTAACACTCCTTAAAAAACCAGTGACTTACTTACTCTGTGTGTGGTGCATGTAAACCTGTAGGAAGCCATGAGTTAAGCCCTGCCTGAATGTTGTTTGTTGACATGGACAAAGCCACGGTAAGGTGTCCAAAGCCTCATACACATGAGAAAATAGCAAAGCCTTCCTGTGGTCCATGTTTAGAAAATATTTACCACAGCTGACCCCCTGAGATATTTACTGCCTGAAGACTTCTCCCTTACAGAGACTATTCTAAGATTAGCTACACCTATCTCCCTGATTCAGCTGTATACAATAAACCCTGCTTCTTGATTAAACTATGCAATAACCTATTTATCTCTATTGAGATTTCTCCATCACAGTGTCTAGTCCCTGTGTTTGTCTTTTCTTCATTCATTACCTCCCCAGTCAGACTAAGACCCTGGAGCCAAACAAGGACTTAGCATATACCACAGCAAGACTGTGGAAGTCGGATAACAACTTTTGGAATTGGTTCTTTATTTTGACCACACGGACCCTAGGGATAAACTCTAGTTATCAGGCTTGGCAATAAGTACCTTACCCTGCCAGACCACCTGCTGGCCCAATTTCTCCCCTTTTTGTATTTATTTTCAAAGATACATCTGTGTGTATGAGAGCTTCACATGTATATGTACCATGTGCATGACTGGTGTCTGAGGAGGCCAGAAAAGGTATCAGATCCCCTGGAACTGGAGTTACAGACAGCTGCAGATGCCATGCATGCTGTGGGAACTAACTCAGATCCTTTGAGCAGCAAGTACTCCTCTATAGAGAAAGCTCTCCATCCCCTCAAGAGCTAACAAGTGAGTTCCCTAACAAGTGAGTTTCACACTAGTCTCCTTCCAAAAGACAGTGGAATGTGGGCAGAGACCCTCTGCTTAGGCTGGAAATTTAACGGAAAAAAAGAAAACCTCACTAACATTTTGCCTTTTCTTCATTATTAGTACCAGATGTTCACTAGAATTTGGGTAATCCATTTCTATTATCGTCGTTATACATCCAAATTATGCCTTTACCTACCCCTATTTGAAAAACTGAATGAATTCACAAGGGGGAAAAAAAACCCAGAACAACAAAAAAATTGATTTGTAACAAAGGACTAGCTCTAAAATCTGCTTGTAGAACCTGTAAAAAGCTGAGATTGTTCTGTGTATCTGCACGTGTGTATGCACACAGGAACAGAACTACTGCCAGTGTAAATTTTTTGGCGGTGTGTGGGTGTGTGTGTGTGTGCGCGCGCGCGAGAGAGAGAGACAAGTTTCATGAAGTCCAGGCTGGTTCCTAATTCATTATGTAGCCTGGGCTTGCCCTACACTCCTTATCCTTCTGCCTCCACCTGAGAAGAATACAGATGTGGACCACTATTCCCAACTCCAGTCTAACTACATGACTTGTTAAAAACTGATTCACATGTAAAGCAGTGCACATGTTCAAGAGACATGCCATTCTCTCTGGCTCTATAAGCACCAGGCACACACATGTGCACTTACAAACATGTAAGCAGAATACTCACACAAACAAAAATATTTTTAAAACCCTTGTTCTTTCATTTATAAAAGAACAGACTTATTATTCAGATCCAAGTGCTAATCCAACCCCATCTTCTAGGGTCACTGTTTTCTATTTGGTGAATAACTCACATTTTTTTCTCACTTGCAGAGAATATGGAATGTTTTATAAATTTTATGTTACTATTCCATGGTATTTTGCTGACTTTAATCTGTATTTTTTTTTTAATGCTGAAGAAGCTTAACACACTTTTATTTTGACTCATAAAAAGTAATCTTTATACATAACTCTCTAAACACTGCCCCCATTATCACTCAGCCATTTCCTTCTAAGTTCCAGTTAGGTGTGAAGTACTTAAGACATGTGTATAACATTCTATTCTGTTGCGTGCATGTGCTTACCATGGTGCTCATGAGGTCAGAGAATAACAGTGTGTCTGTCCTTGCTATCTAATTTATTTGTCTATAGTTTTCTTGCTTGTATGCCAGAATAGCAAGCCAGAAGTCCCAGGGCCTCTTCTGTCTTCAGTTCCCATCCCCCAGGGATTCTGTCTTCATCTCGCATCCTTCTCTCTGTAGGAGTGCTGGGGTTACAGACCTATAGGATGCTGTGTCCAGTTTTCACATGGGTGATTGCAATTCACCCACTGGCAAGCTCATCCACTGAGAAATCTTCCCAGCCCTACATGTTTTGCCTGCATACCATGTGTGTGCCCAGTGCTCAGGAAGACCAGAAGAGGGTGTCAGGTCCCCTGCAACTAGAGTTACAATGGTTGTGAGATGCCAGTTCTCAGCAAGAATAACCAGTTCCCTTAACTGCTGAGCCATCTTCCCAGGTCTCCTAGACATTTTTCTTTTTTTTCCTTTGAGAAAGAGATTCTCTGAGGACAGCCCTGGCTGTCCTCAAACTCACAGAGATCCGCCTGCCCCTGCCTCCCAAGTGCTGGGACTAAAGGTGTGTACCACTATTACACAGCTACACTTTCTTTCGGTTTTTCAAGACAGGGTTTCTCTGTGGCTCTGGAGCCTGTTCTAGAACTATCTATGTAGATCAGGTTGGCCTCGAACTCACAGAGACCCACCTGCCTCTGCCTCCAAGTGCTGGGATTAAAGGTGTGAGTCATCAATGCCTGGCTTTATACTTTATTTTTAAAGCACATCTTTATCGAAAATTCGAACGTTGAACTGAACAGGCTACACACAGTCAATTCTTCCCCAGCAGATGAACTTGCTCCAATAAAGAGTCAAGGCATGCACGCACAGCTGCTTAAGGAGCAGCTAACAACGCAAAGTTGGCTTCTTTGGACCCCAACTTTAGATAAGCATGGACCCTTACCCGAGCGAGCGTTTCGAATATGTCTCTGCAAAGTTTTGAATCTCTCCCCTTGCTGACCCGAGCTTAGCCAAGTGCCTGGACCAGAGCAGGTGCTAAATAAGTGTTCTAAGTCAGTGAGACTTCTGAGTACTTTTATTTTGTTTTTCATTTTCCAGCTATAACAGCTAATGTAGTAAACAGAAATTTTATACCTACCAACCAGTGAAATATCTATTTTAGGTGAAATATCTAAGAGGAAAGAAAATAAACAAAACTAGTATGTAGCTAGGTGAGTCATTAGAGAATGAGGAATATACTTGTGACTCACCACCAGCTATCAATAAATCATATAACCACAATGACTAATACATAGAAAAATAAAGTCAAACACATACATATTTATGTACAGAATAAGCTGTTTTCAGGATTAAAACTGCCTGAATTCTGGAGCTCAGCGAGGATTGTTGACCAAGCACAAAGAACGATCTGTGATTTTAAGTCAGATTCGTCTACACAGCAAGTTCCAGGCTAGCCAGGCTCCATGGTAGAGAGACTGCCTCAAACAAAACAAACACTACAATTACTAGTTCTATTAGTCTTTTAAAGCTGCTGCTGGAAGAGTCAGCCTTTAAACCTTAAAAAACGTATTTACATATTAACTGCCGCCCTCTATAGAGTTGGTATGGAAGACTTCCATAGTACCCTACCAAACAAATAAAAATAAATAAATAAATAGATAGATAGATAGATAGATCTTGACTTTATATACCCTGTAGCTTTAAATGACACTGAATTAAAAGCAACTTTCCAGAAGAAGAAGAAAAGAAGCTCACTTCTCGCTCAACTCTTCAGCTAAGAATTGTTGAAAATGTAAGTGCGGTCTGAAGCACAATCTTGCACAGGGATAACATCTTCTGCTTCCAGAAAACCCACACTTTACAGAAAGGCCATCAACCATTTCAAACACACAATTACCATTACGGTCTTGAAATCCCTACGGAGTTAGATGTGTCAGCCTCCCTTCGTAATTCATGCAGTTGCTTCATTTTCCTATCCAGTCAGTCACAAGAAAATTGATCTTTCTAACAGACTGATTAAAATGATCTGCCCAAGCGTCCTATGGCACTGAATCTAATTAGTGAGCCAACTTTTGGGTAAGAAAATCGATAAACTGGATGAACCTGGGACACATATTTCCCTTCACATTAAACACCAATGTTTCTTTCCAAGGAAAAAAATCCAAAAGCTCAAAATTAGCAATATAGTGTAGTCAATAAGGCAAAAGGCAAGAACCTCAGATTTAATATCTAAAGTAAATGCTAAGATCATTATCTACTTAAGATATTAAAAGTGACCTTGAATTTTGCCTTTTAAGTGATTAGGAAACCCCAGCTGGAACTATCTGCTTTGGTATTTTTAATAGTGGAATCCTAGCTTGTCTCCACCTGGTAAAGGCCAATGGGAATAAGGTTAAATGTAGGCCTGTATGGAATTAACATATAAATGCCATTCCTTTTCTCACTCTTGTTGTTTAAGAGTCCACATGTTTTATTGCCCAGTGTCCAAAGGAAGCACCTTCAAAATGTAAACACCGAGAGGCCCAGTGTTTAGGTGCTCCTCCAGGAGTAAAGTCAGCCACAAGCATTTCATATGTAAAAACTGACCCAGCAGAGCATGAGAGCTAAGTGAGGATTAAAAGCAGCCTTTCCCTCATACACATATTTCTGTGCATTTTATTTTCTAAGCCAGATTCTGGCAGCATTAGCTGGCCCACTCCCTAAGCAGCTGGCTTCCCCCAAACAATGTGGTATAAAATATTCTTTTCAATCACTTCATGCTTCATTGGTTCTCAAATTTTTAAAGTCAGCTAAAAACATAAGTAAGCCTTTCATTTTATTTAAGCACAAGACCCAGAACTAGTTTAGAAGCTGGTCATATGCTGTTTTGATCTTAATAGGAGGCCACTAGAATATTTTGCAGAATTCATTGTTTTCCAAAGTTTTCTTGTATAATTTACACTTTAAACTAAAGGATAAAAAAAGGAAGTATCTGAAGTCTCTAAGTCTTAAATCTTGATTTTTTCAGTGTCAAATAGAAGAGGGACAGATATCTCACAACCCTACACATGCACTTGGTCTTGGTGTGAGATAAGGCACCAGGAGTTTGTAGATCAGGAACTTACAGATGTTGCCGGCAAGAAGACAAAGCAGCAGAGGATAAGGGAGTTTTGGGTGAGGAACAAGATGATGGGAAGCAGGGTGGGAAGGATTCTAAGCGAAGACCAGGATGATGGTGGAACAGTGGGGTTATTTCTACTGAAGCCACCTTTCACTCCTGTTACTTTCCTCATTCCCACACAAGGGTAGTTAAAAAGGAAGGCAATTTTGATATAACACTTAGGAACAATGCCAACAAGATAATTCATTACTGGTCTATGCTAGGCATCTCTATGCTAGGCATCATCAACTAGAAACACAATGCCAATGACCATGGTGGTAGCATGGGTGACATCAACCATGAAGAAACACTCAGAACACATACTGCTAACATCCCCTGTGACCTGAGTCATTAGCCACACCCATTTGCACTTGATATGCCCTCCAATTCCAGGCAGCTTTCACAACTATCTCACAATGGCATACACTACATCTCTCTAGAGGATTTTTCACATGCAAACTACAGATATTTTACTCAAAGAAAAGTGCCACGCTTACTTCTTGTGTATTTACTGACTATCCAACATTTGTGAAATTGTTCAACTTCCCTTTAGAATATAAAATTCTTGCCCTTTAAAAATGTGCCATCAAAGTTTCTCAGTGTTATGCTATTAACCTCACTTATCCATAAACTGTGATTTTTACTGCAGTTTCACATAGCACAGTGATTTTTGGGGACGTGTACGCCACACAACAGCAGAATTAACAATGTCTAAAGCACCGCTTTAGGAAAATATAATTTAAGAGGACACTCATATTGGAATGTCTCAGGAGCACTTTCTCTAAAGGGAAGATGGAGCAGTTTAGGAGGTTTCAGCTTATACAGCTGCGGGACAATCACCTGTAAGCCAATGAGTGAGCAACAGGACGAGTCAGGCAGGCAGCAGCACTTAGCACAAGGCAAACTGTGACTTTAAATTCGAAGTCTATAGTTGCATTTCCCTGACAGCTGCTTCACTGGGTGATTTTGCAGCTCATTCCTCAGGATGGCAGTGGAAGGAATTATAAAATACACTGCTGACAGCCGTGTTGGTAAGAGGAAAAAACAAAAACAAAAAGGCCAAAGTCTTATCTAAACTATGTGGGACCGTTAGATCTATTTTGTAACATCAAGGTTCCATGTTTATAACGTAGATTTCTTATTACTGAAATTATGCAGAAAAAGTAACTGTCACTGCAAACAGTTACAACTCTTTTCCCTCCACTGTTTTCCCAGCGAGTTCTAAATAATGGGGTGATTCCCTGGGAAAGCACTCACGCTTTCTAAGAGACAGACTCATTTGTATTAACATTAGAAAACCTTTAAATTCCTCCTCTGGAATAGGTTTTTCGTATCAATAAATTCAAAATATTTCCCTTCCTGTGTAATCAGACTTTCCAATGCTGTGACAGAATATTTGACAATAAAACTTAAGGTAGGACTGACTTTGCTGTGGCTACCAGCATTTGAGGCCATCGCAGTGAGGAGTGTAGAGAGGCTCACCTCACAGAAGCCTAGATAGAGAAAAAGGAAGTCTGTGCTTGAACCCCAGCCCAACTAACCATCTCATTTACTGCATAATTTTATACATGTTTCAATTTTATTTTTGGGAGGCAGGGTCTCACTGTGTAGACCAGGCTGGCCTTGAACTCAAGAGATTACTTGCCTCTGCCTCCTGAGTTCTAGGATTAAAGGTGTGTACCACCATGCCTAGCACAATCAATTATATTTTTAAAAGTCTCCCCTCTATTTTGACTTTAACTTGGGGGCAGTGTCTAACAAGTAGACCGAATCTGTGGAGGGCTTTGAACTAACATCATGAAGAGGCAAGTTGATATAGAGGCTATAAAGGTGAGTCCTACCCTAGGGACAGGAGCTTAGTCAAAACACTCAGTATTTCATTCCTAAATTTCCTTTGTTAAAAAGACAGAGACAGCAAATCACTGCTATACTCATCAGGAGTTTGCACTAATGTTCTTAAGAAATCTGTCTTATTAAGTAGCCCAGGCAACGACCAATTCATTAGTTATCACCATGAGTCTTTGTCACAAGAACCCTCATTACTCACAAAGTAACCAAAGCCATCAGTACACCTATTAATTTCTCTGGCTTAATTATTTAATATATTACTGCCAAAAGTTATACAATTAAAATCTAAGTACCATGTGTTAAGGCAATTGTATAAAACTGGCTCCATCACTTGTATATAACTAAAGGTTTTATAATTTGCAATAGCTTACCTTTCCCACACTTTGCTAACTGTATAAAGTCTAATTTTTAAGACACTAAAAAACAGAAGCATGCTTTTAAAAATTTACTTTACAGCTTATCTGTTTAGTATGAATGCCATCTAGATCCTTGACTGAGTTCTACTTCATAAACTATGAATATGGAATTATCTATATTCTGTTAAAAGAAAATTAATTTCTCGTATTTCTTGAGTAGGTGAATGCCCATGGTGATCAGAGGACAACCATGGGTAATTTTCTTCAAAAATCATCTACCATTGTTTTGAGAAATGGTCTCCCACTGTCCTCGTTTAGTACAACAGGTTGGTTGACCAGTAAGCCCCAGGGACCCTCCTGTCTTTGCCTTTCCAGTGTCGGTCTAAGAAGAACACACCATCACACCTGGATTTTCAAAGGTTTCTACAGACTGAAGTCAAGTATTCCACAAGTACTTTATCAACTGGCCAGCATAAGAAAAATCATTCTTGAGCTTCTACATGGACGCCTGGTCTTTCTTTATAAATATGGTAGCTGGGCAGTGGTGGCGTACAACCTTTGATCCCAGCACTCATGAGGCAGAGGCAGGCTGATTGCTGTGAGTTCAAGACCAGCTTGGTCTACAAGATTGAGTTCCAGGACAGCCTCCAAAGCCACAGAGAAACCCTGTCTCAAAAAATCAAATCAAATAAATAAACAAATAAACAAACATTGGTGAACTGCATTCTGTTTGGGAGACCATTTGTAAGTACTTCTACAAGTTAGTTTTAGCTGACAGATCAATTGCTGTTACTTGTTTAATTCCCAAGAATTCCTGAAAGATCCAAACAACCTGAGTACTCTGTGGATTATGTTAGATATCAAAGGCTATGACAGGCCACAATCAGTAGAAGGCCCCTCAGTAATTAATAGGATTTTCAGAAGACTTTTCTAATATTCAACATATGAAGTTATTTTCTTAAAATAAATAAAGTTATTTATTTATTTATTTATTTTGTGTGCAGTGCTCTTCCTGCATGTATGCCTGAATGTCTGAAGAGGGCACCAGACCTCATTACAGATGGTTGTGAGCCACCATATGATAGCTGGGAATTGAACTCAGGTCCTCTGGAAGGGCAGGCAGTGCTCTTAACCTCTGAGCCACCTCTCCAGCTCTCAGAAGAGTTTTCAACTACAGCATTTTCTTTAGGAATATAACACTAAAGCTATAACAACCTAATAGAAGTATGTGCTATGTAAAACTGTTAGCTTATTTAATATATAATTTAATTTATAAATTTAATATATAAAAGACAAAAATCCACAGATATTTTTGATGTTGATCTTTACCTAGTATTTTAAGTATATTAAATATAGTTTAGCATAGACATCTGCGATTTTCATGACCATCTTTTTCCTTTTATACTGGAGGTTTTCTACATAGATTCAGCTTACCAATTGGAATCAGAGTAATTTATGTACGTGCGGACACATATTAACTTGCATGTCACAAGCACACTCAGCCTATGAAAACGAACCTAATGATCAGAAGACCAGAGGGACTATCAGGCAGCAGTCTAAGACCAAGGAAAAGATGGGGGCCACCACACTGATAGGACTAAACTACTAAATTTACAATTGAGTGCTGAACATTTTAAACATAAATACAGATGTTACTATATAATAATAGTAAATCTCTAAACCAAATCCAGTTGCTAAGAACTACACTGTCTTAGGGCCAGGGAGAGAACAACATAAATTCAGATGCTATAGTAGATCATTTGTTAGTTTCTAATTCTAGAATTCATGATTCCATCTACACTAACTTGTCTTTGAACACAAGCATCTAGGGACTGGAGAGATGGCTCAGCGGTTAAGAGCACTTGCTGTTCTTGCAGACGACCTAGGTTCAGTTCCCAGAACCCACACATGGCTGCTCATAGCCATCTGTAATTCTAGTTTCAGAGGATCTGATGCCCTTTTCTGGCCTCTTGGCAC
Organism: Phodopus roborovskii; assembly: GCF_943737965.1. NCBI lineage: Eukaryota > Metazoa > Chordata > Mammalia > Rodentia > Cricetidae > Phodopus > Phodopus roborovskii. The sequence continues at coordinate 12,630,771 of NW_026126585.1, forward strand.
CAGGCATACATGTCTTATACATACATGTAAGCCAAACATTCACACACATAAGCAATAAAAATAAACTTAAAACATTTAAAAAAAAAAGCCTCCATCTAAAGAACAAAGATTTCAAATCAATCAGTAGAAAAATACAGTATTTGCTTTAGATTTAACTTTATTTAGAAATAGCTATTCTTATTACTTAAAACGTAGACCACGCACCCATTTCCCCATGTCTTCTTTAACCATTATCATGGGAATACTAAATTAAGAAAAACAACCACATCATGAAGCAAAAACGAAACTCTCATTACCTTAGGTCAGGGCACCCACCACCCTTCTTTCCTGTCTCAATGCTCTGCTTCTTGCGAAGTAAGTCAAACAAAACTTTGTGCTTCTGCAGAGCTCTAAGCTAGACAGCAATACCTTTGCAGCTGGGCAAAAAAGCAAGTTTTATCTCTTTTCCCCCCCTCACTCTTTGGTGTCAGAGTTAAAAGTTGTAACATTATTAATACATGTCTGACTTCCTTCAGGAGAAAATCATCTGCCAAAGTACACTGTCTTATTTTATGTTCTTTTATTATTCAGTTTAGAAAACTTGTTGCTCATTATGCAAATCTCAAAGGGGAGGGGGGAGGGGAGGAAACGAAACTCAACAAACACAACAAAATCAAGTTGCTGTGTGCCCTGTTGAGCATGCCAGGCTTTTTGTCGCTCTACTTGAAAGTAATGTGACTTGTCTGTGAAGAGTGCAGCTTCAGCAGTTCCAAATGAATCACAAGCCTGTGCTCCATATTTTTTCTTTTGTGAGTTTAATGTATTCAAGCAACACTGAACTGACAATTTAAATAACTACATTTTTAAACAAACGAAGCATTGATGTTAATGTATGAAAATGGTCCAAACCCCTGGGAGTCCTGGTTCCCACCATTGTTTACTCTGACAACAGGATATAATTGCTTACTTACTTGGCAGCAAATTTAACCATCTGCTTGCTCGCATGGTCTCCCACCGCCACAAGAGCCTGGACATTAAACTGCTGCTGCCTCAGGACTAAGAAGCACTGCTTCCCTGCAGGAGACACAAAGAACATGGAACTAGGAACATGCTATTTCAGGGTTTACAGAGGAAAAGGCTTCCTTCTCTACTTAAAATTAGGTCAGCATTCATATACTCATCAGGTTTATGCTTGTGTGATGATTAGCATCCACAGACAAAACAGCCTTACTTACTTACCTAAGTTTTCACACCAGTTCCAATAAGCATCTGACAGGTTTCTTTTGAAAACATAGGTAAATCACCCGATTTATAGCTAGAGATACATAAATCTACAAACCACAACTTGTTTCAGATGACTTTCATCATTCAAACAATAGCTTCTATCTTCTTCTAGCAAAGACATGAGCTAACTACCATGGCAGCTTCAATCATGCAAGCTCAAAAGCACTAAGAAAGTGTTTACTAGTCAGAATACAAGTGCTCTCTGGGGGTGGTCCACCTACAGGGTTCTTCCTACCAAAGGACATGTTAAAGAGCACAGAGATCCACATTCCATTTTCCCAGCCCCTTGTCCTCTGCGACAACCACACATTTTAAAACTTCAAGCAATTTTGCTTTTGTCAGTAAAATGCCACTTTAAAGAGCCAGATAACCAGTTTTATTTTGACATGTTGTGGGTCTCTTGCTTCTCCTTCACAGAGAGCTGTCATTTCTTATTCTTACCCTGAAAAAACATCACTCATGCATCCTTGTGCCAAGCATCCCTCTTCCTCCAGAGGAGATCATTCTAAGTCTCTGATCAAATTCCAGAAAACCATTTCCTCAGACAAATGAATCAATCTTTCCAAGACCACTTTTCTCAGACTGTCTTATGAAATACCACAAGCCTATGATTTTTTATTAATCTTTTATATTAAGAGTTAGCCTTGCCTTCCCCCCAAACGGGAAAAAAAAAACCGGGAAGCAGAGAGTTACTATTTTCACTACACAGTATTTTAAAATGTACCCAGGGTACAATCATGAATTGTTAGCCAGGCATGGTGGCGCACGCCTTTGATACCATCTCAGCACTTTGGAGGAAGAGGCAGGTGGATCTTTGTGAATTTGAGGCCAACCTGGTCTACATAACTACAAATGAATAAAAAATTTAAAAAGTAAAAAAAGTCAGGTTGCCAGCAAAGTGTCAAAAGAGTGATAATTTATTAACTCTGCAGTCACATAATCGACAGACCTTTATCAGGAAAAAAGACACTTCCTCCCCATCTTGTTTTACAGTAAGATCACATACAAGTTAAGTGTAAACAAATTCAAAGGCATTTTAAAGGTATTAGATGATAAAAAACAACCCCCCGAAGCTTGCACCTGTAGTATATTACTACAGAACCCACAGCTGGATCTTGTCCCACATGAACACAATGTAGTAAGAAATGGAAAGCACTGTGCGTGCATACGCACATGCACACGCATGCACACGCACGCATGCACGCAGGCCCACACCCTCCCTCCCGGTACAGGCTTAGAGGACACAGCCTTTTAGCTGCTGCAGAGGTTCACAACAGAAGCAGCATCACAAATCTACCCAGCAATAAAATACAGAGTTCTAAAGCAGCACAAAGACCCTGAGCAAACAGAGTTCTGAGGGGCGCGCAAAGGCTCAGCACACAGGATTAACACCGCACCTAATGGTTTGGTAGAATAAAGACTTCAAAACCTCTTTTGCCATTTGTTTGGTTAGATGGATTTGCCGCCCTGGCTGTCCTGGAACTCCCTCTGTGGACCAGGGATAGGTCTGGGATTAAAGGTGTGGGCCACCATCACCCAGCAAGATTCTGAAATATGAAGGCCAAGGATCACATCCTATCACTTCTATGAAGTGGTCTCAGGAAAACTATGAAACCACTGTAGGCCTCTGTTCTTCATCTGCAAAATGGAGACTAGCAGACTTCTTGAAGGTTTACTTTTCTTTTATCTTGAGGTTTACATATTTAAAGTCAAGGCAGAGTCCCTTATCATTAATTTTTATTGTTAACAGCATTTCTGATATTGGTGGCTTCTTTGAGGAAGGACTGCATCATTCCTATTTTGCAGGTGGATAACTATATACAACTTATACTGGATGCTGAGAATATGAAGATAAATATTCAGTAGACATTTACATGGAAAAAAAAAGCTGATCACATTGTATACACAGTTCCAGTTTTGTTTTTAAGTGTATTAAGGGGCTGGAGAGATGGCTTGACAGTTAAGTGCACTCACTGAGCCAGGTTCAGTTCCCCACACCCACACGGCAGCTCATAATTCTCTGTAACTCCAGTTCCAGGGGATCCAACAATCTTTCTGCTGACCCTAGACACTATAGTCATGAGGTATTCACACACACATACATGCAAACACTCATATACATAAAATAATTTTTTAATTATATAAAAAAGAAGTTCTATATTCCAAACTTTCTATAGGCCAGGCATGATGGTACACCCTTTAGTATCTGCACCTTGCCTTCTGAGGTTAAGGCCAACTTTATCTACATAATGACTTTCAGGCCAACCAGGAATACATAAAGAAACTTTCAGAAATGAAAACAACCACAACACACACACAAAAAAACCCTTTCAATAATAAAACATTTCCCAATTAGAAAAAATGTTTAAAAATATGAATACAGAGTATGGACGTATGTGTGGGCTTGTGCACATGCCACCATCGAGCTGGCCCTCCACCTTTTTTCCTGAGACGCTCTCTGAACCTGAAGCTTGCCATTTTGACTATACTGCCTATCCAGCATACTGGGAGGAACCCTCCCTCACTTCAGTGATGGGGTTATAAATGCATGCTGTTCCGTGGATCTGAACTCAAGACCTTATGCTTAGTCAGCAGGCACTTTAATCCACTGAGTAGTCTTTCTAGGCCAGAAAACCAACAATTAAAAAAAAAAAAAAAAAAAAAAAGCATATTACACACAATCATAAGCAAGGCATAGAAGGCAAGTCACGGTTAAAAAGAAAACTGAACACTTTCAAGATGCTACCCTTGGGGGCTGGGGGTAGGATGCAACAAACAGGGTAAGGAGAACGTGGGAAAGTCCCGGAGTTTAACCGTGAAGGAAACAAACACCTCAAAATCTGACATACACTATTGAAAAGCAATCACAATCCTTAATTTATTAGTTGTAATCCTAAAGAGCACATACTAGAAAAAAAAAAAAAAAAAAAAAAAAAAAAAAAAAAAGAAAGAGAAAGGAATAAAGAGGCCACAGACCTGGGAGGAGGCAGGAGAGTAGTCCCTGAGCACTCTCCTCTAACCCTAGAGCACACCTGCACAGAAGCTGCCACATCTGTGGAGCCAAGAACCAAGAAGGGGCTACAGAGGAACTCTGAATGGGATCCAGGAAAGGGGGGAAACGTAGTAAAAGTGGGTGTGGTATACACCCCTATAATCCCAGAACTTTGGAGGGAACAAGATAACCCATAGTCACATAGTTAAAGCTGAGGCTACCCTGGGCTATAAGGGGCCATATCTCCAAAATCAAAACCCCAAAAATCCAACCCAAAACAACAAAAACTCGGGGCAAATAACCTCACTGGTAGAGCATGTTCAGGACCCAGCTTGCTCCAAGAAAACCAGTAAACAATGGGACTGAGTACTACATTATACCATGAAGGGAGAAGTACCCTTTAAAATGATAGAACAGGAACTGGGAAGATGGCTCAGCAGTTAAGCTTTTCCAGAGAATGTGAGTCTGAGTCCCATCAGTCATGTGGCAGCTCAGAACCACACATAACTCCAGTTCTAGGGGGCTTAAGAAAAGCAATAGGGCTAATATATAAAGTTCTTAAAGATTTATGAGAGAAGAACACTGGATCCTGCCCCCCAACAAAAAACAACAAAGCAAAACAAAAAACAGGCAATAATTCAAAACAGGTAAATTGAAAGAGTAAATTAAATACAAAGCATGATGTTACATGTTAGGAGAGTAACAGAAGTTAAAGCAAATGATGGCAATACATTACTTACTTCCCAAACAAACAGTTACCAATATAAAAGAAAAAAAAAATTTCACGTTTATCTCAAAACAATTTCAGTATATCATTTTTGAGATGGCCTACATACCCAGGCAGGCCTCAAACTAGAATCCCTATTTTACTGGGATTACAGATGTGCACAACCCTCAGCTTCACCGATGTGTTTAAAAGCTGAATACAGAAAGTAGAGAGATGGCTCAGTGGTTAAGAATGTGTAATGAGAGAAGCTAAGTGCCACTCCCAGCATCTATATCGAGCAACTCACAAGTGTGGGTAACTCAGTAGCTGGGCATCTAATGCCTCTGGCCTCCAAGGGCACCTGCACCAAAAACACGTAATTAAAAATAAAGACACCACAAAACAACAAACCCCCAAACAAACAAACCAAATCTAAGAGACAAGAGATTTTTAAAAGGTGAGGAGGGGAACAGGTCTGAAGGAAATCCTGGTTCAGTCTTACACGGGCACACATTCATTCTATCTTCCCATTAGCTAAATAGGTATGGCGGGACAGATGGCTCAGCAACTAAGAGCATGTGTTCTTTCAGAAGAACGGAGTTTATTTTCCAGCACTCATGTCAGATACCTTAATAAAATAACATAATCTTGAAAGAGGCAGGTATAGTGGTAAATGCTTTTTACCTAGCAAAGGCAGGTTGATCATGTGAGCTGAAAGCCAGGCAGGTCTATACAAAGTTCCAGACACAGAGAACAACATGGAAAGACCCTGCCTACAAAGAAACAAATCAAAAAGTAAAAATAAAAAAGAAAGTGTCTGGGCTAGACACAATGGTAATCAGTATTCATGTGCACATACCCATACAAATACACACAATAAAATGAATTTTTAATTATTTAATTAAAAAAAAAGATGCTGGGCATTGGTGGCGCTCGCCTTTAATCCCAGCACTCGGGAGGCAGAGGCAGGTGGATCTGTGAGTTCGAGACCAGCCTCTTCTACAAAAGCTAGTTCCAGGACAGGCTCCAAAGCAATACAGAGAAACCCTGTCTTGAGAAACCAAAGAGAAAATACAAACTCTTAATAGACAAATTAGAATAGACATCTTGTAGCGAAAAGTATAATTAATAATAGAGGGAGACATGGGCATAGAATGTCAAATTTTTCAAATAACAGGCATATATTAATCTGTATTAAAATACTTTAAAACACAGCTTTAAGAAAGGTAATATGGAACACATTAAATAAGCTCTTCCAAAGAGGTCCAGATGTCTTAGCTTTTAGAATTCTTGTTCACATTCTACCAATTACTACGAGACTGGGCAAGCAGCTTTACACTTCAGAACCTTAGTTTCCTCCTTTATAAAGTGAACCAGCAATGTCTATTCTGCCTACTTCACATACCTGTAGGCATGATTAAATTTGAGAAGCGGGAAGTTACAAAGTTGTAACAAATATAAATGCCATTAGAAGATGCTGAAGATTAGGTCAAGGCCATTATTCCATAAAAATTGAGAGTTAAACAAGCCAATGTTTCTACTGATGTTAATGCTGCATTTTTAGTTAGCATTCTCCAAAAAGGGAAGGGCACTCTTGGTTCAAAACACAAGTGGTGCAACAAAACTTAAAAATTTTCTCCCCAAGACAGGGTTTTCTGTGTAGCCCTGGCTGTCCTAGAACTCACTCTGTAGACTAGGCTGGCCTCAAACTCAAGAGATTTGCCTGCCTCTGACTCCTGGAGTGCTAGGATTAAAGGCCTGTGCCACTACTGTGCAGATAACGCTATTAAATTTTAAATAGCTACACGTGTCCTGTGACTACCTAATGCAACAGCCCAGTATTTGGCCTTCTACCCAATAATTACAACTATAAGAATAAAATACATGAACAGAGGATAGACAGACAGATGGATTAGCAGTTAAGAGTATGTACTACTTTTTCATAGGACTCATGTTCCATTCCCTGGACCCAAGTTCTATTCCCAGCACCAACACTGGACAGCTCTCACATGCCTGCAAATCCAGCCCCAGGAGATTCAATGCCTTGTCTGGAGTCTGCAGGCACCTACCTGCACTCATACATACGTACATACATACATACATACATACATACCCACGTACAGGCATAGACGAAAGCAAAACACACAAAGATTTTTGGTTTTAACTGGTATGCTTAGCAAATGAGCTATAACCACTGATCCAACCTTACCTTTTGCTCTGCTTGTATGAACTCTTGCACGGACCCAAACAACATCATCAGCCTTTTGTACTGTCAAGTCTTTAACTCGAACCAAAACTCTATCTGTAATACACAGTAAAGCCATTTTAAAACTCAGATTTACAGTCATAATTACTTGTCTCAAAGCGAGCTTAAAAACTCGGTATCACTTTAATAATAATTTTGATAGTTTTTTCCCCCTCTCTATGCAATATGCCCCCTTTATGAACTGCACTTCCTACATATAATTCTCTACTCTCTTCACTGCAGTTGCCATCTTTCCCACTAGGGTGGGTTCACAGGAGACAATGAGGCAGAGATACAGGAAGCGGTGGCACAGAAGTACTGAAGACCACTAGTAGTCTCCAAGGCAACGGTTCGCAACCCGTGGCTCTCGAACCTTTTGTGGGTTGGAGGAGCTTTTCACAGGGATCGAGCATCAGATTATCCTGCATTTCAGTATTTTCATTGATTCATAACAGCAGCAAACTTACAGCTATGAAGTAGCAATGTAAGAGTTTTAGGGTTGGGGGTCACCACAACACGAGAAACTGTATTAAAGGGTCACAGTGTTAGGAAGGGTGAGAACCACTGCTTTTAAGCCAACTGTGATTGATCTCAAACTTGGCTTCCTACTCTAACCATTATGAGCCCTAACATTAACCAAAACAGTACATCTATCCAGAGTCCCCCAAGTAGGAAAATGGTTACAAAGCCACTATTATGTAGAGATAGTGCTATGAAATAGCATTCAGAAATCATTCCCTCTTTTTTGTTTTTCTGAGACAGTGTTTCTCTGTGTAGCCCTGGCTGTCTTGGAACTAGCTCTGTACACCAGGCCTGCCTATGCCTTTCAAGTGCTGGTATTAAAGGTATGTATTGCCACTGCCTAGCCACAGAGATCATCCCTTTATTTTAAAATATTTTTTTGTACATGAATGCTTTGCCATGTGTGTGCCTGGTGCCTATGAAGGTCAGAAGAGGACATCAGATGCCCTGGAACTGGAGCTACATAGGTGATTATAAGCCACCATGTGGGTCTGGGAATCCAACCTTGGCCCTCTGCAAGAGCTGTCTGTGCTCTTTACTACTCAGCCCCCAGAAATCATTTATTGTTTTAAATATATACTAATTTAATTAGAGGAAAGTAGAAATGACAATAATTTGAGGATTTCTAAAAATCAAGTTACAAATGTATGCCATCTACCTCATCTAACTATTAGCCTTATAAGGCAAAGAGGCAGCTGTAGGAAATGTTTTTGCAGAACACTATGGTTCTCAAGGTCAAAACCAAAGGGCATGAAGGAGAAATACTGCCAGTAGATTATGTACCAAGCCAACTTCTGCATCCACCCTGCAAACCCAGGAAAGACACACTATGAAAGAGAAGACAAAGCAGCCTGAGGTTTTAAAAGGTAGATTTGGCCAGGCAGCGGTGGTGTACACCTTTAACCCCAAAACTCAGAAGGTAGAGGCAGGTGAATCTCCATGGAGGTCAGCCTGGTATACAGAGAGTTCCAGGACTACAAGAAACAGCCTGGGGTGAGGGACGGTGGTGGGGATTAAAACGTAGATTTGAAAATGCCAAGATTTGGTTAGGAGTGGTGGTGCACACTGGTTAATCAGCACTCAGAGGTATAGAGAGGAGGACCAGAGGTAAAGGTCATTCTCAGTTACACTCGGAGTTCAGGGCCAGCCTGGGTATACCAGTACATACAACTCTGTCTCAGAAATAAAAATTAGAATTGAAATTATCTCCCTTCCAGATTAGGACTCCAAGCTGACAATGTTTACAGTGTGGTAGTATCTACTAGGTTATGAACGTCATTTTCAGAGCATTCCTTTGGAGTAACACTTTGGTCGATCCTATTTTACTCTTCATGAAGTGTTCTGCTAGAATTAGTAAGAAGATACTAACCTGGTTTTTCTTGTGATTGTATCATAGAAGATATCCCATATCTTTCTTTAGCATAATCCTAGAAAAAAAAAGGGGTTTTTTTTGGCAGTGTTTAAAACATAAATACAAGCACTTACGTATTAATTTGCAGAAACACTTCATTAGTTTGAAACCAGACACTTTAAAATATGGAAATGTTTACTTGTGTACGTACTTATTACAAAAAGCACCCAGCTTCTGCTTACACATGTATTACGTATACAAATATAAAGAATGTATCATGCATAATAACACTTTGGTATGATTTACACATGCCTAAAATGCATCTTAACTACCTTGTTCAAAAGGAGATTAATCTACTTCAAAGGAGAGATATAAATTTCCCCTGTGAAGGGAGTACGATGAAGCACTACAGTTTTATTAACTTCCTATTACAGGAAGAGATGTTCAAAGAGAACCAATGCTTTGGGTAAGGTTTCTGAGCAGCAGATGTTCAGGTCTAAGAAACTGGAGCTGCTGGATATACGCTAACTACAACTTTGCTTTTGTAAAACACCAGCAGGAAATTCCAAATTTCCAAAACCCTAACAGGTTACAAGACTTTGATGATGTTGGTGTTATCAAATTCTGTTACAAAGTCAGGAACAGGAAGCCTAAGTTCAGGCTATGAACTACACTTATTAAAAAGGCATGTGGTCTTTCATTTAATTATATATTACCTCTAAAGTGATCTTAAAAGTTCCTTCCACTTACAGTTATAGAACTCTACCACAATGTCTACCTCAGTCTATACTTTATTTTCCACCTATAATACTTACAAGAGTGCACTGATAATGTACACAATTAGACACACCAACACACAAAAATAATTTCCTTAGATTTTTGCAAGGTAGTTTTGAAAGAGCTGACTGAACAGTTTCTGCCTTAATCGTCTCTTTTGTAATTCTTTCTTCAACATGAGAAACATTGTTTTGTATTTGTTTACAAATACACAGAAATAAAACATTCTGTGGGTCTTACCAAGCAGTTACTTTGGAACGTTTGTAAAATACATATGTTTGAGAAACAGCTGGGGCACAGTAGAAAGACACTGTCACATAATGAAGCGTGAGGCTACAGTGGATGACAATGTGTAAACCAAAGGGGGGAAAAGTGTTATCTTTTCTATTTAGTATTCACACTCGAACAGAGTCAAACATAAACTGAACATTGTGAGTTGTGATGCAGTTACCACAAACGCCGATTTCCTCCAACCAAGAAATCAGGAGCTTAAGTATCACTACAATACACCTAACTTGAAAGGAGGGTTTCAAGCTCCGATTTCTGCAAAGTGCTAAAGGATCCCTGAGGGTTATCAGCAGGTCACCACGGAGAAAGGAAATGAAGACAGCACGTGTCCACAGCTGTCACGGGGGAAAGTCACTTAAACTACACTGGCGGCCAGTTCTGCAAAGGGGCGTCACTGCCTGCCCAACCACGGTGAGGGCTGAGAGGCTATCGATCAGCAGTGCTTTGATCAGAAATTCCCGGGGCCTGGAGCGGGGTGCTGTTACGTGCAGGACGTGCGCGCTAACCTCGGCAGGCTCGTGGGAGCCGCGCCGCAGCTACTTCCGGTTCACTGGGTGCCACACGGTTACCCGACCCCCCCCCCAACCCTGCCGCGGGGACACGCTTCTCTTGGGCCACGGTTCCCAAGACACAGCCCCAGGCCCTGGGAGTCCTCGGGGACGCTGGGCTGCGGCCTGCAGGTACAGCGCTGGCGGGGGAGGCTCCCACGCTCGCCCCGCTCCCGCCCCGGCCCGGGGAAGAAGGAAACCCACTTCCGCCGCGTCCACGATCTCCCGCGGCTTCTCCTGACCCTTGCGGCTGGCGCTGGCGCTGGGCATCAGGACGCTGGGCTCGGGGAGTGGCTGCCACCCTCCCTCGCAGGCTTCCGTACCGTCTCGCCCTCCGCGTGCGGCCCTGGCTTTCGGAAGTATCGCGAGAGCCACACCGGCGATCTCGCGCGCCGTCCGCCAGTTCGCCCCGCCCACAAGGAGCTGGTGGGTGTGGTCTCGTGGGTTTGGTGGGTGTGGCCTCGTGGGATCGGGCCCCGCCGCGTCTGGTTTTGGGGGAGCTGCTTGAACTGCACTCTTAGTCTGACTTCATTCCCATTAATTGTCTTCCCCGGGTCCCCAGAACAACATTTTTTCCCCTTTTTTAAAGACAGGCTCTGTGTAGTGCTCGTTGGCCTGGAGCTCGCAGAGATCCTCCTGCCTCTGCTCCCTGAGTGCTGGGATTAAGGGCATGAAACACCATGATGGGCGTTATTTGTTTATTTGAGTCAGGGTATCGCTGTGGCACTCTCCTTACTAAGTCACCTCTGCGAGTTCAGGCCCACATCTCTGCCTTTGGTTGCTAGAAGTCACTGCCCACTGTCCCTTGGGTCAGAGGCCTCTGGGCAGCTGTCCCTCCGTGTGGGAGCTCCGGGTGCTGGGTTGCTAAGCCTGGGTGGAGAGCGTGCAGATATAAAGGCGATAACCTACGCTTTTCCCTCGACTCTTTGCATTGTTAAAGGCAGTTATTCATGTTGATTGTCCAGTGGGTAGATCTCTCCAAATTAGACTTTAAAAAAAAAACGTAATTGGGTTTTTAAAAAATGTGGTGTTGCAATTACAGCACCCAGGAGGCAGAGGCAGGAGAGGGAAGCCAGCCTTGTCTGCCTAGTGAGGGTTCGTGTTTGTAACTCTGGACAGGAACGGAGGCTGATCTTGCATTTGGGTACACGCTAACAACCTAAGTAGTCTGCTCCTGCTTGCTCAAAAGAGAAGAATTTATTCATTCCTTAGGGAATGACATTGAATATTTATGATCAATAATACATCCCATTATACACAGAAGCCATATGAATTTGTTTCATTTTCTTTTTAAAGGAAGTATTAATTCCCTCCGGCTTAGTACTAATGTCCAAACTGATTGACAAAAGTCTGAACATGAATCCTATTTGTTGTCATTTTGCTAGTGTAGGAATCTCGTGTTTCAATGTGTTCACAAGCCTTCTTAATGTACTTCTTTTTGTTGTCGTTTTGCTACATACTTCTTAACTATGGTCCCTTTGCCTTGACAGAGTATTCTCATTGAGATCATAACTTTGGACTAATGGTGTAAAATGTGTAAGAGATATCAACCATGACTCTTTTCTACCAAATTGTACTGTAAAACGTGTGTTTAGGGAACGGAATTCAACTCCCTTTGTGTCCACCTCCCTGTAAGACTTTTATGAAAATGTTGTAATCTTCCCCACCAAATAAAACCTCTGTTTACACAGAGTCCCCATCCTCTACTGTAGGAATTTGATGGCCTGGAGCAGTGACCCTTTTCTTCTTGGAGCAGTGACCCTTCCTCCTTCATTTCCTGTGGGCCAATTCTTTTCAGACTAGCCAACGGAATAAGACTGTAAAGTGGGCCCCAGCCAACGGGGAAAAGACACAGCTGAATTCAAGTAAAAACCAAATGTACTTCCTGTCTTGGGGTGTTTGCACACCCTCTTGATCAAGAGTAAAGTTTGCCTTGTGCAGGTTCTTCAGTAGGAATGGTGGTCTCTTTCTGTGTGACCCTGAACTTATCTCTAATGATATGTGCTCTTGCTTTCTCTAATAGTGACAGAGGAAAAGCATCTGCCACATCAGTAGTCACATGCTACACTCCCGAGGTCTCCCAAGTGTCAGTGCCAGGATTAACTGACACAAAGGGCTGAACTGTATTGACCCCCTTTACCCCTAAACATTCATATGTTGAAACCCTAACCCAGAATGTAACTGGATTAGGAGATGGGATCTTAAAATGTTAACTTGGTTAAAATAAGGTCACTGGTGTGAGCCTGTGCGGCTAGTCTAATGTCAAGTTGACACGCAAACTATAGTAAATCTGAAAGGATGGAACTTCAATTGAGAAGATGCCACCATAAGATCTAGTTGTAAGGCGTTTTCTTAGTTAGTGATTGATGGGGGAGGGCCCAGCCCATGGTGGGTGGTGCCATCCCTGTGCTGGTGGTCCTGGGTTCTATAAGAAAGCAGGTTGAGAAAGCCATGAGGAGCAAGCCAGTGGGCAGCATCCCTCCATTGCCTCTGCATCAGTTCCTCTCTCCAGGTCCCTTCCATGATGAGCAGCAATATGGAAAGTATAAGCCAAATAAACTCTTTCCTTCCAAACTTGATTTTGGTCAGGGTGTTTGGTGACTTGGAAGAGAAACCCTAAATCCAGTATCCGTATAAGAGGAGGATTTTAGAACATGAGTACTATGGGAATAACTTACAAGAAATTTTGTATCATATCAGTTGGGTACATTCTTATATTTTTGGTTGTGAGCCTAGCCTTTAACGGCTGAGCCATCTCTCCAGCCCTGGTACATTCTTATCTGTCTCTTAAATATTAAAAATTTTAATCCCCCCAGCTTTGATAAGAAATATAACACTGGAAGCAGAATGAGGTATTAGTTTATTGAATAATGCTGTGCTAAAGTGGTAGCTTGTAGAATTAATCCCTTAATTCATCATCAATTACTTATTCTTCCTCCTTATCACCTACTGGAATTACATATTAACAAGGTAATGGTATTGTAGAAATGCATTCATGTCATAATTCTCTGCAATGATCTGTAACTCCTTATTCACAAAGATTATAGACTTAATAATGAAGGGAAGGACACTTTTTTTAAAACTACTTACTAGTAAAGAAGCCTACAGAAATCATTGTGCTACTAAGTAAAATATGGTTGATTATTCCATACTGATAATAATTGGCTAGTAGCATTAACATGTTACTTAGGATATATGGATAACAATATCCTAAAATCCTCTTCAAGATTTTTTTGAAGCCGCCCCATAGGTACTCCCTAAAATTACATCTAAAAATCCTATATTGTTTTTAATGCTTTCATGATAGCTCTTTATCTTAGGGGTTTATTCTTGTGAAGATACACTGTACAATATAGCAACTCTTATAAAGGAAAATATTTAATTGGGGCTGGCTTACTGTTCAGAGGTTTAGTCCATTATCACAGTGAGACGTGATGCTGGAGGAGTCAAGAGTTCCCTCCATTCAGATAACCCTAGCGAAGCAAGCTTTCTTCTAAGATTATTTTTGGATAATATTAATTATAAAAGCTTGGCCTTTAGCTAAGGCTTTTTCCTAACTAGCTCTTATAACTTAATTAACTTGCTTTTATTAATCTACGCTTTGTCACATGGCTTGATTACCTCTCCTCTGTACCATATGTCTGACTGGTTCTGCATCTCGCTGGTGTCCCTCTGCCTCTCTTCTTCCCAGAGTTCTCTCTCTCTCCCCGGAAATCCCGACTATTCTCTCCTGCCTAGTTATTGACCTTTCAGCTCTTTATTAAACGAATCACAGTGACAAATTTTCACAGTGTAAGCAGATGTTCTGCAACACCCTAGTGTGTGTCGACACACAAATATATCACCACTAAGCCATAACCTCTCCTTTCTTGCTTATCCCCAACATTACACATTAATAAAGACATTGCAATACCAAACATTTACAAACTTAAAGAGTCCCACAGCCTTACAAATGTAATCACTTTACAAAACTGTCTCTTCGAAACAGCCAATCTCTTTAAAAATCCAAAGTCTTTTAAAGTTCAAATTCTATGGACTCCAATAAAATAAAAAACAAATGAAATCCTTTCTTACTTCAAGAGGGAAGAACTAGGGCATAGTCAACAATCAAATCAAAGCAAAACCAACGCCATTTGTTAATAACCTAGTGTCTAATACCTGGGATCCACTCCCAATCTTCTGGATACTCCCAAAGGGCTTGGGTTACTTATCCAGCTCTTCCCTCTGTAGAACACACACAGCTGTCTTCTATTCTCTAGCTGGCTCCACTCCACTGCTGCTGCTGTCCTTGATGGGCATCCCACGACAGCAGTGTCTCCAAAACATGGGTCTTCTACTGCAGCTGGCTGCATGTTCACCAATAGCTTCTCCCGGGCTCTCTTCGTGGTGCCAAGCCTCAACTTCTCTGTATGACCCCTTCAGTCCTAGGCCTTCAACTGCTAACTGAGGCTGCACCTTCATGAATGGCCTCTCCTGCCCTCCCACAATGTCAAGCCTCAACTGCTTTCCATGACTCACTCCTTCATACCTTCAAAACCAGTACCACTTGGGTGACTCTTACACAATCAAGTCTGGCTGCCATCATGAGGTACATAACCTTGGCTGCATCTGGAACACAGCTTCTGTGTGCTGAGACACTTTCCAGAAGATTTCTCCTCAGTGATCTGGTCTTTTCTTAGTCACCTTGAATTTTTCAGCTCCAGCTACCCAGCATCAACTGTCCCGGTGATACAGATTCTCCTCAATAGCCCCAGCTGACCAAAATGGCAGAATCTTAATTTGAAATAACAAACAGCCCTGATTGAGTCTTTAAACTTTTCCTATGAAATTTCACAAGCCAGGCCTCTATTTTCTGCTCTGCCATCAACATTCTTATCTTCCAAGCTCCCACAAAACAGCTCACAGAGGACTCAACACTCAATTGATATTTTAGCCCAAAGTTCCTAAGTGTTTCATCCCCTCCCCCTTCCGAAGCAAAATCATGGTCTGACCTATCACAGCAATATCTCACCCCTGGTACCAACTTCTGTCTTAGGGTTTTATTGCTATGAAGAGTCACCATGACCATCACAACTCTTACAAAGAAAATATTTAGTTGGGGCTTGCTTACAGTTCAGAGGTTTAGTCCATTATTATCATCATGGCAGAAAGCATGGTAGCACACAGGCAGACGCAGTGTTGGAGAGGGAGTTTGGAGCTCCACACCGGAATCGCCAGGCAGCAGGAAATGAGAGTGTCACTGGGCCTGGCCTGAACATCTGAAAGCTCCAAGCACAACCCCAGTGACGCACTTCCTCCAACAAGGCCACGCCTCCAATAATGCCACTCCCTATGAGTCTATGGGGACCATTTTCATGCAAACTACCACATTTTTCAAAAGGACGAGGAGCTTATGTTTTATACACAAATTCCACATCCTCCATCCTTGTTGTACAGACTAACAATCTCACTTGACTATAATTAATTAGCTTTAATTATATGTTTCCCAGCCACTGAGCATTTCCTTATCTGACTGCACACTGTGCTTAAGTTGTTCCTCTTTTAGAAGAGAAACTCATATTCATGCTCATTCTAATTGGCCAGGTCCAGTAACATATGCTAATGAGCAATCCTATGTGCCGGCCTCTTCTTCAGCACTAATACTTACTTTTCAGGCCACCCAAAACTCACATGAGCTTCTTCATCAAAATGCAAAATCTTTACCGGTGCAATTCTCTTCACCTTGTGAGCAAGCTAAACAGATCTTTCACCCTGCAGCCTTCTGCTGGTACAATTAGTCCTCAAGGGTTAAAGTCTAATGCCATATGGCAAACAGATCATACTCATATTCCAGAATTTGGATGCTTAAAGTATGTTCATGTAACAGTAGATATTTTTTTCTAGAATGATTGCTGCTTCTACTCACAGGAGTGAAATAACCTCAGATGCCATTAAACATACATGTATTATATATCCTTTCTTTTCTAGGACTCCCATTATGAATAAAAATTAACACTTATCCTGCTTATATTAGAAAATGCTTTAAAGAATCTTGCAGTTTTTATAACACTTATTTTTGTGTTACATGCATTGTATTTTGCCTGTATGTATGTATGTGTGAGGGTATTGGGTCACCTAGAACTGAAGTTACAGACAGTTGTGAGCTGCCATGTGGGTGCTTGGAATTTGAACCCAGATCCTCTGCAAGAGCAGTCAGTGCCCTTAACCACCGAGCCATCTCTCTATCCCCAAATTCTGCAATTTGTAGGATATTAATCATTTTTATTGGAAGCACTTACAACCCACAGGATTTGGCTATTGTGGAACAACATCATCAAATACTTAAATTGTCAATTTTAGAAATAAAAATGAGGTGCAAACACCCGCCTAAATCCCCACATACTACACTACACTACATTTAGCTATGCTAAGTAAATTTTTTTCACTTTAAAGGATAACGCTTCTTCCGCTGCCCCAAAACATTTTTCCCTAAAGGAAGCACAGCCTAAACTATATTTAAATGGAAAGATCTATAAACTAATAAGTGGGAGGGGCCCAGTGTTCTTCTAACATCAGGGCAAGATTATGCTTGTGTCTTTACAGAGAATGAACAAAGTTCCGTGTGGCTCCCACTGTGATGCGTATGACCAGGGCGACATCCCACAGACCGCTGGACAAGTTAAACATGAGAAGGTAGATGACAAACCCATCAAAAGGACACACCCCATGAAGAAGAGTAATCGTATAATCTGGGAGACATCAGGGTTTATAACTCATTAAGCCAAGAGTTCGGGAGAGACAAGGCTACAATTCTACTGACCCAAAATGATGCTGTTGTATTTATTGACTATACTGAATGTTAATAATCAGCTTGTTAGTGAAGAATCCAAATGCTCTTTGTCAGGGGGGGAGAGGGGGGGAGGAGAAGGCATGCTTGTAGCAGGAGACAGTATGTTGTTGCTTTGCCATGCTAAACATGGCTTTTAGGCTTTTAAAATTACCAATCCAAGGAATAATTACTGGAATGCAAAGAGAGGTTTCACAAGTAAATCTACTAATACTACAACAACGACAAAAAAAAAAAAAAAAAATATAAGCAGAAATTAACCAAGAGATGGGTGAACTGATAACCATGCTTTTACAAAATAGAGCTACTATAGATTATTTGTTGCTCAAGCCTAGTCTTGGTTGTCAACAATTACTTGTCACGTATTGCTTTAATGTGTCAGCAGTTGAGGTGGGGGCAGTTCTTGGCCCAAGAGGGCATTAGCTGAGGAGAGAACAGGAGTATCATCCCAGTCAGAAGCTCAAGGATGAAAATCAGTAGTTTGTTTTAAAGACCCTGCAGGTGATTCTTAGGCACACACATGTTTGCAAAGAGCTGATCTGGTTGTTAAGGCTGTAAGCACTGGCCTGGCCTGCTTTCATACCTAATCTACCATGTACTGCTGTCCATCTGAGGGCAGCTAGGCAAGGGCTCTTGCCCAGCTTCTGTCTCTACATTTTAGGTTGTTATGGTGATAAATTATTCCATCTAGGTAGAATTTAGAGCCAACTTTGGTGCATGGCTAATTCTCTACACTGTGAGATATTATGATAGCAGATAACACGTAAATGTTAAACCTGGAATTAAAGGTATTTGACTTTGTAAAAGTAGATTAACCAAGTGTATTGACAATATTTGTAAATAAAGACCTGAGGAGTCCTAGGAGTAAAATCGACTCTTCCAATCCCTATTTTGCTTGCTTGAAATTCTTTTCCTTTTAAAATTGTTTTTATTTTATTATTTTATGTGTATGGGTATTTTGCCTACATGAGTGTCTGGATTTCTGGAACTGGAGTTAGAGACAGTCGTGAGCTGCCATGTGGGTGCTGGGAATTGAACCCAGGTCCTCTGGAAGAGCAGCAAGTGCTCTCAACCGCTGAGCCTTTTCTCCAAACCCCCCCCCCCCCACACACACACACTTTTCCTTATTATTTCCTGGTTGTGATTGTGATTTGGAAAATGGAGATGGTGCCAAGTTCTTGGGAGTTTATGCAAATAATGCATAGTAGCACTCATTGTTAAAAGGCTCTTCATCCTCTCGGAAGGCCCATTGTCATCAATTTTGTATCCTGTTCCCACGAGAACAGCCCCTCTTTTTTCCTCTTTGCACTTTGCTTCGTTGGTGATGCTGAAGATCAAGCTTTGGCCCCTGTGCTTGGTAGGCACCCTCTGCCACTGAGCTGCAACACCCTCTCTGTTCTCTTCTTGACGGATGGCTTAAATTTCTCGCCCGGATGACTTAGTCTCATCCTCCGCTGGCCTGTTTGCATCCACCTTCTTGTAAAGTGCTTTTCCATCAAGGCCCCTCACTCCCCCTGCTTTCCACATGCCCTCTTTCTGAGGCAACCTCTTTTACTATGCAGCTGCTGCTAGAGCCCAGGAATATTTCCACTGGCTGAGTTGCGCTGTTCAGCCTTGTTTCTCTGCGTTTGTATTTGATTGTCTTCTGTATTTTATGTGAGTTGTAAACACACTGGGTAGAAACAACTCAATAAATGACAAATTGTAAAATGAATAATAAAAAGTTATAGTCTCATAAAATAAGAACAGGGTTGGGGGGTGGTGGGATGGGGGTGGAAACTTTCCCAAACAGAAGTAAACTGGCTGTCAGAATGTCTGAAAATATTGGAGGGTTGCTACTTCACCATAAAAGAGTTTTTGAGTCCCAAACGTGCTTTTGTAATTGCCTTCTGTCCTTTCCCCTTCCATTCACCTTCTTGCTCACTCAGGATAACCATTTCTTTGTCTTCTAGCATCCAAATTTCATTGCTGTTTCTTATTGCTTTCTTCCCAGCATCCAAATACCCATCCAGATCTTTTCCTGCTGTCCCCTTGTAAACATTACCCATTTCTAACTTAGCTCCAAGTACAGACGTCTCCATTTGCGAGGCACTGGAGAGTTTAAGGTAAGTCATAGCTCATCTGGCTGGATTATGACTGATCACATTTCGTAACTCTCTGTATAACTGCAGCGATATCTAGAAAGTCTGAAAAAGCCTCATTTCCCCCCCCCCAAATCAAATGTAAAATACAAAACATTTATGGTTTTAAAAGATCTATATGCTGAAGAGGCAGGGGGTGGGAGGTGGGGCGGTGGGGGGGATGATGCAATCCGAAGACTCCTGCCTGGCTCCTGCTGGCCATTCCTCAGGCTTCCTTCCATTGCTTTAGCTTTATGCTTTGCTCACTTCACTACAGAACCTTCTGCCTTTCACTTATACGTCCACCATTGTCGCTACTCAAGTATGTGGTTTTAGCCTCCCCTCCCCCCTTTGTGATGATTATTTCTCTAACCCAATTTATGTGTTTTCATCAACGGTTATGAATATGGTTCCAAGCAGTTCCTTAGACCAGAAGGAACTGCTTTCTATGCTCTGGACACATTAATCTTATGTCAGGTGTGTATACCTGTATTATATGAACTTAATTCACTTCTTGGTATCTATGGTACAAACTTTGGTTAGTCACGGTTTGGGGTTGTGATGAAGGCTTTAGGTGTAGCCTTGATGGTAGAAGTCATCGTCGGAGGGCTTTGAGGTCGTATAGCCTCACCCAACTTCCTATTCCCTCTCTGCTCCTTGTGGTTGAAATGTGGTCTCTCAGCTTCCTGCCCTGGCCATCATGCCTTCCCTGCCATTATGGACATCTAGCTCCCTAGTACCTTGCATTGATTAGTTTTTGCCACCTTGACACAGACGTAAACCTATCTGGGAAGAGGGGATTTCAGCTGAAGACTTGCCTCCACCAGATTGGCCTGGAAGCAAGTCTATGGGGTATTTTCTTGATTAATGCTTGATGTGGGAGGGTCCAGGTCACTGTGAGTAGTTGTCTTGTGTTGTATAAGAAAGCAGGCTCACCGGGTAGTGGCGATTGTCGTTAATCTCAGCACTCAGGTGGATTTCTGCGAGTTCAAGGCCAGCCTAACCTACAGAACACATTCTAGGACAGCCAAGACTACACAGAAAAACCGGACAAGGAGGAGGAGGAGGAAGAGGAGCAGGGGGAGGAGAAGAAGAAAGCGGGTTGAGCAAGCCAACAGGAAGTGCCACTCCATGACTTCTGCTTCCCAGCCTCCAGGGTTCTACCTTCGGTTCCTACCTCAACGAACTATACCCAGGGATGTGTAAGACAAATGAACCCTTTCCTCCCCACATTGCTTTTGGTTACAGCAATAGAAACCCTGAGACAAACCTGTAAGCCAGAATAAACACCCTCAAGTTGCTTTTAGTCACCATGTTGTAGCATAGCACGAAAAAGAAACTCGTGCATACACTAAGCCAGGCACGACTATGTTTTTTTAAATATGCTCAACTTTTAGGCTATCTTTCTGTTTTGTTTTTTTGAGACAGGGTTTCTCTATGTAGCCCGGGCTGTTTTGGAACTCACTTGGTAGACCAGGCTAGCCTTGAATTCATGTAGATCCACCTGCCTCTGCCTTCTGAGAGCCAACGACTAAAGGCCTGAACTACTATGACTGGTCGACTTTTTTTCTTTCTTTTTTTTATGATTGATTAGTGATTATATGTCAGGAAATCTAAACCTAGACCTTTAATGTAAGCACTCCACCGCCGAGCTACAACAACTTTTTATTGACTCCATTTCACAGATGGGAAAGTGAAGCCACAGGGATTCAGAAACAACTTGCTCAAAGTCAAATAGCGAGGAGTGGAGTCATGACGACGAGACACCCAAGCATCACCTGCTGAGCCGCTGAAGGTACCACGCTGCCCATAACTAGCACTAGGTTAATTCTAAAGTGACTTAGATGAATGAAGTGTTACTCCCTTAACTTATGTTGCTTGATTTACATAAGAAGTTTCTTTTAAGGCATCAATGAGCTCATTCAAAGAGTTTCCGTTACAGGCTGTGCACCATGCTACCCGCAACTATTAGAAAAGTCTAAATGTTTGCCTATTTCTAAAGCCACAGCTCAGGGTAGGCTAGAAGTGACTGCTTTTCCTGTTCTGGCCACCCCTGAATGCTCTAGAGTGTGAACAGGCATGGAGGCCCAGAGGTTGGCAAGTAGGGAATAGGATGCCTCTGTGTGTGGGGATTGGGAGAGCTTTCTTATGACTGTACCCGCTGAAGGAGAGTACTTCCTCATTGTGTAGAAACAGGGTCCAAGGCAGCCAGAGAGAGGGCTGCTAATCATGTTACTTGTCAACCCTGCTGCTTCCATCAAGCCCACAGCAGGTGCAGGCTGGTCTGTAGTTGCCTTGGCAAAGTCGTGCCATCTTTGTTTCCAGTCTATCTGCCTCACACCATCTCAGAGGCTCCGAAGGATGAAGGATGTCGGAGCCAGAATATTCAACTGGCCTACCTCCTCACAGTGCATTAAGAGCAAAGCCTTTTGACTCCCCCGGGGTCACAGCCTCCAAGTCTGTGGTGTGGCTTTAGGAACATTGTTTTTCTTCTCTGAGCATCGAGGTCTTTATCAGTATTCATTCTGTGCATTTGCTGAGAATAAGTGTGTTCTGTACTCAAAGTCTTAAGTCTTGGACAAGCCACGCGACTATGCGAGCAGCTATTTTTCTCTCTCTGAGTCTGTACTGTGCATCTGAGGGACCTTAAGTACAGCTGTAAGCACAGCTGTAGAATGCAAGCTGCCTTGGATCTCTGTGAGTTCAAAGTCAGACTTGTCTACAGAGTGAGCTCCAGGACAGGCTCCACAGCTACTGAGAAACCCTGTCTCAAAAAAAAAAAAAAAAACGAAACCAAAAATGAATAAATAAAAGAATGCAAGCTGACAAGGGCCATCCTGGTGTTTCTGCTCCACTATACGGTCTTTCTTTATAAGAAAACCACAACCACCACTGTCTAGCTTAGACAAGCAGGTGTGTGTGTGTGTGTGTGTGTGTGTGTGTGTGTGTGTGTGATATGTACATGTCATGTGGGTGTGTGCACATGAATGTATGTATAGTGTGTGGTATGTGTGTGGTCAGAGGTCCATGTTGGGGGTCTTCCTCGATTGCTTTTTGAGATAGCGCCTCTCATTCAACAATGGAGCTTCCCTGATGGGTCATCCATCCAGTGAGCTCCAGGGGTCGGCCAATCTCTACCTCTCCAGCACTGGGAAGAAAATTACATTTCAAGTTCTTTCTACTTCTTAATATGAGTTTCATCCTTCAGATGACCGGAGATAAATGGCATAAAACAGACTTCTATAAATTCTCAAACTGTGTAAGTCTAGAGGAAACACTCCTCATCCAGTATTACAGTTTTAGGAGTCTCTTTAAAGTTGTATGAAACATCATTTATATCTGCTTGTATCCCACTCTGAAGGGAGATGATGCGTAATTCCCGACAGACTCAAAGGCATCCATGTTTGGACAGAAGAACAAGAATTAAACAAGAACATTCTTTGAACCCTTGCAGTGGAAGTAATTTGCAAGGTTTTTCCAACTTAAGACAAAGCAGGCATGGCTTGCAAAGTACTATAAATGGATCCTGTCTTTCTTAGTCAAGGACCAGTTTCTTTCCCGTGCTCTCCTAACAAAGCAGAACCCCTCTCCATTCCTCCTGGCACAGGTAAGTCGGAAATACAGGCCCACACAGGTGGAATGGTCCTGTCCACTCTAATTATGGCTAACAAAGCCCAAGGCTAGCCCCAGCTGCTCTTCTGTCCCTGGGAAGTCACTCACAGAGCTTACCTGTAATTATGGACTTGAAACATAATTCTCAGGATGATAAATACCTAAATTATGTCCCCAGACTGACACCTGAGGCAAAGCCCTAAGGGCCAATGCTTATAAGGGGTACATGTGGCATTCTAGTCAGTAGGGATTAATGAACAAGAATGACATCACTCAGAATCTCCGAAAGGGCAAGTGTCCAAGAGGTCCTTTGACTTCTGTGGTGTGTCCTAATGACTTGTGCCCTGGGCTCTATAATTTACCCTGGCAGTGTGGCATCAGTCTGAAGCAGGAATGGCCACATCAACAGTTGGGGATTTAAAGCAGTTCTCTGGCCGGTAAAATGGCTCAGAGGGCAGGGGGCAGGGGACAGGGGGCTTGCCATCAAGGAGGATCCAAGTTCAACTCCAGGGACACACTTGGTTGAGGGAGAAAACAAACTTAAGAAAGTCAAGCTATCCTGTGACTTCTACATGGGCACTGTGGCATATATGTACATGCACACACACACACACACACACACACACTAAATAAAGATTAAAAAATAAAGCTGCGTTCTTGGTGTGTGTGAACATACATACACATAGATATGCAGGCACACAGACATACACATGCATATAGAGGCCAGATGTCAACCTCCAGTGTTGTTCTACTGGTGCTGTGTATTATTATTATTATGACTATCATCATCATTATCATTAATTAACTAATTTATTTATTTGGAGACAGGGTATCTCCCTAACCTAGAGGCTACACTGCCTGCCAGTGAGCCCAAGGGGTCTGTTTGTCTCCTATTTTCCAGTGTTGGGATTAGAAGCATGCACCACCACACTTAGATTTTTTTGTGTGTTTTGTTTCTTGAGACAGGGATTCTCTGTTACAGCTCTGGCTGTATGTAGACCAGGCTGGCCTCAAACTCACAGAGATCTGCCTGCCTCTTCCTCCTGAGTGCTGGGATTAAAGATGAGAACCACCACTGCCTGGTTGACACTTGATTTTTTTTTGTTGTTGTTGTTTTTTGTTTTTTTCCCCGAAGATTCTTGATGTCTGAACTCATCTTCACACTTGCAAGGTGATCGATCACTTTCCTGACTGAGCCAGCTCCCAGCCCATACTGCAGCATTATGGGATTGGATGCTCCTTCCATTTCTTTGTAGGCCCTTTTGTCAAAATTGGAAGAAGGATGCAGCACACTGACTTCATTTGATTTCTTTTTAAAGAAAATTATTGTTGGCCTGTAACATCCACAAAGATTCTGTAGGGATGAGGGAGGGAAATGCAATGGCAAGTAATTTAAGTGTTCAATAGATGGATGGCTATTTCTGCAGTTGTGAATTGGTGAATTAAGGAACATATAGCACACGCCTCTCGGAATCTGGGAATTAGGGAAATGTTTTTGACCCACGGAAATAATTGAAATAAACTGGGTGCACCTGTTCCTGGCCATGTCTTGGGAATACACGAAACCCCCAGCACAGGATGAACGTCTGTGAGTGTCAGTTTAACAACAACAAAACAAAGTTGGCAGTGACTAGGGAAGTCGGAGGGTGGGGGGGGGGGGAGCGGTCTCCACCATCCACAGTGGCTAACTGCGAGTTGATGCCCGTCCACCAGGAAAGGGAGGCTAAAGCTTACAGATGACTTTCCCCCCTCCTCACAAACCTGTTGTGAAATAAAATACAAATCCTTCCTGAATATTTCCAGCTTTCCTTCCTGCAGGAAGTTTTCGGTCAATGGGAAACAAAGCCTCATTCAAAGGATTAAAGCCAGAGTCATTCCATTGTGTAAGGCTTCAATAACACGGCTTTCCTTCCACGGACAGAATTTTCAATTCACAAATCATCTCAAAAACAGGAAATGTGGGGGAAACACGTGCTTAAACAAACAAGGATCTGTCCTGTGGAATGGAGGACTGTGAGGAGGTGCTTCCAGTTTTATTTGGGGGTCCCCCCCCCCACTGTGCTGCATTCTAGGAAGAGCATTCCTTAAAAGAAAAAGTTACATGGCTGGTAACATCAAACTTCTCCATTCCCACCCCACGCCCAGAACTACAAGGAGGAGGGGGACACTACAGGGAGGAGATGACCTCGGTCTCGGTCCAAGGAGCGTAACAAGTGGTTCTCTGAAATGCTGTCTCTCGCTGCTATCCCTGAGCCTCTGCTTACCCCTTACACCTCACCCAAACAACCCAGACAGAATGAGTCAGCCCAGCAGGCCTAGATAGAATGCTCCAGCGGGGTGTGTGTGCCAAGGGCAGATGAGAGGTACAGGGAGAGATAGAAGGTTAAAGAGAGTGTAGAAACAGATATTGCTCTGCAAGCAATGCCGTTGGGCTGTCTGGGTAGAGCGCCGTGTCTGAGCTGTGGGAAAACTCACTGTGTAGATCTGTACCAGCTGCTTCTGATTAAACTCCTGGGTGGGATGGGCAGGGTGGCCCAGGAGTCCAGAATGCTTGCTGATCCAAGGGCCAGTTTGGATCCAGCTCCCACGCCCCACGGGAGCTTGGAACTCCAGCTCCAAGGGATATATGAGCCGGTTTTTGCCTTCTGTATGCACACAGGCGTAGGTATGCACACGGATACCTTTAAGAAGAAATGAACTTCTATGTCCCCATGGAAGTTTTTGTAATTAGATTCCCCATCTTGGCAACAGGCATTACTCTCTGATTTGTAGGCTACAAGGATCATCTTTTAGGATCCAGGGCTCCTAGAACAATAATTTTCTGTGTCTCCAATTCTTCAATATCATGTTTCCTTAGGCCTCACTTCTCTCAGTTTTTAGTTTTGTTGCTGTTTCAAGAAATGGCCTCATGCATCCTAAGCCTACAACTTGAAATGTAGCTGAGGATGATGTTTCTGGTCCAATGCTCCCTCCGCCTCCCCCGCTGAGGATGATGGTTTGGGTCCGATGCTTAGTTCCTATTTGGCTTTGTTTTGTTTATGCCTATGTTTTTCAGTACCCAGAATAGTTTCTGGAATGTTCAAAAGTGCTCAGCAAAATATTTACTGGACTAATGAATCAGGTTCTGGGGATTGGATTTAGGTTTTATGTGTGCTAGACAAGCACTCCACCAACTGAGCTACCCAATCTGGTGTGCGAGCTGATTTCAAATTCCCCAAGATCCTTCTGCCTTGGCCTCCCAAGTACTGATATTACAGGGATGAGCTACCACACCCAGCCCAAAAGCAAATATTCTATTATTTGGTAAAACAGAAATGTCACAGAGTATGGGCCGGGCCTCATCAGTGCATAACTAGGCATGGTACTATATATCTGTCACCTCAACACTGGGATATGGAGACAGAAGGATCAGAAGTTTAAGATCCTCGTTGCCTACTAAGTTTTGGGTCATCCTCATCTCAAAAACAAACAATAAAAAGA